>NC_057393.1:34544310-35269406 GCF_019320065.1 Cervus canadensis | reverse complement strand
TAGAGGGTGTGGAGGAAAGGGAACCCTCTTACACTGTTGGTGGGAATGCAAACTAGTACAGCCGCTATGGAAAACAGTGTGGAGATTTCTTAAAAAACTGAAAATAGAGCTGCCACATGACCCAGCAATCCCACTTCTGGGCATACACACTGAGGAAACCAGATCTGAAAGAGACATGTGCACCCCAATGTTCATCGCAGCACTGTTTATAATAGCCAGGAAATGGAAGCAACCTAGATGCCCATCAGCAGACGAATGGATAAGGAAGCTGTGGTACATATACACCATGGAATATTACTCAGCCGTTAAAAAGAATTCATTTGAATCAGTTCTAATGAGATGGATGAAACTGGAGCCCATTATACAGAGTGAAGTAAGCCAGAAAGATAAAGAACATTACAGCATACTAACACATATATATGGAATTTAGAAAGATGGTAATGATAACCCTATATGCAAAACAGAAAAAGAGACACAGATGTACAGAACAGAATTTTGGACTCTGTGGGAGAAGGTGAGGGTGGGATGTTTCGAAAGAACAGCATGTATATTATCTATAGTGAAACAGATCATCACCAGCCCAGGTGGGATGCATGAGACAAGTGCTCAGGCCTGGTGCACTGGGAAGACCCAGAGGAATTGGGTGCAGAGGAAGGTGGGAGGGGGGATCGGGATGGGGAATACATGTAACTCCATGGCTGATTCATGTCAATGTATGACAAAACCCACTGAAATGTGAAGTAATTAGCCTCCAACTAATAAAACAAACAAACAAACAAACAAACAAAAAACAAAAAAAAAACCACATTCAGCACAATGAGAGGTAGTCACAAAGGAGAGGTTTATACTCTGAGGTGACAGAGATACAAGAAGAATCTGAAAAGAACTTTGAAATGAATCTGTCTAAAATCTTCAAAAACAATAAAAGATAACATTAGTAAAATAAGAATAGGAGATTGTGAAACTGGAATAGGTAAGCAATTTAAAAGAACATTTACAAAATTATCCACCCCTCAACTTAAAAATAAAACCACCCCTTAAAGGAACTGTACTTCACGACATTGACAGAAGAGGGTGATCTTGAACCAAGAATGGCAAATTACTCCAAATCCATAATGAAGCAGCCTAAGCCCACACAAAGCTACTGTAAGGGGTTAAAAATGAGATTAAAAAAAAATCCCAACTGGAGAAAATTCTTACCAAAAAGACACAAAATTCCAGATGGATTAACATCTTTTTTTTTTTTTTTTTAATTGTAGTGGTTTTGCCATACATTGACATGAATCAGCCATGGAGTTACAGCCATGGTGGATTAATATCTTTAAACAAGCATTTGGAAATATGAAAAGCCACTTTAAGTAAAAAATTCAAAAATTTCACACTGTAACTAGAAAGAGCCTTTGTGTCACAGTGAAGACCCAGGGCAGCCAAAGAAAAAAATTCAAATTCAAGAACAGAAACAGATAAAATGATAGATAGATAGGTAGATAAAGGAACTGGACAATCAGTTGACTGAACTTGGGAAAGAAAAGGCAAAATTATGTTAAGCATGAAGGCTAGGTTATAAGTATCCAACAGAGAATAGATTCAAATGCAATTTTAATGAAGAGTATTGAGGAGAGGCAGAAAAAAAAAAAAAAACAAGAGAATAGAAATGATATAAAGAAGTGAAAGGATTCGGACAGAAAGTAGTTGAAACAAGACAAAATTAAGGATACAAATCTTTGGAACTCCTGAAGAATACATGCAAAACAATGGAATGCAATTTATATTTAATCCTATCATCCGAAATGGAGATTTCTATCTTGTTCACATATTGGAAGACCCAATATTGTTAAGATGTTATTTCTCCCCAGACTGAACTATAGACTTGTCTGTGGAAAACCCCCTGAGTCTCTTTTACTCTCACACAGCACTTCCACCATGGGATGTGTGGGTTTATCTCACAACCACCAGTTTTTCCATTACCAGCTGGGTGTCCTACAGTTCAGTTCATTTCAGACACTAGAGTGAGTGTCAGATCCCCTAAGTTAACGGCTCAGTTCCCCATGTGCCCACTTTAGATGCCAATCGCAAGGCTCAGGTGATGCCTGGTACTTCTGACTAAGCAGCAATAAATCAAAGTTCCCACAACCACCTCTGCAGGTTTGCTAGACCACATCACAGAACTCAGGGAAACGCTATGCTTACTAGTTTATTATACAGTACAGGACATGATAAAGGATACAGATGAACAGCCTGGTAAAGAGAAACATATGGCAAGGTCTGGACGCATCCCAAGCACAGGAGCTGGGTGCACATTCTTCCTGGCACAGGGATGTGATCACTGACCCAGAAGCTCTCTGAATCCTACACTTTGGGGATTTTTATGAGGACTGTAGCCACCTGATGCGAACAGCTGACTCACTGGAAAAGACCCTGATGCTGGGAAAGATTGAGGGCAGGAAGAGAAGGGGACAACAGAGGATGAGATGGTTGGATGGCATCACTGACTCGATGGACATGGGTTTGTGTGGACTCTGGGAGTTGGTGATGGACAGGGAGGCCTGGTGTGCTGCGGTTCATGGGGTCGCAAAGAATTGGACACGACTAAGCGACTGAATTGAACTGATTGAATATGCATGGTTGATTATTAACTCAATCTCCAGCCCCTCTCCCTAGCATGGTGAGTCCCTACCTCTCTCAGGGAATTCTGCCACATTCCTACACAGTTCTAAGAGGAAAGAGTGCAGAAAATCCCATGTCACACCATCAGCCAACTCTATGTGCGTGTGTTTACTCTCATATACTGTTTAGCTTTTAAATGTTTTAAGCTTTTTTTTTTTTAATTTGGAAGACCTGGTGATTCTATCACAGTTTTCTGGAGATTCTTCTGGCCTAGATGAGCTGTTAATCTTTGAAGTTGCTATGGGAATAGTGTATTTTTTTTTCTTAATTATTGGTGTAGAGGAAAGAAAAGTTGTGATGATTATCTCAAGGGAAAACAAATGAAGCACTGCAAAATGTGAAAAAAGTAAAAAACCTAAACATAACCGAGTAAAAATAGCCCTTCCACCTTTACTCATATTGTACCAATAGAAAGCTCTCAGAAATTCTGCCATTTGGGAAATAACAGCCTTATCTATGGATAAGGTCAACTGGTACTTGTTGAATGGATGAATGAATGATTGAATGAATGGAGAATGGGAGACAAGGTAACCCTGGGATGGTGTTGGGTAAATAGGTCATGCTTCACTGTTCCTATCGATTCTAGGAATTAAAGAAGTTTATCATCCAATGATTAGCCACTGATTCCAGTTTTTCATCATCTCTGTTTCTTAAAGCTTGAGAAATTTCACTATGAATCTCTCATTCATTTCTCAGAACTCTATTTTCTGGGCTGAGGAAATTTGAAAGCTAGGCTCCTGTAGTGGACACAGGCATGGTGAAGTCACAGGTCCCCATTCAGGGAAGGACTTGCCTGGCTGCTGGGAGTGCTTTCCCCAGAGAACCTCCATCTCTCAGCTCCTTGGGTCAGCCTTGCCTACCAAAAGCTCCTTCGCCTAAGGTTACACCCTTCCGGAGACAGCTTATACCCAATGATGGATGGAAGCAGGGCTGTGTAGTCCCAGCCATTTCAGCACAACGTGGGACAACTCAGATGCTTTTGGTTGCCTGTAGGGTTGGTGGAGGCTATCGGGCCTACATCTTAGTTCTCCTTCTCTCTCAGCTCCGTCCAGCTTCCTTCTCATCCCTTCCACACGTGTTGATCTCAAGGGTGATTCCTGTAAACATCTGCACACTGAACTTCATCTCGGCGTGTGCCTGTGGAAGACCCAAGCTGCAACAACTCCTACTGCCCCTGCCACCTAGCATGGCCAGATAAAACACAGAACACCCAGTTAAATGTGAATTTCAGATAAACAATGAATAACTTTTCAGTACAATCTTCCTCAACTTAAAATGGAGTTACATCTAGATAAACCTATCAGAAGCTGAAAATGTCATAAGTCAAAAATACATTTAATACACCTAACTTACCAAACATCATAGATTTAGCTTAGTCTATCTTAAATGTGCTCAGAACACTTACATTAGCTGAAAGTTGAGCAAAATCATCTAACACACAGCCTATTTTATAACAAAGTGGTGAATAGCTTGGGACTTCCCTGGCAGTCTAGCCGTTGAGACTCTGCACTTCCACTGTAGAGGGTGCGGTTCTGACGCCTGGCTGGAGAACTAATATCTTACATGCCATGCAGCCAAAAATTAAAAAAAAACAAAAAAACAAAAAAACTTTAAATGTTGAATATCTCATGCAATTTATTGAAAACTGTACTGAAAGTGAAAAACAGAATGATTCTAAGTGTATTGATGGTTCACTCTCATGGCTGCCTGGGAGCTGTCACTAGCAAGCATCACTAGATGCAAGCAATACTGCATATTGCGAGTACAAGAAAAAGTCAAAATTCTAAGTACAGTTTTTACTGAATGCAAATTGCTTTCTCACCATTGTAAAGGCAAAACATCGTAAGTTGAACCATTCTTAATCAGGGACCTTCTGTGTGAGTATGTCTCATATATTGTTATAGCTCAACTCCCTACACCTAATACGGTGCTTGGCTTAGGTCAATGTTTGTTGGGTGAATGAGAATGTTAGGATCTTATAATAGAGTACCATATTACACAAAGAAAGTAGAGGTGGACATTGGTTTCCTACTTTCCATTATGCAAATATTTCTCAAAATGTCCTCAGATAAGCAACATTCCAGTTATCTGAGGATGCTGGTTGCAAATGCAGATTCCCAGGCCTCAGCAGCTTTAGTGAACAAGGACCACTGGAGCCTATTCTTAGAAATCTGCATTTGTAATAAGCTACCTGGAAGTTTCTCCTGCTCCCTAAGGTCTGAGTCTTCTACACTGATAACAGTGGCCTTGAACTAAAAAAGCCAGTTTTACCCAAATTGAGAGCACCTCTCTGCGTGGTCACCAAAGAACTCTAGAGAGTGGGGGACAAGCCCTGTCTCTTTCCTTTTCCTCTTCAATCTCCTTTGGATGGAAAGCATGTTCTTAGACCGAGCTGACTGTTGTAATCTTTGGAAGAAGAGTTGTGCAAGAATTCAGATGTACTTAGTCAGAGGCTCCGAGTGTAATATGATGAGCACGGCAGGGTCTCAGAGTAGCCAGAGTGGCTGGGAATGATATTAGGGAAGAGATACTTTGAATTAGGCAGGGTTGCATGGGCAGATAGGAAAGTTCTGAGTATTCCAGAGTTAGAGACTCTGCAGGCTTAGCCGAGGAAGCATGGTGTAGGGGGTATGGGGGGAGGCACTCTCTGTTGGATGGATCCTGAATTTCAGTGACACGTTGCTTCAGGGTCTGGGTGGCAGCTTCAGGAACATTCCTCTCTAGCTCCAAAACATGTCGCTTTTTAATTTTTTACCTGTTTTCTATCTTTGCCCTCATGATAGTACAAATTCCATGAGAACTGGGGGTATGTCAGTTTTGTTCACAGCTGCAATCCCTCACCTAGCATTATTCCTAACATTCCTTAAGTATGCTATACAACGGTTGGTAAATGAATAAGTGAACTTTCATTTTTTTTTCATTGAATATCAAGAACATTGTTAATCCATAAGAGAAACATAAACACAAACGCTATGATGATAGAAGCACCTAAGCCACAGGGGCCTTTAGTGTTCTCTGTTCCTTGAAATTCATGTGGACCATTTTGTGAATTCTGAACTGCATTTGAAAAGCCACTGACAAGTTCTGTGGAGGAAAAGACAAAAGTTGAGCATGTGCAAAAAATTTTTAAAAATTGAGCATTTGCAAAATCTTTATCAAATTGTTGCACAGGGTTTTATGATTTGACATTTAGGGGAAAATCAGCAAGTCAGTCTATATCCAACATAAATTCAAGATGTGACAGGTAATAATTATTCATGAACATTACATTTGAAATGTTCAAATGAAAAAATCTTTAGACAGATGTGTGTATTTCTCTTGTATTTTTATCTCAGAAAAAGTTAGACTTAAATGAGTCTTTCTAATAAATAAAAACTCATTTTTAAAACTAAATAAAACTTGCCACAATCTGTATGTTCAATGAAGCATTTGTTAAAATTTATGTGGAAAATAATTCAAATTCAATTAATCACTAAGAAGTCAAGAGTTTAGTCAAGGATAAAAGACCTGGAAAATAGGATGCTAAAAGCTCCCACATGTCAATACCACTTCATAACATTTAAGATTATAATATTTAAAATTTTGGTTATCTGCATCTCTAGGTTTAATTCTCCTATGTTTTGAATGTCACAAAAGGTCATTTCTTTGAATATGCAAAGAAGAGAGTTTTTCTAAAAATAGGCAAATAGGACCTGTACATCCTTTTCTCTTATGAAGTCTATGCATCTATAATTAGGCCTTGCTTTTTTTAAAAAAAAATTAGGCCTTGCTTTTAAGAAAAAGGAAGCTAAATTATCTGTGCCTTTTAAAGAAATGTTTAGGAATTTGGTTAAGGTTGTCAAACTTATAAGATGATTAACAAGCTTAAAGCAGGCTATTTAGGCCTCTATTATTGATGTTGAAATGTTTGCCTTTGTTCTTTTATTTTTTCATCCCTTTCCTTCTAAACTTATGAGTTATGGGTTTGTTCATTCTAGATAATGCCTCAGTTTCAGAGCCACTGAGTTACTTACAAAACTCAGCACAACTCATTCATTCAACAAATATTTTTAAGTGCCTGCTATGATCTAAAATTTACTCCAGAAATAGCACTAAACAAAGACACCTGGCTTCTTAGAGCTTGTATTTTAGTGATGAAAACAGACAATGAATAAAATAAATAAGTAAAATATGTCCTCTTGCTAGAACGTGATGGGTGCTAAGGAGAAGAGTAAGCAGGGAACGGTACATAGGAAATCTGTGCATTGGGGGATTGAGGCTGGAAAAGGCCTCAAGGAGAGATGCCATCTGAGTAAAAGTGAGAAGTAGGTCGCAGAGTCGGCCACAATTGAGCAACTGAGCACACACTCACGAGAAGTAGACAGGGGCAGGCCAGGAAGATAGAAAGCACTCATACATATTGAGTAACTGTACCATGGTCTATGAGTTTCTCAGCTCTCATTGTGTTTGGGATATCTCTTCCATGTGGGGGGATGATGTGTTTACTCTGTAGAAGTCTTGTCCCTTCTCACAAGTCTTGAATGATGTTCTTATTCACAGCCCAAAGTAGCAATCCCAAATCAGCTGATATACATATTTACGTCCCCAAGAATAAATGACTCTGCACTGTCAAAAAATGGCTGGATATGCAGCCTGCATTGGTGGAAGGGAAGCATCGCCACCTGCAGCTGCATGGATGTGGCACAGTATGAAATGGAAGGAATCACGGAATTCCTAAGAGAGAGCAGAAGACAGAGGTCTTGCTATTGGGAGTTAAGGCTTTACACACAAAAATAAAGTCAGGGAGGGAGAAATCTCCCCCTCAATCCCTCTTGAGTTCTCCTGGCTGAGCTAATAAAATTGATACAGACAGATGAGCAGGAAAAAAAACAAAACAAAACAGACTTTAATCTTATGCGGAAGGCCTCATAGAAATGAACCTAAGGGGACTTCCCTGGTGGTCCAGTGGCTAAGACTCTGTGCTCCCAATGTAGGGGGCCCAGGTTTGATTACTAGTCAGGGAACTAGATCCCACATGCTACAAGTGAGACCTAGAGCAAACAAATAAAATAATTTAAAAAAGAAAAGAAATGGACCTAAGAAGTACCCAAGGCAGGCAGCTTTTATAGTTTTTAGACAAAGAAACAAATTTATGAGGAATTGACAAGACAAAGAAATTTGGGTCTTGGGTGCCCAAACAGTGAAGACTCTAAACAGAGTTTGGGCTTGGGGTAATGAACTAAAGTAACACAGTTTGTTTATCTGGCCTCCTCAGCCCCAAATTCCTTCAGGGTGTCTTTCTACCTCCACGGGCAGGAAGTGCACCTTTCACATGAGAGATTTATTTCCTGCATTTAGGGCAACAGAGTGGGAGGAGCAGAGTGTCCTTTTGGCATGGGCCATTTCTTAAGTAACTTTCCTTCAAAATAATCAATATGCCATTGAGGCACATTTTGGGGTGGCTGACCTGGGTCCCCACAATACCAATAAAACCCTGAACTGTAAACTAGCATTCAGCTCTGGCATGTACATCTGTGGACTTTTCTCCAGCGTTATCTCGTGTGCATACCCCAGCAGCACACTGTTCTTGGCACAAACTACCGTCACAAGGACTGAATGTTCTCCTAGCTCTTTGCGCCTTTGCATGTGCTCTGTGCTTCCGACCTTGTGCATCCTATTGTTCTTCCAAGACTCAATTCAAAATTTCATCTTCTCTCTATCAAAACCCATTGAACTATAACTCTCAAACTTGGTGCACATCACACTGTAGGTGAATTATATCTCAAAAAAATAAAAGCGAAAGAAAGAACTTCACCTCCTCCAAGAAGCTTTCCTGTCACAGCCTCCCCTCCCCCTCTCCCACCCTCCCCCAGAAGGTTTGGCCATGGAGCCTGGCAGTTCCAGAGTCTGGGAGTGAGCTTCCCATGAGCCCAGGAACCAAAGGGAGGGCTGTTAGTGCCTCTGGTTATAATCCAGATGGATTATTCCCTCCTTTGCCTACTCCACATTCCTCCTCCTGTATTCTTTCATGCAGACATAATTTCAGCCTCCTGGGGTTTTGTTCACTATAGAATTACTATGAGTAAGGAGGCGTTTTTAATATTTCTCCCATTTTTGCTAACTTCTAGGAACACTAATTCAAACCTTGCATTATAATTCAGACATGTCCCATCCATTCATCCATCTACGTATGCACCCAACCCCCCCATCCACTCAGCCATCCACCCCTCTCTTATCAGTAAATAGCACAAGCTGTAAGTCCCACAGACTAGGTTGAAATTATGGCTTTTTCACTTAACTGAGTAACTTTGAACAGTTACTTAATTTTTCTGAGCCTCCAATACTCCTCAATAAAGTGGGATAGTAATAGTCTTTATTTCTGAGAGTTACTGAAAGAATTAAATGGGTTAATGCATTAAATGAGTTAGTACATATAAATGCCCAGCACATAGTGAGAACTCAGCAATTCATGGTAAGTGTTCATTCACTAATCATTCCCTGTATATCATTTGTCAGAATTGAATTTGACACTATGGAAAAAACAAACAAACAATAAATGACAGGGATCCTGACCTCAAGAGCCAAGTTTACAAGCTAAGATTCACAGAGAGACAGACAAATACAAGAGTGGATTGATGCTGTGATGGGGCAAGCCTCCAAAGCATCCCCACCTCTCATGGGAAGATGAGTCAGTGAGACCTCCCAGAGGTGGAGATAGCTGAACAAAGTCCTATAATTCTGGCCTCTTCTATTTGTTCCCTCAATTTCAGCAACACATTGATCTCCATACTTGACATTCTTATTCCTGGTTAGTGTCCTGAATACCCTATGCCGGAATCCCAAGTCTTTACCCCCAAGATTAGGCAAATAAGAACAGCAATAGTCATATCAATACGGTGATGACAAATGTTCTAGTTCCTATTTCATTTCAAAGTAAAAGCAAAAGTCTTTGTAAAGCCTTCTAAATCCCCTACCATCTGGTCCTCATAATTTCTCTGACCTCCCCTATCATGTCCTTCCATCTGTTGACAAAAAATTAGTCAGTTGATCTAAGAATGGAATGGAAAATTGTATTCAAACCAAATTAAAGATTATAACTCAAGAACAGCCTCTCAGAAAGCTTCAAGAACTGTTCGTCCTGTCAGACGTCAAAGCATAGTTTTACAGATTTTTAAAACAGAGAGCTATATGTTAAATGACAGAGATAGTTTGCACAACTCAGATCTGTAAGTACAAAATGGTGGGACATTTATAAGGTCAGTTCAATTCAGTTCAGTTGCTCAGTCATGTCCGACTCTTTGCGACTCCATGGACTGCAGCATGCCAGGCTTCCCTGCCCATCACCAACTCCCGGAGCTTGCTGAAACTCATGTCCATCAAGTCAGTGATGCCATCCAACCATCTCATCCTCTGTCGTCCCCTTCTCCTCCTGCCTTCAATCTTTCCCAGCATCAGGGTCTTTTCCAATGAGTCAGTTCTTCACATCAGGTGGCCAAAGATTGGAGTTTCAGCTTCAGCATCAGTCCTTCCCATGAATATTCAGGCCTGATTTCCGTTAGGATTGACTGGTTTGATCTCCTTGCTGTCCAAGGAACTCATGGATTCCTTACCAGCTGAGCTACCAGGGAAGTCCTCAATGGCCTTTAGCTCAAAACAATCCATACCCTAAAGAGACATTTTGGAATGGCATGTTCTGTTACCCTTTATTGCAGGGCTTGATCCCCCATCAAATAGTAATTCTCTGAAAGTGCAGTACCTGAAGAATTATTCAAAGTACCCTATGTCTGCCCAGGTTAATACATTTTAAACTGATTTAAATCTTCACCCATTTCCCTTTTGCTTTCATTTTATTAGGATAAAGACAGCACCAGAGATGTTTTAAAATAGAACTCATTTAAAATTCCTTCTGTATATTTGAGCCTAACTACCTGGAGTCCTAACTACTGTAACTAGCAAGGAATACTTCAGAAATTCGGACATCAAACATAGTTATACCTCTGCACTTTTCTAATGATTTTTCGGGGGCCCCTTCTGCCTTACTAGCAAGAAGCACAGTATCTAGTACCTGAAATTATCTAAGAACCGTGAGGGGACAGTAGTGAGTAGGGGTTAGGGCATCTCACTTTAGCCTAAAAGGAACTCAGTGCAGCTTCCACACTCCTGCTGTAGGAAGGAGTGTGTATGTGTTAGTTGCTCAGTCATGTCCAACTCTTCGTGACCTCATGGACTGTAGCCTGCCAGGCTCCTCTGACCATGGAATTCTCCAGTCAAGAATATTGGAGTGGGTTGCCATTCCCTTCTTCAGGGGATCTTCCCGACCCAGGGATAGAACCTGGGTCTCCTGCATTTCAGGCAGATTCTTCACCACCTGAGCCAGCAGGTAGCAAGGAGTACTTGTATGAATCATACGTTTTAAATTTTCTTCCTTTTCAATGCTTTGACATCTTAGAACCTTTCTGACCCTGGACGACTGCCCCTCCAAGGGTTAGTAAATTCCTAGAGATAGTAAAGACTAGGGGTATTAGTACTTTTCATATGCAAACTAATCAATCCAGAGCCCACTCCTCTATCAGGCTCTCACACTTAAGGCCTCTATTCCTCTGCCTTAAGCACTCCAGGGCCAGTACTAGACAACTAGAGACAGTTCCTACACCCAGAGGCCACTGAAATTATTCAACTAGCCAATCCTTGCCTATTTCTTCCAGCACAAACCACAATAAACTACATTTTTCTTGAGTTCCTTTTGCTTCTAACCAACATTGGTACTTCCCCACTGCTATGGTAAGCCATTCCCCACTTCTCTTGGGAACTGTAACAGTCAAATCTTTTCATCAAAAATCATCTCCTGATCAATTGGACTCCTCGTTCCTGAACAACAATAAAATTTATATTTTAAAATCCCACAATCTGGTGAGTCCAGCAAGCTATGGCTTTTCACTGTCCAGGACATCAGGGTTAAAAATGGGTCTTAGAAAGTCCAAGAGGTCATGCTGGTCTCCCACTGACAAGATGTCAGTGTGTTCCAGATCTCAACTAAGATGGCAAAGAGTCCTGGAGGCAGAGCCCAGCTGAGCCAGGATGCCCCACACCTGGGCTTCTAAGAGGGCAATGCTCAGTGTTTTCAGCTCACAGATCCAGGCACCTCCTGGGGGCAAGTCCAACCTGTGAAAACCTGGGATCTAGCATCAGACATTCTGGGGACCCATAGCTATCTTGTGAAAATGCTGCATTCAGATGATACACTGATATAATCCAGTGATTTATCTGGAGGAGAGTAGGAAAGCGAAGTCGCTCAGTTGTGTCCAACTCTTTGCGACCCCATGGACAGCATAGCCTACCAGGCTCCGCCGTCCATGGGATTTTCCAGGCAAGAATACTGGAGTGGGCTGCCATTTCCTTCTCCAGGGGATCTTCCCAACCCAGGGATCGAACCCGGGTCTCCTGCATTACAGACAGACGTTTTACCATCTGAGACACCAGGGAAGCCCAGGAGAGTAGGAAAGTTCCTGTCATCTCTTTTGCTGTAAAAAAGAGACCCCCCCACCCCCTCCCCCCCACAAAACACTATGCCAATTTTATGTAGGCATTTCATAACTTCTCAGATCACCTAATTTATGAAGGAATAACTTGTAATAGAATAACCTTTGTTCCTTCTCCATCACTGGTTTCCTGTGGCCTCATCACTGGACTCTTCCCATCCTTGAGAACTCCCCTTCATTGTACCCGCCATCCATAGTGGCCAAAGTGCCCCAATTGACCTCTTCTCTTCTAGTCTTCCCCTAAGCCTCCTATTGATGCCCCAATCTTGGCTCCTCCATCAGCCTCCTTCTCCTTTCCTACACCCTGGCTCATTTGAAGTTCCCTAAGACCTCAAGGCTTAGCTTTCAGAAAGGCTTTGGAACTAGGGTCAGGCCCAACACTCAAGTTTTAGGGGCCTGGGCTGCTTCAAGGGCTGTGTTGGGGAGAGAAAAAAATTTCCTTCCACCCTTTCTAGGTTCTTCTGGCTGGTCTAAGAATTGCCACAAGATAGAATAACAGGAGAACATAAAATTCCATCACACATATATGAGGGCCTCCACACACAAAAAAATGAGACCAAGGACATGTTAGGCAATTGAGGTCTATATGCCATAGTGAAGAGAAAATCAGAGTGGAGTTGGTATCATTAAGAGCTCCCTACAACTGAGCAGGGAGCTACTGCAGTTCAACCTGTGCACAGGTCTCGGTCTGGGAGGAATCTGAACTTTTGACCACTTATTATCCCAACGAAAGTATCCAGAATGTCTCCCAGAAACTCAAGATACCTATGAGACCCTTATCCTAAAATAACTGTGACAGTCTATTTACTTATCTGACCCCTACCATTAAACGACTTGTGATTACTGAAGGATAGATATTTTCTGAATTGTAATTCTTACCAGGCAAATTTAATAGCCTCGTGGCTTTTTGTCTTTTTAAGCCCCATGCTCATTCTCTTCCCGACTCTTTTTTTGTGATAGGGAAGAACAAATCTGACTCTATATTGGATCTGTGAAATCCAATATAGATCTCTTTTACTTTAACCTTTTACTTTTACTTTACCTTTCTATTCTATTGCTTTTGCTACAAGTCAGTCACTAAAGGGATGTTGCCTATAGCTTAAAGTATACATAAATGCTCCATCTCCAAGAATCCTGCCCCCCATGCCTGAGTTTAAGTTAAATAAAATACTTTCATTTAGTTTACAGAAAACATCCTAACCAGGCCTGTGTGAATGGCTGAAAGAAAGAAGAATTTAACACATCCTTTCCTGAGTCTGGCTGGAAACATTTCCAGCAACTTATTGCCTTTTTACTTTACCTCCTGTCTCCCACTCTTTGTTCCATAAAAGAAGCTAGCATCCAAACCTGGGCATCCAAACTGACATCCCAGAAGACCGTCTAGTTTTGCCATCTTCTCGGTCTGTTGGTTTTCTCGATAACGTCGCTATTCCTCACCCCACTAGCTAGTCTCTCAGTTGACTGGCGTTTTGTTGGGCCAGCAGTACAAGCTTGGACTCACTCGGTAACATTTGGGGGGTTACCTGGATCTGTGTTTCCTGAATTGCAATCCTTCAGACCCTAAATAAACTCTTTTCTTATTTGCAGCCTCCTGCCTTAGTTTTTGATTGACACCATCTGAAAGAAGCAGTGGGTAAGATTTGGGGACTTCAAAGGTGAGGAAGGCAATTAACATAGAGCTGGAAAAACAAATGTTTGGTAAACAAAGGACTGCTCTGCCATGCAGAGAATGGATACGGGGAGAATTTTTGTCTGTAAGTCCTCCAAGATTTCCCACCAGACCTGGCCCACATTCTTTGCAGATATCTCTAATGATAGTGCTCTTCCTAGACCAAGTTTATCTAAATTAATTTAGACAGCTAACAGGGAGGTACAAGAATGGACTTCTTGAGCCTTCTGTTGCTTATAAATAACCAGCCTAAAATAATCCTCACGCTAAAGAGACACATATCGGGGTGGCAAATTTTGCTCTCCTGCAATATTAACAGTGACATGGGTTTTTAATGGGCCCGAGAACTGAGTCAACATCTAAACAAGAAGAAAACGTGTCCCAGGGTCCAAACAGGGACACACAAATGATGTTTCAGAGCATCCCAACTCTGACACTCATCTCTTCCATAAAGACTGAGATAGCTCATCAATAGAATGGGCATACCACCTCTATGATCTTCCTTGGCAGACTTGAGGAGAATGGACCAGGCTGTGTCTTACAGTTTCAACAATGATACATGATTAAAGCTGAACTCAAGAGAGGTTCATCTCCTGCAGTGAAGAATTTCTCATTGAATGATTTATGCAAAGTTTTGGGAGTAGGGGTGGTTTGACGCTGATTTAAAGGATCCTTGCTAACTCAAGGGTCACAGTAGAGAGGAGAATTTGGAGAGGGAGGTTGGCCAAGGGCTTGGTTGGACTGGAGAACCCGAGGAACACAAAGGAATCACATGGTGACTAATTTATTTCTTCCTTCAGCATTTCCTTTTTCTCAAATCCAGACCCTATTGCATCTCAATAGTCTCAAAGTGGCCAAATGCCTTCTTCCAAAGAGCAGTGGCTTGCCACCTGCTGGTTTGTACTAACATAAACTATGCAGCCAGTTTCTTGTTTAAAGCCTCTCTGTAGGGTTCAGCTTAAGAAAGGAGGAATTAATTAACTGAATTAGCTGACTTTCTGCTCCAAGTACTGTTAAAGGGAACTAATCTTGAAGGGGTCTGTAAACAGTTCATTTACACATTTTTTTTTCCTATTGCGCAGCTTGTAGGATTTTACTTCTCTGATTAGAGACTGAACCCAAACCCTCAGCAGTGAAAGCAGAGTCTTAATCACTGAACAACCAGGAAATTTCTAATTTTTGTCATCTTAAAGGATTCAGTGAGCTTTTAAAATCCAAAGGCCTTAGTTTAGTACAGTTTGCCCTGAGTGAAATGTTAAACATTGACACCAATGCACAGCTCCTTCTCCCCTGCTTATTATAAACATTCAACCAACCACACTCATTATTCTTTTAGGGACATTAAATGACTAAATGCCAAGTCTTATTTTCACATTTCTGTTTTCATTTTACTAATTATCTCTTCATAGCTTTTGTAACTAGCCTTTATCAACCAGTGGGCAATGAGGCAGATTTTAAAAAGAACTTTTGTTTCTACAAATCGTTGGACTGGAGTCCACTCAGTGGCCTTGGCAAAGGAATGGCGATGGGAGAGACAGTGACTGGGGAGCCTGGTATTAACAAAACCTGGTAAACAAAGCGGTGCTCATGGAACTCAGATGTTATCTGTTCAAGACCCAGCTGGGTGGGATAATATAGCCAGATGATTTATTGTTCAAACCAGGGCACATATGAGAGTAAAGGGGACTGCTAGCTGCATGGGATGTCAGGACAAAAGAACTGAGACAGTCTTAGGAAAATCAGGATGCATAGTCACCATGCTGTTATCTGAAAAACAGTGCTTGTCTCTTGGTGAGTGTGGAACCAAGGCACAATCAAGTCAAAGAGCCAGAGAAGGGAGGACTGGGTACTTGGCAGCAAGTAAGGAGAGCACTGGAAATCTTTCCCAAATGAGTGGCTTCCTGAATAGCAAAACTGGGGAAGCTTCAAGCTGAGAGTACGTCATATTAATAAAGGGACAGAGTCCAAACTTTCAGTTCAGTTCAGTGCAGTCGCTCAGTCGTGTCTGACTCTTTGCGACCCCATGGACTGCAGCACTCCAGGCTTCCTTGTCCATCACCAGCTCCTGGAGCTTGCTGAAACTCATGTCCATTGAGTCAATGATGCCATCCAACCATCTAATCCTCTGTCGTCCCCTTCTCCTCCTGCCCCCAATCCCTCCCAGCATCAGGGTCTTTTCCAATGAGTCAACTCTTCGCATGAGGCAGCCAAAGTATTGGAGTTTCAGCTTCCGCATCAGTCCTTCCAATGAACACCCAGGACTGATCTCCTTTAGGATGGACTGGTTGGATCTCCTTGCAGCCCAAGGGACTCTCAACAGTCTTCTCCAGCACCACAGTTCAAAAGCATCAATTTTTCGGTGCTCAGCTTTCTTCACAGTCCAACTCTCACATCCATACATGACCACTGGAAAAACCATAGCCTTGACCAGATGGACCTTTTTGGCAATGTAATGTCTCTTCTTTTTAATATGCTATCTAGGTTGGTCATAACTTGCCTTCCAAGGAGTAAGCATCTTTTAATTTCATGGCTGCAGTCACCATCTGCAGTGATTTTGGAGCCCAGTAAAATAAAGTCTGACACTGTTTCCACTGTCTCCCTATTTCCCATGAAGTGATGGGACCAGATGCCATGATCTGCCAGGGTCCAGCCTCGGCAGGATCCAGGGGGTACCCTCGGGATGAATGGCGTCGGTGAGAGAAGACACGTGAGACCAGCCTTGATATGGCCAAGTCTCAGGATGAACGGCGAGGGAGAGAGAGAGAAAGAGAGAGAGAGAGAAAGTGACCAGATGGGGGTGTTTGCAGGGTCTGGCAATGCTTTATTTTTTACCGTGGCTTTTATACCCTAAATTAGTACATTTCTAAGGGGAAGATAGTTTAACATTACATCAGCTTGTTCTTCACGAAACCAGGGTGTTTTCTGCATACTTCTTTGTTTATGAGGGTCTTGTACATTATCTCCTGGCCTTGAGGCCTATTAACATTTTATGCAAGTCAGGTGAATGTAAACCTATTTTCTGTTTCTCTGGTGACCTTAACTGAAAGGTAGCAGTCTCATAGGGCAACAGTACAGAGTAGAAGCATAACCTTGTTAACACAAAAATTAATCCTTCTGCAGAAGTTGTCAGTTGCGTTTATCTAAGAAGTTTACCCCACACAGACTCTGCGGCTTCAGTGAGGTAGCCTCTGCCTAGCACACCTGGCTAACAGTTAACAACCGTCTCATTGTTACCACACTAGGGCTAAGCTCTTATTTTTCTAGATCTATAACTATATTAACAATGGTTTCCATTGCACAACCTTAGCACATTAAAAGTAAAAACACAGCAAGCAAAACACAGCAAGCAAACGTCAACCCAATAACCACCTATAGAATAATTTTTCCTATGTTTTCTAATAAGACTCCTTCACCCTCCAAAAAGGCTCTATGTCTATTAGGGCCTTTATATGATCAGGTTCTTTATGCTGTTTTATGATTAGGGTATTATGAGCAGTCATGCATATTAGTACCAAGGACATAAATGCATTTGCCAAACAAACTAAAATACCAGCAAAGGAGTTTAAATTAAAACACTCCTTTCACCCTAGATAATCTCATAAAATACCACCACCGGGGAAACTTATTGATTAAAGTTCTAAATTGATTCTTATTTGGAAAGAGATCAGGGAAGGCCTTCTGCCTGTGTCACAGAAATTAGGGAGTAGTCTATTGAAGCAAGTATGAGAAAGACAGATATCATCTTTAAGGTGAGCACCGGGGGCAGCTTTTCAGAATCCCTGAAAACCTGATCTGCCTTGCCTGTCAGGTTCTCTCCTCATGACCTTGTCATGGGTGGGATCTCATGTGCCGGCTCCCAGCAATGATCTTAGTTTTCTGAATGTTAAGCTTCAAGCCAACTTTTTCACTCTCCTCTTTCATCAAGAGGCTTTTTAGTTCCTCTTCACTTTCTGCCATAAGGGTGGTGTCATCTGCATATCTGAGGTTATTGATATTTCTCCCCGCAATCTTGATTTCAGCTTGTGCTTCTTCCAGCCCAGCGTTTCTCATGATGTACTTTGCATATAAGTTAAATAAGCTGGGTGACAATATACAGCCTTGATGTACTCCTTTTCCTATTTGGAACCAGTCTGTTGTTCCATGTCCAGCTCTAACTGTTGCTTCCTGACCTGCATACAGGTTTCTCAAGAGGCAGGTCAGGAGGTCTGGCATTCCCATCTCTTTCAGAATTTTCCACAGTTTATTGTGATCCACACAGTCAAAGGCTTTGGCATAGTCAATAAAGCAGAAGTAGATGTTTTTCTGGAACTCTCTTGCTTTTTCAATGATCCAGCGGATATTGGCAATTTGATCTCTGGTTCCTCTGCCTTTTCTAAAACCAGTTGAACATCTGGAAGTTCTCGGTTCACTTATTGCTGAAGCCTGGCTTGGAGAATTTTGAGCATTATTTTACTAGCGTGTGAGACGAGTGCAATTGTATGGTAGTTTGAACATTCTTTGGCATTGCCTTTCTTTGGGAATGGAATGAAAATTTACCTTTTCCAGTCCTGTGGCCACTGCTGAGCTTTCCAAATTTGCTGGCATATTGAGTGCAGCACTTTTATAGCATCACCTTTTAGGATTTGAAATAGCTCAACTGGAATTCCATCACCTCCACTAGCTTTGTTTGTAGTGATGCTTTCTAAGGCACACTTGACTTCACATTCCAGGATGTCTAGTTTAGGCCAAAAATGACTTCTCTTATGTCATGAAAGATGGGCACAATAAAGGATAAAAATGTAGAGACCTAGTAGATGCTGAAGAGATCAAGAAGAGATGGAAAGAATGTATGCAAGAACTGTATAAAAAAGATCTTAATGAACTGGATTACTATGATGATATAGTTAGTCACTCAGAGCCAGAGATTCTGGAGTGTGAAGTCAAGCAGGACTTAAGAAGCACCGCCATTAATAAAGCTAGTGGATGCAATGAAATTCCAGCAGAACTATCAAATCCCTAAGAGGCGGATGCCATCAAGGTTTTGCATTCATCATGTCAGCAAATCTGGAAGACCCAGCAGTGGCCACAGGACTGGAAAAGGTCAATCTTCATCCCAATTCCCAAGAAGGGTAGTACCAAAGAATGTGCTAACCATCAGACAATTGCCAAATGGGACTCATTTCCCAAATTGGACTCAATGGACTCAGTTGACAAATGGGACTCATTTCCCATGCTAGTAAGGTCATGCTTAAAATCTTGCATGCTAGGCTTCGGCATTATGTGAACCAAGAACTTCCAGATGTCCCAGTTGGGTTTAGAAAAGGAAGAGGAACTAGAGATCAAGTTGCCAATATTCTCTGGGTTATAGAGAAAGCAAGGGAATTTCAGAAAAACATCTATCTCTGTTTAATCAACTATGCTAAAGCCTTTGATTGTGTGGATCATGACAAACTATGGAAAGCTCTTAGAGAGATGGGAATACCAGACTATCTTACCTGTCTCCTGAGAAACCTGTATGCGGGTCAAGAAGCAACAGTTGGAACCCTGTAAGGAACAACTGATTTGTTCAAGATTGAGAAAATGCCAGGGTCCAGCTTCGGCAGGATCCAGGGGTACCCTCAGGATGAATGGCGTCGGCGAGAGAAGACACGTGAGACCAGCCTTGACAGGGCCAAGTCTGCGAGGGAGAGAGAGAGAGAGAGAGAGAGAGAAAGAGAGAGAGTGACCAGATGGGGGGTGCAGCAGAGTCTGGCAAATCTTTGTTTTTTACCATAGATTTTATATTCTAAGTTAGTACATTTTTAAGGGGAAGATAGTTTAATATTACATCAGCTTGTCCTACACGAAACCAGGGTGTTTTCTGCATACTTCTTTGTACATTATCTTCTGGCCTTGGGGCCTATTGACATTTTATGACCTAGGTGAATGCAAAGCTGTTTTCGGTAATTTATTCTTTAATGAACACAAGGTCAGTCCTTTTGCAGAAATTATCAGTTAAATTTATCTAAAAGGTTTACCACACAAAGACTCTGCAGCTCTGGTGAGGCAGCCCCTGTTTAGCATTCCTGGTTAAAATTAACAATTCTAAACTCTTATTTTTCTAAATCTTTAACTATAACCACTTTTAGAATAAATTTTTATGTTCTCTAATAGGGTTTCCTCACCTCCCAAAGGGCTCTGTACATATTAGGGCCTTTTGTGTGATCAGGTTCTTTATGCTGTTTACGATTAAGGTGTTGTGAACAGTCATGTGCATTAGTACGCATTTGCCAAGCAGGCTAGAATGCCAGTAAAGGAGTCTAAATTGAAACACTCCTTTCATCCTGGATAATCTTATAGGATACCACCGTCCGGGGGACAAACTGATTAAAGTTCTAAGTTGATTCTGTTTGGAGAGAGATCGGGGAAGGCCTTCTGCCTGTGTCACATAAATTAGAGAGTAGTCTAATACAGCAAGCATCAGAAAGACAGAGATCATCTTTAAGGTGAGGGCCGGGGCAGCTTTTCGAAATCCCTGAAGTCCTGATCCGCCTTGCCTGTCAGGTCTTCTCCTCATGACCTTGTCATGGGTGGGATCTCGTGTGCTGGCTCCCGGCAAGAAAGAAGTATGACAGGGCTGTCTGCTGTCACCCTGTTTGTTTATATGCGGAGCACATCATGAGAAATGTGCTGGATGAGTTACAATCTGGAATTAACATAGGTGGGAGAAACATCAACTGCACATATATAGATGACACCACTCTAACGGCAGAAAGCAAAGAGGAACTAAAGAGCCTCTAGATGAGGGTGAAGAAAGAGAGTGAAAGAGCCGGCTCAAGATTAAATATTAAAAAAACGAAGGTCACAGCATCCAGCTCCATTACTCGATGGTGAATAGAAAGGGAAAAGGTGGGAGTAGTGACAGATTTCCTCTTCTTGGGCTCCAATTTTAGTATATGTGCTGCCGAAGTGAGCACCTCTTCTTGGGCTCCAAAATCACTGCAGATGGTGACTGCAGCCATGAAACCAGAAGATGATTGCTTCCTGGTAGGAAAGTGATGACAAACCTAGACAGTGTGTTGAAAAGTAGAGACATCACTCTGCTGACAAAGGTCTGTAGAGTCAAGGCTATTGTCTTCCCTGGTGGCTCAGATGGTAAAGAATCTGCCTGTATTGTGGGAGACCTGGGTTCAATCCCTGGGTTGGGAAGATCCCCTGGAGGAGGGCATGGCAACCCACTCCAGTATTCTTGCCTGGAGAATCCCCATGGATAGAGGAGCGTGGCCGGCTACAGTCCATGGGGTCGCAAAGAGACAGACACAACTGAGCAGCTAAGCACAAACAGTCTTCCCAGTGGTCATGTACGGTTGTGAGAGCTGGACCATAAAGAGGGCAGAACGCCAAAGAAGTGATACCTTCGAACTGAGGTGCCGGAGAAGACTCCTGAGAGTAACTTGAACAGCAAGGAGATCAAACCAGTCAGTCTTAAGGGAGATCAACCCTGAATATTCCCTGGACAGACTGATGCTGAAGCTGAAGCTCCAGTATTTTGGTCCTCTAATGCAAACAGACGGCTCATTGGAAAAGTCCCTGATGCAGGGAAAGATTGAGGGCAGAAGGAGAAGAGGACGCCAGAGGATGAGATGGCTGGTTGGCATCACTGATGCAATGGACATGAACTTGGGCAAACTCCACGAGATGGTGAGGGAGAGGAAGGCCTGGGTGCTGCAGTCCAAGGGATCGCAAAGAGTAGGACACAACTGAGCGACTGAACAACAACATGTCAAGAAAGCCACGCCTGGTTTTCTTTCTGGGAACTCTATTCTGTCTCCTGACAGTGCTACTAGTCTCTTTAGCAGCAGCATTGTGATTGTGGAAAGTCATCTGACATTTCTGAGCCCATTTCTCAACTTAATAATGAGGATAACTTTGTCCTACAGACCTTTCACACGCATTAGTCTTGGAGATACACATTAACAAACTTTAAAATGTGCAAAAACATGATATAAATATGAGGTACTACCATATTTGATAAAGCCAAAACAAGTTTACTGCTTGCTACTGAGGGGCCAAATATACAGACAGCAGCCTGACCATGTATAAAAATAGAACAATCTGTGGCGACCTGCTCAGGAAACCAACTCCTTATCTACAATAAGCAATGTAAGAGGCCAGTCTGCTATAAGGCAGACTCACAAGAAGTCAGCTTGCTTTCTCTAATGAGAATCCAGGAAATTAAAGAATAACCTCTGTCATAATCAGCCCCAAATGGCCAGAACTTGCTTTTAATAACTGCAGCTTTCCTAATTTTTATCAAATTAGATAGATTCCAATTTAGGATCTATCAGAGAAAACCAAGTACCTACACTTACCTAGTCACACAGGATGTTCTGCTTAGGTTTAGGAAGTCTACAGCTCCCTCATGTCAACATCTTTCAACTGGCATATATATGAAGTCTTCCTGTTTTTCCCCCTAAAAAGCCTTGGCACTCCTCTGCCTGTCTTTGAGTTTCTGCCAAAATACAAGTGACAACGGTAGACTCCCTTAATACAGCAAGTTCTGACTAAAGAGCCTTTGTTTTTCTCATGAGGTTGGTCTTTATTTCCACATCTGATATTTGCATATGGGACCTCAGGTCCCAGGATATTGAATGGAACACTCCGTGCTGTCTTGAAATTGTCAACAAAGCCCTAAAGCTGAGGGAAACAGGAAATATTCCCAGAGTATTAGAATTACCCTACAGGAGGGATGCTTCAGCTTCTCAAGCAAGGGTGTTTGCATTTCCCGTGAGGCATTTGACTCCACAAATTTAGCAGAGCTTAAACCTTCTCAGTAGTACTCTTAGCAGGCGGCTGCCTGCCAGTGAGAGGGCCCACAGCCTGAGGGTAAAGGTCAGAAAATGTGCCGCTGGAAAACATCATCTAACCTTGGGTGCATGGGCATTCGGAATAGAGATTGCATTTTCCACCCTCCAGGGCTACGTTCTGGTGGATATGATGTGCAGCATCTATGCGGTAGAGAGGATTTCATTTTCTCTCTGACGTCCCTCCTCTGCCTTCTCCAGTTCTAGTGGATGCAAAGCAGAGTGGGAAGGAGTAAGAGTAGTTTTTCATGGAGAAAGAAATGACTCCCTACCCATTAAAGTTCTTTTGGCTGGTCAGTTTGAGCAAACTCTGGGAGATAGTGAAGGACAGGGAAGCCTGGCATGCTGCAGTCCATGGGGTTGCAAAGAGTTGGGCACAACTAAATGACGAACAACAAGATTAACAGGAGAAAATCAAACAAGTTTAATAACTTGTATACATGGGAGAGACCCAGAAAAACTGAATAACTCACTAAAATGGCTGAGACCTTCAGCTTCAGCTAAAGACAAAAGGGGATATTGTGGGTAGTGGTTTGGGACTTCAAAGGGGAGGAAGGCAATTGACATGAAGATGGAAAAACAAGTGTTCGTTTAAAAAAATGTTTGCTTGAAAAAGAAACTTTTAATTAAAAAAAATGTGCTTGGCCATGCAGACAGAGTGGGACGTAGACAGGAATGTTAACAGACTCTGCTATGTTCTTCCCTATCTACCACCACAGTTCATACTATAAATATCGCACACCTAGTTCATACTGTAATGATCTATAGTAGTGATGGCTACCTCCCTAAAACAGGTCCCTATCTAAATTCTTTGGGCAGTTAGGGGGAAGATCAAAGCATTTGTGTGTGTGTGTGTGTGGTTTTTTGTTTGTTTTTGTTTTGTTTTTAGTTGTTTGGGCCTTGATTGTTTTCAGCTCAAAATAATCTGCCTGCCAAAGAGACACACTTTGGGATGGCAAATTTTCCTTCCCTGCAGTAGATGTGTCCCTCTATCCCGTGCAAGCCCCCTTGGTCATTCAAGTTGGGGAGGAGGGACAGAGCATTGAGTTGATGTGAAACTGAAGCTTCTTATTGGGTTGGACTCAGCTTGGCTTTTTAATACCTAGATGTGATTAGGAAGCTTTGGGATCCACCCAAGGTGTCATTAAGGAACAGAAAATAGGTGCTTAATGAATATTTTAGTTCACTGGTCCAGATTCTCATATGCTCCATTTTCTTAAAATAGGACACTCTTGTAAGTTGTACAAAATACTTATAGATTGGGGCAGGCGCAAACACCAGAACTAAGGCCAACTTCTACCAAAAAGGGCACAAGTAGCCAAAATACATCATTTTAAACTTCAGTATGCGATAGCTTGCAGGATCCTGGGCTACAAGACTCTTGGTTTCTTCTTTATCATTGAATACACAGATTACAGTAGTCAAATAAATGGCTGATGGACCAATGAATGCATGATCCTGTATGACAACTATTTCCTTAATCTTTTCATTAAGTAGGCAGCTTTTCTCTTCAAACTTCTCCCTATATTTTTTAATGTTTAAAAGGCAATTTCTGTACATACTTCCAGCAAAACAGAAGTCTGGAAATGGAATTACAGATTTCTAAGCACTAATAAAGTAGATTAAAAACTGATTTGTTTTACACAATTTAAATCTTTGAGTTTAAATGTAAAGATGACTTAAGCAATCACTCATTTTTTTTTTGTGATAGATGCTGACACCTACTGGCCAAATTTGATATTAAATGCTTGAAATGTTTTCATCCCCCTCAGCCCCTCCTGGAAATGTCCCCTGTTGAAGGGGGAAGTTTGGTGGAGGAAGTATTAAGCCAAACTTGGGTCCACTCTCCTGCGCACAGTAAAGCAAACCTACTGACACCAAGTTGTGAAGGAAAGTGCCCTGCACCAAACAAGGAGTCCAGCGCAATTGGTCCTCAAAACCCTCGAACTCCTCAATCAGTTTCAGGAAGGTGTTTTTAAAAGCCCAGTGAGGGAGGGGAGTCATAGGGTTTGTGATCAGCTCATGGACAGTTCTCTGATTGGCTGGAGGTGACTCCTAAGGCTCAAGTGTGCTCATGGTCATCATTTGGTGGGGTTTTTCCCTTGTGGCTCAGCTGGTAAAGAATTTGCCTGCAATGAGGGAAACCTGGGTTTGATCCCTGGGTTGGGAAGATCCCCTGGAGAAGGGAAAGGCTACCCACTCCAGTATTATGGCCTAAAGAATTCCGTGGACTGCATAGTCCACGGGATCACAAAGAGTGGGACACGACTGAGCGATTTTCACTTTCACTTAGCATCTGTAAAACAATTCAGGATGTGTGCATCAGATACTGTTCTCTAGGTACTTCAGAGGGGAGCTAAAGCATAGGACATGGGGACAGGGGTCTGTCTTGGGAAAACTGCATAGGGTCCTGCTCCCTTACAGAAGGGGAAAAAAACCGTCGCTCCAAAGAGATGGAAGTACAACCACTGGGAAACAGAAACCCAAGAATGGGGAAAGAATGAAGGAACAGAATCTTGGGGTGGCTTCTGAAATGTCATCCGATTGACCCCACAACTCCTGATCCCCCGTCGTAAACCCTTTTTATCCCTGAGTTTTTCACTTGAGGTTCCAAGTGCACAGTTTCATTTTTAAACTAGACTTTGGAAAAGAGCCACCCTCCAAGCCACCAAATAGACATGCCTCTGGATCCTTTTCTGCATATTGCCGTGGCACCTGATCATTAGCATCCACACTATCGCTGAGATGTTCTGGATGCCTACCCTGTGCTACCATACTAACTGCTTTATAAGTAGGCAGACCCTAGAGTTAGGCTAGCAGGAGTCCAGGACTGGTTCTGCTATTTACAAATTCTGTGACTTTAGTCAGGGGACTTAATCTCTCTCTCCTTGTCTCTAAAATGGGGATAACAGTAGAGCCTATAGCATACAGTGCTTGTGAGGTTTTAAAGGGTTTACATATGTAAAGTGCTCAAAACAGTGCCTGGTATGTCCCAAGTGCTATACGAATGTTACTTATTGTTACTTTGATTTTTCTTTACAATAACAGTCTGAAATAAATACTGTTATTTTCAAAATTAGGAAAATTTTTTTTGGGGGGGTGTGGCAGTGTAAAGAGGCTAGATGGGGGGGGATATTTGTATGCATATGGTTGATTCAAACCAGTCAATCTTAAGGGAAAATCAACCTTGAAGAACTGATGCTGAAGCTGGAGCTCCAGTATTTTGGTCTTCTGATGTGAACAACTGACTCACTGGAAAAGTCCCTGGGACTTTTGTCACTGGGAAAGATTAAGGGCAGGAGAAGGGGTCATCAGAGGATGAGATGACTGGATGACATCACTGATGCAATGGACATGAAGTTGGGCAAACTTCTGGAGATGGTGAGGGACAGGGAGGCCTGACCTGCTGCAGTCCATGGGGTCATAAAGAATCAGAAAATGACTGGGCGACTGAACAACAACAACAACACAGCTAATTCACTTTGTTGTACTGCAGAAATTAACACAACATTGTAAAGCAACAATACTCCAATTTAAAAAAAAATAAGAAAATTAGAAAACTGAGGCTTAGTTGTATGAGTTAGAAATGCTTTCAGCCCCTCTCCTACTGATAACCACTAACATCATTCCTTCCCTCCCATCTTCAGGCTTAAGAGTAGAACTGGCTTTCTACTACCAAGAGTCCCTTCCTGATTTTCTTAACCCTGACATGACAAATTATTATATTCCATCTGTTACTTGCCAGAGCCCTGACAAACACCTTATATTTACATAGTCTCCCATAATATTGTTTTATGTATAGCTTCAGTTCAGTTCAGTCACTCAGTCATATCCAACTCTTCGCGACCCATGGTCCATAGCATGCCAGGCCTCCCTGTCCATCACCAACTCCTGGAGTCTACTCAAACTCATCTCCATTGAGTCGGTGATGCCATCCAACCATCTCATCCTCTGTCATCCCCATCTCCTCCTGCCTTCAATCTTTCCCAGCATCAGGGTCTTTTCAAATGAGTCAGCTCTTCATATCATGTGGCCAAAGTATTAAGAGGTCTTATTCTGTGGAGATTTCAACCTATAGCTTTGTCCCCATACATCCTTGTTACCCCAGGTGCCCATAATGGTGTGTTCCATCAGCATATGCACAGCAACTTTGCTGTAGAATGAGAATGTCTTAATTCCATGAGGCACGCAGGAAAGAATTAGAGTTACATGCTTCCTTTACTAGTAGTCCAACCAAACATGATTGCAACTTTTATGGCTGTATCTGTCCAATCTTGTCCTGCTTAATCTGAGTCCCAGACCTTGTCCTGTCTTCCTAAGGAATCCAACTTCTCTATGCTATCCTTTATCTTGCATCCTTTGCATCTAAGAATTTTGCCCCAGTATAAATAACTCTTTGTTTCTCTGCCTGGGCTAAATTCCCCTCAGTTCAATTCAGTTCAGCTGCTCAGTCACTTCCGACTCTTTGTGATCCCGTGGACTGCAGCACGCTAAGCTTCCCTGTCTTTCACCATCTCCCGGAGTTTGCTCAAACTCATGTCCACTGAGTCAGTGATACCATCCAACCATCTCGTCCTCCATCGTCCCCTTCTCCTCCTGCCTTCAATCTTTCCCAACATCAGGGTTTTTTCCAATGAGTCCCATAGCAGCTCCCATTCTTAGCCATTTCACCTCTTCCTTTTTCCTCCTTTCTCTAGTCCAATCTTCTTTCCCTGTTTTCCTGGCTTACACGTGGAACAAGGTACCACTAAAAACCCACTTTCCCAGGTCTAGTATCCCATTGTTTGTCAGTCATTTGCAGACCTTCTCTGGTGGTTCAGTTGTTAAAGAATCCTCCTGCAATGCAGGAGACCCGGGTTTGATCCCTGGATTGGGAAGATCCCCTGGAGAAGGGCATGGCAACCCACTCCAGTATTCGTGCCTGGAGAATCCCATGGACAGATGGAGTCTGGCAGGATACAGTCCATGGGGTCACAAAGAGTTGGACACAACTGAAGCAAATCAGCACACAGCATATGCATGTAAAAAACTAGCAAAGAGTTTGATGATGTTTTGTAAAAACGTTCACTCTATCACTCCATAGTTTGAGCAGAATATGAATAAGGCATATATTCTTGGAGGTTTTGGAGCAAATAACAGTCCAAAGCACTGTTTTCAGACATTTAACTTTATGACTTGATGAAGAATAAATTCATAGCATGTGGTTTCTGGCAAGGCCCTCAGAGGCAAGGAAAAGAAGTCTTGGAGGTTTCACAGCTTGATAATGAACAGTATCGTTAACAGAAATAGAGAAGTCAGGAGAGAAGAAGCAGCTGCTCAGGATTTTGATTGCAAGTGACAGAAATGAAATTTGAACTTCTATGGACAAAAACGGAAACTTTATTGGTTCATGAAACCAAACTGCAGAAAAAGCAGGTGTGACACGGAGTCTCAACAACATTTGGCAGCAGGAACCAGAAGTTTATCCCATTCTCCATCTGCATCTCTGTTTCTCCTGTCTGGGTTCAGGTCATTTGTGAAGCTGGAATACAACTGCCAGCATTTCCCAGGCTCACATTCTCCCCACTCTCACACCAGAGATGACAGTTTCAATGGAAAAACCCCTGGAACACTCTGATGGATCCGTGGGGTCACATGCCCACTTTAGTCGGAGGGAAGAGGCAGAGCACTCTGCTTAGCAGCACCCACTAAAATCACAAGACTGGTGGGTAGAGCAGTTCCTCAAAACAAAGGGAGGAAACATTTGCAAAAAGAAATGGGAGTACATGCTAGATAAATAAAGCAACTGGTGTTTACCATAGGGGACAGGCAGATAGTGTTGTGTTTGCTTCTTTTGACATTTAAAATTAGGTAAACTAGCATAAACCCCAAGATCACAGAGTCACATAATCTCAGGGTCCCATAAAAGTCATCTGATCCTACATCCTCTCTAATATATTCATCGTTTTGGTAATTTTCTGAACAATCGATCTTCCAGCAGGCATTCAAACAATTCATCCCCTCCTTAAGCCCTCTGGCCATTGTAAAATGTTTCTGGTTGTTACAAAGTTGTTCCTTATAGTCAGATGAAAATCTATTACTTTATTGTCTATTACTCTACCTGGGAGTCAATGGCAACTCCTTCCCTTGGTGGTAACCATAATGAATCACTTCTGTTGTGCAGGTTTGAAGAGAGTTCTCATTTTCCCTAATGAGCCTTTTATTCCCAGGCTAAGTATCAATTTACTCCAATTATTTCTCATGTGGCATGAAGAGTAAGTCCCTTTGGACCTTTGTTCAGTGAACTCTTTCAACATTCAACAAATGATTAATCATGCACTTGCTTGTGTCAAGCAGTAAACTAGACCTTGAGAATAAGGTGATGAGAAAAGCATTACATTCTTCTTCTAAGGAAGTTTACAATCTAGGAGGAGAGAAAAGTATTGTGTATATAGTCACACAAAAAGTGAACAATAAAAGGTATTATAAAGAAAAACTATTATGTTTCAGTGCTCAGAATCATACAAAATGCTTCATGTATGGTCTTGCCAGTGGTGATAGGGAGTGGATTAAATATATCCACAAATTCTTTGCCGCTGTCTTCAAAAGGTTGCCTTGAGTATGAGCTGAACTTGTGACTTGCTTCTAATGAATAGAAAAAAAGCAGAAGTGACAGAATGCCACTCCAGAGATTAGCTCATAAAAGGCATTGTTAGTTTTCTGCTTGCTCTTTTTTGAATCACTCCCTCTGGGGAAAGCCAGCTTCTATGTCTTGAGAAAACCCCAAAGCCCTAATAAAAAAACCTATGGTGAGGAACTGAGGCCTCCAGACAACAGCCAAGTGTGCAATCATAGAAGGTTTCTTCCAGCCTCAGACAAGCCTTCAAATGACCACATCCCAGCCAAAAGTTTCATTGCAACCTTGTGAGAGACACTGAACCAGAAACACCCAGCAAACCAATCCTAAATTGCTGACCCACAGAAACTGAGATAACAAATACTTGCTTTAAGCTGCTACTTCTGGTAGACAGAGTGCCTGAAGAACTATGGACGGAGGTTCGTGACATTATACAGGAGGCCGTGATCAAAACCATCCTCAAGAAGAAGAAATGCAAAAAGGCAAAATGGTTGTCTGAGGAGGCCTTACAAATAGCTGAGAAAAGAAGAGAAGGGAAAAGCAAAGGAGAAAAGGGAAGATATACCCATTGAATGCAGAGTTCCAGAGAATAGCAAGGAGAGACAAGAAAACCTTCCTCAGTGATCAGTGCAAAGAAATAGAGGAAAACAATAGAATGGGAGAGACTAGAGATCTCTTCAAGAAAATTAGAGATACCAAGGGAACATTTCATGCAAAGATGGGCAACAATAAAGTACAGAAATGGTATGGACCTAACAGAAGCAGAAGATGTTAAGAAGTGGCAAGAATACACAGAAGAATTATACAAAAAAGATCTTCATGACCCAGATAATCGCGATGGTGTGATCACTCACTTATTGCCAGACATCCTGGAATAAGAAGTCAAGTGGGCCTTAGGAAGCATCATTACGAACAAAGTTAGTGGAGGTGATGGAATTCCAGTTGAGCTATTTCAAATCCTGAAAGATGATGCTGTGAAAGTGCTGCACTCAATATGCCAGCAAATTTGGAAAACTCAGCAGTGGCCACAGGACTGGAAAAGGTCAGTTTTCATTCCAATCCCAAAGAAAGGCAATGCCAAAGAATGTTCAAACTACAATATAATTACACTCATCTCACACACTAGTAACATAATGCTCAAAATTCTCCAAGCCAGGCTTCAACAGTATATGAACCATGAACTTTCAGATGTTCAAACTGGATTTAGAAAAGGCAGAAGAACCAGACATCAAATTGCCAACATCCGTTTGATCATCAAAAAAGCAAGAGAGTTCCAGAAAAACATCTACTTCTGCTTTATTGACTATGCCAAAGCCTTTGACTGTGTGGATAATTCTTCAAGAGATGGAAATACCAGACTACCTGACCTGCCTCTTGAGAAATCTGTATGCAGGTCAGGAAGCAACAGTTAGAATTGGACATGAAACAACAGAAACGGTGGGCTGGATGAAGCACAAGCTGGAATCAAGATTGTTGTGAGAAATATCAATAACCTCAGATATGCAGATGATACCACCCTTACGGTAGAAAGTGAAGAAGAACTAAAGAGCTTCTTGATGAAAGTGAAAGAGGAGAGTGAAAAAGTTGGCTTAAAACTCAGCATTCGAAAAAGTAAGATCATGGCATCTGGTCCCATCACTTCATGGCAAATAGATGGGGAAACAATGGAAACAGTGACAGACTTTATTTTGGGGGGTTCCAAAATCACTGCAGATGGTGACTGCAGCCATGAAATTAAAAGATGCTTGCTCTTTGGAAGAAAAATTATGACCAACCTAGACAACATATTAAAAAGCAGAGACATTACTTTGCCAACAAAGGTCCATCTAGTCAAAGCTATGGTTTTTCCAGTAGTCATGTATGGATGTGAGAGTTGGACTATAAAGAAAGCTGAGTGCCGAAGAATTGATGCTTTTGAACTGTGGTGTTGGAGAAGATTCTTGAGGATCCCTTGGACTGCAAGGAAATCCAACCAGCCCATCCTAAAGAAGGTCAGTCCTGAGAGTTCATTGGAAGGACTGAAGCTGAAGCTGAAACTCCAATCCTTTGACCACCTGATGTGAAGAACTGACTCATTTGAAAAGACCCTGATGCTGGGAAAGATTGAAGGTGGGAGGAGAAGGGGACGACAGAGGATGAGATGGTTGGATGGCATCACCGACTCAACGGACATGAGTTTGAGTAAACTCTGGAAGCTGGTGTTGGACAGAGAGGCCTGGCGTGCTGCAGTCCATGGAGTCGCAAAGAGTCAGACACGACTGAGTGACTGAACTGAACTGAACTGAAGCTGCTACCTCTGGAGCATAATTGATTATGCCCCACTACTGACTGTTAATATAATCAAAGTGTAACAACTGTACATCCATCCCATGAAATAAAATTCGTATTTTATGGAAAGACAAGAAAAACTTAAACATAAAAAGTTCTCTGCCCTTTGGCCTCCCCTCTCTCCGCACTGTGCATTATGCATCCACCAAATCTCTCCCATTGGCAGGAATACCTGCTCAGCCATAAGGAGCACCATTCTCCTAGCATAGGGCTTCCCTAGTGGCTCAGATGGTAAAGAATCTGCCTGCAATGTGGGAGACCTGGGTTCGAACCCGGGGCTGGGAAGATCCCATGGAGGAGGGCATGGAAGATCCTTCTTGATCTTGTAAGGGGTCACATGACCTACTAGAATGACACTTAGATCTGGATTATGTAAACTGTCAATAATACATCACTTGATGTACAGCCCTTTGTCTCAAAAAAACTTATACAGCTGTACCTTGACATCTAGCAGGCAAAATAGTTTTCAGAGCTTTCTGAGATGCTCTTCCCAGGTTATAATCTTCAAATGAATAAAACTCTCCATTTATTTCTTAGGTCAACTGATGAATTTTTCATCGATAATCTCACACTGACCATTTTGACTGTCACATTACCCTATTGATTCATGTTGATTTTACGGTCATAGAATATTTCTGTTATATTTTCTCTCATATTCTGCTAACTTAGCACATTATTCTAGCCTGTCAAAATCTCTGGGAGTTTAATTTTCTTTCAGGATGACAATTATCCCTACTGCTTTGTGCCACTTCATGGAAGGAGCAGGACAATAACATCAAAATCCAAGAACCAGGTAGTAGGCCCAGAGTTGCCACTAGGCACTTGAGTGACAAGGAGAAAATCTCCCAATGTCCTTCAGCCTCAGTTTCTTCATATGCAAACTGAGTATAGTAATGCTGGTTTCAGGAGATGGAAGTGGGGAGGACAAGACAGGGGTAAGAGGTTAAGAGGTACAAGCTACTAGGTATAAAATAAATAGGATATATTGTACAGCACATGGAATACAGCCGATAGTTTTTCTACAAGTGGAGCATAATCTTTAAAAATTGTGAATCAGTATGCTATACATCTGAAACTTGTATAATACTGTAAATCAATTACACCTTAAATGCATACATACATATATATTTAAAGCAAGCTGATTTCATGAGCCTCTGAGGACAAACCTGAGACCTGTTCCTAGATCTAGGACTTATGAGCTAAAATGGACATTTTTCACTGCCAAGCTTTTACTCAAACTTTGTCCCCTTCTTCTGGAAACAGTACTAGAATTTCTGGGGGAAACACCCCTCCTACACTCTCAGTCCATATGGTTTAGCAAGCTTGATACCACCTCCCCAGCCCTAGGAATAGTGTTCAGTTATAATGCAAGGGAAAACTCAATTACAAGTGACTTTCAACTATAGAAATGTTTATAGTATAGTTGTAGAAGGTTTCTACAAACCTAGACAGCGTATTAAAAAGCAGAGACATCAGTTTACCTACAAAGGCGGGTATAGTCAAAGCTATGGTTTTTCCAGTAGTCATGAATGGATGTGAGAGTTGGACTATAAAGAAGGCTGAGTGCCAAAGAATTGATGCTTTCCAACTGTGGTGTTGGAGAAGACTCTTGAGTCCTTTGGACTGCAAGGAGATCAAACCAGTCAATCCTAAAGGAAATCAACCCTGAATATTCATTGGAAGGACTGATGCTGAAATTGAAGCTCCAATTCTTTGGCCACCTGATGTGAAGAGCCGACTCATTGGAAAAAACCCTGATGCAGGGAAAGATGGAAGGCAGGAGGAGAAGGGATGACAGAGGACGAGATGGTCAGATTCAATGATTCACTGATTCCACTGATTCAATAGACATGAGTTAGAGCAAGCTCCAGGAGATGCTGAAGGACAGGGAAGCCTGGCATGCTGCAGTCCATGGGGTCGCAAAGAGTTGGGACACGACTGAGCTACTGAACAACAAAAGAAGGTTTCTGATTAGTTGAACAATGCCAGACTCTAGGCCTGCATCTCTGAGATTCTCTTGGCCTTCTCCTCATTGTCATGCTCCAGCATTTTTATCATCACAAATTAATGTCAAAGTAGGAAGTTGCTGGGTGGGGTGTGGTTTATACACAAAGGAAGACTAGTTTCTCATTTAATCAGGGAAGAAGATTGTTATGACTTTGTTAAATTGATATTTATTAAGTAGACTCCCGGAATGCTGGACAAAAGAACACAAGAGGAATTGAAATAGAGGTCAATTTCATATATAAATAAGTAGAGGTTTATTCCCTCCACAAGTACTGAAGGAAGTACACTGCACTCTTTGATGCACCACACAGGGAAGTTAAGGCAGGGTGCAAGCAGAAAGAGAGACAGGACCTGGGGTACATGCATTTATCAGGCTCTGTGGGTGGAGTGCTATGGAGTACTCAGGCTAAGGCTGAAATGATCCATTCAAAAGAGCAGGGCTTATTTTTAAAATGGATAATCAACAAGGGCCTACTCTATAGCATACGGAACTCTGCTCAATGTTATGTGGCAGCCTGGATGGGAGGGGAGTTTGGGAGAGAATATCGGATACATGTATATGTATGGCTGAGTCCTTTTGCTATGCACCTGAAACTATCACACGATACTATTAACTGACTATACCCCAATACAAAATAAAAAGTAAAAAATAAAAAATAAAAAGATCAGGGCTTCGGAAAGTACCAACAGGGGTCTTATCGAAGAGGTGAGGGGCACAGTGGGAAGACCCTGCAAGGTAGGAGGGACTATTTATCACAGAGGCTATTGGGGAAGTCATATCAGTTACTGACATTTACTTGTGACTCTGCAGGCTATTTATGATTTAGACTATGAGCTTGCATGACGGGGCTAGTGATAGTTTAAATCTCCCATAGGTCACTTTGCCAAACAAAGGAGATGCTTAGGCAGCAGCACCATGGAGTAGCTAAACTCTCAGTAAAAATTTTCCCTGGAAGTCTGAAAGATCACCTCAATGGCCAGACTCAATCACATGAACATCCTTAGCTGTAAGGGAAGCAGAGAAATTGAGTATTTGGCTTTTTCAGACTCTCACTAAATGGAGAAGAAGGCTGGGAAATGCTACTGGGTAGGCAGTTAGTCAACAACATATGCCATAGGTAAGCACATGACCCAGCAAGCCAACCAGCACATTCCATCCTCCCAGTCACAGGACAGGTGCTTGGATGTTTGGATACACGATTCTCCGTGGATCTTGCAAGTCAGAAATACTGTGGCTATCTTGCCACCAGCATCAAGGAGTCTGCCTGAGACTGGTGCCAACACAGAGGGAACAGAGGTGAGAGGCAAAGAGAAGCATATTCATGTTGACCTCATCTGAGTGCTTTGTTACCGGCATTCCTGAGTTAGCCACGCTTCTCGGACCTGATGTAAATGTGAGCCAGTAAATCCCAAGCCCAACGTGTTACTTTAGTAACCGCAGTGAACTGTGTTTCCCAGTATTCATACCTTGTATGGTCTCTCACCTTGAATCTGTGCCAGCCTTCTGCCTTACTTTAACCAATAAATTATGGTAAAAGTGACATTGTGTAAGTTCTGGCCCTAAAGCCTTAAGATTACAGCTATTACACTCTTGGAAACCGGCCACTGTAAAACAAGTCCACCCTGTGCTGTGAAGAAGCCTAAGCTAATCATGAGGAAGAGCTATATGGACTAGAACTGAGGAGCCTAGCTGTATTAATTAGCCAGGTTTCTCCAGAGAAACAGAGCTAATAGGATCAACAAATATATATAGATTTAAAAAGCATTTATTTACCTGTTTATTTGGCTGTGTCATGTCTTAGTTGTGGCATGTGGGATCTAGTTCCCTAACTGGGGATCAAACCCAGTGTCCCTGCACTGGGAGCATGGAGTCCTAATCTCTGGACCACGAGGGACGTCCCTAGAGATTTATTATAAGGGATTAGCTCACATGAGTGTGGAGGCTCAGAAGTCCCATGATTTGCCATCTATAAGCTGGAGGCCCAGGAAAGCTGATGTTTTGTTCCAGCTCAAGACCAAAGGCTTGAGAACAAACAAAGCCAATGTCATAAGTTCCAGCTAGAGTCTAGTGCCCCAAGAACCAGGAGTGTCAATATCCAAGGAGAGCAGACGGATATCACAATTCAAACATAAAGAGCAAACTTACCTTTCCTCTGCCTTTTGTTCTATTCAGGCCTTCAGGGGATTGCATGAAGCCCACACACACTGGTGAGGTTGATCTTTACTCAGTCAACCAATTCGAATGCTAATCTCTTTCAGACACTCCCCTCACAGACACACCCAGAAATAATATTTTACCAGTTATCTGAGAGCATGCCTTAGCCCAGTCATGTTGCCATAGAAAATTAACCGTCCTTCTAGCTGAGAGCAAGAACTGAGGCTCCCAACTGACAGCACAGACTCACAGACCATGTGAAAGAGCCATTGTGGAACTGGATGTTCCACCCCCAACTGATAAGCTTTCCCCCTGAGCCCCGTCCACACTGTGAATAAATAAAATGGTTGTTGTTTTAAGTTACTAAGTTGTGGAGTAGTATATGACATAGCACTAGACAATTGACACTTGATATATGCTTTTCTTCCACTCATTGAGTTATTTTTAGGATTAAATGAAATATCATATATAAAAGCACCTATTAATGCTAAAGATTCTTACCAACTCCCAGTGACCACTGCTTTCCCACCTGCCTTGCAGAAATCTGGGAACACCACCTCCAGCATAGCCTTGATTTTGAAGCTTTGCAAATCATCAAAAATAAAAATAAGGTTAACTTAATTAGTAAATTCTTATTGACTCTCAGTGATCACTGCTTTCCTAAGTGGGTAAAGGATTCATTAAGTGGAGCTTTGCCACGGATAAAGAAAGGCACAGAAAGCCATTTAAAACCCAGTTTTGTCCATTCCTACATTTGTTTCTTGTTTATTTCTCTTCCCTTCTTTCTCCTATCCCACTCCTCCTCTACCTGCCATCTCCAGATTAGACAAAGTTTCTCTGACCTTGGCTTGGAAGTAGACTGGTTCTACTTGGCTCTAAGAGAGAACATTTACCAGTGCTTCTCCCATGGACTGCCTGGGCATGGAGGAGGTTCCCCTCCAGGACTGAGATCCTGGATAGGTTTTGAAGTTTTAAATGTGAAGGGGACCTAAATGGCCTCTCTTCAGTAAAGTCCCAATGGGACAAAACAGCAGACACTGTAAATAAGATTGGGGTTCTGAGCTGAGTGGAGAGAGGACGGGAGGCAAGACCTCAGACTAAAAATGGCTGTAGTGGTGTGGGCAAGTGGGCCCAAGAAATATTTCCTGAGGACCCCAGCACCCATGTATGTATGGGGACAGAAGCGATTTCCCTAAATTCAATGCAGGCATAGTAAAGGGCAGCAACAATGCTATGGGGTTCATGTGGGCCTGGTATGATGTTGGAAACCAGGAGCTCAGTGCTCCTGAGAAGGCACCCAGTGAGCCAAGGTGGGGATGATGACTAGGACTTTTGTGGATTAACAACTAAAGACCAGGTGAAAATGAGGACTTCCTAGCACATGCCAGCAAACAAAAACCAGGCATTTGACTTGGCCCCATCCCCACCATTCTCTCCAGTAGTTAAACACTCAATACCAGTGTTTGATGTAACACTGGGAAAGTGGTCTGGCAATCACTCAAATCCAGACAAGGGCTTATAACAGAAATCAAGTTCATTCGTGGAAAGCTAAGTGTTCATACCTTGCATACCTGAGTTTGTTAATCAAACATATTCTCCAGGATTCTGGTAAAATAGTTTGCAGGTATACTGCCTGTATTCAGATCTGACCTCTGCAGGTGCTATCACCCCATGCCACCATGACATGGGCACTTGGCATGGCCCAATTGATTCAGATCATGAAGGTGGAAGAGCTCACAGCCAGCAAAGTGGCACTGACCGGTAGTCAAGCAGCTTCCCAAGTCCAAGATCAAGTTCCCACTGGCCCCTTGGGTCCTGCCCAGCACAAGCCACACTTATCAAGAAGCCCAACACCTCCTTTTAGATGCAAGGCCCTCCCCATCCCTGATCAAGCCAAATAAATTCCTTGGGGGGAAAAAAACAAAACATGCTCTTCACCTGGGGAATATGTAAAAGAGAGATCTGAAAGCGGGGTAGGGACTAGTTGAATGTATAAGGAGGGATGAAAGTTCCAGGCAAAGAGGGAAACATGTGTTCTCTTGTTTTCAGAGAACTGTGTAGTTCATTTTGAATGATGTCCCATCCAAAAGAAGTTTTATTTGTATGTTCTTCAATGCCATTAAAGGGACAATTTTCAAAAGTCACACAAAGGCAGTGGTTTCTGGTTCATTAAGATGTTTTCTTCTCTCTGTAATATTATTGCCTTACCCAATCTTGCAGAATACTGTAGACCACTTTGAATGATATTGTTTTAACAGAAGCCTAATAGAGTACCCACCCATTTCTCAGTGAACCCGTTCAGAGTGAACTGCTCAACCGTGAAAGTAGACTCCTGGCAACCTGGTTTGTGATAGATGATCCTGGGCAACTATAAACCAGATCCAGTGAGACAGCTGGCTCAATTTGAACCAATCAGATTCTCTCCTGAAAATTAAGTTTGGCAGCTAAGGAGCTGCTCGTTATTCTCGGGGTACAGCTGGAACGGAGGGACACTTAACCACAGAAGCTGAGAGACTTTTCTTGCACTAAACAGAGAAATGAAGAAAGAGAAGAAGAAGCAGAGGGGCAAGGAGATCCAGGGTCAAGGAAGCATCTATCTCCAGAGAGAAAGAGAGAGGTCAAAGAGTGCCTTAGTTCCTGACGGGAGCCGGGCAGGGGACTCAGCTGTGTTCCTGCCCTTGGGTTCTGAGACACAGCAAGGCTATCCTTATATATTCTCTGTTCTCCCACCAGACCATTCTGAAGTGAATTCAAATGAATCTCATTACATGCAAAAAAGGGTTCAAAGACAAGATAATGAATGTGTGCCTTTGTTCCCTAGAGGGTCAGTTGGTAGCTACATCATGCTCAAGCAGCAATGTTACAAGACCTCAAATTAAGATTATTCCCTGCTCAAAATGCATGCTTGCATGCTTATGACTTGGCAAACTTTCTTCTGAGTCTCTGTAAAGTCCTGGTAAATCTCAGTCAGCTGCTGCCTGCTCCTTGTTCCCCAGTAGGTTAGGTCGGCAACTTTTGCATCCTCATACTATCCTGCTCAAAGCACAACAGGTAAGTAAGACCTCCAACACATGTGGATGCAGTGGTGCACAATATGGACCGGGTCTCTACCTACCTAGAGCATTCAGCTATTGGGCATCCACACATGCAATGTTCAGTCAGGTCCGACTCTTTGCAATGCTATGTACTGTAGCTCACCAGACTCCGATGTCTGTGGGATTTTCTAGGCAAGAATACTGGAGTAGATTGCCATTTCCTCCTCCAGGGGATCTTCCTGACCCCCAGACTGAATCTGCATCTTCTGTGTCTCCTACACTGTAGGAAGATTCTTTACCACTTGGGCCATCGGGGAAGTTTCCAGCTATTGGGGGACACAGGTAATTCAACAGAAAATTAAACTGTAATTCCAATTAAGCACTGTGTAGCCATCGGAAAGTACAGCTTGCCAGAGAGACGCACAACAGGGGTACCTAATGCAGTCAGGGAGGTGTGGAAGAAAAGTGATTTGTCAAGATAGAACATGATTCCAAAACAATCAAAGGTTTTGCTTACACAGGGCTACTGTGTACCATACCTCTTCCTAAACACTGTTACGTGTATGAGCTCATTTAATCATCACAAGTCTATGTGGTAAATATTATTATTAGTCCCATTTTATAGATGATTCAAATACACCATAGAGAGATTAGTAAGCACGCCTAAGGACATACATTTAGTGGTGGAGACAAGATTCAAACCCAGGTAGTTTGAATAATGAATGTTAATTTATTGATTGAACAGCTACAAACTAGACAAAGTATAATGCTTATCCCCCCATCCTCTCCATTACCGCCCCTGTTGGTCATTCTTATTTTTAAAATGTAAATAAATACCTTTAGGCTTTGAAATGTGCATCTAGTGTGACCCATCTGTATATGCAGAGTCAACATCAAGATTTTAAAAAAGAGCATTTCAAGGCAATTCTGCCCCCTTATCACACTCCAGATAATACTGAGTAGCAACCACATTGTAACCAGCAGTGACCTCTACACATCAGGGAGCAGGAAAACAAATTGGATTCTTTCAAGGTTGCACCAGCTGCCAGCTGAAACCACCCCATTGGAGGGAACTCTAAAGGGCAGTTGCTGGGTGACAGAAGCAGCTTGTTGACATGCAGTGCTCCTTTTCAGGAAAATCCTCCCATGCAGATATTTATTTCTACATTTTTTCAGATTGATTTTGTAGTTTCATCAGAAAATGATTGTTCAGTTATTTTATCTAACAAAATGTACTGCAGCAGTTATTTGTGAAGCTGCTGAGGGCTGAACCAACTCCAGTATGAAAGTGAAATTGCCATAGTTTGAGTGATTTCTAGCTACACTATATTGTATTAAAAAAAAAAGAGGTTTATTTTTTTTTCAAAGATACAAAATGTGTTTATAATTAATTAACAAAACTAAGAATTCTTTGGAAATTCTTTTATTTGTTTCTGTTCTTCTTTCCTTCTGGCTTTTATTCTCCCCTCCTCTTTTACCTCATTCTATACCACTCTTGGGCCTCTGGTGGCTCAGTCGGTAAAGAATCTGCCTGCAGTGTAGGAGCCCCAGGTTTGATCCCTGGGTGGGGAAGATCCCCTGGAGAAGGAAATGGCAACCCACTCCAGTATTCCTGCCTGGGAAATCCCATGGATAGAGGAGCGTGGCGAGCTACAGTCCATGGGGTCACAAAGAGTAAGACACAGCTGAGCAACTAAACCACCACCACACCACTCTCAGCAATTCTCTGTTCATCTTCCTTCTGGAAACTTTATAATATTTAAGTAACAGATACTGGCCTGATTTGTGCATACGAACTTGCAGAGAAATGATGGGTCTGTTTTGAGCTAATCTCTCATTTCCCTTGGTATTAACTCTGTGACATCATTAGGAATATTCACAAACATCTCAGTGCTCCCATTTCTTGAACATGGTAGGACTGCACCTCCGTCCATGGAATTTTCCTGGCAAGAACACTGGCAAGAACACAGGGGATCTTCCCAACCCAGGGATTGAACCCAAGTCTCCTACATTAGCAGGCAGATTCTTTACCACTGAGCCACCAGGGAAACCCATAATGGTATTATTCAGTCATAAACAGGAATGAAGCACTGATACATGTTACAACATAAATGAAAATTGAAAACAGTGTGCTAAATGAAAGAAACCAGACAAAAAAGGCCACATATTATATGATTCCGATTATATGAAACACACAAAATAGGCAAATAAAGAAAGCAGATTATGATTGCAAGGTGTTGCAGTGAGAGTTGATGGAGTAGGGAATGAAGAGTGACTGCTAAATGGATGTGCGATTTCCATTTGGGTTAATGAAAATTTCTGGAATTAGATAGTAGTGATGGTTTCACAACATTGTAAATATACTTAAGGCCACTACATTGTACACTCTGATTAAAATGCTGAATTTTATGATATGTGCATTACATCATAATTTAAATATATGTATGTTATATATATTTATAAATTATACACACATAGGAGTTTACATATGGAACATCCATCAACCTGAATGATTACAAAAAGACAGAAAAATAAACTTTTGTTGTGTTAAGTCATTTGTTTTAGCAGCATAACCTAGCCCATCCTGACTGATGTAAACTAGTTCATTGCATTTGGTTCACCTAATCTTTTCTTAAGCCTCCTGTGTGTCAAGCACTAGGGAAGCAAAGATGAAAAGTCTCAGATCAGCAAGGGAGATAAACATACTAACCAAAAGATGCTCTTCAGTATGATAATCCCATAATAGAGGTGGATTAGGAATTACAGTGGAAGCACAAAGGCTGAAATGGCAATTTCATCCTGGAAACTCAGAGAAGACTACCCACGAAGGAGAAGTTTGAATTACATTTTAAAAGATGTGTAGATATTTGCCAGATAGAGACATGGAGAGGTTCATCCCAAGTTTGATGGATGAATTTACCCTCTGTACAATGATACAGATATGAAATAGCTTTGCACATGGCAGGAAATGGCACTGATTAGATAATAAGATATGAAGCAGTGAGTACTAGAGATGAGAGGGAGAACTTGGCAAGTGGCTGGAGTTTGAACCTAATATTATAGCCAGTCCTTCCTTACCATACCACTCATGATGTACATGGAAAATGAATACACATATGGATACCAGGGTAAAAGATTGAGGCTGCTTGTGGCTGGCTGGCCACATACATAGCCATGTTTGGCATGTCTTAATTCATTGTAGCACACATCTTTCAGGAAGCTCTACTATGGGCAATGGAGTCTCACTGAAGATTTTTTAGCTAGGAAGCAATATGATAAGATTTGCATTCTGAATCATGACATGGAAGATGGGTTAATATGAAGAATAAGACCGAAGTCAGGGCCAGTGTGCAGTAAGAGGTAACCTGGCTAGTGGCAGAGGCACTCCTCTGGTTCTGTGGCTTATGCTTTGGTACTAGAGACCGAGACTGTTCTGGTGACGGGGACCTCTGTGGTGATGGCTGAGATTCTTGCAAGAGTAGCAGAGGACGGTCTGGAGGAGAGGATTCTAGTTAACCCAGGCAGCTGGAAGGTGAACGCAACAGACACAGAATATACTGTAGGGGGAGCTTTTCAAGATCAAGCTCTGAGCCTTAGGTGTGGGAGCACTGACTCCAAGACCCTAGACTACCAGAGAACTAACCCTCAGTTCAGTTCAGTTCAGTTCAGTTCAGTTCAGTCACTCAGTCGTGTCCGACTCTTTGCGACCCCATGAATCGCAGCACGTCAGGCCTCCCTGTCCATCACCAACTCCCGGAGTGTACTCAAACTCATGTCCATCGAGTCGGTGATGCCATCCAGTCATTTCATCTTCTGTCATCCCCTTCTCCTCCTGCCCCCAATCCCTCCCAGCATCAGGGTCTTTTCCAATGAGTCAATTCTTCGCATGAGGTAGCCAAAGTATTGGAGTTTCAGCTTCCGCATCAGTCCTTCCAATGAACACCCAGGACTGATCTCCTTTAGGATGGACTGGCTGGATCTCCTTGCAGTCCAAGGGACTCTCAAGAGTCTTCTCCAACACCACAGTTCAAAAGCATCAATTTTTCAGTGCTCAGCTTTCTTCACAGTCCAACTCTCACATCCATACATGACCACTGGAAAAACCATAGCCTTGGCTAGACAGACCTTTGTTGGCAAAGTAATGTCTCTGCTTTTTAATATGCTATCTAGGTTGGTCATAACTTCCTTCCAAGGAGTAAGCATCTTTTAATTTCATGGCTGCAATCACTGTCAGGAAGCATTTAACAAGAGGCTTCCTGTGTGCTCTTTTGGATTTGTCAGGAACCCTCATTATTGATTCCTGAATATTCAGGAATTAAGAGGAGAGGCATGCCTTTCCTGGGGCTGAGGAATCCAGGCATTTCTCATTACAGTGATAAGTACCCTCTTCCTTTTTATGAGCCAAATGGTAAAAGGTGATTGTTTGCAACTCTCTCTCTTTGATAGGGATCATCTTATGTTTTGTAAGTCTGAAATTTTAATCTTTGTCTTTGCTGAGAATAACCACCTTGTAAGACAGTATATATGCCCACACCATGTTGATTAAAACACCTTTGCTCCATCAGAGCTTTGGTCCCCGTGTCTTTCTTTCTTTCCTTCTATTCCTTCTTTCTGTCTTTCTCTCTCTCTCTCTATTTCTGGCTAATTCCTTGGAGTGCGGAGGCCCGCTGAGCTCACTTTCTTGCCCGGGCTTCTAAGACCCTCTAGAGAAGGCGCACTGTACCTTCACCCACTCGAGTGGGCGCCTGGTGCCTATGTGCAGCAGTGCGAGCCCTAAGAACAGGACTCTATTGGCTTTCCACATAAACCAGGGGATACCAGCCTCTTTCTCTCTCTCTTACTCTCCGGGCCACCAGGTTCCAGTCCATTAAAGGACAAACAAGCACTATCAGCCTCTTTCTCTCTCTTACTTTCTTATCGTCGACTCCAGACCACCAGGTTCCGGTCCATTAAAGGACCAACAAAAGGCCATATATGATAAGCTTACAGCAAACATTATTCTCAATGGTGAAAAACTGAAAGCATTCCCTCAAAGAGCAGGAACAAGACAAGGGTGTCCACTTCTGCCACTATTCAACATAGTTCTGGAAGTCCTAGCTACAGCAATCAGAGAAGAAAAAGAAATAAAAAGAATCCAGATTGAAAAAGAAGTAAAGCTCTCATTGTTTGCAGGTGACATGATACTGTACATAGAAAACCTTAGAGATAGTATCAGAAAATTACTAGAGCAAGTCAGTAAATTTAGCAGTTGTAGGATACAAAATCAATACACAGAAATCACTTGTACTTTGATATACTAACAATGAAAAATCAGAAAGAGAAATTAAGAAATCAATCCCATTCACCATTGCAAAAGAATTAAATATCTACGAATAAACTTACCTAAGGAGACAAAAGAACTGTACACAGAAAATTACAAGACACGAATGAAAGAAATTAAGATGACATAAACAGATGGAGAGATATTCCATGTTCCTGGGTAGGAAGAATCAATATTGTGAAAATGACTGTACTACCAAATGCAATCTACAGATTCAATGCAATCTCTATCAAATTACCAATGGCATGTTTCACAGAACTAGAACAAAAAATTTCACAATTCATTTGGAAACACAAAAGACCCCAAATAGCCAAAGCAGTCTTGAGAAAGAATAATGGAGCTGGAGAAATCAACCTGCCTGACTTCAGATTATACTACAAAGCTACAGTCATCAAGACAGTATGGTACTGACAAAGAAAGAAACCTCAGAAATATAGACCAATGGAACAAGATAGAAAGCCCAGAAATAAACCCATGTACCCATGGTTACTTTATTTTTGACAAAGGAGGCAAGAATATACAATGCGGCAAAGACAGCCTCTTCAATAAACGGTGCTGGGAAAACTGGACAGAAATATGTAAAAGAATGAAATTAGAATGCTTCCTAACACCATACACAAAGATAAACTCAAAATGGATTAAAAACCTAAATGTAAGACCAGAAACTATAAAACTCTTAGAGGTAAACATAGGCAGAACACTCAATGACATAAATCAAAGCAAGATCCTCTATGACCCACCTCCTAGAGTAATGGAAATAAAAACAAAAGTAAACAAGTGGGACCTGATTAAACTTAAAAGCTTTGCACAGTAAAGGAAACTATAAACAAGGTGAAAAGACAACCCTCAGAATGGGAGAAAACCATAGCAAATGAAACAACTGACAAAGGATTAATTTCCAAAATATACAAGTGGCTCATACAACTCAATGCCAGAGAAAGAAACAACCCAATGAAGAAGCGGGAAAAAGACCTAAACAGACATTTCTCCAAAGAAGACATACAAATGGCTAACAAACACACGAAAAGATGCTCAACATCACTCATTATTAGAGAAATGCAAATCAAAACTACAATGAGATATCACCTCACACTGGTCAGAACGGCCATCATCAAAAAGTCTAGAAACAATGGATGCTGGAGAGGGTGTGGAGAAAAGGGAATGCTCTTGCACTATTGGTGGGAATGTAAATTGATGAAGCCACTATGGAAGACAGTATGAAGATTCCTTAAAAAACTAGGAATAAAACCACCATAGGACCCTGCAATCCCACCTCTAGGCATATACCCTGAGGAAACCAAAATTGAAAAAGGCACATGTATCCCATTGTTCATTGCAGCACTATTTACAATAGCTAGAACAAGGAAACAAAAAACTCAATGTCCATGGATAGATGAATGGATAAAGAAGTTGTGGTACATATACACAATGGAATATTACTCAGCCATGAAAAGGAATGCCTTTGAGTCAGTTCTAATGAGGTGGACGAACCTAGAAGCTATTATACAGAGTGAAGTAAGTCAGAAAGAGAAAGATAAATATCATATTCTGACACATACATACGGAATCTAGAAAAATGGTACTGAAGAATTTATTTACAGGGCAACAACAGAGAAACAGCCATAGACAGTAGACTTATGGACATGGGGAGAGGAGAGGAGAAGGTAAGATGTATGGAAAGAGTAACATGGACATTTACATTACCATATGTAAAATAGATAGCCAACAGGAATTTGTTTTATGGCTCAGGAAACTCAAACAGGGGCTATGTATCAACCTAGAGGGGTGGGATGGGGAGGGAGATAGGAGGGAGGTTCAAAAAGGAGAGGATATATGAATATCTATGGCTGATTCATGTTGAGGTTTGACAGAAAACAGCAAAATTCTGTAAAGCAATTATCCTTCAATAAAAAATAAACTAATTAAAAAAAAAGACTGAAGTCAGGATGATCTTGGAGGAGGCAATGCAATAATCCTGAAAAAGATGGCAAGAGCTTAAGTCAGCATAGTGGCAATGGGGATAAAGATAGTGGACAAATTTAAGACATAGAATTAACAAGCATTACTGATTGATAGGATGTGGAGGGTAGAGGAGGAGAAAGAGTCTCAAATGGCTCCCAAACTAAGTGAATAACTGTGGCTCCAGTGGATTGGGAAAGAGAGGTAGGGGAGACCTGTGAAGATTGGAACTTGTAGAGCTGATATGCCAGCAGAAATATTGGAAAGGTAGTTAAATACTAGGGTAGTTAATTATGGGCTCAGAGAGAAGACTGGAGTAGGGCTAAAGATATAGTGGTCATGGACAGGTACATGTGTTAATTAAAGCCAGGGGATAGATAAACTGGTTGAAACAGGACGTAAGTGAAAAATGAAAAAGGCTGAGGTCATTAAAGCAGAACATAGAGGAAGTAAAGCCTATGTGAATGAAACTGGCATTTCTTTGATGCATAATAGGATCATTTCAATTGACTGAACACTGAAACCCTTTGAAAAGGATGACTCTCTTTAATCTTTCTAAGCCTAAATTAAATGTAAAGGTGCCTCTGGGAATTCCAGAAGAGGTCCACTAATAAAGGCTGAAGACTTTTGTGAAAATTGAATGTCTAAAAAATATATATCATATAAAGTAATTTTAATTAAGTCATAGTTATGGCTCTCTCATATTACAACACTGTGTTGTGCTCTTGTTGTTGTTGTTTAGTGGCCAAGTCAGGTCCAACTCTTTGTAGCCCCAAGGACTGCAGCCTGCCACGCTCCTCTGTCCATGGAATTTTTCAGGCAAGAATACTGGAATGGGTTGCCATTTCCTTCTTCAGTATGTGGAGGCGGGGACTGGGGAGGGAGGGCTTGGTCATTTGGTACCAAAATAAGTCCTGAGACTAAGACATGCAATGACCTTATGGCATGGCTATTTGAAGCGTGGCCTAAGCAGGGGCGGTATTACCAACACCTGCTAGATTCAGACAGGCAGAATCTCAGGCCCCACTCCAAAGCTGCTGGACCAGAATCTGCATTTTAACAAGGTCCCCAGGGATGCACATGCACATTGACGTATAAGAAACACTGCCTTGAAGCACATACACACACTCACCAATACAAATCTAGTGCCTCAGCCGATCTGCACTTTCATCAAATCATCGAGAGGTGTGATAATTCTTCACCACAAAGGCTGCCCTCAATTTTGGCTGCCTCCAAACTTTTTCAGAGAATAGAGCTCACAGGGAACAGACCCAGAGGATATGCCCCAGTCTTCACCTTCACTCTGCATAGGCAGGTGGGATTAAATATTAATTCTTTGGGACATATCACTGGTTATGGAGTCAGAAGCAACCAAAAAGACCACACAAGGGAGAAAATATACTTAAAATGTGGTTTGGCCAAGTATCAGTTCAGTTCAGTCGCTCAGTTGTGTCTGACTCTTTGCGACCCCATGAATCGCAGCACGTCAGGCCTCCCTGTCCATTACCAACTCCCGGAGTGTACTCAAACTCATGTCCATCGAGTCGGTGATGCCATCCAGTCATTTCATCTTCTGTCATCCCCTTCTCCTCCTGCCCCCAATCCCTCCCAGCATCAGGGTCTTTTCCAATGAGTCAATTCTTCGCATGAGGTAGCCAAAGTATTGGAGTTTCAGCTTCAACCATCAGTCCTTCCAATGAACACCCAGGACTGATCTCCTTTAGGATGGACTGGCTGGATCTCCTTGCAGTCCAAGGGACTCTCAAGAGTCTTCTCCAACACCACAGTTCAAAAGCATCAATTTTTCAGTGCTCAGCTTTCTTCACAGTCCAACTCTCACATCCATACATGACCACTGGAAAAACAATAGCCTTGGCTAGACAGACCTTTGTTGGCAAAGTAATGTCTCTGCTTTTTAATATGCTATCTAGGTTGGTTATAACTTGCCTTCCAAGGAGTAAACGTCTTTTAATTTCATGGCTGCAGTCACCATCTGCAGTGATTTTGGAGCCCCAAAAAATAAAGTCTGACACTGTTTCCACTGTCTCCCCATCTATTTGCCATGAAGTGATGGGACCAGATGCCATGATCTTAGTTTTCTGAATGTTGAGCTTTAAGCCAACTTTTTCACTCTCTTCTTTCACTTTCATCAAGAGGTTTTTTAGTTTCTCTTCACTTTCTGCCATAAGGGTGGTGTCATCTGCATATCTGAGGTTATTGATATTTCTCCCCGCAATCCTGATTTCAGCTTGTGCTTCTTCCAGTCCAGCGTTTCTCATGATGTACTCTGCATGTAAGTTAAATAAGCAGGGTGACGGTATACAGTTTTGACATACACCTCTTCCTATTTGGAACCAGTCTGTTGTTCCACGTCCAGTTCTAACTGTTGCTTCCTGAGCTGCATATAGGTTTCTCAAGAGGCAGGTCAGGTGGTCTGGTATTCCCATCCCTTTCAGAATTTTCCACAGTTTATTGTGATCCACACAGTCAAAGGCTTTGGCATAGTCAATAAAGCAGAAATAGATGTTTTTCTGGAACTCTCTTGCTTTCTCGATGATCCAGCGGATATTGGCAATTTGATCTCTGGTTCCTCTGCCTTTTCTAAAACCAGTTGAACATCTGGAAGTTCACGGTTCACATATTGCTGAAGCCTGGCTTGGAGAATTTTGAACACTACTTCACTAGCGTGTGAGATGAGTGCAAATGTGCGGTAGTTTGAGCATTCTTTGGGATTGCCTTTCTTTGGGATTGGAATGAAAACTGACCTTTTTGACCAAGTATAAGCAAGACCAATCACTGCCATTTGTAAAACCTGTTTACCAAATGTGCCCAATGACCTTGCAAGACAAACTTTGGATTTCTGCCTTCAAATCTCCAGGACGAAAATGTAAATAGGTTCCCTACTTGGAACTTAAGAAAAAGTGGAAAAAGCTTTTTACTCTTAAATCTAACCTGTAGTTTTGGTAAAAGAGAGAGAACTGGTCTTTAAGCACCGAGGGACTTGGAAGGCACTTACTGTGGGCTCCAGACTCTACTTATCTTTCTAGGTTTGACTGAAGTGTCCCATCCTTTGAGAAGTTTTCCCCCAAAATCACCTTGCCGGGGTTCAGCCTTGGCAGGATCCAGGGGGTACCCTCGGGATGAACGGCGTCAGCGAGAGAAGACACGTGAGACCAGCCTTGATATAGCCAAGTCTGCGAGGGAGAGAGAGAGAGAGAGAGAAAGAGAGTGACCAGACGGGGGGTGCAGCAGAGTCTGGCAGGGTCTGGCAATGCTTTATTTTTTTACCGTAGCTTTTATACCCTAAATTAGTACATTTCTAAGGGGAAGATAGTTTAACATTACATCAGCTTGTTCTTCACGAAACCAGGGTGTTTTCTGCATACTTCTTTGTTTATGAGGGTCTTGTACATTATCTTCTGGCCTTGAGGCCTATTAACATTTTATGCAAGTCAGGTGAATGTAAACCTATTTTCTGTTTCTCTGGTGACCTTAACTGAAAGGTAGCAGTCTCATAGGGCAACAGTACAGAGTAGAAGCATAACCTTGTTAACACAAAAATTAATCCTTCTGCAGAAGTTGTCAGTTGCGTTTATCTAAGAAGTTTACCCCACACTGACTCTGCGACTTTGGTGAGGCAGCCCCTGCCTAGCACTCCTGGGTGATAATTAATGACCGTTTCATTGTTACCACACTAGGGCTAAGCTCTTATTTTTCTAGATCTATAACTATATTAACAATGGTTTCTATAACACAACCTTAGCACATTAAGAGTAAAAACACAGCAAGCAAATGTTAACCCAATAACCACCTTTAGCATAATTTTTCTTATGTTTTCTAATAGGACCCCTTTACCCCCCAAAAAGGCTCTATGTCTATTAGGGCCTTTATATGATCAGGTTCTTTATGCTGTTTTATGATTAGGGTATTATAAGCAGTCATGCATATTAGTACCAAGGGCATAGACGCATTTGCCAAACAAACTAAAATACCAGCGAAGAAGTATAAATTAAAACACTCCTTTCACCCTGGATAATCTCATAAAATACCACCACCCGGGAAACTTATTGATTAAAGTTCTAAATTGATTCTTATTTGGAAAGAGATCAGGGAAGGCCTTCTGCCTGTGTCACAGAAATTAGGGAGTAGTCTATTGAAGCAAGTATGAGAAAGACAGATATCATCTTTAAGGTGAGCACTGGGGGCAGCTTTTCAGAATCCCTGAAAACCTGATCTGCCTTGCCTGTCAGGTTTTGTCCTTGTGACCTTGCATGGGAGGGATCTCGTGAGCTGGCCTTTTTGGAATCCCTGAAAACCTGATCCGCCTTGTCTGTCAGGTTTTCTCCCTTATGACCTTGTCATGGGTGGGATCTCATGTGCCAGCTCCTGGCAGACTGAAGTGTCCCATCCTTTGAGATGTTCTTCCCCAAAATCACCACTCCTTATTCTGGTTCTCATGGGATTTTCCTTAGACTTCTAGAATGGTAGGATAACTTATTTATTAGGAAGCCAGGCTTTGCTGCCCGACTATATGACTCTAAATTCCCTCCTTTGTCTATTAACATTACTAGCTGGGTGACCTTGGCCAGGTAACTTCCCTCCACAGCTGTCAGATGGAGAAATCTGTATCATAGGAGGTTTTTGTGACAATTACATGAGACAATGCATATAAAAATGACAGTGCCTGGCACATAACAAATAACCAGTGTTAGCTATGATTATTAGCTATGATTATTTGCAGAGTCTGGCTTCAATTAGAGTTGGTTGTATGTATGTCTGCCTTCCTCGCTAGACTGTGAGCAAACTCTTTACACCCCACATCTGGCATAGGGACTTACAAATGGAAGATACAATGTTTGTCAAGTGGGTTTGAAGGTATGCCAGGAAGAGGAAAGGGAGGGTGCTGGAAACAAGTTTAATGTACTTTATGATTTTATCCAGTTCAGGGGTTAATAGTCAGCCACCTGTTGCTCTGGCTAAGCATGAGAAAATCACTATGGGAAAAGAATAAAAGCAAAATATAGCAATACAGCATAACCCAAATAAAAGTACATCAGGTTCATCAGTTGGGGTTGTCACGCCCTACTAAGCTAAGAAAAAACATAGTGTGGACCTTGGAATGCCAGATCAGAGCAAATTCAGAACACTGCTTGTGCACACACTAAGATGTTTTCCCAAGGCATATGCAGGTCTATGACCTCTAGCTAGGTGATAGCCCTTGCACAAGAAAATAACAAAGATAGTCTAAAGTAATCAATAAAATGGGAGACGTGACAGGGGACACAGGAGGCTGACTTCATTGTAACACAACAGATACTTTCTGCTTGCCAAGACACTAAATAAAAGTGATGTGGCTCCGAGGAGAAGGGCTCTTGACCCAAGAGGTCTTGAGTCCCCTGACCCCATCTTTAAAACTTTAATTCTGTCTCTAGTTTCTTTTTCCCAAACTGTGTGTCGACCACCTTCGATCCCTACCTGTTGTGCTGGCTGCAGCAAGTGGCGCCCAACGTGGGGCTCTTGAAAGTTAAGGATCGCTGTGAGCCAAACTGAAGTTGAAACATCAGTGCACGGTCCTGAAGAAGAGTGGGGTGAGGCCTCTGAAAATCCCCCTTTGCAGTAAATAACACTCTCAGGCATTAAAACTGGGGTTAAATATAGGAAATTCAGAAAACTTGGAACCATACCGGCTGTATTGTTATGGGGCCGGGGCCCAGGCGGGTAGGTGAACAACAAAAAAAATTAGTGAGGGCCGGCTATTGGAGCTTTTACAAACCATTGAGAAACATTGCCCACGGTTCCCTTCTCTCGGTACTTTAGATTTAGGAACTTGGGAGTAGGTAGGTAGTAAATTAGAGAAGCTTTTTGCAAGGGAGAGCCCTTGCCTGTATCTATCTGGTCAATTTGGACATTGATAAAATCAATTTTAGAACCTCTTTAGACTCCAGAAAGCTCAGAAGGGAGTGAGGATGAAGGTAAAACCCAGTCAAAGGGAGAACCTGAATACACAAAGCCAGAGGGCGTAGAACAAAAAAACGCAGGAGACTCTTAAAGCTACAGTTCCTTCTGTACCTTCCTTTGGGGAGGACGAATTTTCTTTATCTCCTCTTCCTCCCGCTCCTATCTTTTTTTTTTTTTAATTAATTTATTTTTTTTATTATTAGTTGGAGGCTAATTACTTCACAACATTTCAGTGGGTTTTGTCATACATTGATATGAATCAGCCATAGATTTACACGTATTCCCCATCCCGATCCCCCCTCCTACCTCCCTCTCCACCCGATTCCTCTGGGTCTTCCCAGTGCACCAGGCCCGAGCACTTGTCTCATGCATCCCACCTGGGCTGGTGATCTGTTTCACCATAGACAGTATACCTCCCGCTCCTATCTTAACAGCTGGAGTGACTCAAGCTTTTCTTTCCTTGTCATGGACAGCAGTTCTGTCACCCCTCCAGAAAGGTATTTGTCAGACTCGACAGGAGGGTGACTTGGAGGCTCTGACTATGACATGTCCAAGGACAATACATGAACGAGTAGCTCCTGGGAAAGATCCTAATAATCCTAATGGGGTGTATGAGGCTGTACACAAACAGATTCCCTTTAAAATACTAAAGAAACTTAAGCAAGCTGTTCAAAATTATGGAGTAAATTCCCCTTTTACCTTAGAAATAGTGCAGGGACTAGCTGAGGGTTCCCATTTGATTATGGTGGCTCATGACCAAGCCAGACAGATCCCCATCTCTTTAGATCAATTAATAGGCAATGGAAATTGGGGGAGAACTCAAGATCAAGTACTTATGGAAGATCAGCTATAGAACAGGTGAGGGGATACTGCATAAGAGCCTGGGAGAAAATAGAGGTTAAAGGACAGGTTTTCTTTAAGCGAAGACCTCACCTGCCCAGAGAGATAATCTCTGCTGGGACAACTTCTTATCAGTCTGTCCACCCCTGTCATCAGAGCCAATTTGAACATTCACTGGATTAATTTTTAACTATGAAACTATGACTACGAAGAGAGATGAAATTTTTGATACTGAATGGCCATGATATTCTTTAAACTCCAAAGAAAACTGGTTAAAATTAAGTCTTTTTGAAATTGCAAAACCGGTTCTTTTTGCACGTGCAATTAAGAAAAAGCTGGCTTGTTAAAATACTTCTTTGGAGCTCCAATTCTGTTCGAGAAACAAAAACAGGCCGGGGAAAAAAACCTAAGTTAACTCTTATCGTGTCCTTGGGATACACAGCCCACTCTATCTGGGACTCCAGCCATGAACAAATTGGTAGAACTCAAACCAAGAAAAAAGAAGGGGCAAAGAGACATTTTAAATATCAAGCAGAAAAAAAGAGACATTTTAAATATTAAGCAGAAAACTATGAGATCTCTGTCTATATGTCTGTCTAAATTTATGTGTATCTCAGTGTGTGTCTTTGTCCTTGGACAAAATTGCTAAAGGCTGATTGGTCAATGAGCTCTATTTAATTGGCCTAAAGAGAAGTAAGTGCTTATGAATCAAACAATTCTAAATTCAAAAAAATTAAAATGAATTTCAGGCTTGTGTGAACTGGGAAATATTCATTATTGAATTGATACCTGGTATTAATGTTTATTTATTGACTTCGTGAAAATACTTTTGCAAATGACATAGCTTTGAGTGATTTATATTTACCAATCTACAGAATGATGTTATAAAGTACAGTTCACAGTTGCTAAAGGAAAGTAAGGTGTGTTTTTAATTAAAAGGTATAAGGAATGGAATTACATTCTCTTAAGGAAAAAGGAAGTATATCTGAACTTACAGGTGGCTGTTATCTGAATGGGAAAATAGAGTGATGAATATAAAAGTATAAAAAAAGGTTTGTGGCAAGTAGAAGAGAGTTTTGTGCATGACACAAGTTTCTTAAGACATTAAACTGCCTTTGAAATCTTTTATTGTTACTTTGACTAAATGAATAACTATTGTTTCAAAATGAATATAAGCTGGTACCAATCTGGAATTTGATTTTCTTTTCCTGTTAAAAAAGACAAAGTCTTCCTGGTATGTGACTTTTGATAACAGACTATGTAAATTTCTTAGTCTTTAAGTGATTCATACTTGTTTTTAAAATCTTTTGTTACTTTGATAAAATGAATGAGTGTTGCTTCACAATGATCTATGAAGACGATGACACACATGGACAAAGCACATTCTGCTTCTACAAAATTAACTCCTCATCAGGAAACTTAAAATGGAAAAATGGCTATAAACCAAACAGCTGGGGCTATGGGAAATCCAAGATGGCCACTTGGCTTTTCCTGGCTCCCTGACAAACCTCACTTTTATTTGATAGGATAAGCCTTTCCTGGCTGTAGGGTTAATATCTCACAATGGAAAAAAAAAAAGGTTAAAATACATTTTCTGCAATTTCCAGTGATCAGGGCACCCACTTTGCTGGGTCGTACAGACACTGGCAAAAATTTCATGAGCTTTCTGGAGACTACCACGTTCACTGATGTCCTTTGTCGTCAGGCAAGGGCCACAAAACAAAAGGATTGGTTACATGAGATTGAACAGCTAAATATGACTACAATTTTCATGACTTTTTGTCTGACATATTACTGGCTTCTAATCTTTGTTTTCAGATATTAAAAAACTCTTCTCCTCAGGTCACTGATGGTTTAAAATAATTTAGTGATTTATACCTGTGGGTAAAATTAAAACATTTTTCTTTTCTCTCTGTCTCATCCCTCCAGAAACTGGAGATGTTTGGGTTCTGAACAGTCTCATCAAGGTACAAAAAAGACTGTCTCCAGACATACACAAAAATCTCAGAGTATACTGGGGAGCCCAAACTCATATAGATGAGGAGATTAACAACAGGTTGGTGGATTTAGAAAATGCAGTGCTACTCTTAGGAGAAGAAGTACAAAATCTTAAATTACAAATACATTTAAAGTGTGACTGGAACATTACTACTTTTTGTGTGACATGCCCAGGAATATAACTAATCTAAACACTCCTGGGAAAAGGTTAGACAGCACTTGCAGGGCCATACGGCTGACAACTTTACTCTAGATATTAAAAAGCTACAGGCAAAAATCATTGGCATGCAGCATGCTTCTCTTAGACCATTACCAGGTGCAGATAGACTTCAAGGAATACAGAGGGCCTTAACTCATTGAGTCCTCTCAAGTGGATCAAAGACATCGGAGGTGATCTCACTGAACACTAGCTATGTTTTGCTGTTTCACTATAATCTTCTGTTTAGTCCTCAGATGCACACGAAAAACCCTCCGGGAACTAATGAAGAAAGAAGTTGCGAGATCAACATATCTTCTGCTACAAAAACAAAAGGGGGATATGCAGAGGTTAATAGTCAGCTGCCTGTTGCTCTGGCTAAGCCATGAAAAAAAATCACCATGGGAAAAGAATAAAAGCAAAATATAGCAATACAGCATAAACCAAATAAAAGTACATCAGGTTCATCAGTTGGGGTTGTCATGCCCTGCTAAGCTAAGGAAAAACATAGTGTGGACCTTGGAACGCCAGATCAGTGCAGATTCAGAACACTGCTTGTGCACACACTAAGATGTTTTCCCAAGGCATATATGGGTCTATGACCTCCAGCTAGGTGATAGCCCTTGTACAAGAAAATAACAAAGATAGTCTAAAGTAATCAATAAAATGGGAGATGTGACCAGAGACACAGGAGGCTGACTTCATCGTAACACAACAGATACTTTCTGCTTGCCAAGACACTAAATAAAAGTGATGTGGCTCCGAGGAGCAGGGCTCTTGACTCAAGAGGTCTTGAGTCCCCTGACCCCATCTTTAAAACTTTAATTCTGTCTCTTGTTTCTTTTCCCCAAACTGTACATCAACCACTTTCGATTCTTACCTGCTTTGCTGGCCGCAGCAATCCAGGACCAACCTCTGTGGTGCTTGTTTTTCTTCCATTTCCAGAGCACATTGTCTCATATGAGGTTGGTTGCTGTGAAATGGGGCTGGCAGGACACTATTTCTTCAACCAGGATGTTCTGTTCAGCAATATGAGGTTGTGCTATGAGGCATCTGAAATCTCCAGTTTGGTCCTGGGCTGGAAGGGGAGTGGAGGGCTGAAGTTCAGCCAGAGCTGGACTGGCTAAACTGGGCACCCTAGCTAGTATAGGGTCACATCAGCTCTGAGCATCTCAGTGTATTCACTTAGAGGGAGGTCTTTACATACTGCACAAAAGAGCTGTTTGTACCAGCAGGACTCCCCTGCAAACTCAGAGGTCCCCTTGGAAACCAGACTACTGACACTTGGATGAACATCAACTAAAATAATGTTAGTTTGCTTACTAAATATTTATTGAGCACCCACTATGTGCTAAACACTGTGCCTGACACTGCCAGAAGTGAATAAAGAAATTACAGTCGGGGGAGGTTGGGAAGTGATGCAGAAAGCAGGAATGTGGACAGGTATGACAAGTGCCACCTTAGGTGTGAGGGCGAAGGTGGTAGAAACATCCAACAGACGGCTAATATAAGGCTCAAAGGGTTGGAGGAGGCTTGGACAAGGGACTCACCACCAAGATGATGGAGTGATCATCATTGAAGGAGTGATCACAACAGCTAACATTTATTAAGCACATACTGTATACATCCATCCAGCCCTGTTCAGAGAGCCCTGCATGAGAACCCTCATTTAGTTCTTACAACACCCTATGAAGTAGACAACATTATTCTCTCCATTTTACAGATGAGGAAACATAGGCTCACAGTAAATGGTGGAGCTGGATTCAAATCAGAGCAGCTTGGTTCCAGACTAAAGGGGGAGTAAAGAGCCAAATCAGCCTTCAAGGCAAGGGCAAGTGCTGTGCAACAGCATAGAGGGAGGAATGATGCTCCCCAAGTCCTTTGAGGAACTCAAAGTGTCTGGAGGTGGGAACAGGAGTTCTGAGATAACACAGCTCCATCTGCAGGTTAGAAGGGAAACCAGAGGCAGGGGACAGTCTGCTGTTGACTGTCGATAATTAACTGTGTGACTCCTGTCATCTAACCCCTCCTGGCTTCAGTCTCTCCCTTTTGTAAAAGACAGTAATAACAATACCTGGGCTCTACCATAGAGAACGGCTATGGGTGTCAAATGGGAAAAATGCATGTAAACTTGATAGAAAAATGCAAATTCCTTCCCAGACTTGAGATTTCATCAGTATCATTTCCCCAGTAGCTTCAAAGATTTGCAAACCCTAATCAACAGCGTCAGGGCAGTAGCAAGAGACTTTGAAGTAGAGCCACAGGGTGGGGAAATAGACCCTCATCCTGTGTCCATCACTTGCATCCAAATTCACCACTAACTGTGTGATGCCAAGGCAAGCTACTCTCTCACCATCTCAACTCCATCATCTGGGCAATCGGGCTGATGATAGCATTCACCTTATAAGTTGCTGGGAGGAATAAATAGCACTTGTAATATGCTTAGGACAGCTCCCAGCACAGAGGAAAGACAAAACCATTAACAGCTATCATTTTTAACATCATTAAGAACTCTATTGGCTACTCACCCCATTCCTCCACATTCTATGTGATAAAAACACATGCAGATATTAGAAACCAGAGCTGATGAAGGTTTGCAACCCTACACAAGTGCACTGCTCTGGACATTCTTCCGGGCTCCCACAGGCTGGCAAGCAGCTGGCTCTCCATGCTGTCTGTCCTGGACGAAAATGCCCCAAAGAGGTAAAACACAGAGATCAAACACCATTTGTGCAAACCAGGCTGCTCTCCTCATTTTTAGACAGAATCTAAATATCTACTTTTGTATCTATTCCTCATTAGATGGTGAAATTCTCAAACGTGTCCTGGTGTCTAGCCTGGTACCGGCACGTAGTAGACAGTTGATAGATGCATGTGAATTCATCTGAATTTGAACTTTAAAGCTCAGTATATAGAGAGTATGATAACATTTTTTGAAACTCCAGTCTAATAATATCTCCAGGGTTTTGCAATGGAAATACATTAAATGGGCAAAGGATACTATAGTTCTAAATGTGGCAGTGTTCCCTTGTAATAGTTGATAATTATACATCATATATTCATATAATGTTATACAAAGAACGAAATGAGCCAATAAAACTACATACACTAACAAGGATGAATTTCACAAACATGATACTGAATGAGAAGCCACACAAAAACAAGTGCATACTGTATAACTCCAATCATATGAAGTTTAAAAACAAGCAAAACTAATGTATAGCTTTAAAAGTCTGGGTATTGATTATCTTTGGAAGGGGTGTACTGATGGGGAGGAGGCACAAGAGAGACTTTTGAAGAACTGGTTACATTTCTTTCTTTTTAAAAATAAATGTGCTTTTTAATTTTGTCAAGTACATTTTTCTTTTTCCTTTTATTATTTATTTGTTTTGGCTGTGCCTCATGGCATGTGGGATTTTAGTTCCCTGACCAGCAATAAAATCCATACCCTCTGAAGTGGAAGCACAGAGTCTTAGCCATTGAACCATTAGGGAAGTCTCACATTTCTTGACCTGAGTATTATTTTCATGGGCACATTAAATTTGTGATCATTCTTTGAGCCATACACTCATGATTTGTGCATTTTTTCCTATATGATAGTTATACTTCAATAAAATATGACTTTACAAAAATAATTATGGCACATGATAACTAATCACATTAAAAAAATCATCTCCCCAAGTAAGAACAGGGTATTCAAAAAGTAGCTGAACCCACACTAGTCAACCAATAAGAAGTGACAGTGAAAGGTAAAACCTGATGGATTTCAGAAGGTGTATAGACTTGGTTGGTATATTGGCTGAAGATTCAAGGTGTTGTTAACTATATATCTGCATGGGAACAAAACACAAAGTGGCCATGCAGTTTGATAAGACTATCTCAATTTCTAAGCTTTCAGTGTAACTATCACCAAATGGACCTTCATTTTATTAGATCAAAATTCTGAGGATAGAGGACTTCAATTTCAACCTGTGATGCACTAACTGATACTATCCCCTGCCATAAACAAAATACTGATAAATACAGACAAATCAATAACCTCAGATATGCAAATGACACCACCCTTATGGCAGAAAGTGAAGAAGAACAAAAGAGCTTCTTGATGAAAGTGAAAGAGGAGAGTGAAAAAGTTGGCTTAAAGCTCAACATTCAGAAAACTAAGGTCATGGCATCCGGTCCCATCACTTCATGGCAACTAGATGGGGAAACAGTGGACACAGTGGCTGACTTTATTTTTCTGGGCTCCAAAATCACTGCAGATGGTGATTGTAGCCATGAAATTAAAACACACTTGCTCCTTGGCAGGAAAGTTATGACCAACCTAGACAGCATATTAAAAAGCAGAGACATTACTTTGCCAACAAAGGTCCGTCTAGTTAAGGCTATGGTTTTTCCAGTGGTCATGTATGGATGTGAGAGTTGGACTATAAAGAAAGCTGAGTGCAGAAAAATTGATGCTTTTGAACTGTGGTGATGGAGAAGACTCTTGACAGTCCCTTGGACTGAAAGAAGATCCAACCAGTCCATCCTAAAGGATGGGTGTTCATTGGAGGGACTGATGTTGAAGCTGAAACTCCAATACTTTGGCTATCTGATGCGAAGAGCTGACTCATTTGAAAAGACCCTGATGTTGGGAAAGATTGAAGGCAGAAGGAGAAGGGGATGACAGAGGATGAGATGGTTACATGGCATCACTGACTCAACAGACATGGGTTTGGGTGGACTCCGGGAGTTGGTGATGGACAGGAAGGCCTGGCGTGCTGCGGTTCATGGGATCACAAAGAGTCGGACACGACTGAGCAACTGAACTGACAGACAAATATTTAAAACATCTATTTTTAGATACTGAACAACAAGCTTCACAAGACTGTAATCTCTGAAGGAGGGAAACAAATGAGTCCTGCAAATGCCCCAGCTTTAAAGGCATTTAGATCCTGGCATAGAGGAGGAGAATCCAAAACAGAAACAGACTTACAGATGTAGAAAATAAAATTATGGTTACCAAAGGGGAAAGGGAAGGGGGAGGAACTACATTATAAGATTAACCGATACAAAATGCTATACACAAAAGAGATAAGTAACAAGGATTTATTGTATAGCTCAGAGCACTATATTCAATAACATAATAATTTATAATGGAAAATAATCTGAACACTCACACACATATATATATAACTGGATCACTTTGCTGTACACCGAAATCTAACACAATATAGTAAATCAGTTCAGTTCAGTTCAGTTGCTGAACTGAACTGAACTGATAGTAATCCTATCTATCTATAGATTAGATAGATAGATAGGATTACTATATAGATACATCAGTATACTATGAACACTGGGGTATATATATCTATATATATATCTATATATATCTTCTACTTAGTATTTTCATTTTCTTTTGATAGATACCCAGGACTGGAATTGTTAGACCATATAGTAGCTCTGTTTTTAGTTTTTTGAGGAACTTCCGTACTGTTTTCCATAGTGGCTGCACCAATTGACATTCCCACCAACAGTGTACAAGGGTTCCTTTTTCTAAACATATTGCAAACATTTGTTATTTGTGTTCTTTTTGATGACAGCCACTCTGACAGGTGTGAGATGATACTTCATTGTGGTTCTGATTTGTATTTTTCATGATTAGCTATGCTGCACATTTCATGTATCTGTTGGCCATCTCTATATCTTCTTTGGAGAAATGCCTATTCAGATGTTCACTCCATTTTTTAATTGGGCTGCTTTTTTTTTTTTTTTTCTTTTTTTTTGAGTTGTATGAGTTGGTTTTGTATTTTGGATATTAACCTCTTGCTGGTCACATCATTTGCAAATATTTTCTCCCATTGAGTAGGGTATTTTCTTTTTTTCATGTTTTGTTGATGGTTTCCTTTGCTGTGTAAAAGATTTAAGTTTAATTAGGTTCCATATGGAGAAGGAAATGGCAACCCACTCCAGTATTCTTGCCTGGAGAATCCCATGGACAGGGGAGCCTGGTGGGCTGCTGTCCATGGGGTCACACAGAGTCGGACATGACTGAAGCAACTTAGCATGCATGTATTGGAGAAGGAAATGGCAAGCCGCTCCAGTGTTCTTGCCTGGAGAATCCCAGGGACACAGGAGCCTGGGTAGGCTGCCATTTGTAGGGTCGCACAGAGTCGGACACGACTGATGTGACTTAGCAGCAGCAGCATCAGGCTCCATATTTTTGCTTTCATTTATTTTGCCTTAGGAGATAGATCCAATAATATAGTGTTATGATTTATGTCAAAGAGGGTGGGCTTATCATATATGATCTCTATTATGCTGAAGTATGTTTCCTTTATACCCACTTCATTGATTCAACATCATATATGGATGTCGAATTTTGTCAAAAGATTTTTTTCTGTATTTATTAACACGATCATATGATTTTTATTATTCAATTTGTTAACATGTGGATATTGACCTATCCTGGCATACTGACCTATTCAGGAATCCTTGGGATAAATTCCACTTGATTACAGTGAATGATCCTTCTAATATATTTTTGAATTCCATTTGCTAATATTTTGTTGAGGATTTTTGCATCTATGTTCATCAGTGACACTGACTTGTATTTTTCTTTTTTTGTTATATATTTGTCTGATTTGGTATCATGTTTTGGTTTTTAGTTTTATTGACATTTTTTATTGCTTTTTAATCTCTATTTCATTTAATTTCTGCTCTGATCTTTATGAATTATTTCCCTCTACTAACTGAATTTTGTTTTCTTTTTCTAGTTCCTTTAGAACTAGAAAGTTCTAGTTTCTAACTAGAAACTAGAAAGTTACGTTGTTTAAGATTTTTCTTTTTTCCTGAGGTAGGCTTGTTTTACTACAAACTTCCCTCTTAAAACATCCCAGAGATTTTGGATTGTTGTGTTTTCACTTTCATTTTCTCCAAGTATTTTAAAATTTCATCTCTAATTTCCTCAGTGATCCATTGATTATTTAGTAGTATATTGTTTAGCCTCCACATATTTGTGGTTTTTGCAGTTTTATTCTTGCTACCATCAGCACCAGTGTCCAAGTGGTAGAATGAGTTCTCAAGAATTGTTGCCACCAGTGTCTGTATCCCCAGGGGGAGCTCCAGCTGCCTCCTGACTCTCTGGGAGACTCTCCAAGATCAGTATGTGGGTCTCACCCAGCTCCTTTCAAATTACTACTTCTGTCCAAGATATTGGAGCATGTGAGATTTTGTGTGCTCCCTTTAATAGTAGAGTCTACTTCCCATGGCACTCTGAGCCTCCCAAAAGTGAGCCTAGCTGGTCTTCAAAGCCAAACCTTCTAGGGGCTTTTCCTCCCAGGATAAGACCCCTGGGCTGAGAAACCCAGTGTGGGGTTCAGACCGCTTGATCCTTGAGGAGACCCTAAGCAACTGTAATTATCCTCCCCGTTGTGGGTGACCACCTGGGGTATGGGTCTTGACTATATGATGACTTTGCTCCTCTTATCAGTTTGTTGTGGTTCCTTCTTTATATCTTTTGTTGTCTTTCAGTTGTTCAGTCCCTAAGTAGTGTCCAATTCTTTGCAACCCCATGGACTGCAGCATGCGAGGCTTCCCTGTTCTTCACTATCTCCCAGAGTTTGTTCAAACTCATATCCATTGAGTCGGTGATGCCATCCAATCATCTCATCCTCTTTCGCCCCCTTCTCCTCTTGCCCTCAATCTTTCCCAACATCAGGGTCTTTTCCAATGAGTCAGCTCTTCACATCAGGTGGCCAAAGTATTGAAGCTTCAGCTTCAGTATCAGTTCTTCCAATGAATATTCAGTGTTGATTGTCTTTAGGATTGACTGGTTTGATATCCTTGCTGTCCAAGTGACTGTCAAGAGTCTTCTCCAACATCACAGTTCAAAAGCATCAATTCTTCAGCATTCCACCTTCTTTTAAGGGCCAACTCTCACATCCATACATGACTACTGGAAAAACCATCACTTTGACTAGATGGACCTCTGTGGGTAAAATGTCTCTGCTTTTTAATATGCTGCTTTTTTTCCAATGAGCAAGCGTGTTTTAATTTCATGGCTGCAGTCACCATTTGCAGTGATTTTGGAGCCCAAGAAAAGAAAATCTGTCTCTGTTTCCACTTTTTCCCCATCTATTTGCCATGAAGTGCTGTGATCAGATGCCATGATCTTCTTTTGAATGTTGAGTTTTAAGCCAGCTTTTTCACTCTCCCCTTTAACCTTCATCAAGAGGCTCTTTAGTTCCTCTTTGCTTTCTGCCATTAAAGTGGTATCATCTGCCTATCTGAGGTTGTTGATATTTCTCCCAGCAATCTTGATTCTGGCTTGTGAGTCATTCAGCCCAGCATTTCACATGGTGTACTCTGCATATAAGTTAAATAAGCAGGGTGACAATATACAGCCTTGATGTACTCTTTTTCCAATTTTGAACAAGTCAGTTGTTTCATGTCTAGTTCTGTTGCTTCTTGTTCTGCTTACAGGTTTCTGAGGAGACAGGTAAGGTGGTCTGGTATTCCTATCTCTTTAAGAATTTTCCAGTTTGTTGTGATCCACACAGTCAAAGGCTTTAGTGAAGTCAATGAAGCAGAAGTAGATTTTTTTTGGAACTCCCTTCCTTTTTCATGATCCAACAGATGTTGGCAAATTGATCTCTGGTTCCTCTGCCTTTTGCAAACCCAGTTTTGTACATCTGAAATTTCTCGGTTCATGTACTGCTGAAGCCTAGCTTAAGGATTTTGAGCATAATCTTTCTAGCATGTGAAATGAGTGCAATTGTATGGTAATTTGAACATTCTTTAGCATTGCCTTTCTTTGAGATTGGAATGAAAACTGACTGGCCTTTTCCAGTCCTGTGGCCACTTCAGAGTTTTCCAAATTTGCTGACGTATTGAGCGCAGCACTTTAACAGCATCATCTTTTAGGATTTGCAATAGCTCAGCTGGAATTCCATCTACTCCACTGGCTTTGTTTGTGGTAACGCTACCTAAGTCCCACCTGACTTCACACTCCAGGATGTCTGGCTCTAGGTGAGTGACCACACCATTGGGGTTATCCGGGTCTTTGAGACCTGTTTTGTAGAGTTTTTCTGTGTATTGCCACATCTTCTTAATCTCTTCTGCATCTCTTGGGTCTTTGTGGTTTCTATTCTTTTTCATGCCCATCTTTGCATGAAAATTTTCCCTTGGTATCTTTAATTTTCTTGAAGAGATCTCTTGTCTTTCCCATTCTACTGCTTTCCTCTATTTCTTTTCACTGTTCACTTAAGAAGGATTTCTTATCTCTCCTTGCTATTCTCTGGAACTCTGCATTCATGTGGGTATATCTTTCTCTGTATCTTTAGTTGTAGAAAATCTTTCTCTATTAGATTTCAGTCTTTCTCATCAACAGTTGCTCATAAGTGGTTGTAATTTTGGTGTGCCCATGAGAGGAGGTGAGTTCTGGATCTTTCTACTCCATTATCTTAGTCCCAGAATCTTCTCCACAAGAAATGTTTTTTAAAAGTTCCTCAGGCTAAAGGAAAATGATACCATATAGAAACTTAGATCTTCATAAAAGGCAAGAAGAGTGTCAGAAATGGTAAATATTTGAGTACATATAAAAGACCTTTTCCTCCTTTTATTATCTTTAAAAGATAATTCACTGTCATCCACAAAATAATAATGTATCCCTATATGAAGAAACTTATGACCATCTATCTTTCCCTCCCCCACCCTTTTAAATATCTGTCATAGATTTTATTTCTACGTTATAAATGTGGATACTCATGAACATGTGCACGCACACACATACACTTATGCATACATAACTTGCAGAACAAAGGAACAAGGTGAATACACCTTGGCAGAACTAGACTAGCCTTAACGCATTTGTTTTTGTAGGTCAGTAATGGTTAAGTGGACTTGGATGTTGGAGAATCAAGGCTAAGTCTAACTCCACCAGTCTTAACTATAGAACTCTGAGCAAGAAACGTAACTAGCCAAAACCTAAATTTACTTGTCGGTAAAAGGTGGGTACTGCCTCTTGAATAGCGTGGGTCTGAAGATTAACTAAATTACCATATATAAATTGTTAGCATATTGCCTGCCTGGCAAGAACAGAGACTTGACAAAGGGCAACCCTTATTATCCTAAAGTGAAACATATCCCCACCCTGCCAGATGCCAACTTGGTCAGAGAGCAATTGATCGAAAAGATACGATGGAACAAGGGAAAGTAGGAGGTGGTAAAATACACTGAAATTTTTCATCTTCCAAAGCAGAATAAATGAAATCATCTAAAGTTAATAAATCAGTAACAGAGAACTAAGAATGTATAAGAGTATAACGGTGATCTCTAGAAGAATTAGAAACAGAGACTGTTTACAGGGATTGCCTTTGAGAAGTGCGATTGAGGGCAGAGAGAAAAGTTTTTGTTCTTCATAATGTATCCTTTTATACTGTTAAAATTTTTAACCTGTATTAAATACTGCATAAAACCTAGTTTTATAATTTAGAAGGTACAAATGGAGCAAGGAGAGAGGTTAAACAAATATACCAGGATTTGTGTAAAAATGGAACTTCTTGAGTGTTTCCTAACCTTGCACCCCTGAAGGGGAAACTACTGCTGCTCCAGAAAGCCAGGGCTGGCCTCTGTTACACTGTAGTTGCCAAGAATTGTGTGTGTGCGTGCATGCATGTGTATGTGTGTGTGTCCATACATCTGTTTGTAAAGTAAATAACGTTTTATGATTAAACCCTTTGCCTAATTCTTCCTCCCTTGAGGACTTGTACTATTAAAAATTAAAATGCTAAGAAGCAAAGAAAAGCAATTTTTATAATATTAACTAAAGCCAGCCTATTTTCTCTTCTATAATGATAACCTCATTATCACACTCCAGTATCCACATCTCTGATTTCTTCCTAACTTACTTCTGTCGTCCAAAGCTGGGGTCTTGGCTAGGACCCTCAGGAAAGGAGTAGCTGGTGTTCATAGGCAATATGTAAAGATCCCTACAAATAACACAGATCTCATTTTAGTCCCTTCATGAATCCTCTGCTTTGTCTAGGCACTCTACTATTTTCCCTCTGAAGAAGGAATTCATAGGGCCTGGACTCCATCTCAGGCCTGTCCATGCTGGTCGTGCGTGGCCACCTCTCCAGTGGACTCTGAACTCTGTGCTTAGTGCCTATGGGAAAGACAGTGGAGGGATAAGATCCCCTCTGAGCAGGGGAATCTTGACAATCACATCCAGTTTACTCATTGCCTAAGAGGAAACATACCATAATCACCCCTGCCTCCGGACAGGTCATAAATTTTTTCCGTATCTATCGGGATGTAATCACAGGCTTATCGATTATTAACTGGTTGGAATGTAACCACAGGCTTATTGATTATCAACTGCTTGAACACATGAATGATGGGGTTATTATAGTTGTATTTACCCTTCCTTTGTTTATGTAAGTTTCAAGGAATTTGGGGTGGTGGGTTTGGACATGTACACATGGGGTATAAAAGATTTTCACAAATGCTGGTCAGGGTCCTTGGCTAAGAGGAGACTCTGCCTTTGGCCCAATGGTGTAATAAATTGCACTCCACTATCTGCATTGTCCTTCTGAGTGAGTTTGTTTCCCAGAACGTGTGGCTATAACACCTCCATTTTCTTGCTCATCTGATCTATTTCTCTTGGCCCATTAAATCTCATTATTGGTAAAGTTAAGATGCTACAAAGACACTATAAGCTACAGAGACAAGACACACAGCATCGTCGTAGTGTAGAATGTAGTCATGGAATGCTGCCATAGTAAGAGCCTTAAGGTCCAAGCCAGGATATAAAGTGGAAGAAATCTCTCTAATGAGGTTTTCTTGGAAGCTAGCAATCCTGGTAATTAAGTCTTCTGGATGAGTAGTCATCTGGACCATGGACTTCAGCTTCTGATGGCACTGGGTTCTAATCATACCTCTGTCCTTCCCCACCAGTGTGACTCTGGCAAGTTGTTCAATATCTCTGAGTCTCAATTTTCTCATCTGGAAAATGAGGGTAATAATACACACATCTTTTTAAAAGAGAACTTGCTCTCTGGTATTCTACATGTTATTAACTCAAGTCATTCTGACGGCAGTTGGGTACTATTATTATCCCTTTCTATAGACGTGTAAACCGAGGCTCAGAGGGAGGCTAAGTAACTTGTCTGAAGTCACACAGCTGTTAAGTAAGACAGACAGGAGAGTATCCAGGCAGTCTGCCTCCAGACCCCTGCTTTCAGCTATTATGCTAAACTGTCTGATAAAGTTCACCTGAGGATTAAATGAAACGATGCATTTAATAGCACTTGGCATATTTTGAGCATTTAATAAAGAGCAATTATTATAATGAGAGCTGGGTGGAATCCAAATCCCAAATTATAACAAACTTGGGGGTAAGGTGGATTATGCTGTACTTTTTTTTTTTTTTTTTTACAAAAGTTTATTCTTAAATGTACAACAGGTTCCAAGACAACACTTCACTCTAGCTATAGGCGGCAACAGATATCATGGCAGGGAATCCAGGTGTTTAAACAGGAATGGAACTAAGGGTCATCATTGCCTCAGGCACAAGGAACAGCTTACTTTTTGCCAGATTTCTTAATTCCACCAGTGGCCAGGGGGCCTTTCCCCGCGGCCTTTGCTTTTAGCTCCTCGAGTTTCTTCTGCTCCTCCTTCTGCTTCTGCTTGAATGCCTTATCTTCCTCATCCATCTTCTTGGCTTGCTTCTTGGGCTGCTTCAGGGGCTTCTTCTTGCCACCTTCGGGCCCAACATGGCGCCTGCCGCCCCTTCCCCAGACCCTGCCACCTATGCTGTACTTTTATCATATGAAGCCAAGTCTAAAGTTCAGACATCCTCATTCTCAGATCATCTGTAAACAGAAAGCAAGCTCCCACATGAGCACACAGGTTCCCTGGGGCCCCAGAAATCATTTTTATAGGAGCTGTCTGTTGCCGAGTGGGCAGAGAGGAGAGTACTAAAGCAAGGGCTTGACCGAGAAGCAGTGGAGTCAAGATGGAGCAGGAGGCATGCCAGCTCTGCCCCTGGCGCATGACGGATGGCTGCAGCGGGGGCCTTTAGGATGGGAACCATAAGTAGTGGGATCTCTCAAGTAATCAAAGGTTTCCACAATTCTCTGGTAGGAGCAAACCACAGACAACGAGGGAATTTGATAGCTATTAAAACCAGGGTTCCGCAGTTGGGAGGTAACTTTGCAGTCTGGAAAGGTCTGTTTTCTGAGACTGACTGCAGTATGGTTCAAGTCTGAGCAAACGAAGACACCTGGAAGTCCGTCACGAGTGAAGCCTTCACAGAGCCATTCTGAGAGCAAGAAGGGACCAGAATCCACGTTGGATAAGCCTCAGTGGGTGGCATTCTCCTGGCTCTCATCGAAGGAACTGGTATTTTGTTGACAAGATTTGCCTCTGTCCAGTTTCCCAAGGGTCCTCCTTTTGCTGACAACCCCTTCTAGCTGCCATAGCCCAGTTACCATCCTCACCTTTTGGAGACTATTGACAATATGAGTAGGACTTCTCTCTCAGGATTTCTTCAACAGAATGAGCTGTAGGTCTAGGAAGGATTTCAGAAGATCAAGTTCAGTCTGTTTTTAAAACTGTAGGTGGGACAACTATGGCCAAATAGGCTATGAAGAAACATTCAGAACCTTTTTCTGTTTAAAGGAACATGGCGGGGGGTGGGGGGGGTGGGGGGGGGAGGGGCAGGGGGTGGGTATGTTCTTAAAAGATAATACATTTATTTATTCACACTTGGATTGCATTTGTGATCAAAATAAATGTCTAAAATCTTTAAAAGGAAATACAGTAAGTACTTAGAAGATGAAGGGCCACAGAGTAAACAGTCATGAAGCATGACTTTCCTCGGGGACTTCTCTACCTGGTTTTGTTTTCTTAATCAAACAACAAAAAAATGCCTGGAGATTGCTCTTTCTTTAAAAAGATAAATAAATGAAGCAAGGAGTTGCTGGAGAAAGTTCCGGCCATGGTAAGGCCTGCAGGGCTCTGCTCTGCCCAACAGTGACTGCTTGGGGACCCAGTCCTGTGACTTCGGAGCTGAGGAAATAGAGATGAAGAGAGCCCAATGGATGCATTCAGACTCGAACAACCACACAGAACACTGTTCTAACCCCCAGGCGAGTGTGTCAAACTGGGAAAGTGCAGGAAGTGAAACAAAACTCACATGGTTGTGAACAATTTTGCATGATGCCAGGTCATGTTAGCATCCTTTTTTTTTTTCTCCATCATCCCCTACCACATCTCTATGAGGAATGCAGACTTATCTCTTTTGTTCCTCACTCTACCCCTGCTAGGAATTGTGAATGGTCAGGCATATGCACTCAAACAGCATCAGCTGAATGAGTTACATGGCAGAATGATACTAAGATGAACATAAATATATTAGGGAATAGAATGGAAAACTGACAAATTTTGAAACTGGGACACCGACCTTCAAAGAAACTAAACTTCCCATTTCTGATGAGGGCTTTAAACTCTGTCTCCAGAAATTAGAGTTCAAAGCTCACACTTCTTAGCTGTGAGGGACACTTAGATGGAAAAGTTTCAGAAGCCTGGAACATGCAATACCATGCTGCCGCTTTTCCTCCTGTTATTTCTTTCTTTAAAAATACTTATTTATTTATTATTTTCAGCCACGCTGGGTCTTCGTTGCCGCATGCCGGCTTTCTCTAGTTGTGGCTACTCTCTATGCTGTGCACGGACTTCTCACTGTGCTGGCTTCTTGTTGCGGAGCACAGGCACTTCAGTAGTTGTGGTGCACGGGCTTAGCTGCCCTGCAGCATGTGGGGATCTGCCCTGACCAGGGATGGAACCGATGTCCCCTGCACTGGCAGGTGGATAAACACTGGACCACCAGGGAAGTCCTATTATTTCCTTTTTTTTTAATGCATTATTATCTCTGTATAACTATGAGCCAGAACTTAAGAGAGGAGATGGCCATGTTGGGGAAAATATCTTTGCATGCCTCAGTTTGTATGTAGACCCAGATTTGCCTTGACTTTGGATTTACATTGCTGGTTTTTTTTAGCTGTCTGTTGCACACTCTCAGAAGGGTTTTTCCTGTCATATTTTTAACTTTCTAAAATAGTGGAAAATATACATAATATAAAATTTATCATTTTAACCATTTTAAGTATACAGTTCAGTGGCTTTAAGTGAATTCACATGGCTGTACAACAATCACCGTGATCCATCACAGGACTCTTTCATCATCCCAAACTGACACTCTGTACCCATTAAATCATAAGTCCCCATTCCCTCCTCCTCTCAGTTCCTGGCAACCACCATTCTATTTTATGTCTCAATAAATTTGACTACTCTAGGTCCTGAATATAAGTGGAATTATACAGTAGTTTTCCTTTTAGGCTTGACTTATTTCAATTAGCATAATGTTTTCAAGGTTCATCCATGTAGCATGTAAAGAATCCCCTTCCTTTTTTAAGCCTGAATAATATTCCATTTTATGTATATACCACTTTTTCTTTATCCATTCATTCACTGATGATCTGTGGGTTGTTTCCCTCTTCGGCTATTGTGAATATCACTGTTATGAACACTGGTGTACAAATATCCATTCGATACCTTGCTTTCAATTCTTCTGAGTATATACAAATCAGTACCAAGATACCAGTCTGGTGTGCGTCAGCTAGACATACCAGGAAAGAGCTCCTGACTTACATATGTCTCACTTACGAACATCCCTGACATGCAAAACATAATAGAATTCAGGAGTTGATCTTCTGCAGTTCCTGGAGGTCTCTGTTTGCCACCACTGGAATCATGAGGATTGTGGACTCTAACTTGTTATTAATAATGGGACAGCTAGAACTCACCTCTCTTCTATGTTCATCTTCCTTCTTTTTCTTGACACCAGAACTATATGTGTGCCACGGTCACTGTGACTAGCTGGCATTGTGTCAAGAACTCCTGTTTTCACTAGAGGATTGAATTTCTTCAGAAGCAGAGGAATTGCAATTGGAACACTGCATGACTCTGCAAATGGAAGCAATGCTCTTTCACATCTGTTCAACTAATCCTGTCCATTCCATCTTTTAGCTAACTCAAAATCAATCCTTCCTCCTTGCCTCCTCTGCCTTGAGGTCAAAAATCTCACTGAGACCACTGCAAAAATGGGCTGAGTCAGTTTCCCCTACAGTCAGGATTTCTGCCCCACCCTTCATATTATAGGGGAAATCCATCTTTGCCCAGCTTAATGTTAGTGTCACAGATCCTTGAAATAACAATGTTCAAAGAAAAACTTAACCACTTCAAGCCTCTGCTGGGTGGGACTGCAACAGAGCCATGCCTTCTTCCTTCTAGTCTGGTCTATACTTTTCTTACCAGTAGCTTTTTAAGTTTGTATGGCTCTTGTTTATTCAACAAATGACTGTACTGATATCATACATGTATCAAGGTCAGCAACAGAGGGAAAGCAAGTTAAATGAATAAACTCCAAGATCAAAATCATTCCAGTACCCTTTCATTACCTTAGTCAACATTGGTGTGACACATATTTTCTTTTTTTTTCTCTCTTCTCCTCACTCTTTTTTTTTTTTTTAAATGCACTGGTTTCTCATTGCAGTGGCTGCTCTTGTTGCAGAGCCCAGGCTGTAGGGCTTTCGGGCTTCAGTAGTTGTGGCTCCTGGGCTCCAGAGCACGGGTTCAGTAGTTGTGGTACATGGGTTTAGTTGCCCCATGGCACTGAGATCTTCCTGGACCAGGGATCAAATCCACTGCATTGGCAGGTGAACTCTTAACCACTGTACCACCAGGGAAGCCCTTCCTCTTCTCTTTTTTTGAGGATGGTGATCAAAGTGAAGTAGTTGAGGTACTTCTGGCTCAACTCATCCAGTTCTTTCTTCCTTCTGCTTCTTAACCACCATCTTCACAATTTTCAGAGGATGACTAAATGGGTTCCTGGACCCAATGCTGCAGTGGTTCACAGTTCTCTAGACACCAGCTTGGTGTCTTACAATTTAACTCAATTCTAAGTTGGCTCCATGGTAAAGAATCCACCTGCCAATGTAGGAGACTCAAGAGACGGGGGTTTAATCCCTGGGTTGGGAAGATCCCTTGGACGAGGAATTGGCAACCCACTCCAGTATTCTTGCCTGGAGAATCCTATGGACAGAGGAGCCTGACAGGCTACAGTCAGTGGGGTTGTAGAGTCAGACACAACTGAAGCAACAAAACAACAATACAACACTGTAAACCTGAAGACAGCACAGGTTAATTTCACAGGTAAAAGATCCTGTCCTAAAAGACTGCCCCCATGCCTTCAGATGCCAATCACAAGCCCATAGGATCACCTGTGCTTCTGACCAACCTGCTATAAACTAGAGGTTCCAAAGTCCCCCTTTCTCAGACTTCAGATGCTAGTTGTAAGTCCATATTGTTACCTGTTCCTCTGACCAACTGGCTATAAATCAGAGATTTCCACGACCCCCTTCTCAGGTTTGATTAATTTGCTAGAGCAGTTCACAAAACCAAGAGAAACTTTTTACTTATTGGATCACCAGTTTATTATAAAAAGATATAACCAGGAACAACCAGGTAGAACAGATGCGCAGGGCAAGGGACAGGGAAAGGATGCTGAGTGTCCATGCCCTCTCTGCCCACATCACTGTCCCAGCATCTCCACATATTCACCCACGCAGAAGTTCTCTGAATCCCTCCTCTTGGGTTTTTATGAGGGCTTCATTATAGGATTAATTGATGAAAATCACTGGCCATTGATGACTGAACTCAATCTCCAGCTGCTAGTTCCTACCCACCTCCCTGGAGGTGGAGAGTGAAGGGTGAGAGTAGGACCAAAAGTGTTAATCCTTTAATCTCAGGGTTGGTTCCCTTGGTAACAAGCCCCCATCCTTAGGTGCTTTTTTAAAAAAAAATTAACACAAACCCAGGAGTGGTGGAAAGAAGCCTGTTCTGATAACAAGGCATCTGTTTCACCTCTAAGGCACAGAGGCCATTTTAAGAAGTGAGGACAAGAGAACAAATACTATAACAAAAGATGCTCCTATTGCTCTTACTGCGCAGGAAATTCCAAGGATTTTGAGAACTATGAGCCAGGAACTCAGGTTGAAGTTTATATATATGTGAGAAATACATTCAGAAATACATCTGAATGTGGCCAAATACATATTTCTCGTAAGTCAACATCTCAAGGGCTCTTCACATGTTCTGCACATTTAAATCTCAGAATGCAACTGTGACACTCCACTTGCTTTCTGCATGTTTGGAGAAGCTTCTTGGTTCTTCCCTCCTAATCATGAGCTACCATTCTCATCACCCTTCCCTATAATTTCCCCACCAAAACACCTTCCACCACCACCAATAAATCAGTTGCACATATATATTTGTAAGCAGTCTTGAATTATTCTTTAGAACAAGGCAAAAGTATATGTTAATTTAGAATTCACATGGTCATTTGTCCCAGTTTGCCTAGGGCAGTACCAGTTTATGCCTAGGCAGTACCAGTTTATGCCTACTGCCCTGCATAATTTTTAAATGAGCTCCCCTTTTTACTCTAAAAAAAAGTCCCAGTTTGGAGGATAAATTATGTTTGCCCTATTTAAAAATACACCTTGCTTTTCCAGTAAAATGCTTTTCGGGTGACATGGTACTTTTGCCCACATCACTGCACTTCAGTTGCACAACAACTCTGCAAAGTCGGAAGGGAAATATTTTATCTCTGTTAATTAAATGAAGTAACCGAGGCTGACTTCAGGTAGCATAGTAGTGACTGTCGGAGGTCACACATTCAGTGACAGAATCAGGACTCCTGCTGATTTCAAGTCCAATATTGTTCAGCTGTGGACCACTTTGTTCAAATATCTAAGTAAAGACAAACCTCATTCTCTTGTTTAGTAACCTGCTTGCGCTTGGACCTAGGACAGTTTAGACAGGTCCATCCTTGCCCAGAGACTCTCTTTTTCACATCTGAAGCAAGCAAAGAGATGAAAAAAAGAATTATGGAAACATACAGAGGCTATTAGTGAATCCAGGGGCCAAATGACATAAATCTCTGATTTTACCAGGTGCAGTTAAATCAGGTTGTTGGAATTTTTTTCCCCTAACCACATGACAATAGGAAGGAAAGAAAGGAGGGAGGATGGAGAAAATGAACAAGGAAGAGAAATGCACGGACGGAAAGACAAAGACAATGAAGATCAACAGTGAATGCCTACAGTTACAAAAAGCAACAACAAATAAATGGGTTCCGCCCCAGTCTTACATTTCCCCCATAGATACGTGCTAAATTTTTTTTTAAACCCCAAACCAGTAAAAATCGACTTTCCTTGGGTAAGTGGCAAAGACAGATACAAAAGAGGAAAAACCCACGATCCTTCAAAGACAGGCATAGTGCTTGGCAAGGTCTTCAGGGTGTGCTACAGATGCTGAATGCCGCGCCACACGGATAAATAAATGCACCCTATTCTAACCTCCCCACCGGCCGCCCCAGGAGAAGGTTACAGGACCCGCGGGGGTCCAAGCCTCCCTTCGTAATGACAGAAAGGGGTCCAGTGTCGGTGGGAAGCATGACTCCACGTCGCTGGCCAGTCTAGCGGGACCGCAGCAGAGGGGTGGACGCCTTCGGCTCTGTCCCGGCTACCGCAGCCTAACCTGCAGGCAGCTGGCCTCGCGCTAGAGAAGCTGAAAGTGAGAGGGCAGCGGAGGACGAGCTCGGCTCTCGGGCGGGGGGGGCGGGGGGGGCGGGGGGGGGGGGTAGTGGGGGCGCATGCGCAGCATCCGGACTGCCGCGGGCCGGAAGAGCAGAACAGCAGAGCCGCGGCGGCAGGCTTCAGACGCCGCGGTGGCCGCGGGGAGAGCGCGGGCAGGGGATGCGGCCCCTGGATGATACTGGGGCCGCCAAGCGGCAGGAGTCCGGGCTGCCGCTGATGGACATCTCGTCCCCGGGCTTCAGGCAGGAGCCGGCGGCTGCCGAGGTAGTGGAGACGCCCGGCCCCGGAGGGTGCTGGCAGTGCCCGTCCTCGCCGTGCGGCTCGCGTGCCCAGCAGGGTGAGTGCGGGGCGCGGACCCTGGCGCGGGTCTCGCCCATGGGGGAACCAGGAGGTCGCCAGTGGGTGGGAGCTCCCGCAGCGGCGGGCGGGGGGCTGCGCATGGTGGACCGCGCCTCTCCTTCCCACCCTGCTGGAAGCTCCGGAACACTCTCGCGCTGTCACCTGCGGGCGGAGGGGGGTGGCGCGGGGTGCGGGCTGGAAAGAAGAAGCCCCCTGCCTCCCAGTCGGCGGAAAGACCGGAGAAAGTTTCTGATTGCTTTGGAATCCGTTTAGGATTCTGAAACTGTTCCTATAATTAAAGTGTTGCTGGCAGGATCGTGGAGTCCGATTGTCGTTCGGTGCGCCCTGCCGGAGGTTGGGGGTCAGCGAGAAAGGCCATCACGAAGCGGGCTGAGGTTGGGAGGAAGCTAACCAAGAAAACTGATATCAATGGTAAACGGTGTTCCTCGAAGAGGAAGTTGAAAAGCATCAAGTCTAGAAAAATGTTTGTCTCAGTCTTAAGACTCTTGGAAAAGCAAAGTTGAGTGGGACCACTGGTTCTTAACCTTTTTTGAGTTACAAGGAATTTTTAGCAACTGAGGCAAAAGGAGACAGAAGCACAATCTTACATACATGGGTAAGAGGTTCACGGATCCACCTCCAAGACCAGGGACACTTTATTTTGTTCAATGTCTTCCTTCCACAAATGATGAAACTGAGGCCCAGGAAAGTGAGGGCTTTGGCAAGATTTTGTTTGTTTTTTTTCTCCGAAGATTTGGCATGTTTGGAAAAGACACTCCACAGGTCTGGGCAGCAGCAGGCATAGGATCCCAGTTTGCTAGAGACCGAGTCCAGGGCCCTTCCTCTCAGCCTCAGGCACATTCCTCCTTCAACTTCACCACCCACTTGAAGCAGCTTCTTCCAAGAAAGAGAAACAGGCAGATCTCCTTTCAAAACAAAGTTACAGTCTGCACCACCTCATCCTCTAGGTCACCTCCCCTAGTGTGACCTGGGATTTCTATGCTGTTTAGCCAACCCCACTGTTCCCTATCTGTAGGAGTCACAAAGTTCACGAACTTTATAGAGAGACAAACCCCAGGGAGATGGTTCTTGCTCCATTTTCATCCTAAATGCTAAGAGAAATGATCAGGCTTCTGATTATTTATTTAGGGGTTACCTTCAGCTGAGGGCTTCCCTGGTGGCTCAGAGGTTAAAACGTCTGCCTGAAATGTGGGAGACCTGGGTTCAATCCCTGGATCGGGAAGATCCCCTGGAGAAGGAAATGGCAACCCACTCCAGTATTCTTGCCTGGAGAATCCCATGGACAGAGGAGCCTGGTGGGCTACAGTCCACGGGGTCGCAGAGTCGGACACAACTGAGCGACTTCACTTCACTTCACTTTCAGCTGAGTGGACCAGAGGTGCAGCTTTGAAGAGGTCAGATTCTTGTCTTAATATCCTAGGCCTGAATGTTCTGATGGGCTGCTGAGTTAGTCCTTGCAAGCTTTTAAGTGATTTCCCTGTTTGTGAATCAAAGAGGAATATTTCAGGCAGAACGTGGCAAAACCCATGTAAGCAATTGCACCCAAGAATCTTGAGGGGGTCTTTTAATTTCAAAGAAAGTTGCTAATAATAAGACTTAGAAATACTTATTATAAGGTAACTAGGTAATAGTCCAAAAAAGGGAGTGCCACAGAAACACTTTAAACCTCTGTACTGTGGTCACTGAACTTTGTGACAGTATCATTTTAGCCTCTTAACCCAACTGCTTATCTCAAGAAAGTTCATTTTCAAGTTCAGGCTGAAACTTGTTACCCATTTTTCTTACATTCTTGGATAACCTTCACAGACAGCATATAGCTATCCTAAGACATCTGTTTATTTTCATGAGGGACAGTGTGAGTCTTAGACTGAAGCAAGGAGTTGTCTTAAGTCTGTGCCTCTCATTCTCCTGGAAGGAGTGAGTTCCTTAGGGTAGCAGTGGCCCTGAAACCAGCAGAGCTCTTTACAGTGACCAAGATCCTGTTTCAGTGGGTCTAGGGTAGGGCTGAGATGGAAGTTTTAAAAGTTCCTAAGTTGATTCTAATTCCCAACTGGGTAGTGAATCATCAGTTTAAAGGAGAGGATAGAGAAACCGAGCAACTTTTCAGTTTTCTTCTGACTCAAGAAATCACACTGTTGCCACTTAAGTTGAATTATTTAGAGTTACAAGATTATTTGATATGCTTGCATGGAGTATGATTGTGGAAGCATATATATAAGCAAATGCCTCTTTGGATTATGCTATTCTTGTTCATTTCCTTTGACAGGACTGAAATTATTGTTCTGTAAGAGACTGAAGTTTGCCAGTCCTCAGCCTCAGAACAATCAAGTTCAGCCAGACCTTGAAACTTAAAGTTTTAAAAGAGTTAAAATATCATAAGTTAAAATATTCCTTGAGAAAAATTTTAAAGTTTAGGTTGGAGAAGATCCCTGAAACACAGACCAAGATGTTTTTTGTCCTTGATCTTCCCATTCTGTTCTGTTCTGTCTGAGGGTGTAGGTTCTATGTAAGGATTAGGTTTCTTCTAAGAAAAACTATTTTATTTGGACCTGAATTCTGAAATTTCAGAAGCTGACCTCTAAGGCTGACCACAACCAAGACATGTACTTTGTGGTGCTTAACCTTCTAAAGCTTCCTTCTCATGGACTGAGTGGGTATGTACAGTTTGGTTCTTGCAGTATCTGAGCACATAGATATAGACTAGAATGGAGGATTCTGGTACTTATAACAGATAACCTATTACATGGCGACTGCTAACTCCAGGTCATTCCCTTCAGCTGTACACCTTGAACAGGAAAAGGTGGAGGCCTCTGGCCAGAATGGCATCTTTTACTACAAAGGTCAGGCTGTAGTGTACGCCCAGGAGGATTGTGCATCATCACAGTTTGGTCCCACTTTGCAAATTGTTTATCACTGTGGGCAAAAATATCTAGTTAACATGTGGATGTTGAAGTGTATTAGCTGATGTTTGTGCTTATCAGAAAAGGGCATTAAGACAAACAAACATTGTACAATACTGGTTTATGGCTGAGTAACCCACTGTAAATTCCTAGATTGGAATTATAATCTTGCTTTACTACAAATTGCATGTGCCTACACATCCTTCACCTCTGCTATGCTCATAACTAACAAGGGCCGTACTGTATTTCCACCCTATTCTCTCCTTGGTTTTTTGTGTGTTAGTTTTTAAAAAACTATTCTTCAGTGTGTGGCCTATCTTTTAAGGAGTTCTCTGCTTACCCTTTTGCATTCTGCTCTCCTCTGAATGACCAGGATGAGATTGAAAGCACGCTCTACTCCTCTCTTAGACAGCTGTGTAAGACACAGGCAGTGGCTGCTCCTATAGACCTTCATTAATGGACTGAATACTTGATGCCCTGGAGAGAACAGAAGTTTCCTGGTTAAGATCAAGCCAAGAATTAGATGGCAGTTCTTTTTTATCTTTTTTAAAAAATTTTAAGCACTTTGGGGTCAGAGGGGTAGATAACCTAGCTCCTGCCCTCAAAAAGTTGTGTTCTAAATGGAAGATAAGTTGTAAACCATGAAAACCTAAATATCTGCTTGCATGTGTGCTAAGTCGCTTCAGTCATGACTGACTCTTTGTGACCCTATGGACTGTAGCCCAACAGACTCCTCTGTCTATGGGATTCTCCAGGCAATAGTAGTGGAGTGGGTGGCCATGCCCTCCTCCAAGAGATCTTCCTGACCCAGGGATCGAGCCCTTGTCTCTTATGTCTCCTGTACTGGCAGGCAGATTCTTTACCACTCGTGCCAGCTGTTCAAAATAACTAAACAGAGAGCCTTCTCAGATTATGCTTTTGCCTGTGGTGTTAGACTATGCATCTTATATTATTAAAAAAAAAACCCGCCAGGCTTTCTCACATTATTTCCTTCAGCAAATTTTTATTCAGCATCTTCCATGGGCCAGGCCTGAACAGCTCAGCTGAGCTCTCAGCCCTAGAGGAGCTCACAGGCTTGTGGGGGAAGCCAGATAATCAACAAGTAGCCACATCACACAGTTCGGACCTGTTTTCCAGAAAAGAACACGTTCTGTCTAAAGCTGAGTTCAGCAAGGAGGTGATATAAAATATCACTTGGAAGCATTTTTCTCTCGCCTTCTTGATAAATATTTCTTAAAGATTTCTTTCACCATCTTGGCAAGCTTGTACTTTTTTTTGACTTAAGAGTAAGGGAAGAGTCTTCAGTGAGCCAAAGAAATCCATTTTATAGCGTGAACTGCAGTTTAAAAATGTAGGCTTAAATTGTTGCCCTCTGCCTGTGTTCTCTACTCTGGGTGGGGAAAATGGTTCAGGTCCAGAGAATGGATATTAATTAGGAGGTAATATTTGTATTCTGTGAGTCATCAGTGTCATTCCATTTTTCTCAGTATCTAAGTAAAAGTGATAAAACATGGAAGCAAGGACTAACCAGAATTTAATCTTTTTCAGAAGCTGAGAAGAAAGCACCCTGTCCTGGACTTGGCTTGTTTTACACATTATTGTCTGCGTTCCTTTTCTCAGTGGGCTCCTTATTTGTTAAAAAAGTGCAAGACATCCACGCTGTAGAAATTAGTGCATTCCGATGTGTGTTCCAAATGCTAATCATTGTCCCTTGCTTAATATACAGAAAGTAAGTATTTCTTACGTGCCAAGTAGAAGGTATTAATAAATGTTTGTAAATCTTCTGACCTGCTTAAATCATCTACTCTCCAGCATCTGCTTTATCCCTCTCATAGATTTACCAGTCCTCATACCCTCTGGCTCAGATTAATGAAAAGTCACAAGGATCCACCCATAGAAGTTGCTCTCATAAGCACAAACCACATGCCCAACAAAGGAGGGGAAAGAGTTCAGTTATTCACCAGCCCCTCATTTTGAGAACAACGCTTTCCTTGTACAATTCCCCCCATCTTGTACCACCCTCCCTCTTTCCTTTGGCATAACAAGTATTTGGAGGAGAAAAGTAAACAAGAGGAAACAGTAGTGTCTCCTGGTGTCAGAGGTTTCTTTAACCAGGGCAGACAGAAAGGTACAGTAATAATATTTCAATCTTCCCACTAGGGTGCTGTGGGAAAGATGTAAGGAGATCTTAAGAAAGGCCTTTTGTAAAAAAAAAATTTAAATAATTACTTTATTGCCAAACAATGCTGACCATCATCTGAGCCTTCAGCCAGTCCTAGTCTTTTCACTGGTGAAGGGTCTTCCTTCATGTTGATGACTGCTGACTGCGCGGGGTGGTGGTTGCTGAAGGTTAAGGTGACTGTGGCAATTTCTTAAAATAAGACAGCAGTGAAGTTTGCCACATCAGCTGACTCTTTGAGAAAGGCCCTTTTAACTCCTTTCTTGTTCAGTGTCCTCATCTGCAAACTGGAGGGAATGATACCCTTTGTCCTCTACCCTATACGAAAACTGTATTCACCATCCTTACTGTCTTCTCCCCGGCCAGCCTCTCTTCCCCTTGCACGTGGACCCCATCCACACACCCTCCCCAGGTCAAAATTATGCCTCCCCCACACTGTTATAACCTCTACACATCCCTGTGTATTTAGACACCTGCGAGGAGGGACTGTTGGGTTCCTGGTGGCAGTTTGGCTCTTTGGGTAAAGATGTTTTGACTCCAAATGAAAAGCTTCAGTCACTTGCTACCAAAGTCTCCTTGTATCTATAACTCAGCACAGATTTACTTAGAATTGTTTCACTCCTTATCCCAAGCTTTTGGTGAAAAGGGTGAAAATACAGGAAGAGCAAAAATATAGTCAGAAATTCCTGTGTAGGTGTGGACAAGTCACAGTATTTTAGGAAATGATGGTGGGTAAGACTTAAGAAATGTTGAAGAGTGCCAACAGACCATTGATGTGAACACAATGATTCTCTCCATTTTGGAATAAAAATACTGGCAGTAAGGCACTTAGAAAAATTTTCTTACATTGTTGGCACTAATCTGTTTTGACCCATTTTACGTTTCACTATCATGGAAAAAACTCAGCTTCTCAAAGTATGGACCAAAGGTGACCTAACTTTCATTCCTAACTCCCTATATCAAGCCTAGATGCTGTTCTAAAAAGGCCAGCTCTGTAATAGACCAGTGAGCCGCACCTAGGCAGGAACTTACACAGTGCCCTGCTTTGTAAATATTTAATTAAAAACCATTTGAACAGCAGTTACTATACTTATCCAGATGCTACAGTTTCTTTTCCAGTGTATTTTAACTCATTTCCTAAGGAGAACAGTGAAAAGTTGTCTCATACGCAGTGGCTAAAATAAACTTTAGCATCGCTTCAACTTTAACAGAAAAAACTCATTAAGACTGAAAATGCACACTTGCATTCCCAAGTTTTCTTATATAGGGCAGCTAAATAGTGAAATTGTACCTATTATAAAAATAACACTTTTTCATTATAGAAAGTTTAGAGAAAATAAATATAAAGAAGAAAAATTACCTGTGAGTCTACCTGTATAAGGTATAACCACAATGAACATTTCAGTATATTTTCCTTTTTGTCTTTTTTTTACAAGCATATATCAATACATAGGGAAAATACTATCTCTATTTGCTGAATTATAATTATACTATTTATGTCTTATTTTTGCTTGTACTGTGAACACTTTAATGTCATTAGTTATACTTAGGAAACACTTTGTAAAAGGTATATTATAATAGTTGTAGACATAATTAATTTACCATTTCCTGTTTTTGAAAGTTAAGACTTTTAAGATAATGTTTAAGCATGTAATTTGAAAACAAATGCCAAGTCCATTTAATATGCATTCGTTCCTTTGAATTTACAGAACTGGGTTTATAGGCCCCAAAGGTCAACGAATCTACCTGCTCCTCAGAGGAGTCCTTGGTTCTAACGCCATGATCCTTTTGTACTATGCCTACCAGCTGACGTCTCTCGCAGATGCCACGGTTATCTCCTTTAGCTGCCCGGTGTTCACCTCTATAATTGCTTGCATATTTCTCAAGGAAAAATACAGCCCCTGGGACGCCCTCTTCACTGCCTTCACCATCACTGGAGTGATACTGATCGTGAGGCCACCATTTTTGTTCGGTTCCGAAGTCGTGGAGACGGATAAAGACTATTCAGTTCACGTGAAGGGCGCTTTGGTGGCCCTCGCGCATGCTGTGTTTGCTGCCATTACTCTAGTTATCCTCAGAAAAATAGGGACATCTGTGGACTACATGTTGAGCATTTGGTATTATGTCATCATTGGCCTCATCGAGTGCGTCATCGTCCTTTCTATTTTAGGAGAATGGCGTCTTCCGCACTGCGGGCTGGACAGGCTATTTCTCATACTAATTGGAATGTTTGGTTTGGGAGGTCAGATGTTTCTGGCAAAAGCCCTTCAGATAGAAAAGGCAGGGCCAGTAGCATTAATGAAGACCATGGATGTGGTCTTTGCTTTTATCTTTCAGATTATTTTCTTTAATGACATGCCATCATGGTGGACAGTGGGTGGCTCCCTATGCGTAATAGCCAGTAGCACTGGAGCAGCCATTCGTAAATGGTGCCATAGTACCAAATAAAGCATCACTGCCAAAATGTGTATTTTTTTTAAAGTACACCGTCACCCAGTTCAGACACACAGTGGACACACACACACCTGGAAAATCTGCATTTACTTCATTGATTATATTTAATACATTTCATAAAGTATCCTCTTTAGTTGAGAATAAGCCAGTCAGTTGGGTGTAGCAGTGATTTCTTTAGTCAATTATTTTTTGGTTTTGGATTTTTGTTGTTGTTGGGGTGGCATTGGTAGGTGTTGGTAAGAGGATAGATGATTCTTTGAAGAAAAACTGCACAATTTTTGACTCTAAGTATAAATATATGTAATTTTTAGAAGTGTATTTTTGGTACTGATGGGATATAGATGGGAGGAAATTTTAGATTCTCTTTCAGCAGTGTAGAGGCTGAAGAACTTACTGATAATAATGCTGCTATATAGTTAGTGTTATGCTGAGAATTCATTTGAAATGTAATCCCATTTAGGAGGCCAAAGCTGAAACTTGGAATAGGTGCCTACTTAATGGTATTAATAAAACAAATGAATTAGCCTTATTTTCAAGGCTTTTATAAACAATTGTCATTCTTTTAACCCGTATTTGTGCCTTTTCACTTTAATGCTAAAACTTTTATGCATAAACTTAAAAAAAAGAAAATCTTTCCATCACCACATCTGGCTAATAGTTTTCTGTTTTAGTGGCATTAGCAACTGTAGCTACATTCTGTAATTCTAACTGTCCTCTTTTTTTTTTTTTGAAACACCCCTAAATTTTTCTTAACCTTCTAAGATTTTAGGTGTTTAAAAATCATAAGAAAGAAATCTTGGCATAAGCAGTATGCACATTTCCATTCTGAAGTGTTTTCCCCATAATAGAAATGTGATTTTCTATAAATTTTCTTTGAATTTATGGTGTTATGCCAAATAAAATTTTCTCAGGGTTTTATTCACTTTAACCATAAGAAACTGATGAGATTTTACCTTTTCAACTTACAAAAACCATAGTTCCTTATGGTTCACCCTATTAAGATACCTCTCTTACCTTCTAAACCAAATACTTAAGGGACTTTGGAGTATATTTTTTAAATTACTTTTTAAAATATAGTAATCCTAGTAAACTTATTTTTGTAGTCTTTTTCCCTTACGGAATTTTATATAATAATGCTTCATGTTATATATTAAATGTAAAGACCTGTGAATCCACAATTAATTGATTTTTGTAATTTCTTGGAAAAAAAAAAGAATCACTGTTAAATTCTAGTATATCAGTATGACCTTAAGTGTCAGTGCTGAACCATGATATTAACCTCATGAGTTCAAACAACACATTTTATATCTGGAATTTCTTCAGGCCAGTACTCTGTAGTTAAAGAGAGAATGTAATATTTAGGAGAACTTGAGAGGTTAATCAGGAAATAGAGAGTACATACTAATGGCTGTTTGTCACAGTGAACCCTTTATTGGTAGGGCTTCAGCTCTTACTGTATCAGACCTAGCATCTGTGATCTTAAGCCTACAGATTTGAACGCTTATAGGCTCCTTCCCATTGTTTCATCACAAATCTGCCAAAGTAAGAAAGAACTTGGCTTCTGAGGTTTATGCCATGGTGAGAAACGATCTTTTCCAGTAGTTCCCAGAGGAAATTTTTGGCTTGCTGATCTTCCCAAGTGCTTCCCACCAGACAAATCCTAAATGAAGTCTATTTAGGAGAGTCACACTATTATTATAACTTTAGCCTACTCTGCAGTATTCAAGTTTAGAGTTGCAGAACCATCATTTTGCAACTATGTTAGATAATTATAGACTTGGAGCTTTCTAGGGCTCAAAGGTTAGAGATCCTCTTGTAGGAGATATACTCCATGGTTAGGGATGCTAGGGAGGGGACCTGCCCAAGGTGGGTTTCCATGGTCTTATTTATCCCTCCTTTAGTTCCAAGGTAAAGTATGGAAAGTAAACCACTGCTTGAGATATCTAAGGTTAATTAACTCTCAGGGATGCCTCTCCTGGTTCTCTACCTTGCACAATAAAACAACCTATGGGACCTTGGAAGTTACATCCCTCTGGGCCTGTACATTTCAACAAAGTGGTTTTAGTACTTGAATGTCATAATATATGACCAAAGTTGGAGAAAATGTTTCTTCTCCTGACTTTTACAGGGTGTGATTCTTAAACCTTTTATAATGTCCAAGTTATATACAAGGATATGTATTGTAACAATTGTGGGTGTGTATATTTTGCAAAGACTTCAGTTCCTATATCTTGAAAAGGAAACTATTTTCATAAACTGCTTCTATTTTATAATTACTAATAAAGTTAATATGAAAGAAAAACTATATTTTGGTTTTAATGATTGTAGCGTATGCTTAGTTAATATAACTTGTTTCTTTTTTTAATCCATGTGCATCAAAATATATTTATTAAAGAGACTGACCTCTAGCCAGTTGTGATATAGTCTCAAGTTTCAAACTGTTTATCTCTCGGATACTGTCACATCAAATCTAATGTCTCCAAAATAATCTTATGTTCCAGTGAGGCCTTCATTGTTCTAGTTCCTCAGATCTTGAAGCAGTTTCTGTTCCAAGAGCTAATCTGTTACTAAGTCTTAGAGGGTCTTGTCTTCTTACTGGCTCATGAATTCTTCATCCTTTGCACTGCTGCTATCTTAGTCCAAGACTTATCCCCTCACACCTGAATTATCACAACAGTATCTTGGGTCTCTAGATCCAAGACTTCTAGACTCTTTGTTCCACTCAGATTCTTGTTCCACTGCCAGATTAATCTGCCTAAGGCCCTGCTTTCATTGTTACTCTGGTTTGCATGAAGGCATAACAATGCTTTCTTATACACCACATCACATTCAAATTATTCATCTGATCCTATTCCTACTTATCCAGCTTGATTTCCCACATCCCAAGACAAATTCCATACTCATGTCAGTCTCCCCACCAACTCCCACACTTGCCAAGAGATTCTTTCCTCTGTGTTTTGCGTGCTTTCTTTGCCTTCTAAAGCCTTTTAGCGTCCAGTGGCTCACCTGAGCCATTGTTTCTTCCACTGTCTCCAGCTTCTCCCACTCATACTCGTCCATCTTGGAAGAGTGATTAGTCATCTGAAGATCTGGGGGTGGTGTCATCCCTTTCCATCTAGGCCCTTCCAGTTAGTGTCCTTGAGCCTGTTTTCCTCATTTGCTTCAATTATTAAGTACAAAAATATTACCTGCTCCAACCCATGTTACAAATAAGTGTCACAGAAGACTTGTAGACCACAAAGGAGGACAAAAACACTTAAGTACTGAACTGTGGTTACTATAGCAGAGTTGAGTATTCACTTCCTATTCAAAATGATGCCTAGCCCAGGGTCCTTCCCCCCTGAGCAGCCTCACCAGGAATGGTATGAACAGTCTTCTTGATCACAAACCTTATTTGGCCCTCTCTTGCTGGCACAGAATCCTACTGTTGGAGAGCTCTGATTTCCTGGGTGACATGCCCAGGAAGGGACGCCAAGGGTCACCAGCCTTTTAATCTTATCCATAGGTGTTGCCACCTTCCCAGTTCTGGCTTTAGCTCTGTGAATATTGCACTTGGCTTTGACTGGGGCTGGGGAGGGCTCTGGTGAGCCTGATTCTCTGTGTGTTTCACATGTAGTATTCGTCAAACTCAGCATAGCTCTTCTAGTCTCTTATCTTTTCACCCAGTAGGCATAATTAGTCTAGTGAGGGTAATTTAGTGGGAAGAGAGCCAGACCTCTTTGATAACATGCTGGCCCCCAGTGTAGGTGTGTGGCACCATGGTCAGGACTGGACGTGAGGATTTGGTAATTACAGTGCAGGCTGGTCAGCCTGAGCACCACTCTAAGCACACCGTTACATGATCCCTTTGGTCCCTTATATCAAATCTAATACAGCTACCGTATTCACTTAGAGTTCTGCAAGACACCCATCAGGGACCCTCTGGGATCCATAAAGACCATTCAAGTTTTAGCCTATTTGAACACCAGGCCTGGAAAACCAGTTCACAGAGAGCCCATGGACCTTGGCACTGCCCATCATTTCCTGGAAATTGGAGGATTTATGGCAGGAGGGTAAGGAGCAGACATATTTGGTGTCAAGGTAAGGCAAAAATGTTATACCATAGAAGTCCAGTCCACAAGAAAACGTTCCAATGGGTTCCTATGCTAGCTGTCATCTACTGAGCCAGATTTGCAGCAATATGAAACATGCTATTTTTATCACTAAAAATATAGTTACTTTTCATAAGAATGTTGTTGTTGTTTAATCACTAAGTCATGTCCAACTCTTTTGCAACCCCATGGACTGTAGCCCTCCAGGCTCTGCTGTTCATGGAATTTCCCAGGCACAAATACTGGAGTAGGTTGCCATTTCTTTCTCCAGGGGATCTTCCCAACCCAGGGACTGAACCTACATCTCCTGCATTGGCAGATGGATTCTTTACCACTGAGCCATCCGGGAAGCAAGAATGTTATTTATATTACCATATAATGGAATTATTTTAAATAAATAAATTCAAACTTTTAGCTTTGCTTTTAAATATTGTTTTATATATATATGTGTGTGTATAAATATATGTGTGTCTGTATATATATATCTCCCACTTAAACCTGAAGCTCTTTGGAGTCCTCAGAAATGTTTAAGAGAGTAAAGGGGTGCAGCACCAAAAATTTTTTGGCCCATGGTCATTGGTAGTGGTGGTGGTGGCTTAATTGCTAAGTCCGGGTCAATGCTTTGGACCCCACAGACTGTAGCCCACCAGGCTTCTCTGTCCAAGGGATTTCTCAAGCAAGAATACTGGAGTGAGTTGTCATTTCCTTCTCCAGGGGATCTTCCTGACCCAGGGATCTAACCCAGTATTGCAGGTAGATTCTTTACTGACTGAGCCACTAGGGAAGCCCATTAGCAAATTGTCTCTGTTACTTCCTGTATATGTACTTTGGTTTCTTTGTATGTGCACTTTAGAAAAGTCAGAAGACTTTGTACTATGCAGCGTAGTACTTACATCCATACAACTTCTACAAAGGGCAATTTGACAGCATCAATTAATTTACAGATGCATGTTACTTTTTCACCCAGAAATTTCATTTCAGGAATTTGAATTACATATATTTATAATTACAGGAATTGCAGATATACTTTCTTACTGTAAAATACATATACAAGATTATTTACTACAACATTAAAGTGGTGGCTCAGACGGTAAAGCATCTCTCTGCAATGCTGGAGACCCGGGTTCAATCTCTGGGTCGGGAAGATCCCCTGAAGAAGGAAATGGCAACCCACTCCAGTACTCTTGCCTGGAAAATCCCATGGACAGAGGAGCCTGGTAGGCTACAGTCCATAGCGTTGCAAAGAGTCAGACAAGACTGAGAGAATTTACTATTACAACATTACTTAAAAGCAAAAAACAGAACTAGCCTAAATGTTTCTCAATAGGATACTGGTTAAATCAGCAACGGTACATACACAAAATAAAATGCCATTGAAAGTAAATTAAGGGAGAGCAAGGGAGCTTTACATGCATAGATGTGAGATGTGGGATAATTTTCAAGATTAAGTGAAAAGGCAAGATTCAGATAGTAGTAGAGTATGAGAGCAATTGTATAAAAAGAAGGTAAATAATATTTCAGGAAGAGATACACAAATTTGGTAACACTGGTTGCCTTTAGGGAGAAGAAATTGGTGGCTGAAGAACAGGGTGGAAATGAGACTTTTCATTGCATCCCCTGTTATACCTTTTGAATTTTGAGCTATGTGAATATATAATGTAGTACACAAATAAAATAGAAAATAAAGCTGGTAGAACAAAACCAAAAAGATGACATGACATAAAGGTCAGGAGAATAGAAAGGAGGGAATGATAGAAATAGAGATATACATATATGCATGCATGTATGCATGCATACATACATTTGTAGAGAAACGTTTACTGTTTTAATCTGATTTATCACTTGGCCATGATTACTGACTTCCTTTTGCTTTCTCCTCTTTTCCTTATCTAGCTTGCAAGCCAGACTTTAATTTCCACATGTTCCACAACTGAAGAAAATACAAAAAGAAAATCTGAGTTTCCCTTAGATTAAAAAAAAATACTGTCCAGCCCAGAGCCAAATATCTGCCTTTTCACAGCACCAAAATTAATTTTACATGGAAAGGAAACTAGTATTTATTAAACATGTCCCATCCAGGCCAAGAGCTTCTTGATCTTTGCCTCATTCAATCCTTGCCAACTCTGGGAGATGGGTTGGCTGGGAAATTAGAGTTCAAAGAGGTTGAAGGGGATCACCTACTAGTAAACTCCAGTGCTCTCACTAGTAAATGATGGAACTGAGTCACTGCCCTAGGTCAGCCTGATCCCAAAGACTTGACCTTTCCAATCCCCACATTACCTAACTAGCTGGGGCAGAATCAGGACAGAAACACTGTGGTGTTTACCACCACAGTGAAAGGACTACTTCTTGACTTTGGGATTTGGAGGTATATATACCCTTCTCCTACCTCCTTTCTCTCACACAGCAAGAGCCGGATGTGAGAGTATAGAAGGTGGTGACAACGCTGCATATATTTTAGTTTTATTTCTTTCAACCCATTAATCAATAGTTATTGAGCAGTAGCCATATACAATCACAAAACAAGGAAACATCAAATATTGCTAAGCCCTCAAAATGGTCAAGATGACATGCAAACGTGACATATATACATACCGTGTAATCAGTGCACCTGGGCTACAGCAAGATACTGCCCAAGGACCTGGGAATGCGGTAGCCTCCTGAGGTCTCAAAGCAGGGAAGAACGGAGCTGAACCTCGGGCCAGTTACAGTTTTAGCTGTAACTTCCCTAGAGATACTCAGAACATTTTTTAGGGTGTAACATACCAATCAGAAGGGCTGACCAGCGTCAGAAACAGGAAAGGAAGGTGGCTGTGGCAGGCATGTTCACATAGTAGAGATGGGACACACTATCTTGGTGTGTCCCAGTTTTTCTCCCTAAAGTACCCCTAATAGCTGACAAGAGTCTGGAGGCATAGCTATAATCACAGCAACAATAACCATTACCCTTTATTTTGTCTTTCATGTGTAAGCTTCTGTCCTACTTTTTTTTTAAAAATTTATTTATTTGGCTATGTTGGGGCTTCGCCGCAGCATGTGGGGTCTTTAGTTGTTGCATGGGATCGCTGAGTTGCACCATATGGGATCTAGTTCCCTGACCAGGGATCAAACCTGGGCCCCCTGCACTGGGAGCACAGAATCTTAGCCACTGGTCCACCAGGGAAGTCCTCTAACTGGCTTATCAAGTCTTGCAACTCTGTGGGGAAGGCTATTTATTGTCCTCACTTAATTGTTGAGGAAACAGAAGCTAGGAAAAGTTAAATGACTTGCCCAAGGGCATGTAGCTAATAAGTGCAGAGCCTGGGTCTTAAAACCCTCCTCTATCAAACCCCAATCCTCTGTTCTTGACTCTGCTACTCTACTGCTCACCCTAAGACTGAAGCTGCCCATCTCAAGCTCAAAAGCTCTTTGAGGCTTCATGCTTTTTAAAAAATTTATGCAATTTTTGGCATCTTAATTAATAATACACCTGAGTGTTTTGGTATAAGGATATTATTTTAAATTACCAATTTGGTCATTTAACTTTTTATTGCCCAAATCTTTGGTTATGAAGATGGGACCTCTATTACGGTATTGCTGTCCTTCTAAGAAGAGGAAGAAACCAGAGCCCCCTCTCTCTACTATGTAGGGATACAGCAAGAAGGCAGCTATCTACAGACCAGGAAGAGGGTCCTCTGTTAAGAACCAAATCTACCAACACTTTTATTTTGGATTTGCCAGCCTCCAGAACTGTGAGAAGCCACCTCCATCTATGGTATTTTGTTAGAGCAGCCTGAGCTGATGAAGATAATATGTAATTTAAAATTTTCTGGTGGCTTTATTAAACAATGTAAAAAATAGGAAAAATAAATTTTAACAGTACATTTTATTTAACCCCAATGTATCCAAAATATTACCATTTCAACATGTCATCATTATAAAAATTATTCATGAGGTATTGTATTAATACGTTTTATTTGTCATCCATAGACTTCAAAGTCTGGTGTATATTTTACATGTATAGCACATCTCAGCTGAGACTAGCCACATTTCAGGTTCTCAATAGCTACATGTAACTAGTGGTTACCATCTTTAACAGCACCATTCTAGACAGTGCTGGGAGGAAAGCAGGGTTACAGTAACAACTACCATTGTTACTATAGCTGCCATGTGCCAGCACACATCAAAGCTCCTTGATATATTTCTCCCATTGATCCTTGGACTAACCATACAAGATTCATGTTCTCTTCCCTATTTTACAGACTCAGAGTGTTTAAGAGACTTGTGTGAGGTCACATAACTAGCAAAGGACAGAGATTTGACCCAAAGCACTTCCTAATTCATCTATGCTTCCCATTTACAGATATGAGAAGATGAATTGCTCTGGACCTCACCCTTCAGGTTGTGAAGCACTTGCCGGTCCTAAACAAAGCTCAAAGGAAGGGCACTAACATCACCAGTAAGTTGTGGAACCAAACAGGCCATTCCCTCTGAAGGCAAAGAGGTACCTACTATCAGATTAGAAGCAGAAGCAAGGTGATAAACTTCCTCAGCAAAAAAAAAAAAGAAAGAAAGAAAAAAGAAAAAAATTCTTTGAGAAGCAAAGGTGAGGGAATGAACAAAGTGAAAAGAAAAAGGAAAGCTATGCTAACCGGAAAGCGGTAAGTGAGTTTGAACATTAACCAAGGGCAAAAGTTGGGGATATAATAATGATCACAACCTTGGTAGATAAACATGCCATTAAAGCAAGTGGAAGTGGATGCCACAGGTCTGACCTGTAAAGCTGCTCTTGGGAAGAGGAGGAACCAAAGCCTGGAGCCATGTGAAGGGTTATCATGATCGACTGTGGAAAGCAGGTCACAGCAAGAGTCAAGGTCACAACAGAGACAAGGATGTGCAACCATCCAAGGTGTGCTGTTAAAAAACCCCATTCTGACAGGCTCTGCACCAGCCACCAACACAGCTGCTTATATGTGCTCAGCTAGGACTAATGCCCAAAGCAGGAATCCATATAAACAGTCCTCAGTGAAAAGAGAACATCATACTAAATTTATTAAATCCTTACCTTTGCCTTTTCTATATTTAAAGTTTAAATGTCTTTTATTTATGAAAGATGGTAAGGGTGGATTCCCAATGTTTGGATGGCTTCGTTTTTATGTCTTACCTGGCAAATGTAGAAGTTGACAATTTTATGTCGGTCCTCCAGTTTAATCATTTAAAACATTTTTGTGGTATATAAAATTAAAAAAGTACTGCTTAAGATTCCATCCTTTCTCATGTGTACCAGATTTTGTTTTTCTCTGGTATAATTTCAACTACTCCTTCTACCCTAGCTCCATCCCCTCAGAGCAAAAATATGCTTGAATTTCTTCCAAGTAAACCAAATTAAATGAAACCTTCCTTAAACTCTTCTCCCTTCCTCTCTGGATACACCTGAGCACTGGTTTCTTCTTTAACTACCATTCTTTCCTCAACTCCCTCCCACAACTGTTTGTCCCTCCACTTTTTCACACTGGCAACTGAATATTTAAAAGCTATGCAATAAAAAATGTGTGAAATTTCTCCACCAAAATAAAGATTAACTAAAATCAGTTTTAATACTTTCCCTTCTGGTTGAGTCACTATTAAAACAGTATTGCCTTCTTCCTACTTAACCACCTTCTGAGGGCCCAGGATTACATTAAACAGTCCTTTGTCAGTTTTTTGGGAACTTAGCCAAGTTCATAAGCTTTTGTACAAGAGAAAGGCCATGTTCCAAACCAGGTTTCAAATACATTTTGTTTTTCTTTTATCTTTTTACTTTGACATAATAATTGCAGAGTTACAGAAATGCTACAAGAATTCCCACTACCTTTTTGCTCAGATTCCCCAAGAGTGAACATTTTTGAGAGTAAGTTGTAGACATGATGCCATTTACCCCTTGCATTGTTTAGGATTCTCTGGAGAAACAAACTAACAGGAGACACACGCATATCTCGAGAGAGAAGTTGGGCAGCAGTAGGGGGTGGGGGGGCGGAGCGTAGATTAAGGAACTGGTTCATGCAACTGTGAGGGCTGACCTACCATACATGTAGGGCAGTCTAGCAGGCTTGAAATTCAGGTAGGAGTTGATGTTGCATTCTTGAGTCTGAATTCCACAGTGCAACAGGATAGAAATCAGACTGACTGTCTATGTCTTAAGAAGAATTTCTTCCTTGGGAAACCTAAGTTGTTGCTCTTTAAGGCCTTCAAATGATAGGATGATGCCCTCCCACATTATGGAGTATAATCTAGTTTACTCAAAATCTGATGATTTAAATGTTAATCATATCTTAAGAATACCTTCACACCAACATATAGATAGTTGTCTGACCAAGCAATTGGACATCATAGCCAAGCCACGTTGACACATAAAATTAGCCATCATATCCCTAAAGTTCTGCACTGCCCAGTTCCTTCAAAAAGCATATCCTCTCAATAACTACTGTAAAATTTGCAAAATCAGGAATTTAACATCGATATAATGCTAATATCTAATATACTGACGTTATTAGACAGCTAGTCATTAATCCCCATAGAATTCACAGTAATAAAAAAAATTATTTAAAAACTTTATTTTACAATTTTTAAACATCCTAAGTATTTACTAGGGCTTCCCAAGTGGTGCCGTGGTAAAGAATTTGCCTGACAATGCAGGAGACACGGGAGACATGGGTTCCATCCCTTGGTTGGGAAGATCCCTAGAAGAGGAAATGGCAACTCACTCCAGTATTATTGCCTGGGAAATGCCATGGACAGAGGGGCCTGGCAGGCTAGTCCATGCATGCACAGTCCCTGAGTGGTACACTACTCTACGACCCCATGGACAGTAGCTAACCAGGCTCCTCTGTCCATGGGATTCTCCAGGCAAGAATACTGGAGAGGGTTGCCATGCCTTCCTCCTGAGGAGGAGGGGATCTTCCTGACCTAGGGATTGAACCTGCGTGTCTTAAGTCTCCTGCCTTGGCTGGCATGTTCTTTACCACTAGCACCACCTGTATGGGTCCTTTCAAAAGGCTGCTCAGCAACATGGCCTATGATTTTTTAAAATTTATTTATTTTAATTGGAGGCTAATTACTTTATAATATTATAGTGGTTTTTGCCATACATTGACATGAATCAGCCATGGGTGTACATGTGTCCCCCATGTTGAACCCCTGTCATACCTCCCTCCCCACCATCCCTCAGGGTCATCCCAGTGCATCGTCCCTGCACGCCCTGTCTCATGCATTGAACCTGGACTGGTGATCTATTTCACATATAGTAATGATTTTTCAGCAAAGATAGCAGAAGTATTTCAAACAGGAAAGCTTTTAAGATTCTGAAATCATTTCTAGAAAATCATTTAGTGAAGTGGCTTAGTAGTTCTTATTATCAAAGAATGTTGATTTGAATGTTTGCCTGGACTACACTTTAGGGATAAAAGAATGGTTAAAATACCTTTGAGGCTACACACACAGGATCCCCTTGGTTTAGAGCTCAGTTTTACCAGTAGATGTCACTATAGTCAGACATATTCTGCCTTGAAATCTTTGTGACCTAGTATGTGGACAGGACTGTCAAGAGGCAAAGCTTTAAAGTTTGCAAAATAAAAATGATCTCTAAGATATGAGCAGGCAAGTTTAGAAGAAACCAACTTGTCTACAGTCTATTCGTGAGATGCGGCATGAGAATTCAAGCAACTCACCTTCCCAGGTGTTAAATATATCCACCCCTGTCAGCTATGAGCAAGGCTCTACTGGAAACAGCGGGAGAGGAGACACGGCACCTAGGGCTCCCTAGGAAAGTGAAGCAGTGGGCATTTGTTCTGTCCTCCATCTGGGAAAGGGGTAGGGGCAGATTTTCCTGGCACCTGAGACAGACACAAGTTCTCAAATCTGGAAGGAGGGTCTAAGAAACAATTTTCACTAGCTCATTCAACACCCATTTTCCCTTTTTCAGCTGAGGTTGGCCTGCACATGACATAAAGACATCACAAAGACAGTTTACAAAACTGTCATATAATTCAGAGGTTTGATATATATACAGGATTTGTTATATTCATTTTGAGCACTTGTTAAGGGGCACACTCTGCACCAAGTCCCTTATCTGATTTAATCCTCCCCAAAGTTCTGTGAGGCAGGCATTTTAAATTATCCTCTTTTAGAGATGAAGTATCTGAAAAACAAGGGGCTGGGGAATTGAGTGGTTAAACACTTATCCAAGATCACCTAGTTAAAGAATGGTAAAACAAGATTCAAACCTAGCCCTGTGTGAAGCACTGTTATGCTCTTTCTTAGTTCATTATTCCAAGGCAACAGGATCTATAAGTGTCTGACCAGATAAAATCTGGGGTCATATTGTTCAAGTTGACTTTACTCCTTGCCTAGAAATAAACACATGCATATATAGTCAATAAATTTACCATAAAGAAGCCAAGAATAGACAGTAGAGAAAGGACAGGCTCATCAATAAATGGTATTGGAAAACTGGATATCTACATGCAAAAGGGTAAAACTGGACTGCTACCTTACACACCACACACAAAAAGTAATTAAAAATGGATAAAGACACCAACGTAAGACTTGAAGCCATAAAACTCTTGAAAGAAAACTGGTGGCAAGCATCTTGACATCATTTTTTTTTTTAATTTGACAACAGAAACAAAGGTAATACAAGTAAAAATAAGCAAGTGAGACTACAGCAAATTTAAAAGCTTCTGCTCAGCAAAGAAAACCATCAACAAAATGAAAAGGCAACCTGTGGAATAGAAGAAAACATTTGCTAATCATATATCTGATAAGAGATTAATATCCAAAATATATAAAAAACTCATACAACTCAATAGCAAAAAAAGCGAACAATCCAATGAAAAAAATAGGCAGAGGATCTGAATTTTCCCTCAGACGTACAGATGACCAATGGGCACATGAAAAGATGCTTAACATCCCTAATTATCAGAGAAATGCAAATCATTTCTGAGAGATTGCCTCACTTGTGTTAGAATGGCTATTATTACAAAGACAAGAAATCACAAGTGTTGATAAGGATGTGGACAAAAGGGAATCCTTGCTCACTGTTGGTGGGAATGTACGTTGGTGAAACCACTACGGAAAACAGTATGGAGGTTCCTCAAAAAATTAAAAATAGAACTACAGACATGACTGGAATGACTTAGCACGCACGTATGCACCATGTGATCCAACAGTTTCACTCCCTGGTGTTCATCCAAAGGAAACAAAAACAAAGTATATATATACTGTAAAAAAAAAGAAGGAGATCTTGCCATTTGTAACAACATGGATGGACCTTGAAGGCATTATGCTAAGTGAAATGAGTCAGACAATACTGTATGATCTTACTTATATGTGGACTCTAAAAAATAATTAAAAGAAAAAAAATCTCTGAACTCATAGATACAGAGAACAGATTGTTAGTTGCCAGAGGTGGAAGGTAAAGGGTGGGTCAAATGGGTGAATGTGATCAAAAAGTACAAACTTCAGTTGTAAAATAAGTGAGTCATGGAGATACAATGTATAGAAAGATGACTACAGTCAATAGTCTTGTATTTTATTTTTGGAAGTTGCCAAGAGAGTAGATCTTATAAGTTTTTCATCACAAGAAGAAACATTGTAGCTATATGTAGTGATGGATTTTAACTAGATCTATTGTGATCATTTCACAGTATATACAAATATGAAATCATTATGTTGCATGTGCTCTGCTTAGTCACTCAGTCCTGTCCAACTGTTTGCAACCCCATGGACTATAGCCCATGTGGCTCCTCTGTCCATGGGGATTCTCGAGGCAAGAATACTATAGTGGGTTGCCATGCCCTCCTCCAGGGGATCTTCCCAACCCAGGGATCAAACTGGGGTCTCTGACACTGCAGGCAGATTCCTTACCAACTGATCTAAACAAATACAATGTTATGTCAATCATGTCTCAATTTTTAAAAAACTTGACTTTACCTGAATCATTCATTTAAAAACATCTCAGTTATTGAGCCATGCCTATGAACAGGCACTCTGCTGTGTGCTAGGAGAAAGAGAATATAAAGCAGTGAAAGCCAAGTGCTGTAAAAGAAGCTGACATTGAGCAGGAGTAAAGATGTGGTGTGCGGAGATGAGGGGTAAATTGAATGAGGATGGTCACCCAGCCTTTGTTCTCTCTGCACAGCTCAGGAGGATCTGGGGGAAAGTGGAGAAGATTTGGAGCAGCTGCTTGTGAGCAAAGTGTGAGGTTCAACAATATCTCTGGGAGAAGCAAGGAGCATTTCAGGACCCTTTCTTCTGCTCATCAGAATTAACAGCCTATTTTCTCAGATTTTCCAAGATAAGGTTCACCTCTGGCTACAGCTGAAGCTTAAAGAATTTCAGTACAGAATTTAGTCTTGTCTCTTGAAAATTGGTCAGCACTTAAAATTTTTCAGCGTGAAAATATATAATTGATCATACTATGTTAAGGAGAAGGAAGCCAAAATGTTTACTTGACTTTCACTGTTGATTATCTATCCAACTGACTATTTCATATTGTCACCTCACTTATGAAATAAAAAAACAATCAAGTAAGAAGCGTTTTCAAAGCCACAAGCTGAAGTTTTAGCAAACCTCACATGCAGGGACATTTGTGTTTGTATTTTCAAGGTACATGGGCTTATTGCCCTAATCCTTGCATTTGGAACAATGTCATCTACTTGCTTTGTGTTTCTTCATAAATGTGTAGACATTTCCTAGCTCCACCAGGTTGTTTTCAGTTCTGCTCTGTTTCACTTAAATATTTTGTTAAATTATTTCATTGCATTTTATATTTTGAAACCCTCTCTTTGAGACATTCCACCTTGCTTCTGGTGAGGGAGGTAAATCTTGTTGAATGTTAATCATTAAATGGAATTTCTTCAGATTCACATCTTCCCCCACCCACTTTGCCTCAGAGCAGGTAGAAAATGTTGCTCTGGAAAAATTACAGGATAAATACCTCTAAATCAAGGGCTTAATAACCAAGTCCCTAAACAGTGTGTTTTTCTAGACTGACTTTCAAAAACCATACATAAATTCATTATTAAAGCCATAAACAGAGGGGAAAACTCCTACAATAGGAAAAACAAATGGTTAATAAATATAAGAAAAAATTTCAATCTTATTACAAATAAAGAAAAACACCTTAACAAAGCAATAAGTTCTTTTAAGTTAAAGCTTGTTTTTTGCTTTTTATTTTTTTAATGACAGTACTCAAAACTGGCAAGACAGTGCAAGGGTTCAAATTGCCAGATGGCACTATGGTTGGGAGTATAAACTGGTGAAATCTTTTTGAAAATAAATCCAGGGACTTCCCTGGTGGTCCAGTAGTTAATACTCCCTGGTTCCGCTGCACAAGGTGCAGATTTGATCTCTGGTCAGGGGATTAGATCCTGTATGCCTCAAGGTGTGGTCAAAAAACTTTTAAAAATAAAAATTCTGCAACATGTATTAAACCCTGTGGCCTGGTAACTCTATTTCTAGGACTTTTTCCTAAGAAAACAATCTGACTACAGGGGGAAAAAAAATCCTACATGAAGATACTTCATTTATAATTTATAATAGTTCAGTTCAGTCGCTTAGTCGTGTCTGACTCTTTGCGACCCCCTGAACCGCAGCATGCCAGGCCTCCCTGTCCATCCATCACCAACTGCCAGAGTCTACCCAGACCCATGTCCATTGAGTCGGTGATGCCATCCAACCATCTCATCCTCTGTCGTCCCCTTCTGCTCATGCCCTCAATCTTTCCCAGTATCAGGGTCTTTTTAAATGAGCCAGCTCTTCACATCAGGTGGCCAAAGTATTGGAGTTTCAGTTTCAACATCAGTCCTTCCAGTGAACGGACTGGTTGGATCTCCTTGCAGTCCAAGGGACTCTCAAGAGTCTTCTCCAACACCACAGTTTGAAAGCATCAATTCTTCGGTGCTCAGCTTTCTTTATAGTCCAGCTCTCACATCCATACTGGAAAAACCATAGCCTTGACTAGACGAACCTTTGTTGGCAAAGTAATGTCTCTGCTTTTTAATATGCTGTCTAGGTTGATTATAACTTTCCTTCCAAGGAGTAAGCGTCTTTTAATTTCATGGCTGCAATCACCATCTGCAGTGATTTTGGAGCCCCCCAAAATAAAGTCAGCCACTGTTTATAATAATAAAACCATAAATAACTATTTCCCTGTTAAAGTATATCAGGGTTTTTTTTTAAAATTTTATTGCACTGTGTGACTTGTGGGATCTTAGTTCCCCAACCAGGGGTTGAACCATGTCAGTGAAAGCACCAAATCCTAACCACTGGACTGCCAGGGAACTCCTAATATTAGGATTTTTTTTTAAAGCTACATTCATAGATCAGAATCTTATGCATCTTTTCACAATTATTTTTATAAAGAGAAATAAAAGTAATTGTGATATAATGCTAAATGGAAAAGCAAGAGAGCACATATATAAAGGTAAATATACATAAAAATACACAAAATGTACATATACATATAAGTATATATACATACATGTTCTTTCTGTAAAATACTAGACAGATGATCCCTGAGGCCCCAGGTGTGATTCTATAAAGTGAATCATACCAGTGTGTTGTCTTCACATAAGTTGTGACCCTCTGGAAACTAGAGTAATGGGGTCAGAGATATCACTTGTATTAGGTCAGATTCCTTAGAAGCAGAGCCTGAGAAAGGGATGGGGGTGGGTGCTTTACTGGGGACACACTCTCTTCAGCAAAATCCTGTGAGGGCCTGAGAGAAACAGATGAGGTCAGAGGCGGGAGGCAAGCCAGGATAGGGTTTCAGGTGAAGTCTAGTCTTGGCCTGATCCAGAGGTGCTTTGGAGCACAGACTGCACCACAGAACTCAAGGTGGTTGGAATTCCATGCGCAGTTCTGGGTGGGTGGGGCGAGGGTGGAATCACTGAGCTTGGCAATAGCCAAGCTGCCAGGCTCTGGTGCACAGGCAGATCTTAGGGGATCTGGGTTGGGTCCATTGTGTCCACTAAGTTATCTAGGGCCATCGTGTGGATTAAATGAGGTCACATGCTGTGGACCCACAAGACCCATCAAGGAATAGTAGCTTTTCTTTTTCTTAATGTTAACCAGTGACTGGTATTTCAAGAACACACCTATATTTAAATATATAGATAAACCTAACTCTTGGAGTGGGAATGCAGTTGCAGTGCAGAATCTCAATTACAGAATGTCCTCTTCCCAGATAGGCACCATCTATTGTTTTCACATGCTTTGGTCACCTGGCTCAGGTGACAAATGTATGGAAAACAGCAGTGAGCGTACAGGGTGGAGACTGTTTCAACAAGGTCTTGGTGAACTTGATTTCTCTGGACCATGTCTTCCTCCTGGATAAAATTAAATCAATGAAGGGTCCTTAATCTTGGCCTGGATATCTCCAGGAATTGCACCAAAAATTCCATGCATTTTTCTGGGATTAAAATGCCTAATTTTCATCAGATTCTTTAAGGAGAGAGTGACCCAAGAAAACCTACTTCCAATCTTCCTTCCCCTCTAGCACTCTGATTTTCCGTGAGACATAAGTCAAAGGAGGAAATTAAGCTGGCTTTATAAATACAGTCAATTAGAAGAAGGATTCTTTGGTTAAATTATTTGTTCTGGTTTTATAAATACAGTCAATTAGAAGAAGGATTCTTTGGTCTCATCTTTCCTCAACCCCTATTAAGATTTAGGGAAATTAAAGGTGGGCTCCCAGGGCACACCAAATAATTCTTCACAACTGACGTATGAGATGAGCATTTTTTTTCATTTATTTATATTAGTTGGAGGCTAATTACTTTACAATATTGTAGTGGTTTTTGCCATACATTGATATGAATCAGCCATGGATTTACATGTGTTCCCCATCCTGAACTCCCTTCCCACCTCCCTCTCCATCCCATCCCTCTGGGTCATCTTAGTGCACCAGCCCTGAGCACTCATCTCATGCATCAAACCTGGACTTGCGATCTGTTTCACAATTGATAATATACATGTGTTTCAATGCTATGAGTCTTATCGTCCCTGAATAGAGGGAACTGAGGTGCTATGAGGTTAACTCATCCAAAGTCCAACACCACCCCCTTGTGGCTTAGATTTAAATGGTCACGGTTTCATGAGGCTTTCAAACATCTTTGGGTATGTTTTGAAATATTCTATCAGCCCAAAACTTTGTTCGGGTTTACCATAACATGTTACAGAAACTTAACGAGCTTTTTGGCCAACCCAATATATTTTTTTAATTAATTAATTTTTTAATTGAAGGATAACTGCTTTACAGAATTTTGTGGTTTTCTATCAAACCTCAACATGAATCAGCCATAGATATACATATATCCCCTCCGTCCTGAACCCCTCTCCCATATCCCTCCCCATCCCACCCCTCCAGGTTGACACAGAACCCCTGTTTGAGTTTCCTGAGCCATACAGCAAATTCCTGTCGGCTATCTATTTTACACATGGTGATGTAAGTTTCCATGTTACTCTGTCCATACATCTCACCCTCTCCTCTCCTCTCCCCATGTCTGTAAGTCTACTCTCTATGTCTGTTTCTCCATTGTTGCCCTGTAAATAAATTCTTCAGTACCATTTTTCTAGATTCTGTATATGTGCATTAGAATATGATATTTATCTTTCTCTTTCTGACTGACTTCACTCTGTATAATAGGTTCTATGTTCATTCACCTGATTAGAACTGACTCAAAGGCATTCCTTTTCATGGCTGGGTAATACTCCATTGTGTATATGTACCACAGCGTCTTTATCCATTCATCTGTTAATGGACATCTAGGTTACTTCCATGTTCTAGCCATTGTAAATAGTGCTGCAATGAACAATGGGATACATGTGCCTTTTTCAATTTTGGTTTCCTCAGGGTATATGTCTAGGAGTGGGATTGCTGGGTCACATAGTGGTTTTATTCCTAGTTTTTTAAGGAATCTGCATACCATCTTCCATAGTGGCTGCATCAACTTACATTCCCACCAACAGTGCAAGAGTGTTCCCTTTTCTCCACACCCTCTCCAGCATTTATTGTTTGTAGATTTTTTGATGATGGCCATTCTGAGGTGATATCTCATTGCAGTTTTGATTTGCATTTCTCTAATAATGAGGTAGCTCATCTTAGTCTCCACCCCTGACCTCAGGTGTGGGGTAGCTCCTCTCAGCCGCCACCCAATTGCACTCATCTCATACGCTAGTAAAATAATGCTCAAAATTCTCCAAGCCAGGCTTCAGTAATACGTGAACTGTGAACTTTCAGATGTTCAAGCTGGTTTTAGGAAAGGCAGAGGAACCAGAGATCAAATTGCCAACATCTGCTGGATCATCGAGAAAGCAAGAGAGTTCCAGAAAAACATCTATCTCTGCTTTATTGACTATGCCAAAGCCTTTGACTGTGTGGATCATAATAAACTGTGGAAAATTCTGAAAGGGATGGGAATACCAGACCACCTGACCTACCTCTTGAGAAACCTATCTGCAGGTCAGGAAGCAACAGTTAGAACTGGATGTGGAACAACAGACTGGTTCTGAATAGGAAAAGGAGTACGTCAAGGCTGTATATTGTCACCCTGCTTATTTAACTTACATGCAGAGTACATCATGAGAAACGCTGGGCTGGAAGAAGCACTAGCTGGAATCAAGATTGCCGGGAGAAATATCAATAACCTCAGATATGCAGATGACATCACCCTTATGGCAGAAAGGGAAGAGGAACTATAAAGCCTCCTGATGAAAGTGAAAGAGGAGAGTGAAAAAGTTGGCTTAAAGCTCAACATTCAGAAAACTAAGATCATGGCATCTGGTCCCATCACTTCACGGCAAATAGATGGGGAGACAGTGGAAGCAGTGTCAGACTTTATTTTTTGGGGCTCCAAAATCACTGCAGATGGTGATTGAAGCCATGAAATTAAAAGACGCTTACTCCTTGGAAGGAAAGCTATGAGCAATCTAGATAGCATATTAAAAAGCAGAGACATTACTTTGCCGACAAAGGTCCGTCTAGTCAAGGCTATGGTTTTTCCAGTGGTCATGTATGGATGTGAGAGTTGGACTGTGAAGAAAGCTGAGCACCGAAAAATTGATGCTTTTGAACTGTGGTGTTGGAGAAGACTCTTGAGAGTCCCTTGGACTGCAAGGAGATCCAACCAGTCCATCCTAAAGGCGATCAGTCCTGGGTGTTCATTGGAAGGACTGATGCTGAAGCTGAAACTCCAATACTTTGGCTACCTCATGTGAAGAATTGACTCATTGGAAAAGACCCTGATGCTGGGAGGGATTGGGGGCAGGAGGAGAAGGGGACGACAGAAAATGAGATGGCTGGAAGGCATCACCGACTCGATGGACATGAGTTTGAGTAAACTCCGCGAGTTGGTGATGGACAGGGAGGCCTGGTGTGCTGCAATTCATGGGGTCGCAAAGGGTAGGACAAGACTGAGCGACTGAACTGAATTGACTGAATAATAAGCGATGCTGAGCATCTTTTCATGTGTTTGTTAGCCATCTGTAAGTCTTTGGAGAAATGTCTATTTAGGTCTTTTTCCCACTTCTTCATTGGGTTGTTTGTTTTTCTGGCATTGAGTTGTACGAGCTGCTTGTATATTTTGGAAATTAATCCTTTGTCAGTTGTTTCAGTTGCTATGGTTTTCTCTCATTCTGAGGGTTGTCTTTTTACCTTGCTTATAGTTTCCTTTGCTGTGCAAAAGCTTTTATGTTTAATCAGGTCCCACTTGTTTATTTTTGTTTTTATTTCCATTACTCTAGGAGGTGGGTCATAGAGGATCTTGCTTTGATTTATGTCATTGAGTGTTCTGCCTATGTTTACCTCTAAGAGTTTTATAGTTTCTGGTCTTACATTTAGGTCTTTAATACATTTTGAGTTTATCTTTGTGAATCCAACCCAATATATTAAAAAAAGATATGTAATATTTTTTCTCTCTCAAAAGTGATACCTTAAAAATTCAACAACAAATAAATATGTAAAATAAGTGGAAGTCTCAACCCCCCAATTTATGTCTCTAGATGCTAAGTAATATAGTGGATTCTTTTTTTATATGGATATATGTAAATTTGTTTGATTTCTACAAAGATGACAGCATATTAAAGACACTGTCCTCCACCTTTTGCCTAGACAGTGTATCATGGACATTTTCCATGTCAGAGCATAAAGATTGTATCTCACTCACAGGTGAAGAATTCGCCTGCAATGAAGGACACACAGGAGACGTAGGTTTAATCTCTAGATGGGGAAGATCCCTTGGAGAAGGAAATGGCAACCCACTCCAGTATTCTTGTCTGAAAAATCCCATGGATGGAGGAGCCTGCCAGTCCAAAGGGTCGCAAAGAGTCAGATAAGACAGAGACTAAGCACAACCACACTTATGCCCAATGCTGTTAATATGTTAACTTGAACCATTAGGCTAAATCATTTTTGTGAACCATGTAGAATGAGACTTCTTCCATCTTGGAGCAATTATTCAAATTTATTATAAAGTTATTAGCTTATAATATAAAATTGACAGTTCTGCACTGTTCAAAAAAATTTAGGAACTGTTCAGGATCACTCACATGCAATTGTGTGCATGCTCTCATGGCCCAGGGAGCTGCTCTCCATTAAATGCCCAGCAAGGTTCGGGTCCACCTGCTTTGCATCGGTGCTCATCACATCATAACTATAAACTGCAACACTGGCATTCTGCCTGTATAACTCTCCATATTTATAATAGAGTTTTTAGAAGTTTTGGACACCTATCTTTAGCTTTAATTTTGTAATTGTTATTCTATTTTGGTGGAGGTGAAATAAGTAAGCTCTGAACTAGAAGCTAAATGACAGATAGTCATAGATATAAATGTTTAATTATTTAACAAATTCTATTAAAAATAGCTTCAAATTGAATTAACCAAGCTCAGTTTGGCAAGGCAGAGATACAACTAAACACAATTATACCAGTCTAACAATGTAAATAAAATTCCAGGGGCGGAATATGTAATATGCAATGTAATTTTACATGTAATATGCTTTTATTAAACTTATAAAAATGAAATGGGATGGTTTTGAGACTTTAAGTAAAATGCTTGATGGATACAGGCACAGAGTATGAATATTTTAAAAATTCCTTTGGTATAGCATGGTAATAGTTGCAGCTCAGGAGTCAGATCAACTTTGAAGTTTGAATCCTAGCTTCATCATTAGCCAGATGACCTTGAATAAGTAACATCACCTTTCTGAACCTCAGTTTCCTCATCTATGAAATGGGTTTGTTGGTTCCCCAAATGTAAGGATTACAAACTTGCAGAGGTGAAGAGTTTAGGACAATTCCTAATGCTGAATAATTATTAAGAATTATTATATTTTAGGAACTTCCCTGGTGGTCTAGTGGTTAAGAATCCGCTTGCCAATGAAGGGGACATGGGTTCGATCCCTGGTCCAAGAAGATCCCTCGTGCCACGGAGCAACAAAGCCTGTGTGCCATAGCTACTGAGCCCCCTCTCTAGAGCCCCCGGGCTGAAACCACCGAGCCCACGTGCTGTAACTAGAAACTAGAGAAAGCCCCCATGTGACAACAAAGACCCAGCGCGGTCAAAAATAAATAAACTTTAAAAAGAATTATTATGTTTTAAACAAATGAGAAGCAAAAGCTGCTTGGGATCATGATGAAGGATGCTCTTCTCAGATGTCTTCCTGAGCCACAGGTAGCTTGTCAGGACCTCCTTGTACCACCTACCTAACCCCTGAATTACTGTGCTTTAGTCACCTCATTGCATGAGCTCACAGCAAGTGTCTGTTTCCAGCAGGGAGATGCCCTCTATCAAATATATTTTTCTTCTTTTCTGAAATTTGTATGGAAAAGGGAAAGAAGGTTTTTTGTTTTCGTTTTTTAAAGAAGGCCTTAAAGTTACATATAAGAGAAGGCAAACATTAACAGAGGAAAGACCCCTGCTGTTGTCCACTGAACAAAGCCACCAAAGAGGGGCTTGAATATTCACCTGATCTGACGGAAAAGATTTGTTTCCAGGCTGGAATTCACAGTGAATTTATTTTGTCTTCTTTTTCATTAAAGTAATACATATACTTCATAAAGAAAAAAAATTCACAGTACAGAGAAATAAAACATTAAGTTTCCTGTACCCAAACACCCCCAGTGTTGGTCCATTTAAACTGCTGGTTTCTGCCTTTGGGGATTGAATGGAACAATCTAATTCAAGTGTTTGCAAAGACTGGGGTCAGGCTATGCTGAAACAAAGGGAGCAAGAAGAGTCCCTGTCTTACTGGTTAAGGCCCAGTGCCAGCACAAGGAATTAGCAAATAGCATCCTATCAGAAGTTGAAAGTGAAATTCTGGAATAAATAAGCAGACCATGGTCAAAAGGGCTAGCAGGCCCAGAGGGATTGGGGTTGGTTTTTTTGTTTACCCCTTACCTCAGCCACCCTGGAATCCCAGGGAAGAGCCAAGCAGAGGACCATCATAAACTGGACCAATGACTGCAAATGATCCAAGAAGCAAGACTTGGAAACCAAACTAGGAACCAGATTTCTTCCCATCAAAATGATGCAGTTGGGATGGTGACAGAATGAACCTGACCCTGAATGGTCCAGACCTGGCTCCCAGACAGACCCCTTGAGAAGAAAGATATAAGTGAGTCCATCTGGTGAGATGAAGGATTCCCCCGGCCAAGCCAGTCACCTGCAAACTGGGAATAAGACAGGGCTCTGCTCTTCTCCTCAGATATGCCAGCCAACTTGTGGCTAACTTAGCAGGAATTTGGAAACTGATTAAGGAATGAAAGCAATCCAAATTTATTTCATTATGGTCACATGCCAACAAAATAAATCTAGATTATTACTATGTTTTTATTTGCACAAAGGGAACAACTTGGCATGGATCACAAATTATTTAATTTTAATTTAGACATGGCATGACAGTCAATGTTTTGTTTAACTATGGCTTTATTTATTGACATGCCAACTTGACCACAGAAAGTTCTACCTGTCCTTCACTGATCTCCTGTATTGTTAGGAAAAATAACAATTAGCTGTACAGGAAAGGATTCACTTTCATAAGTAGCTTGCCTGTGATATTATAAGAACAGTGAAACCAGAGCAGGAAAAGAGCATCTCTTTAGACACACATGCTCTTGGAAGCTTCTCTGCTTTCTCAAAGGCTCTTATCCCTATCCCCAAGTTACCCTTTCAGACTCAGCCTTCTTTTAAGTCTTTCACTTCCCAGTTAGAATGAGTTTCTCCTTTTCTACTTCTGGAGTGGCCTGTTCTTATAAATCATTGAATGAGCGATGTATTCTAATTATTAGTTTGACTGTCTGTCTCTCCTACTAGTTAATGAACTCATCAGAGGGCAAAAAACTGTAAGAAATTGCTCTGCTTGTTATGGCACACCACACAGGGCAGTGCTATGCTGCAGGCAAAGAGAATAAGGAATCATGAGGCATCAGGGATGTGAAGATCAAAGCTACAGGGTGATACCACTTTATATCCACTGGGAGAGCTGTTGTCAAAAAGTCAGATGATAGCAAGTGTTGACAAGAACTTGGAGGAATTGGGACCCTCATACATTACTTGTGGGATTGTAAAATGGTGCAACCACTGTGGAAAAGTCTGGTAGTTCCTTAAAAATAAAACATAGAGTTATCATATGATTCAGCAATTGCACTCATAGGTACATGGCCAAGAGAATTGAAAGCATTAGTCCACACAAACCTTGTAAATCAATATTCATAAAGGCCAGGAAAAGAAAACAACTCCTGTCCATCAACTGAAGAAAGGAGCAACAAAAATGTGGTATTTTGATACAATGAAATGTTATTTGGCAACAAAAAGAAACAAAGTGCTGACACATGATACAACACAGATGAACCTTGAAAACATTGTGATAAGCAAAAGAGGCCAGTCTCAAAGGATTACAGATTATATAGTTCCATTTATAGGAAAGAATAAGCAAAACTATAGAGACAGAAAATAGATTGGTGCTTTATCAGGGTTAGTGTAATTAGGGGGAATGGTGAGTGACTGCTAAAGAGTACAGGGTTGCTTTTTGGGGTGGTGGAATGTTCTAAAATGGAATATAGTAATGGTCACATAACTTTGTGAATATAGTAAAAACCATTGAGTTGTGCCTTTTGAGTGGGTGAACTGTATGGTATGTAAATTATATCTCTATAAAACTGTTACTAAAAAAATAAGGAAAAGTTCTTTAATATTAAAAGGTATAATTCTAGTATGAAAAGTTTAAAAAGCAAGGGGCAATTCAATAATACACTGTGAGAAACAAGGTAAAACTGTGCATGCATCAGTTTATTTTTTCAAAAAGAATCACAAGAAGGATAAACTGGAAGTTAATGATAATATATCCTAGAGAGGGAGAATGGAAAAGAGGGAATGGGGAGGGGAACTACTGATGTTTTTCTGAGTAAATCTTTTTGTAACATTTTGACTTTTGGAACAATGTTAGTGTTTTCACATATTAAAAGGTTAAATTAATACCATTTTCTTAAGTTTGCCTTATTTCAAAAATTAAAAGATTCCATGAGTCTATACTTACAATAAAAATAAACAGACAAAAATAAAGGAATACAGAGAGAAAGTTCTTATTTACAGGTGAATGCTAGCCAAAAAATACATGAGAAAAAACAGAATTTTAAAAATCATCACTTTTCAACCACCATCTTATTAACTGACTCAGGCAAGCATCATCAATAGTTGCTAAACTCACTGGGGAAAAATTTGTTGGGAACCAGAATACATATATAGGCTCAAAGCATTTCCTTGCAGATTACTTATTAATTACAAAAGAAGAAATGATATCTTTACAGAAATATGTCAGATAATACTTTAGCCAAGTGATCAAAATTAACATCACCCAAGATGGAATGAACCACATCAGACGATTCTTGCAGTGATGCAGTGAAAGAAACATAATATTGCTGTCATATTCCTGCCAAGAATGCATAATCATAACCAAGTCATAATAAGGCACTCAGACACACCTAGAATGAGGGACATTCTGTAAAACAACAGGCAAACACACTTTAAAAATGTTAATGTCACCAAAAAAAAAAAAAAAACCAAACAGTGAAAAGCTGACAGATCATTGCAGATTAAAGGAGACTAAAGAGAAATGGAAACTAAAGTGCAGGGTGTGCTGATGGTGGGAATGCAAACTAGTACAGCCACTATGGAGAACAGTGTGGAGATTCCTTAAAAAAATGGAAATAGAACTGCCATAGGACCCGGCAATCCCACTCCTGGGCATACACACCGAGGATACCAGATCTGAAAGAGACACGTGCACCCCAATGTTCATCACAGCACTGTTTATAATGGCCAGGACCTGGAAGCAACCTAGATGCCCATCAGCAGACAAATGGATAAGGAAGCTATGGTACATATACACAATGGAATATTACTCAGCCATTAAAAAGAATTCATTTGAATCAGTTCTAATAAGATGGATGAAATTGGAGCCCATTATACAGAGTGAAGTAAGCCAGAAAGGAAAGCACCAATACAGTATACTAACACATATATATGGAATTTAAAAAGATAGTAACAACAACAACAAAAAGATAGTAACGATAACCCTATATGCAAAACAGAAAAAGAGACACAGGTGTATAGAACAGACTTTTGGACTCTGTGGGAGAAGGCGAGGGTGGGATGTCATGAGAGAATACCATTGAAACAAGTATACTATCAAGGGTGAAACAGATTGCCAGCCTAGGTTGGATGCATGAGACAAGTACTCAGAGCGGGTGCACTGGGATGACCCAGAGGGATGGGATGAGGAAGAAGGTGGGAAGGAGGATCGGGATGGGGAACACATGTAAATCCATGGCTGATTAATGTCAATTGTATGGCAAAAACCACTACAATATTGTAAAGTAATTAGCCTACAACTAATTAAAAAAACAAACAAAGCCAAAAAAAAAAACAAAAAAGAAAATACACCAGACAAAAATATAAAAACAAATATATATAAGGGCAAAAATATACCAGAAACAAATTCAAAGAAAGTGAAAGCAGAGATTACCCTACTTACAGACAATTGGGTTGAATTAATCAAAGAGAACAGTATTCAGTTTTATAAAAAACTCATTTGGGGGGACTTCCCTGGTAGTCCTGTGGTTAAGACTTCACCTTTCAATGCAGAGGGTACAGGTTCGATCCCTGGTAGGGGAACTAAGATACCACATGCCTTGGAGTCAAAAACCAAAACATAAAACAGAAACAATATTGTAACAAATTGAATAAATACTTTAAAAAATTAAATAAAATGCAGTGTGTGGTCCTGGATTAAATCCTGCACAAGTGAAGACAAGTATTGTTATATTCAATATTGGGAAAGTCAGTCCCATTTAATATAGACTGTATACTAGATAAAATGCTGGATCAATATTGTATTTCCTAACTTTGATAATTGGGGACTGCCCTAATTCTAAGGAGATACACATTTTAGTAGTAAAGGGCCCCGATCTCTTCAACTTACTCTCAAGTGTTTAATTTGTAAAAAAGAAGAGTGTACATGTTTATGTGTATGTGTGTGTGTGTTAGAGAGAGAGAAATTGCAAATAAGAGGTGAAGTCTTGGGATTTAACATTATTAATTATAATAATCCTAGTGAAAAATTCTAATCTCACAATAAGAAGAAGTAGAAAACTATTAAAAAGGAAAATAAAAATAAATGTTTTGCAGATTAAAAAAAAAAGGTGAAGTTTTCAAATTTTTAATTTATAAAGAGAAGAAATTTTCTCATTCCAACTCTGTATCCCCAGCACTTCCTAGCAAAATAATATATGCAACATAGTAGATGCCCAATAAATGTTTAGTAAATGCTTAAATTAAAGGACAAAGTCCAGCCAGGAGTCACAGAATTGCAAATGATAAAATCCAGTTCAAATTGCCTACATGACAAGAGAAGTCAGAGAATTTAACTGTAAAGTCAAATGGTATACTTGTTTCAGGTATAGCTGCATCCAGAGGTTCAATCCATGTCATCAGGATCTTCTATCTCTCTCTGTCTCTCTCTCTCCCCTATTTTCCTCTAGCATGACTTTATTTTCTCCCTTGAGATGACTCTCTTTCGGATGGACCACATAATTCTCTAATCCAGCAAAAATAAAGACATTTTAAATCTCACAGAACTGACTTAAGCAGTCAGAGAGGATGAAAAATGCTGATGAGCAAATATGAAGCTTGTGTTCTCAAGTGTGACCTACATGCTTTGTGAAATGAGCAGCCTCAAATCCTCCAAAGCACAAAAAGACATGCAGAGTCTTGGAACATTACCCCTGAGACGAGACATGCACCCAGACTCTCCCTTCTGCCGTTGACTCCATTGATTAGCTTCTCTTCTCATGGCACAAAGCTGACAGATACCACAAAGTCCTCACAGTGGATCTCCAAAGCCCAGGCTGTTTACCCCCTGAGGTTAATCAACCCATGCTTCAAAATGAAATGTCATAATATGGGGACTTCCCTGGTGATCCAGTGGCTAAGATGCCACAATCCCAATGCAAGGGGCCTGGGTTTGATCGCTGGTCAGTCAACTAGATCCCACGTGCTGCAACTAAGAGTTCCCAAGCCTCAGCTAACAGTTCACATGCCACAACTAAAGATCCTGCATGCCACAACTATGAAGACCCAGTGAAGCCATACATAAATAAATATTTAAAATAAAATGTCATAATAGGAAACTCAAAGTAAAGAAAGCTTCATTAATCTTGTTTGAAGAACAGTGATAAGAAGTGATGTCTTACTCTAACATGCTCCCTTCCATTAGTTATGATGAAATCTGTTTAATCAACCCAACAGTGGGTGTTTTTAGGCATTTGGTTTAAGATAATTTGGGGGAGATAAGGTGGTGCTAGTGGTAAAGAACCCACCTGCCAATGCAAGAAATGAAAGAGACACAGGTTCGATCCCTGGGTCGGGAAGATCCCCGGGAGGAGGGCAAGGCAACCCAGTCCAGTATTCTTGCCTGGAGGATCCCATGGACAGAGGAGCCTGGTGGGCTGGAGGCCATGGGGTTGCAAAGAGTCAGATACTGAAGTGACTGAGCACACAGACACACACTTATGAAACTCCAAGAAGCAGAAAACATGGTCTCTGCTGTCAAGAAGCTCCCATTTTAGTCAGGGATAGAGTTTTGTGTTGGAGACTTTCTCTGGGGAATCTGTCCTAGCCTGTAGGTGCCAGATGTGTGACAGAACATCAAGTTCCCTGCAAGTTCTGTGGATTCAAAGGCAAAGAGCCATTACAGGAGATTACAGTGGGAGTTCAACACAGGTAGGGTGTCTGGCCTGTCCAATTCACTGATATGTTCCCCTGCCTGGAAGAGTGCCAGGCACATAATAAGCAGCAATAAAGATGAGTTCAATGAAAGCCCAGCTGAGAAAGCCCAGAAAGGCCATCAGAGAAGGTGGGAGGGAGAGTGACAACTAAGACGTAACGAGGAGGGATGGTGGCAGGGAGGGTATTGAGGGAGGACAGGGACACACTCCCGGCCTGGGAAGACATGGGGTAGCTGCAGGATGGGCAAGCCAGGCCATGCTGGAGGCACTGGCACAGAAGGGGTGCCCAGTGAGCCACAGATGGGGGAGAGGGCGAGGGCCACAAACAGCAGCCCACGGCTACATAAGCTGGCAGACGTGCTTTCTTTGACTTTCCCGGGGTTTAAAAAATTGAGATATCCTAGATAGCATCCAGATTTCTGGCTTGTCCCGAGCTCGGGCGGTTTGACAACTCTGAGCTCACGCTCTCACACGGTGACACTGGCCGGAGCCGAGTAGCCTCACAGAGAGCATGTCCTTCGCAGTCCACTACGGCCCTCTCGGCTGTCTCACACCCAGGCCACGTCTATCGTTTACGTGATGGTAGGCTCCACAGCATCTGTGTGAGTGTGTGTGTTAGTTGCTCAGTTGCGTCTGACTCTTTGTGACCTCATGGACTGCAGACCGCCAGGCCCCCCTGGCCATGGGATTCTCCAGGCAAGAATACTGGAGTGGATAGCCATTGCCTTCTCCAGGGGATCTTCCCGAACTATGGATCGAACCCAGGTCTCCTGCACTGCAGGCAGATTCTTTGCTGTCTGAGCCACCACCTGTGACAAGTACAGGTGGGCTTCCCAGGGGGCGCTAGTGGTAAAGAACTGCCTGCCAGTGCAGGAGACATAAGAGACACAGGTTCAATCCCTGGGTCAGGAAGATCCCCTGGAGGAGGGCATGGCCACCCACTCCAGTATTCTTGCCTGGAGAATCTCATGGACAGAGAAGCTTGGCAGGCTTATAATCCACAGGGTTGCAAAGAGTAGAACATGACTTAAGTGACTTATCACAGCACAGCACAAGTACAGGTCGGCTGTGAATTCCCTGAAGTTACCTCTGAAAACCCTCGTGGTGCCTTCACCTTCCTCTTTGAATCTTTCTGTATTGTATTCTGTCCTCAGAAAATTTTTAAGTAAAATTTTAAGTATTTTAGAAACAAGTCACTCAGAAGTCTGGCAAAACTAAGCTTACGCTTGAAAACTATAAAATAAAAAGGTGTAAACAAATGTTTTGCCACCATTTGCTTCAAGGAATCTCCATAGTCCTGCACTAATGAGAAGACTTTAGCAGTAAAAGCCATTGCTATTCCCACCTCCACCCTTTCCTCCCCACCAGCAATGTCCTAGCACTCCGATCTCTTTAAGGACATTGGTATGAGTATTTCTGCCATCTTCCTTCTCTAGTATTTTCAGAAACTTAACACATGCTGGACATGGCAGGTGCAATTCTAATTTTAATATGGGTGGGAGTCCGCCTAGCCTGCTATCCCAGAAGGGCTTGGGGAACTGTATTAGAGCATCAAGCTGGTTGGAGCATTGTGCTGTCTGAACAACAGCCCACGTGGGCATAAGTCTACTGAATGTGGGCCTTCCTTTAGCCAGTTAAACCCCTGTGAGCTAGGAGTGATTAAAAAAGAAAAAAAAAATCAGCACCTGTTCCAGCTTTGACAAGAACCCTAAAATAGAGCAACCATTTCTCATAAAAGCTGCATGTCAGTATTTGCAGCTGCTTGCTTCCTTATCAAAAATCAATTTGTCTATTATATCAGATACATAAATAGGATGGCCTTTTCCCCCTTCTGGTTCACCACTTTTGTTCTTGATCAGAAGTTTTTTGAGCACTTTTGTGTAGATTTGGAGTCAGTGGGAAGGTTTTCTTTTTTCTATCAAAATCTACTGACCCACTAAAAAGGAATCTACTTAAACCTTTTCCTAAGTTTAAAAAGTAGAGATTACACTTTAAAAAGTAGAGATTATGGTTACTGATCTATTTTGTTTCTCATGCACCCTACAAAAGAGTGAATGAAGAAACAAACTCAAGAACATAAAACTTCTCTACCTACTGTACATCAATCAATTAAAAAAAGGTTTCAGTTTAGTATAATGATACACGTGGAGAGAGAAAGCAAAAATGAGATGGTAGGAAATGGGCAAAAGGAAAAGGAAAGAGGACTAGAGAGGTTGTGAAAGAAGTGTACTCAGAGGTGGGGGTGGGAACCAAAGGCTGATTCCTTATTCAGTAAGGCTCCCAACAAGCTTACTTCACAAACTGATCTTACATGCTAACTGTACCAATGCCACAGCTCCTAACCCTGGCTCCAGGAACCTCTGGCATAGCTAGTCTATTCAGTTTGGTCCCTGAAGCAATGTATCCAACCCGTGAGGTCCCCTGTTAAAACCAGTTATAGCATCCTCTTTTCCCAATCTTATCTCAAGCCCCTCAAGAACAATGAGCACATTCAGGGTTAGAAACCTGACAATGGACTATTGGCCTTAATGATCCAGATCATTTTCTAGAGTACATGATTTTATTGGTTGCATTTCAAACAGCTCAGTTTTAGGAGCCAAGAAAAAAAAATACATAGCTAGCACTTTATAATTCATCCACTCAACTAGCATTTCCTGATATCCTGTTGATTATCATCTGAGATGCTAAGAACAACTGACTCCAGGGTGTTTTCTCACCTCCTACAACATAAGTCTCTAGTATCCAGACAACTCACTATTCTCTCAAAACGTCTTGTATGCAGCCACATAACTTTTTTCATTTGAGTAAATGAAAGTTGCAAGTTGTCAACAGTGAAATTACTTAAGCAGAGTGAAAAAGAGGGGGAAAAAATCTGTTCCTTAAACCTCAACAGAAATAGGATATATTAGAATGTGCATTAAAAAAAAAACAGTTTGATGTGAAATGTTGAGGAAGAAAGTAAATAAATAACTCATTCTGGATAACAATAGGCAGTTATTTCATCCTTAAAGAAAATAAATGTCATCACTTCCTTCCTCCCACCACCCCTTCTCACCCTCACTGATTCTTCAGTGTCTCTTGGTAAAAAGCACTGGCAGAGTGAACAGAGGTCAGGGACAGAGAAATGGATTGTAAAATCTGTGAAACTCAGTCCCTTATCTTCCCCCCATCTACCCTTTGACTTAGGCAAGGACTCAGAAGTCAGCTTCTGTTGCTCATCTCTACCACTGGCCTTGAGTTACACCAGATAGAACCTTCCACTTGTATTAGATCATCCTTTTATGGCCTGGCATTCTTACTATCAAACACAGTTACTGGTTAATCTAATGGCTGTCTCTTTTCATAAGGAAAAGTTTTTTTATAAAACCAGATGGAGTTACATCAGCTCTAGCCTCAGAATTCCAAACTTCTCCCTAACTTCTAGCTCTGACAGTGCAAACTAAGTCAGGTTCTCAGCAGGCTTGGGTGACAGACCCCCACCCATGGTTCCACTTAAGTTTTGAACTCTAAGCCCAGGAGTAAAGCTAGAAGTTCCTTTGATTACTGTTGTGAAGTGAGTTAATTTTCTGATCTATGATAAGTGTGTGTGTGTGTGTGTGTGTGTGTGTGTGTGCGCGCGCGCGCGCTCAGTCGCTCAGTGTCTGATTCTGTGACCCCATGGACCATGGCCCACCAGGATCCTCTGTCTGCAATTTTCCAGGCAAGAATACTGGAGCGGGTTGCCATTCCCTTCTCCAGCATGATTTGTCTAGAAATCATGTCATGCCACTACTCAAAAGCCTCCAGTATCTGCCCATTTCACTCAGAGAACAGCCACAGTTCTTCAGAGGTGAAGTCCCACCAGCACATCGCTACTCCATCCTGTTAACCATCTACCCTTCTCTTCTACAGTCTCCCCTTTGCTCTCCCCAACTGCTGCCTGATGTTCCACTGACGTCTCAATCTTCTACTCACTACATGGCCTTCGCATTTGCTGTCCCCTCTGCCTGAGACGTTCCTCCCCCAGATATCCACAGACTCTTCCTCAGTTCCTTGAGGTCTCCATTCAAATGTCACATCATCAACGAGACCTTCCTTGACCCACATCCCTAAAACAGCAGCACTGTTTTAGGGTGTGAGCCCACTCTCACTCTAGTAGTTTCCATATTTTTTAAAAAAGGCTTTATTGAGATATGACTCACCTCCTACACAACTCACCCATTTAAATGCACAATTCAATCACTTTTAGTATATTCACAGACTTATGTAACACTATCACTATCAACTCTAGAATATTTTCCTTGCTTTCCCAAAGAAATTCTGCATATTTTATCCATCACTTCTCAATCACCCCAAATCTCCAGACCTAAAGTGAAAGTGAAAGTCACTCAGTAGTGTCTGACTCTTTGCGACCCCATGGAATTCTCCAGGCCAGAATACTGGATTGGGTAGACTCTCCCTTCTCCAGGGGGTCTTCCCAACCCAGGGATTCAACCTAGGTCTCCTGCATTGCAGGCAGATTCTTTACCAGCTAAGCCACAGGGAAAGCCCAAGAATCCTGGAGTGGGTAGCCTATCCCTTCTCCTGCAGATATTCCTGACCCAGGAATCGAACCAGGGTCTCCTGCATTGCAGGCAGATTCTTTACCAATTGAGCTATTAGGGAAGCTCCAGACCTAAGCAATCACTAAACTGCTTTCTCTCTTGAATTATTTGCTTATTCTGGACTTTTCACATAACTTGAATTATATAGTATGTAGTCCTTTGTGACTAGTCTCAGCATATTTTTTTTTTGTTTTTACTGAAGTGTTGCTGATTTATAATATTGTGTTAGTAGCATAATGTTTTTGAAGTTCATCCACATTGTACTATGTATCAGTACTTCATTTCTTTTTTATTGCCAGATAATATTCCATTGTATGGATATGTGAAAGTCACTCAGTCATGTCCAACTCTTTGCGACCCCATGGACTATACAGTCCATGGAATTCTCCATGCCAGAATACTGGAGTGGGCAGCCTTTCCCTTCTCCAGGGGATCTTCCCAATCCAGGGATTGAACCCAGGTCTCCTGCCTTGCAGGTGGATTCTTTACCAGCTGAGCCACAAGGGAAGCCCAAGAATACTGGAGTGGGTAGCCTATCCCTTTTCCAGCATATCTTACAGACCCAGGAATTGAACTGGGGTCTCCTGCATTGCAGGTGGATTCTTTACCAACTGCACTATCAGGGAAGCCAGTGGTATGGATATATCACATCTTATTGCTCCTTTCATCAATTGATGGATATTTGTGTTATTTATACTTCTTGGCTATTGTTGAGTAATGCTATGAAGAACATTTTGTATGAGTTTTTGTGTGGACATATGTTATATCTTTTGCGTGTACACCTAGGAATGAATCCCCATTATTTTGATCTGCTTTGAGAACTTATTACCATCTGATACAACATATGCTTCCTTACTTACTTTTTTATTATCTGCCTTTCTCCCACTAGACTATTAGCCCCCTAAAGGAGGATTTTGGTTTGTTTTGTTCACTTCTTATAACAGTGCCATAGTAAAATACAATAAATATATATTGTGTGAATGAAAGAATGCTAAATTATTGGGGCAAACTGATGGGCAAACTATTATGTCAGTACGCTGATGGTGTACACATTAAAAGTCAGTTTGTGGGAAGGTTTGCCATGACAGCTTCCAGGGAAATAAGAAAATTTCCAGAGTTGCCACAAGCCTGTGCCTTAGTCAAGTGACCTTTTTTGAGGTCAGTTCCTCCCCTGTAAACTGTCAGGATTGAACCAGTGCTTCTGGCTCCTTCTAGCCCCATATGCCATAATATAAGATAAAAATTAGCAAATGATTTGCTCATACAAATATTTATCTTTCATTCATTCATTTCTTTATTAAGTGTCTTCATGAGCCAGACACTATTCAGATGCCTTATTTGACATATCAACATTTACAATCTATTTGGATAATAATTACACCCTTGCTGATTTAAATTTCTTTTCTTCTTTTCTTTCTCACTTATTTGTTTCCAAAAATACAGCTGAGTTGGGCTTTAAAAAATGAAAGTTCAGCTCAGTCACTCAGTCATGTCTGACTCTTTGGAACCCCAAGGACTGCAGCACGCCAGGCCTCCCTGTCCGTCACCAACTCCCGGAGCTTACTCAAACTCATGTTCATTGAGTCGGTGATGCCATCCAACCATCTCATCCTCTGTCGTCCCCTTCTCCTCCCACCTTCCATCTTTCCCAGCATTCATTCTTTTCAAATGAATCAGTTCTTCACATCAGGTGGCCAAAGTATTGGAGTTTCAGCTTCAACATCAGTCCTTCCAATGAATATTCAGGATGATTTCCTTTAGGATGGACTGGTCGGATCTCCTTGCAGTCCAAGGGACTCTCAAGAGTCTTCTCCAACACCACAGTTCAAAAGCATCAGTTCTTCGGTGCTCAGTTTTCTTTATAGTCCAACTCTCACATCCATACATGACTACCGGAAAAACCACAGCTTTGACTAGATGGACCTTCACTGGCAAAGTAATGTCTCTGCCTTTGAAAAAATGAAAACCATCTCTTAATTATTTTGTTCCTACAACACAGGCAGGAACTAAAAGACCAAAAAAAAAATCAATATTTGTAAACATTTATTATTATTTCTTATTCTAGTGTTTTCCAATTTTACAGATACAAAATTCATCCATTATCAGAAATAGAGGATGAGTGGGCTGGATTGACTGGGCTGTAGCTTTTGTGTATAGGACTACAGTCTGCATTCCAAGCCATCCCCATCAGCACTTCCTACCTCTTTTCTTGCTTTACAAGTGTTCACAGACTCAAGGTTTGCCTGACATGAATAAGCTTCTCTATTATTTATTTATCCAGTTTATTCCTTGAGTTAGCACAGTTTCTCAAATATTGGGGGACAGAGAGAATAAGATAGTTATTCTGTTTTTTTACTCCTATTAACATTGGGTTCATGTGCAAGCCACACATTCTGTCTCCCTTGTATCTGTTTTCTCCTTAGTAAGATAATAGGTTTTGAGTTTATACTCTGGCCTTTTCCAGGTTAAATTTGAGCATACACAGAAGTAGAGCAATCCAAAGTAGTCAAGAAAGGAATAAGAGGTTCTATTGTACACATGCCTTATTTTTGCAAGCAAGATATGCTTACAGAATCATTGGCTATGTTCCTAGACCAAATACCTCAAAATGTACTTTGTCAGGAATATTTTCTATGATTAGGTCCCAGGGACAGTTTTATATCATCTGCCTACTGTATAATGTTAAGAAAGCATTTTGGGAAAGCAAACTGGACCTGGGAAGAAATACACAAATACTTCACTCAACAAATGCTTGTTTGCCTACGATGTGCCAGCCTGAAAGCTGTCCTTCTGCAACCTGTCCTGGGTCTCCATGAAACAGATATTCCTGGCACACTCTGCTTTATAAATGAGGAACCTGAGGCCCTGAGATGTAAAACAATTATCCTGGCTAGGATGATACAGTGATACACAGATTTTACACAGATACAGAGTCTGTGGGCTCCCAAAGACTTGACACTCTTTTCACCCTGTAAAAACCACTTCAGTTGCTTATTTTACATTCATGATGGATCTTGAATGTTATTTTTGCATATGAAGTGTACAACACATATTGGAGATAATAGATTATTGTAATTATAACAATTTCTTTCTGAACCAAAAAAGAGGACATTTTATCTTTCTGTAATCAGAAACTTTTGTGGCTACTTGAAAAGTTTGAGCAAATTCTATTATTTTCCATTACCAAATAGAAATCATAAGGCATCTCTCTTTTTTTTTTTTATTGAGAAGTTTCACTTTTAGAAGTTTATCCTGATAGTTACATATTCACACAGAGATTCATGTACAAGAACATACATTATTATGTCAATAATAACCAAAAAAAGAGATCAATTAAATGTCTAGTAATAGCAATTATGAAGTATTACAAACCTCTAGCAATAGCTATAGAATGGAATACTGGACAATTATTAAAAATCATGAGGTAGAAGAATATTTAAATCAAAAAACATTCAGTGACCAGGCATCACTTTAAAAGAAAAGGACTGTAGTGAATTTGGAACCTCTGAGATGTTGTTTTCAAGAAAATTTAGGTGAATAAATTATTCACATTTCATTCACATAACATCTCTAAATGTTAAATAAATGTCCCCCTATACCCGTATGGGCTTCCCTTGTAGCTCAGTTGGTAAAGAATCTGCCTGCAATGCAAGAGACCCAGGTTTGATCCCTGGGTCGGGAAGATCTCCTAGAGAAGGAAATGGCAACCTACTCCAGTATTCTTGCCTGGGAAATCCCATGGACAGAGAAGCCTGGCAGGCTACAGTCCATGGGGTCGCAAGAGTCAGACACGACTTAGCAACTAAACCACCATCACCACCATACCCATATAGTTAAAGCTATGGTTTTTCCAGTAGTCATGTATGGATGTGACAGTTGGACTATTAAGAAGGCTGAACACCAAGGAATTGATGCTTTTGAACTGTGGTACTGGAGAAGACTCCTGAGAGTCCCTTGGACCGCAAGGAGATCAAACCAGTCCATCCTAAAGGAAATCAGTCCTGAATATTCATTGGAAGGACTGATACTGAAGCTGAAGCTCCAATACTTTGGCCACCTGATGTGAAGAACTGACTCATTTGAAAAGACCCTGGTGCTGGGAAAGATTGAAGGCAGGCAGAGAAGAGATTGACAGAGGACAAGTTAGTTGGATGGCATCACCGACTCAACGGACATGAGTTTGAGCAAGCTCTGGGAGATGGTGAAAGACAGGAAAGCCTGGCATGCTGCACTCAATGGAGCAGAAAGTCAGACACGACTGAGTGACTGAACAACACAATACCCATCCATAGAAGTGATTAATAGATAATTTCCCTGATATAAAGTCAGCAAGTAGATGATCAGGGCACTGCATGTTCCCTCAGTTCCTAAAGTCTCATCTGCATGGTGTGAGGACTATATGGGAATATCTATAATCTAATCTGATCTAATGGAATCTGATGTACAGCCCTTTAATGCGATCCTTTATACAAATCACCCTTTCAAACTACTTCTATCAAATCACAGAAAAAGAAAAAAGTTGGCTGTAAACTAGCTGTAACTATTGGCCACAAACAACAGAACCAATTTTTTTGTTGTTGTTCAGTCACCAAGTCATGTCCGACTCTTTGCAACCCCATGGACTGCAGTAAGAACCAATTCTTACTATGGTAAAAAAATAATCATAATAATTAAGGAACTTGGGAATTGAAGGAAAAGCTTTAAAATGAAGTTTAGATAATGGCAGGAAGTAGAGAGGAGCGGCTCAAGATGGCGAAAACAAAAAAGCACTACCTTGTAGATAAGTAGGTTTGACTGTTCGGGGCCTTTGTAAAGCTTTTGTTGTTCTGCTCCATTCAGAGAGCATCTGAAGGATTTAGTTTGTGATCCCACTCATACCTTAGCCAAGGGGGAAAGACACTTCACACACATGACGGATCTATGCTATTTCTGATGGGAGATGAGTGCAGATCCCCCTAAGTCAAAGTTGGGTGCTGTTACCAGAAGAATGGAGTGGAGGCTGAGCAGGCAAAAACAACAGATGCCCATGAACCTGAAGTCAGGAATTTGGCCTCTCCATCCCCTTGGAGGGATCTGTGATATGGGTTTGAGGCTAGAGACAGATCCAAACCACAAATAGACATGAGGATAAATCCTGGATCAAAGCTACAGCCCAGGCCAGGAAGGGGCACGCTGGAGCCGGGGAAGGCAGATGACAGGAGAGGGCACTTGGAGTTCTCAGGGCTGAGCAGCTGTATTTTCTGATACGCACTTCATCCGGCTGCCTGCACTGAGAATGTACCACATGGTCAGTAGAATGGAATGCAGGGCAGACACCAGCCCCTCTGAAGCTCACAGAAACCTGATACAATGGCTTTAGCCTAATGCATGTCCAGGCATTTTTCTCTTATTTAACTCCAGCTCTAGGCAATGTCCAGCAAAATAAAGATGGTCGTGCTGGATCAGAAGGTCAGACCAGCCAAGCCAGAGTGGTCAGGCCCAAACTACATATTTAGGTGAGATGAGGGACATTTGCTGAAGCAGGAGAAATGGCCCCATCCCCTTTCTGATGCTGAGGCTCATCCAGCTGGCATGAGAGAGTGGTCCTGGTTTGGATTGGAAGGTGCTGGTTCCAGAGAGGGTAGAGGAGGCTGCTAGGATGATGCATGGGTGCAGTTCCATTTAGGGCAAGACCCGAGCCAAAGGAGCAGAATCAGCTGCTAAATCCAAGAGGTCAGTTTGAGACTGTGGTCAAGAATTAGGCAAGAGACCAGGAGCTGAGATCAGAAACAGGTCTGGAAACACAGTGGGAAGTAGGATGACTCAAGAAAGTTCAGGATAATCCTGCACAGCCCCAGAGACCAAAGCCTTTCTGACTGGATGCTGGTCACATGGGTGGGAAGAAAATGAGAAAATACCATAGGTGGACATGGGCATCTGGCCCATAGCAGGCAGGAGATAGGGGGTCTAAAGGCTGGAATCCAGGGTCCCAGAGGTGAGAAAGCCAGCCAGGTGGGCACCAGTAGTTCATTTATACTGCAAATATGCTATGAACATTTTTAATACCAGTTTTTTTGTGGGTATGTACTTTCATTCCTTTGGGTGAAGCAATATTTTCATTGAAAAAAGGACTTCATATGTAAACAAGTCTGGGAAGTAATGCTGCGTGTGTGTGTGAGAATGAAGTTGTTGATCAAAGAGGCTGCAGTAGACTCTGACATACTTTAGATAGAACTGTTTTCAATTAGGCTTAGAACCATGATATTCAAAACATGGAAAACTATCAAATGTCAACTAGCCCTTTGAAAACAAGCTTCTGGTCAATAACTTAACTGCCCTCTTTGTGAGTTCCTGGGGACAAGTCCTTGCCCTGTTTATCTCTTTCTCTCAGCACCTAAAATAGTTCTGGGCATATTAAATTCTCAATATATATTTTCAATTGACATACAAAAATTCTTAAAGGGTAAACAACAAAATGTTGTTTTTCTTTTGGTGGTTGGACTATAGGTGACTTATGTCTTCATTTAAAAAAAAATCTCCATTTTTGTAGTTTCTGAACATGAGTTACTTTTAAAAATTAAAAAATATATATTTAAATTAAAAAAATATATATTTAAGATATTCATTGTGCAAGACTACTAAGTCTCCATTAGGAGAAAAAAAGGAATGCTTAATTTTATCACTGCTTAAACATTTTCCAAATAAGTAGCTTACTTTAACATTAATACTGAGACCTCAAAGATTCTATTTGACTCTGAGAAGTTAATAATTGATGGGACTAAGTAACTAGGGGCTGTGGTGGGGTATACACATTTTGCTATGTAGGCAGCAATCCCCTTCATGGATCACAGCCTTGTTATGGCAAAGGGGCTTGAGTAACTCAATGAAGCTATGAGCCTAGCTGCACCACCTAAGACAGACAGGTCGTGGTGAAGAATTCTGACAAAACATGGTCCACTGGAGGAGGAAATGGCAAACTTCTTAAATGAAGAATTGCAAAGAAATAGAGGAAAACAATAGAATGGGAAAGACTAGAGATCTCTTCAAGAAAATTAGAGATCTCAAGGGAACATTTCATGCAAGGATGGGTACAATAAAGAATAGAAATGGCAAGGACCTAACAGAAGCAGAAGAGATTAATAAGAGATGGCAAGAATACACAGAAGAACTGTATAAAAAAGGTCTTAATGACCTAGAAAACCATGATCCTGTGGTCACTCACCTAGAGCCAGATATCCTGGAGTGTGAAGTCAAGTGGGCCTTCAGAAGCATTACTACAAACAAAACCAGTGGAAGTGATGGAATTCCAGTTGAATGATTTAAAATCCTAAAAGATGATGCTGTCACTTAATATGCCAGCAAGTTTGGAAAACTCAGCAGTGGCAACAAGACTAGAAAAGGTCAGTTTTCATTTCAATCCCAAAGAAAGTCAATGCCAAAGAATGTTCAAGCTATTGGACAAACATGCTTATATCACAGGCTAGTAAGTTTATGCTCAAAATCCTTCAAGCTAGGCTTCAGCAGTATGTGAATCAAGAACTTCCAGAAGTACACGCTGGGTTTGGAAAAGGCAGAGGAACCAGAGATCAAATCGCCAACATTTGCTGGATTATAGAGAAAGCAAGGGGATTCCAGAAAAACATCTACTACTTCATTGACTACACTAACACCTTTGACTGTGTGGGTCACAACAAACTGTGATGGGAATACCAGACCTCCTTACCTGTCTCCTGAGAAACCTGTATGCAAGTCAAGAAACAACAGATAGAACTGGACCTGGAACAACTGAGTGGTTCAGAATTGGGAAAGGAGTATGTCAAGGCTGCATATTGTCACCCTGCTTATTTAATTTATATGGAGAGTACATAATGAGAAATGCCAGGATGGATGAATCACAAGCTGGAATCAACACTGCCAGAAGAAATATCAACAACCTCAGATATGCAGATGATACCATTCTAATGACAGAAAGTGAAGAGAAACTAAAGAGTCTCTTGATGAGGGTGAAAGAGAGTGAAAAAGCTGACTTGAATCTCAACATTCAAAAAACTAAGATGACAGAATTTGGTCCCATCACCTCATGGCAAGTAGATGGGGGAAAAGTGGAAACAGTGACAAATTTTATTTTTCTTGGGCTCCAAAATTACAGCAGATGGTGACTGCAACCATGAAATTCAAAGACATTTTCTCCTTGGAAGGAAAGCTGTGATAGCACATTAAAAAGCAAAGACATCACTTTGCCGACAGAAGTCATAGAGCCAAAGCTAGAGTTTTTCCATTACTCGTGTACGGATGTGATGGTTGGACCATAAAGAAGGCTGAGCACTGAAGAATTGATGCTTTTGAATCGTGGTGCTGAATAAGACTCTTGAGACTCCCTTGGACTGCAAGGAAATCAACGGAGTCAATCCTAAAGGATATCAGTCCTGAATATTCATTGGAAGGACTGATGCTGAGGCTGAAACTCTAATACCTTGGCTACCTGGTGTGAAGAGTCGACTCATTGGAAAAGACTCCGATGCTGGGAAAGACTGAAGGCAAAAGGACAAGGAGGTGGTAGAGGATGAGATGGTTAGATAGTCTCATCAAGTCAACGGACATAAATTTGATCAAACTCTGGGAGAGAGTGAAAGACAGGGGAGCCTGGCATGCTTCAGGGGTGGCAAAGAGTCAGACGTGACTTAGCCACTGAACAACAATAGGCAGCAACAGTAAGTAAGGAACTATATAACTCGGTGCTTTACAAAATTGGTCTGTGGTACAGATTTCTGCTAGGTAACGTTTAAACATTTGGTCTACTGCTTTGGTATCTAATTTACCTTCAAACATCCAGCTGGTGGTTACAGAATACTAATAGAGTTACCATATTGAGATTCCTCTACTTCAAGGAATTCCTAAAAGAAAAAGCTGGGTGTTTTGTTTGTTTGTTTGCTTGTTTTTCAAATCATCTGTAGTGGCTCCAACCAAAGAATAACCAAATCTTGAAGTGAAAGTTGCTCAGTCATGTCCGACTCTTTGCGACCCCATGGACCATAAAGTCCATGGAATTCTCTAGGCCAGGATATTGGAATGGCTTAGCCTTTCCCTTCTCCATCGGATCTTCCCAAACCAGGAATTGAACCGGGGTCTCCTGCACTGCAGGAGGATTCTTTACCAACTGAGCTATGAGGGAAGCCCCAACTAAATCTTGAGCCTGAGTATTTACTGTGTTTAATCTGCTACTGAAACAGTTACCTTGTAAAGTGTTTCAAATATTTTTATATTTGTGTTTGCCTTTTTAAAAAAGCAGGTCATACTCTACTTGCATTAACTACAAAACCCTGCACTGTTGACTATGGAATCTAGAGAGGGTGTCTATAGTAAAGCTTTGGATGAGGTTGTTCTCATACAAAACAATTCATCATCATAAATTAAAATTTTATAGCCATATGTGAGAGGTTTTCTTTTCTCCTCAGATGGTAAACAGTCTTCCCTACTTATTCTCTTATAACTAAGGCATATTTTTAAAGCTAAAAAGAAAAAAACAATTTGAAATGCAGTAAACTGATACGTTTTTACCCATTGTTCTATTTGTAGACTATACGTAGTGCAAGCATTGTTGGAATACCTAAGTGATGGCTGTTTATTTTTTTCTGATTAACATGAAAAATGAAAAGAGGGAATTACTTTTAGATCTGAAAGAAGTACTGCAGATGATAGACTTCAGTAATTGCTCCAGCAGACCACAAAGTATTAGTTTTACAGCAAGAAACTTGGGGTAACCTGGCTAAATATTTCATTCATGTGACTGAGCGGGTTGTGGGTGGGAGGGTAGGGAAATTGCTTAGCAGTGTGGGTGACTGCGGCTTGGCTTGGAGTACAGTTAATTTCTCACTCATAGCCTCAGACTGTGCAGAATGGCCTGCTCATGCTACATGCTCCAGTGTGAATCTGTGGCCTGGCCCCTCAGGTTGAAGCTATCTTCACTGCTGGCAAGAAGAGCGCTAGTACTAGAGCCAGCCATTTTAGAGGAGGAGGGCTGGGTGGCGCAGGCTCCTGGGAATACAAGGGATGCTGATGTTCTGTCTTGCCCAGTCTGGATCCTTGCAAATATCATTTTCATAAATACCCTGCATTTCGCCAACATTTCCTTCTTTCACCCAACAGAGTGGGTGCAGGGAAGCAGAGAATCAGGAAGAAATGAGAATACTGAGGACTTGGAGAGTGAGGGAGGCTTCAGCACAGGATATCATTTCTCTGGATCCCAGCTGAGTTCTCCTTTGGGTTCAAATAAGGAATCAGAGCTTCTTCCACATTCATTTGAATACTTTTTCAATGATGGAACGTTTGTGCTTTCAGTGGTTACATCTAAGTTTTGGAAACAGCAAAGTCCATTCACTTCTAATAAAGCCGGGCCAATAATAACTTACACTTGGAGAATGGGTTTCATTTTGCAAGGTGGTGTAATGCCTTGTTTCATTTAATCTTCAGGACAACCCTTGCTGTAGATACTTTTATTCTCCAATTGCAGAAGACGAAAGCGAGTTTAAGAAAATTTAAGGAATATGCAAAGTCACAAAACAGAGGTTGGACTTGAATCCAGATCAGATTTCAAATCCATTGCTTTTTACTTAACATCAGAGGTTCTATTTTTTATTTGAAACACACGAAGTAGTGCAATAGGGCAACCTAACTGACTTTCATGCATACCTCATAATCTTGTGCCAAAGACAACTTAAAAAGAGGATTTCCAAAACACTTTGAGCAATGGCATCCTTGACAGAATGAGTGTGTGGTTTTCCAGGAGATAAATTCACAGTTTTCTTATCTCTCCAAACTGATGGTTGGATTTTAAAGTCCCACTCTTTTATTGTCACTACTGGTAAGACTTTAAAATGCTTATTATATTTGCATCCATAAAAATCATTATGCAGGAAAAAAATACTGGAGGTATAAGCTATTTAACATCTGTGAACGGGAAAATTGGAAAGAACATTTAATGGTACATAAAACCAGACTTGTGAACTACTTTATTTTTATTTGGGAAAAGAAAAAAATGCTAGCATAATAATATTTATCCTATACATCTACAAAGGGATCTCATTATACTCAAAGGTTATATTTTAGAAATTCCAAGTTAATAAAGAAATATGAGAGGGATGTTCTTCTGATTCAGGTTTTTCCTCCCAGTTTTGGACTTTGGTTATTTGTTCCATTATACCTGCCTTTCTTTTAGGTGCAGTGACCACATGTAGGAAATCAGACTGAAATGTCTTATAGGCTCCCTAACTGATCATTGATTGACTTAACTCTCAAGCACTTTAGCAGCTCAGAGCTGATCGCTAAATAACTGAGAATTTTGTGAGCTAATTGTTAAACTGTTGATACTTGAAACTGACCACAGTGGTAGTATTTACACTTAGAAATTGACAAATTACAAACCAGGGCTCCCTACTCACCACCATCCAAGCCTAGTTTACCAGCACAGTGCTGACCCTCCAGGGAATCAGGGAGGGAGGTTGCTGTTTAACACCTCACAAATGTTGGAAGCCACAAAATGAGTCTTCTCCATACCAGCAGACAAAAACAATGTGCCATCTCGTTCAGTGACTTTGGATTTGACTTACAGGGTTTTACTAAAGCTGGTAGAGTAGGGCTGCATTTAAGAACATTTCTGCTAAAGCCAATCAAACATTCAGGGCTACAAAAGAAATTCAATATGCTTACGGAAGGTTGTTTGATTTACCCTCTAGTTAAAATAATGTAAGATGGCCACTACATATTGTTAGATGTTACAAACAACATATATACAATCCCATGTTATTAAAGCAAATTTGGTTTAGATATGGATATTCTAGAAAAACACACTCCAAACTGATGGGGAGGGAGATTAAATGTTTACTTTTTTTAAATTTCTGAGTTGTTCTTTGCTGCTTCCTTTTCTAAAATCAGCATTAACCTTTCCTGTAACTAAATGGTAATTTTAATAGAAAAAGAACCAAAACAACGTCAGGTAAATCTGGTCATGCTGACAATTTGACAATGGACCATTCAAAGCATAAAACTGATCCGACCAATTCTTTTCATCCTCATTCTATAATTTCAACCTGTTTTCCCTTTTTAACTGTCTCAACTTTTCAAGTTATTGTTTTCAAAAATAAAAGCATTTACATCTTATTGGACTCTGAATTTTCAGATTTTACACCTGCTTAAAATCAGTTCCTGCATTGCACTGAAAGATATAAACTCTACTCTAGGAGTTGGTTAGATCTTGAAAGTCTGCCACTGTGTTCATGTGTTTGCAAGTCCCAGGGGACTCCTAAATTCAACTGATGGCAGAAGGCAGAGCTGATAACATTGTGTTCTGACAAATCACTTTTCTCTTGTTAAGGAAAGTTTGTAAATTAAAGTTTCTTAGTCTAGGAGCTTCTCAAGAACTCTAGCATCAGGGGAGCCATATATTGTATTTCTGGTGAGGCCATATAATCAACCATGTCACTTTGTATTAAAATTTCTTAAAATTTAAATTTCATCTGAAAATAAGGATCATAGATAGCATGTTTCTGCGACTCTAAGATATAACTTTTCCCTTACATTTTACTATTTCTGAAATAGGATGAGTCTGAATTCAATTACAGTGTTCCAGGTGATTCTGATGTTTGGGATCCACCCTTACAAAAGAGAACAAAATACTAATAATACCTGCATCTCTCCCCCTCCCGGAGATGCTCACATGTTGATCTGAGCTGTGAGGTCTCTCATGTGCAACTAAGATTGAGAACTGCTAACAATGCACATTAGAATCACTGGGGAAACTAGTAATACTTCAAGTGCCTGATGCGTGCGTGTGTGCTAGGTCGCTTCAGTTGTGTCTGACTCTTTGTGACACTACTGACTGCAGCCTGCCAGGCTCTCCTGTCCATGGGATTCTCCAGGCAAGAATACTGGAGTGGGTTGCCATGCCCTCCTCCGGGAGATCTTCCTGACCCAGGGATCGAACTCGTGTCTCCTACTTTGGCAGGCAGGTTCTTTTACCACCAGGGCCACCTGGGAAGCCCCAAACGCCTGGGCTCAACCCCTAAAGGTTCTAATTTAGTTTGCCTGGATCTCAAGACAGTGATATTTTTCAAAATCTCACCAGGTAATTCTGAGGTGAGGAGGGCAAGATAGGAGAATGGGATTAAGAAGTTCAAACTGCTGCTGCTGCTGCTAAGTCACTTCAGTCGTGTTCGACTCTCTGCGACCCCATAGACGGCAGCCCACTAGGCTCCTCTGACCCTGGGATTCTCCAGGCAACAATACTGGAGTGGATTGCCATTTCCTTCTCCAATGCATGAAAGTGAAAGGTGAAAGTGAAGTCGCTCAGTCGTGCCCGACTCTTAGCGACCCCATGGACTGAAGCCTACCAGGCTCCTCCATCCACGGGATTTTCCAGGCAAGAGTACTGGAGTGGGGTGCCATTGCCTTCTCCGGAAGTTCAAACTACTATATATAAAATAAATAAGCTGCAAGGATATACTGTACAGCACAGGAATTATAGTCAATATTTTAAAATAACTTTAAATGGAATGTACTCTATAAAAATTTTGAATCATTATGTTGTACACTTTAAACTAATAATGTAAATCAACTATACTTCAATAAAAATGAAAAGAAATAAAATAATAAAGTCCCTCTGACTCCAACATGGGGAGGCCTGGGTCACTGGTCTACTGTGGGACATTTGCTGTTTCCTCTGCTGAAAGCAGCATTCTGTCCACCTCTTCTGGGAAGTTTTTAACTACCCATGTATACATGGGCTTGCCAGTATTCTTACAGAAGGGATCTCCCATACCTCTGTAACTGGTCTAAGGTTGCATAACTTACCCAAATTGGGCCAACTGGAGTCATTCCATAGTAGTTTTGCACTTTAGGCCAGAGAACCAAAGACTCTGATTCTTCTAGTGACAAAACAGAAGTTGCCTGTCTGGTTGACAAGATACCTATTCCCTACCACAGGAGAGGGAATGAAGGTGATGTTCAGAAAAGACAAGATGACAGGTAGAGATAATGTGGCCCACTTGGAATCCTGAACTCCAAGGTCTATAGCATTCTTGTGGTTTGGTTATGTGAACCAGGAAAGTCTCAAGTTAGGTTTCTATTTCTTGCAGCCAAAACACAAAGAACAACCACAATGAAATGCTCTCAACTAATATAACTGATCCTCACTAAAAATGACACTTTTTGTTTTACAAAGGTTTTCTATGTACCTCCTAACAATAGCCCGGTTAAGTAGCACAGTAATTTCTTTAAAAATTGAGACATAGTTCACACACCATAAAATTCACCATTTTAAGGTGCACAATGCAGTGGTTATTAGTACATTTGCAAGATGTATAACCATCACCACCAACTAATCCCAGAACATTTCATTATCCCAGAAAAACAACTCCAATCCTATTAGAAGTCATCCCTATACCTTCCTCTCCCTTGCCCTTAGCAACCACCAAGCTATTCTCAGCAGAGGTGTTTTCATGCTCATTTAGAGGCAAAGAAAAGGAGGCCTGGATATTCTGGTGGTTTTCTTAAGAGGCTGGAGCCAGGATTAGAACCTGTTAAACTACTCTACCTCCCTTTTGTGAACATATTTATGCCCAAGTCATTATATTTATTTGCCAATGTAAAATGGAAGAGCGGGTTAAAACAATCACTTGTAAATTATTGCAGTCATTTAGAAATAGTGTTGGTTTGTTCTGAAAGGTCAATTGATTTTGACATTGCTTGCTTTACTTTTGTTAATGTTATGCCTTCCTAATGAAAGAGATTGTTTTTGTTTACTTCTTGGCAACTGAAATCCACTTGACGCCCCCATGAAAGAAAAAAAAAAAGGCTATTGAAGTTAAGTCAATTGAGCTGAAATTGCCTTTTGTGTACATCTAAGGAAGAAAACAAGTTTTAGTTCCTTTCACAGTCATATATCTTAAGTACAGTAATTACATTTAGCCTATTAAGCTTCTGATGAGGGCAAATAAACCTTATACAAAATTTAGACCGAGTTCAACAGGATTAGAAAGGGGAGGTCAGAGAGAAGATGTGGATATTACATGTTGAATCATTTGGAGTTCAAACCAACTTGGAGCCTTTCTTTTTGGCAGATATTATTTTAATAAGAGTCATTGCCTACAGACTGCTTTAATCTAATTCTAGAAACCAATAAATTGCAATCTAATTGTGAAATGATGAAAGACAGTGATTTGAAGAAACGAATGTGTTTACATGCAGTTTAGCCCAAGCTCAGTTTTGCAAAAAGGAGTCTGAAATATCTAATCTCTACTTTAGGGGTAAAAATGCATTTAGGGGGCCACACCCATATAGCTGGATATGTTTCTCCCTTTGTGTGCCTTGCCTTCCATGCCTGGGAGTCTATTTCTGTCGAATCAGATACCACCAGGCCTGTACATCCCCGTCTCCAGAGCCCCTCGGGGTAAAGAGCTGAGGAACAGTAAGTCCCCAGAACAATTGGGGAGCCTGTTCACAGTTTTGGCTGCCTGTGCTGCTACTCTGCCAGTCTGTCTGAAGCATTTGGGGAACACCCAGTCTTTGCAAAAGTTTGAACATGGTACTAGGGAACAAAAATGAATAAACAATAAAATTTCCCCCAAGCTGAGAACAAGGACCTCACTCTCCTGTCTGATTTCCTGCCATTGAGCCAGATCTGTATCAGAAGATCCAGTGCACATATGTGCTGGAGTACGGAGAACACAGACTTCTTCCCAGCCCACCTGAATGTGCTGGGTCTATCAGTCTCTCCAGTCAGATCAACTGCTAAAATATAGTCAACTGGTTTATTTCACAAAGCAATGGTTGTCCTCATGCCTTTGTCTTTGGTTATACCGTCACTCTACTGGAACATCCACACCTCTCTTCTCCCAAGACTGACTCCCCCTGGAACCTCCCTGGTGGTCCAGGGGCTAAGATTCTGAGCTCCCAATGCAGGGGGCCCAGGTTCCATCCCTGTTCAGGGAACTACATCCACATGCCTCAACTAAGAGTTAATGTGCTGCAGTGAAGTTTGAAGATTCTGTGTGCCACAACTAAGACCTGGCATAGCTAGATAACTAAATAAATCACTTCCTTTGAAAAAAAAGAATAAAAAGACTGACTCCCTGCTTGTCCTTCTAGGCTCAGCTGTGCTGTTTTCCTGGGAAGCCTTTCCTAACCTCCATCTGCAGTTAAGTCCCTCTTCAATGTTCCTCCAGTGTCCACCCAGTTTCATTTTGCATCCTCCTATTGTGATGACTATTGTAGTTCTTTTCTATCTTTTATTTAAAAATCTGTCTTTCCTATTATATGGTTTCTACAAAATCTGGCCTATCAAATTTATCTCTGTATCCTAAAGACCTGATATCATACATGGCTTTTGGCAGGCATTGAATTCATTCAAAAATATGTGTTGGGATTCTTCTGTGTGCTACGTACTATGTGTGCTATGCTGGATGCTGCAGCTAATCATCACTTGTGCTTGCTGAATGAATAGTCTCCCATCCTTTGGTTCTTTGCCATCTTTTGCACTGCAGTGGAAAAGAAACCTTGCCTGGTGGGTTAGTTACCAAGACCTGAATGCAAAGGGTGAGAGAGACCTCCCTTTGGATTCTTATTTATATGTATTGATTGCTCACTCTGCCATGGAGCAGCAAGCAGCTATGTGTTCTCATCCATTTAGTGGGCAGGGGAGCATGGTGGATAAGAACCCAACGTGAACTATATTCTGCCCATGAGCCCTACTTCTATAATGTCCTAACTCTAGGACTTTTGTGAGTTCCTTAACCTCTGTTTCCTCATCTGTAAAATGGGGAGAGACAGACTGGAAGAGGGTGATCAACCATCCCAGCTTGCCAGGGACTACCCCAGTTTTAGCTGAAAGTCCTGCATCCTAGAAAACCCATCAATTCCAGGCAAACCAGGATGTCTGGTCACTCTAAGCTAACTTTCTTGCCTCAGGACTCACGGTCTATAAGAGGCCCATTCGAGCTGAGTAGTATGAAGCACAGCTATTGAACAATCTCCCGCTGCAGCTCTCACACTTTAACCTACATCAGAATCACTTATAGAGTTTGTTAAACACAGACTGCTGAACCCCACCCCAGAGTTTCTGATTCAGTAAGTCAGAGGTAAGGCCGGAAAAGTTGTGGTTTAACAAGTTTCCAAGTGATGCTGCTGCTACTGGTCTCAGAACCATACTTGCTGAATTACTGGTCTGTGCATTTAAATGGATATGTTATCAGCTGAGAAACAAAATTGCTCTCGACCTAAGCTGGCTGATCTCTCCCCAAAAATTGGAATTATAAGCTAAAAGACAAATGTTGGAAAACCTCTGGAGCGTCTTTCTATCAATGGCATAGCTCTAGTGAGAAGGTCTTTGTGTCTCAATTTGTGTAAAATGGGGCAAACAATAGGATCTACATCATATAGCTCATGTAAGTACTGAATAAGTTAATACATGTAGAGTTCTTAGGGCAACGACCAATGCATGGTGAGAACTTCCTGTGATTGCTTATTTTCTTAAAAACAATCTTATTTCTTTATTTTTGGCTGTGCTAGGTGTTCATTACTACACAGGATTTTTTTCTAGTTGTGGCAAGAGGAGGCTACTCTATAGATGCAGTGCATGGGCTTCTCCTTGTGGTGACTTCTCTTGTTGCGGAGCACAGGCTCCAGGGCACACGGGCTTCAGTAGTTACAGCATGTGGGGTCAGTAGTTGCAGCTCCCAGGCTCTAGAGCACAGGCTTGATAGTTTTGGTGCACCGGCTTAGTTGCTCTTCAGCACGTGGGATCTTCTCGGATCAGGGATCAAACCCATGTCTCCAGCACTGACAGGTGAATTCTTTACCACTGAGCCACCAGGGAAGACTTGTGATTGTTTATTAATGTTGTTATTAATTATGGATGCTCATGTCTCTAGAGATGACGAGGCTTCTGCCCTCCTTAAATCTCCATGGTTTAACTTCTCCACTTTCATGAGATAATATAGTGTCCTTCCAAAACATTCCTCTATGGCATGTGGCATGTGCCAAGCAGAATAACAGCCTCCCAAATACATTCACATTCTCATCTCTGGAACCTACATGGTAAAAGAGACTTTGCCGATGTGATTTTAACAAAGAGAGATATCTGAATGGGCCCAATGAAGTCATGTGGGTCCTTAAAAGGGAAAGAGGGAGACAAGAGCATCACAGAAGAGAGGCAATGATGGGAGCAGACTTGGAGAGATTTTAAGATGTAACACTGCTGGCTTTGAAGATGGGGGACGGGAAACAAGCAAAAGAATGTAGGCAGCTTCTAGAAAAGACAAGAGAATGGAGTTTCCCATGCACATTCCCAATACCATACTGTCAGCTCACTGAGGGCTGTTTTGGACTTCAGACATTCACAACTGTAAGAAAATTATATTTTAAGCCACTAAATTAGTGATAATTTGGTACAGTCGCAATAGGAAACAAATACATGGCATAAGCTAACCAAAGCTAAAGTTAGATTCTGTTGCTCACAACAAATAAACAGTTTGGCAACAGCTCCTGGAGAAGGGAAAGGCAACCCATTCCAGTATTCTGACCTGGAGAATTCCATGGACAGTCCATGGCTTTGCAAAGAGTCGGAACTGACTAAGCAACTTTCACTTCACTCAGTACAGTCACTAGGAGAGTCTAAAGAATGGGCAGGTCTCTGCTGGGTGGTTGTTCAAGTCCTTATGGCATCTATTGGGATCACCGGGGGGCATCCTATTTGTAGCCGAATTGGTCTTGGGGGGAGGTGAATTTTAAGTTGACTTTACTCATTTGTCTGGCACATTAACAAGGACAGTTTGAAGGCTAAGCCTTTCTCAATCTCCTTGTGATCTCAGGGATTGTCCACACGATCCTTCCAGCAGTATTGCCAGACTTCATATATGGGAGCTCTGAGTTCCAAGACTGAGGGTTCCAAGAGAACTAGGCAAAGGTTCTAAGGCTTCTTTTCAATTTTTTATTTTTAATTGATTGATGATTGGTTTACAATACTGGATTGGTTTCTGTCACACAACATAAATTACCCATAGGGGTATATATCAGCTCAGTTCAGTTGTTCAGTCATGTCAGACTCTTTGCAACCCCATGGACTGCAGCACGTCAGGCCTCCCTGTCCATCATCAACTCCGGAGTTTACTCAAACTCATGTCCATTGAGTTGGTGATGCCATCCAACCATCTCATCCTCTGTTGTCCCCTTCTCCTCCCACCTTCAATCTTTCCCAGCATCAGGGTCTTTTCAAATGAGTCAGTTCCTTGTATCAGGTGGCCAAAGTATTGGAGCTTCAGCTTCAGGATCAGTCCTTCCAATGAATATTCAGGACTGATCTCCTTTAGATGGACTGGGTGGATCTCCTTGCAGTCCAAGGGACTCTCAAGAGTCTTCTCCAATACCACAGTTCAAAAGCATCAGTTCTTCGGCGCTCAGCTTTCTTTACAGTGCAACTCTCACATCCATACATGACTACTGGAAAAACCATAGCTTTGACTAGATGGACATTTGTTGGCAAAGTAATGTCTCTGCTTTTTAATAATATGCTGTCTAGGTTGGTCATAAATTTTCTTTCAAGGAGTAAGCGTCTTTTAATTTCATGGTTGCAGTCACCATCTGCAGTGATTTTGGAGACCAAAAAAATAGTCTGACACTGTTTCCCCATCTATTTGCCATAAAATGATGGGACTGGATGCCATGATCTTAGTTTTCTGAATGTTTAGCTTTAAGCCAACTTTTTCACTCTCCTCTTTCACTTTCATCAAGAGGCTCTTTAGTTCTTCTTCACTTTCTGTCATAAGGGTGGTGTCATCTGCATATCTGAAGTTATTGATATTTCTCCTGGCAATCTTGATTCCAGCTCAGCATTTCTCATGATGTACTCTGCATATAAGTTAAATAAGCAGGGTGACAATATACAGCCTTGACATACTCCTTTCCCTATTCAGAACCAGTCTGTTGTTCCATGTCCAGTTCTAACTGCTACTTCCTGACCTGCATACAGATTTCTCAAGAGGCAGGTCTGGTCATCTGGCATTCCCATCTCTTGAAGAATTTTCCACAGTTTGTTGTGATCCACACAGTCGAAGGTGTTGGCATAGTCAATAAAGCAGAAGTAGATGTTTTTTTGGAACTCCTTTGCTTTTTTGATGATCCAACGGATGTTGACAATTTGATCTCTGGTTCCTCTGCCTTTTCTAAGTCCAGCTTGAACATCTGGAAGTTCACAGTTCACGTACTGTTGAAGCCTGGCTTGGAGAATTTTGAGCATTACTTTACAAGTGTGTGAGATGAGTGCAATTGTGCGGTAGTTTGAGCATTCTTTGCCATTGCCTGTCTTTGGGATTGGAATGAAAACTGACCTTTTCCAGTCCTGTGCCCACTGCTGTACATATATTCCCTCCCTTTTGAATCTCCCTCCTACCTCCCACCCATTTCCACCTCTCTAGGTTATTACAGTGCCCCCATCTGAGTTCCCCAAGTCCTTCAGCAAATTCCCATTGGCTATCTATTTACATATGTTAGTGCATATGCATAAATGCTACTGTCTCCATTTATTTCACCCTCTCCCTTTTCTCCCCCACCCTTGTCCATAATTCTGTTCTCTATGTCTGCATCTCCACTGCTGCTTTGTGAGCAGATTCATCAGTATCATCCTTCCAGATTCTATATATATGCACTAATATACAATATTTGTTTTTCTTTTTCTGATTTACTTTACTCTGTATCATAGGCTCTAGGTTTATCCACCTCATTAGAACTGACTCAAACGTGCTCCTTTTTACAGCTGAGTAGTATTTCATTGTATATATGTACCACAGCTTCTTTATCCATTCATGTCGATGGACATCTAGGTTGCTTCCATATCCTAGCTATTGTAACTAGCGCTGCAGTGAACACTGGGGTACATGTGTCTTTTTCAGCTTTGATTTCTTCAGGGTATATGCCTAGAAGTGGTATTGCTGGGTCATATGGTGATTTTATTCCTAGTTTTTTAAGGAATCTCCATATGGTCCTCTATAGTGGCTTCATTAATTTACATTCCCACCAGCAGTGCAGGAGGGTTCCCTTTTCTCCACCTGCTCTCCAGCACTTGTTGTTTTTGGATTTTTTGATTATGGCCATTGTGTCTGGGGTGAAGTGACACCTCGTTGTAGTTTTGATTTGTATTTCTCTAATAACGAGTGATGTTGAGCATCTCTTCATTTGTTTATTAGCCATCTTATGAGCTAGTTTTTATTGCTTAAGAAGCAGCACATAAAGTTAGCTATACACACACACACACACACAAAGCACATGGCTAAGAATTGGGGAGTAGTAGTGCCCCTAGAGCAAGATTTGAGGCACTGTTACTGGTGGAGGGAGAAAGGATGCTAGAACCAAAACCACAGGACTCTTCTAATGAAGACACAGAAGGCAGCCAGTTGAGAGATATGAGAAAAGCAACCCCCATAGCCAACCTACTTTAAAATCCCTATTTTAAAGAATGAGTCTATAGCTTAAAAGACATCAAATATGTAAAATAAGTGTTAAATGAATGGGGACTATGGGTTTCATTATTTGTTTCTTGTTTAAATTATTTTTTAATGTACTGATAAAATAACAATATTAAGAGAAATGAAAACATTCAGAATCTCACCACACTGGCACACAGTTTTGAGTTTTTTCTCTCCTTCCAGTCCATATAACCTTGGTCTCCATATTTTTGAAGGTTAACTAATTTGTTATTTTATCTTTAGAATACCCACACAACCAGGATTCATTAAAGTATGGTGTCTTTATTTACCAATTCATGAAAGTTTATAGGAAATAAATTTAACTTCATTGAGATTATTTTTTCTTTACTGCATAAACTGCAATTGTCTTAAGTTAAAGAAAAGCTCATCTATAATTCTGACACTATAGTACAGTGAATTAAATGTTTGTATATTACCTGTTAATCGTGGTTCATATACATTCATGCTCTTTTCCCCTAAAGTTGGAATCTATTTCTATTTTTCCAACTATTTACTTAAAATTTTTTTAATTTACAGAGAAGATTCAAAATAATATCTTTATATCCCCTATACATAGATCTACCAATTGTGACTATTTTGCCACATTTGCTTTTGCTCTTTCTCTCTGTGTCTCATTCACACTCCTCCACACAACAGACACATACACTATTTCCTTTTGCTGAACCATCTGAAAGTTCTAGACATCATAATACCTGATGCCTGAATACTCAATCATGTGTCTTCTACGTAACCAAAATACGACTGCCGTACACAAAAAATTTGACACTTATATAACAGTATCTAATATACAGCACATAAGCATATACTTCCAGAATATCTTCTAATGTTGCTCTTTAAAACTTGGGACTTAATCAAGGTTCACTCATTACATCTTTGTCACATCTCTTAGCTTTCTTTTGGTCTAGAAAAGTGTCCTGTCATAGTTTTAACTCTTTCAGAGACTGACTTTTATTTGAAGAGTCCTGACCAATTGTTTCATTGTATATCTTACATTCTAGATTTGCCACATTGTATTCTCATGATTAAATTCAGGTCAAACATTTTGCTCAAGAGCACTATGTATGTGATGATGTACATGTGCTTGTCACTGCATCCCAAGAGGAAGCACATGATGTCAGGTTGTCCAGTTACTGGTCATGCTAATCTTCACTCCTGGGTTAAAGTACTGTCTGTTGTGAAAGTACCTTTTCCCTTTGTAGTTAATAATTAATCTATGGAGGTGACACTCAGAGACTGTGTGACTATCTCATTTCCCAACAACATTTTACCCAGAGGATTGGGATCCCTTGACAATGTTTCCTAATTACTACACTGGTGGCTACAAATGGCAGTGTTAATTCAGTCACTATTCCTGTTTACAGATTTAGCTGACACACTTCTGTATAAATGAGCTCTATTCCTCCCCTTTGAAACATCAATATAAACTCTGTTTTCCATGCCTGTGTGGTCTTCTCTCACACTGACACTAGACTTGGTCATGTGACTTGCTTTGGTCATAGGGACCCTAGCAAGCAAGACCAAGTAGAAGCTTGATTAGCTCTTGCATTAGAACTTGTCTCCTGGGAACATTCTTTTGTAAAACCAAGCCATCGAGCTATAACGAAGTCCAGGTTATCCTGTTGGAGATGGAGACCACATAGAAAGGCCTAGGAGAGTAAGACACCACGTGAAGAATGAGGCCAAAGCGTAAGGCAGCCATAGGAATGGTTCCCACTGACAGCTCGTGGAGCAAAAGAACCACCCTCAAATCATGAGAAGTTATAAACTGTCATTGTTTTAAGCCACTAAGTTTGGGGCATTACATTTTATTAGATAACTAAAATAAAACACATACTCAGAGAAGTCTTAATGGTAATGTTGCATAAAAAACTACCCCCAAACTTAAAAGCTTCAACCAAGAATTTATTATTATTTCTCGTGATTAAGTAGGTCAAAATTCAGAAAAGGAACAGCAGGGAAGACTTGATACTGCTCTACAATGTCTGAGACCTCCGTAAGGATGATGTGAATGTGGGAGGCTGGAACAACTGGGAGTTGTCTGGTACTTCCCCCATATATATATATGGCTTATTCGCATGACTAGCTTAGGCTTCCGAGCAATATGGCAACCTCATAGTAACTGTTTCTCACATGGCATTTAAGGGCTCCTAAGAGCCAGTGTTCCCAGAGACAGGAAGAGGAAGCTCCTTAAGATCCAAGTCTGCACACTGGCATAGTTACTTCTTCCACTGAATTCTATTGGTCAAAACAGCATCCGAACCTGCCTACAGTCAATCAGGAACACAGAATCTACCTCTTGATAGGAAGAAGTCAAAAAATCTACAGTATCTTTAATCTGCCAAACATCTCTTCTTTATCATTCTATTCTCTCCTCCTATAGGAAACTGTTTTAATTGTGTGTGTGTGTGTGTACATGCACGCATGTTTTCAAAAATAGGTGAAAAAACCTGTAAGTTTTATTTCTCCTTTCTTTTAATACAATAGGTAGCAATATTTAAATGTTCTTTTGTACATTGCTTTCTTCCTAGATAGCTTTATTGAGGTATTAATACTATATAATAAATTTCACATATCTAAAGTGCATAATTTTATAAATTTTGACCTGTGTATATACCTATGAACCACCAATACAATCAAGATAGTGAACAAGTCCATCATCTCTCTCTCATTTTCTTTGGTCACACCAGGAGGCTTGCAGGATGTTAGTTCACCCACCAGTAAAAGCACAGAGTGTCCTAATCACCGGACTACCAAGGAATTCCCAACCCCTGTCTCATGATCCTTTTCTCCTGACACTCTCTCCCACCCTGTCCCCAGACAACCATTGATCTGCTTTCAGTCATTACATATTAGCTTGCATTTTATAGAATTATATATAAATAGAATAATACAATATATCTTTCTTTTATGTTCTTCTAGAACTTTGACTTCTTTCACAAGATATAATTATTTTGAATTCTTCCATATTGCTGCATGTATCAGCAGTCTTTTTTAAATTGATGAGTACTATCTAATTATATAGCTATATCACAACTTGTTTATCCATTCATCTGTTGATAGGTATTTAGGTTGTTTCTAGTTCAAGGCTTGTTGTATTCTGCTCAAACTGCTGTAATAAAATACCATAGATTGGGTGACTCAAAAAATAGACATTTGTTTCTCATAGTTCTGTGGACTCTGAAGTCCAAGATCAAGGTGCCAGCTGATTCAGCTCTTGATAAGGGCCCTCCTCATGGCTCACAGACAACTACCTTCTTGCTATATCTTTACATGGTAGAGAGGGAGCAAGCTCTGGTCTTTCTTCCTCTTCTTATATGAACACTACTCCCCACTAGGCAGTGAATACTGTTATTATCAGCATTTTACAGAGAATGAAACTGAGTCACAGGTAAATGAACTTGCCTAAGTTCCCACAGCAATAAAGAACAGAGTCAGAATTGAGGTCAAGGTCATCTAAATCCAGGCTGCGCCTTAACCATGGTTCTATATCTGCTTATTGAGCACCTTCTATGCACCTGGTCCGATTCTTGGTACTATCCTAGGATACCAGCTAACAAGCAAAACCCCTGATCTCATGGAGCCTTCAATGGGGAAGCAGACATTAATCATATTAATAAATCAATCTACAATATGCCTGCTGGAGATGTAAGATATGGAGAAAAATAAAATGGGGTAAGGAGGATAAAGAACGCTGGGGTGTGCAGGCAGTAGGGGTTGCTGTTTTGCCGTTTAGATTTGTCAGGAAAAAGTATACTGATTAGGCCACATTTGAGCAAGAACACGAAGGAAGTGAGGATGAAACCATAGAAAACATCTAAGGGAAAATAAATATAAAGTCCCTGAAGTAGAAAAATGCCCATAATGTTAAAAAACAAGAAGAAGGTAAGTAGGATGGAGAGGAAAAGTAGAAAGGGAGAAAGAGAGAAGTTAGGGATACCAGGTCATGCAGGGCCTTAAAGGCCAAGGAGGGACTTCTGAGTGAGGTGGGAGCCCATGAAGGGTTCCGAATAGAAGACAGATGTGATTCAGTCATGAAATGTGACTAACTCACATTGTGTAAGAATTATTCTAGCTGTACTATGGAGAAAAGTATGGAGATTCCTTAAAAAACCAGGAATAAAACTACCATATGATCCAGCAATCCCAGTACTGGGCATATACCTTGAGGAAACCATAACTGAGAAAGATACATGTACCCCAAAGTTCATAGCAGCACTATTTACAATAGCTAGTACATGGAAGCAACCTAGATGTCTACCAACAGATGAGCAGATAAAGAAGTTAAGGTACATATATACAATGGAGTACTATTTAGCCATAAAAGAATGAATTTGAGTCAGTTGTAGTGAGATGGATGAACCTAGACCTATAAAGTAAATCAGAAAGAGAAAAACAAGTATCATATATTAATGCTTATATGTGGAATCTTGAAAAATGGTATCAATGAACCTATTTGTAGGGAAGGAATGGAGAGACAGATGTCAAGAACAGACTTGGACACAGTCGGGGAAGAAGAAAGTGGGACGAATGGAGAAAGTGCGTGCTGAGTCACTTCAGTCATGTCTGCTTCTCTGTGACCCTATGGACCATGGCCTGCCAGGCTCCTCTGTCCATGGGATTCTCCAGGCAAGAATACTGGAGTGGGTTTCCATTTCCTTTTCCAGTGATAAAGTATGAAGTGAGTGAAGTGAAGTCACTCAGTCATGTCCAACTCTTTGCGACCCCATGGACTGTAGCCTACCAGGCTCCTCCATCCATGGGATTCTCCAGGCAAGAGTACTGGAGTGGGTTGCCATTGCTTCTCCTATGGAGAAAGCAGCATCAATGTATATAAACTACCATGTGCAAAATGGATAGCTGGTGAGAAATTGTTGTATAGCGCAGGGAGCCCAGCATGGTGGTCTGTGATGACCCAGAAGAGTGGGATACGGGGAGGGAGGTGACATACATGTAATTATGGCTGAATCACATTGTTGCATGGCAGAAACCAACACAACATTGTAAAGCAATTTGCCTCCAATTAAAGAATAAATAATAAGAACAAAGATAAAAAGAATTATTCTGGCTATGGTATGGAAAGTAGATGGTAGAAGGCAACAGCAGAAGCAGACGGATCAGACAGGAGGCTGTTGGCAAGGGTGCAGGTCAAAGATGATGGCGGCTCTGGCCAAAGCAGGTGGCAAGAAATGAACACTATCTTTGGGGCACATAGCAGCCTCATTGCTTGTTTCCTGGGGGCTCTAGCTTCTCAGAAACTCATCACTGACCTATGGGCACATCACAGACTACTTGAAGCCTATCTAAGAGTTTACTGAGTATCCAGGGTCTTCTGGGTTAAGGAAAGTGTCTTTAATCAGAACAGCAGCTCTGTGTTGTCTGACATCATGTAATGTGTTTAGCTTAATATAGATGAATAATGAAAAACTTTAATGAACTACGGCAGAGCCTGCAGCCTCTGATAAATCTGAGCATTACTGCTCTTCCGACAGGAGAATTATGCTCAGGGTTCAGATAAAATTGCATTAACTGTTGCTTCTATGTACTCAATAAAAAGCAGAAGCATGAGTCACATCCCCAATTCTAAAAGTAATACTTTTGAATACTGTGGTAAAGTCTGCAGAAATGCATCCAGCTGGATGTCAAGGACCGATCCTTTGTGGAGTTACCTTGGTCAAGGGCTGGTCCTTGGCTTTGAGGGGTCAGAGATCTAATTTGGTTGTTGATCCAAAGCTGCTCAAAGGCTGAAGGCAGCTTCTGGCCTGCCTGAAGGTATACGTGGCCCAAAGCAGAGGTCATGTTGGTGTCTCCATGTGGGATCCAGAGTCTGAGGAAGATGTTGTGAGGTGTCAGATGGTTTAACTGAGATGCCACTCTCAGCACTGGGGCACTCAGGAGGAAGCTGGGTCATCAGAGATCAGGACAACATAATCATTAACTCTAGGGAACAACTGCCTGGGTTCAAATCCTTGGTTCAAATCCCTATTCTGCCACTTAAATTGCTTAATCTTCCTGAATCTACACTCAGTGAGTTAAAATGTATGAGGTACATAAAATAGCACCTGGCATATTGTGTTTTTACATGATAATATCACAGTTAATAGTAGAACAAAGATAAGGTAAATCGGAACAGCTACCAAGGGATCAGACTGAAAAAGAACCTATGTTTTACAAGGTGAAGCCCAAAAACTAATTCTCCCTGGTTAAGATCTGCCTGAACAGTGGACCTCCAACAATATCTATCTCCCAATCCCCCAGAACCTAGGAACATGCTACCTTACATGGCAACAAGGGACTGTGCAGATATAATTATGTTAAGGATCCTGAGATGGGTAGATTATCTTGGATTATCCAGGCAAGCCCAAGATCTTCCCATGGACCCTTGTAAAAGGGAGACAGGAAGATCAGAGGAATATATGTGACAACAGAAGCAAAGATCAGAGTGACAGAAGCCATGAACCAAGATACCATATTATAACAGTTGAAGGGAGAAGATAAAATTGTATGAAAAACTGCAAAAAAAGCAGTTATAAAGAAACTATCAATAAAATAGGATGACATGGTAAAAACTCATTACTCACTGGGCTTCCCTAGTGGCTCAGTGATAAAGAATCCTCCTGCCAATGCAGGAGATACAGGTTCGATCCCTGTTCTAAGAAGATCCCACATGCCATAAAGCAACTAAGCCTGAGTACCACAACTATCAAGCCTGTGCTCTAGAGCCTGGGAACCACAACTACTGAAGCCCATGCACCCTAGAGACCATGCTCCACAACAAGAGAAGCCACTGCAATGAGAGCCCGGGCACTGCAACCAAGAGTAGCCCCTGTTTGCCACAACTAGGAAAAAGCCCACACAGCAATGAAGACCCAGCACAGCCAAAAATAAATAAATACATAGATAAATAAAATTCTAAAACAACAACAAAACTCATTATTGATTGCCTTATAGAATGATCACCTTCCATGCAGGGAAAGTAGTCTTGAGAAATACCTTTCCAACTGGGAAGCACTGGCATAGCTCAAAAGAGAGGACCTGGAGTTTTTTCCCTCCTGTAATTCAGAAGATTAACTTGTTTGTTCTTTCTAGGGCAAAAGAGGAGAGAATGTGTTAAAAGACCCTCATGCAGTAGATACAGGATAAAAATGTACTATTATTATTCATTATTTGTCAATGCCCAGTCTTCCATGGTTCTGAGTTCACTGGGTAAGTAAAGTTACAAATACACAGCAAGTGGTCTCACTTACTAGGGCAATGGTGTGTCTAAAATATTTACATTTAGAGGGCGGATGATAGGAAGGTCATCTGAATCCCACACTGAGGTCCACTGCAATGACAAATGGCAGTGTTTGCTCTTCAAAGGAATGTGGCTGTACACCATTACCCGCCTGACTCAGGGTAAGTGCCTGGCATGTGCAAGCTTCTTGGCAGAAAAGGCATCCAGCGTTATCCGAACAAGGCCCACCAGAGACACTGCCCCATGACTGCTGATGACCTTCAAGTCCCTTATCCCCAAGGACAAGCAAAGAGCTTCCCACATGTGAGCTTGCTGGCTGCTGCCTTAACTCTAAATCTTCCCCTGACTGCTTACTTTTCCATTTTGATTCCTGTCTTCACTGTTAACCTTCAGGACCATTTCCCCACCAGTCGACCTTGGACCTTTCAGTATCAATTCTTGTTCTCCGTCCCAACTGTGCTGCTGCCTCACACCAGATCACATAAGCCCCATTTCAAGTGTACTTCAACCCTCCAAGGCAGCTTTTCCCCCAGCGCTACCCATGTGAACCATCCCCCAGCCCTCAGACTTTCCCCAGGGCATTTCATGAACTTGAAACTAAGCATTCAGAGTGTCTTTCCGGGATATTGGTTTTGATGCAGCGTAGTAATTGGAGTTAACCAAGTATGTTACAGAAAAACACTGCCTGGCTTTGAAAAGTAGATCTTTCACTTACTAGCTACGCAATCTTGGACAAATTACACCCCTATGTCTCAACTTTTTCATCTATAAAATGGGGCTAATGATTCAATGAGGCAATGCCTGTAAAGAGTTAGCTCAGGGCCTGATAAACAGCAAATAACCATTAGCTCCTACTGGTGTCACCCTTGTTCCTTTGTCACAGATTAACTCAGTGGCATCATAGTAACCTTAACGTACTGAAGACTGCTTAACTTTCCACCAATGCATAATACAACATAAAAGCACGCACTTTATAAATCTTAGTTTTAAGAATGGGCCCTCCTTCTCTGAAATCAAAATAGGAAAATGTGTGGCTGTGTGGTTCATGTAAAAGATGACATGATGACTCTCTGGAGGATTTTTACCCAGCAGATATGACACTATATCTGTGGCAGAAACCATCTGATCCAAGGCTTAAACACAGAGCATCCTGAGAAAATAGTGTAGAAAGATAATAAGTCCATGGCTGGATGAAAGAAGTACAGAATAAGGCTGACAAGACAGGAAGGTGATGGTGATGGAGGGCCTTGAATGCCAGGTTGAACAGTAAATGAATTGCAAGGCCATAGGATTTAGAGACCCATAGCCTGGGTGTGAATATTTGGCCTCATACTAAGTAAACAGTGACATTCAAATTTTTCTAAATATGACACACAGTAAGAAAAATGGTTTATTTTGTTCCAGCACAAACACACACACTCACTCACTCACACACGTGCTCATATACATATACTCTTGAATCAAAGGTTAATGAAACAAGTCTATTTTCTATGTCTATGTCTCTATTTCTGCCCTACTAATAGGTTCATCAGTACCATTTTTCTGGATGCCATTTATATGTTAACATACAATATTTGTTTTTTTTCTTTCTGACTTACTTCACTCTGTACAATAGGCTCTAGGTTCATCCACCTCACTAGAACTGACTCAAATGTATTTCTTTTCACAGCTGAGTAATATTCCATAGTGTATATATGTAACCATAACCTATTTATCTATCCATCTGTCGACAGACATCTAGGTTGCTTCCATGTCCAAGCTTAAATAGTGCTACAATGAACACTGGGGTACATGCATCTTTTTCAATTATGGTTTTGTTAGGATATATGCACAATAGTGGGATTGCTAAGTCACATGGTAGAGACATAGACATAGAAAACAGAATTGTGGACACAGTTGGCGAAGGAGAGGGTAGGACAAATTAAGAGAGCAGCACTGAAACATATTTCTTACCATATGTAAAATAGATAGCTAGTAAGAAGTTGCTGTATAACACAGGGAACTCAACTCAGTACTCTGTAACAACCTAGAGGGGTGGGATGGGGTAGAAGGTGGGAAGAGGGAGAGGACATGTGTATACACGTGACTGACTCACGTTGTTGTATGACAGAAACCTACACAGCATTGTGAGGCAATTATCCTTCAATTAAAAATAAATTTTAAAAATGTTAAATCACAAAAAGGTTAATGAAACAGCTCCTACCCTTAATATGCATGATGTAGTCTGATGTTTTCTCTTCTATTTTATCTCATTTCTTAAAGCTGCTAGCCATGGCCATTCAATTGATCTCATGACCCATTAATGAGCTGCATCCTACAGCTGAACTAGAGAAAAATTACTTCATATCTCTGAACTTTAGATACTTACTATGAAGAGATGATGCCAATATTATAAAGTTAGGGATTAAAAAAGACATACTATGTAAAGCACCTAATATGGTGATTGATACATAACACATACTCAATGAGTAGCAGTTGAAAATATTTTTGCAATTAATTGATGGAGGTGGAGAGAAATATTTTGAGGAGTTAAAGGTTTCTGGAAATTGTAAGCCTAGTGACCAGGAAAAATTGTGTAGTGACATCAGTTGGGTAAGAAGATGGTATAAGGCTGACGGGGAGATACCTAAGGTTTTGTTGCATGGCTTCATTTTTGCTTTCATTTCTGACTATAAAAATCATACCTGATCAATATACAGTTTGGTTTTTGTATTTTGTTTATAATACCTTAACTCTCAAAAGTCTAAAATATTTATGTATTTTAAATGTTCACTAAAATTCCTTTCAATGCTTTTAGACTTAGAAAGCATTTTCCCACAATTGGACAAGCAAAATATTCACCTCCACTTTATTACTTCCCTATGTTAATGATTTCACTTTAACGTTCAGTTATTAATTTCTTGAAATGTACTTGATATGTATATGAGGTGAGGTTCTTGATAGTTTTAGCCAGTCAATTTTCCTAAGGCATTATTTAATAAACCATCCCTTTCATACTGACTTATTGCATTTATCTTAATGTTTATTATACCTATGTATATTATATATATGCATGTATGTCTTTTGGGGTTATTTTCAAATCCTTCATTTCTATCATTTTGTTCAGTTTATACTTGTGCTCATACTATTCATTTTTTCTTTTAGTGGTATTGAGAAATTTTTCTAGCTCAGGAAGTACAGAAAGTAATAAACACTATGTAACCACCTTTCAGAATCAACAAATATTATATTTGCTTCACATATTTTTTAAACTAATAAATTTTATTTTTTAGAGCAATTTTAGGTTCACAGCAAAACTGAACAGGAAGTACAGAGGGTTCCCCTAAACACCCTATCCTCACACATGCACAGTGCCTTCTCCGTTATCAACATGCTGCCTCAGAGGAGTACATTTGTTAATTGATGACTCATATTGATACATCATCATTGCTCAAAGTCCACAGTTTACATTAGGGTTCACCTTTGGTACTGTACATTCTATGTGTCTTGATAAACATACCAGGCCATGTATTCACCGCTGTAGTATCATGTGGAATAATTCAGCTGCCCTAAAAGTCCTCTGTGCCCCAACTATTCATCCCTTCCTCCCACCTAACCTCTGGTAAACACTGATCTTGTTACTGCCTTCACAACTTGACTTTTGCAGAATGTCATATATTAATAGCTGGAATCACACAGCAGGTAGTCTTTTCAGATTGACTTCTTTCACTTAGTAATGTGCATTTAAGGTTCCTCCAAATCTTTTCATGGCTTGAGAGTTCATTTCTTTTTAGCACTAAAACACATCTCTTTGTCTGACTATACCACAGGTTATTTATTCATTCACTTATTGAAAATATCTTGGCTATTATCAAGTTTTCTTAACTATGAATAAAGATTCTATAAACATCGATGTGCAGCTTTTTATGTGGACATAAGTTCTCATTTTATTTTGGTATACACCAAGGAGTCCAGTGACCTTCCCTGTTGGCTCAGTGGTAAAAAATCCACCTGCCAATGCAGGAGATGCAGGTTCCATCCCAGGGTTGGGATGATCCCCTGGAGAAGGAAATGGCAATCCACTCCAGTATTCTTGCCTGGGAAATTCTATGGACAGAGGAGCCTGGCGGGCTATATACAGTCCATGGGGTTGCAAAAGAGTTGGACATGACTGAGCAACTAAGCAACAACAGGAAGTACAGTTGCTGGATTATATAAGAGTATGCTTAGTTTTATAAGAACTGCCAAACTATCTTCCAAAGTGGCTATACTATTTTGCATTTCTAGTAGCAGTGTTTGAGAGTTTCTGTTGCTCCACATACTCACCAACATTTGATATTGTCAATATTTGGGGTTTTGGCCACTCTAATAGGTGTGTAGTGGTGTTTCATTGTTTTAATTTGTAATTCCCTAACAATGTATGATGTTGAACATCTTTTCATACAGTTACTTGCCAATTGTATTTCTTCTTTGGCAAGGTATCTGTTCAGGCCTTTTGCCCATTTTTCAATTGGGTTGTTCATTTCTTATTGCTGCATTTTATTTTATTTTTATAAAATATCTTTATCTATTTATCTGGCTGCACCAGGTCTTTGTTGCAGTCTGCTAGATCTTTGGTTGCAGCACTGAACTCTTACTTGTGGCATGTGGGATCTAGTTCCCTGACCAGGGATTGAACCTAGATCCCCTGTGTTGGGAGCACGGAGTCTTAGCTACTGAACCACCAGTTCAGTTCAGTTTAGTTCAGTCGCTCAGTCATGTCTGACTCTTTGCCACCCCATGGACTGCAGCATGCCAGGCCTCCCTGTTCATCACCAACTCTCGGAACTTGCTCAAACTCATGCATCGAGTTGGTGATGCCATCCAACCATCTCATCCTCTGTCATCCCATTCTCCTGCCTTCAGTCTTTCCCAGCATCAGGGTCTTTTCCAATGAGTCAGCTCTCTGTATCAGGTGGCCAAAGTATTGGAGCTTCAGCTTCAGTCCTTCCAAAGAATATTCAGGACTGATTTCCCTTAAGGGACCACCAGGGAAGTCCCTTAGTGAGTTTTAAAAACTCTTTGTATATTTTGGATAATATTCCTTTAGCAAATGTGTCTTTTGCAAATATTTTCTCCCAATTTGTGGCTGTCTTCTCATCATTTTGACAGTGTGTTCTGCAGAGAAGTTTTTAATTTTAATAAAGTCCAGTTCCATATATTTTTAGAAATCAAAAACATTACAGATATAATTGAAATGATTTTTATACCCTTCTCTTTTAGCTCCTTACCTGTCTAGAGGCAAATCCCTATCATGAAGTTAGTGTGCACACATCTTATCCATGTTTTCAATACTTGCATTTCACATATGCCCGTAAACCAGTTATTATCTTATTTTGTTTGTTTGTTTGTTTACAGCAATGCTATCATACTGTAAAAGTCATTCTGTAATTTTTCTTTTTCACTCAAAATTATATTTTTGAGATATATCCATGTTTAAACTGACAAGTCTAGTTTATTCACATAAGCTATTGTACAGCATTTGGTCACGAGTAAACAAAAGCAAATGTGTTAGTGTATTCACCAACAAACATTCATATATTCAGGCTTGTTTCAATTAATTTTGGTAATTAACAACAAGCTGCAAAGAAATTATAGTACGTCTCTTTATGTATATATGCAGAACTTTCTCTGTATAGACACAGATGTGGAATTGGAGCAGATGTTGTCTAATGACTCTTAAAAGAGGTGGTACTCATTTATATTCTCAGCAACAGTATAATTCTAACATTTATTCTTGCCAGACTTTAAAACTTTTTCAGTCAAGTAGCTGAGATAGCTTTTTTATGTAAAAAGTATCTCATTTTAAAATGTTTTTATTTTTTCCAGACTATAAATAAGGTTTATATTTTCCATAAATTACCTGTTCATATCATTTGCCCATTTTCTATTTTTCCTTCTGATTTCAAGACAGTCTTTAAAAGACACTAATGATTTTATTGGTTATTACGTTGCAACTTTTTTCTTTCAATCTTCAGATTTTGTTTTACCTTTGTTAAAGACACCTGTTGTTATATGTTTGGGCATCCCTTGTGGCTCAGTGGTGAAGAATCCTCCTGTAATGCAGGAGACACAGGAGATTTGGGTTCGATCCCTGGGTCGAGAAGATCCCCTGGAGAAGGAAATGGCAACCCACTCCAGTATTCTTGCCTGGAGAATCCCATGGACAGAGGATCCTGGAGGGCTACAATTCATACGATCAGAGTTGAACACGACTGAAGTGACTTAGCACATGGTTATGTAGGTTATATGATTAAAGCCAAATTTACCGTTTTTCTCTTACTCCTTAGCTTTTTTAAGAACCTCATCAAAGAACTCCTTTTCTACTCTGAGACCACAGAGAACTTATCCTATAATTTTGTCTAAAAGTTTCTATATTTGGTAGAGCACATCCCTTTCCTTTACTGTTTCAGAGTCATCTTGGCTATGGCATAGTCCTTTAGATACCCAGGAAAATGATCACTTCATCTAAAAGAAGAAGTAAACTAGGATTGGCCTCATGCATGAAGATACATGAAGCAGGCATGCATGCTCTGTCACTAAGTCGTGTTTGACTCTTTTTCAACCCCATGAACTGTAACCCGCTAGGCTCCTCTGCCATGGGATTTCCCAGGCAAGAATACTGGAGTGGGTTGCTGTTTCCTTCCCCAGGGGCTCTTCCGTACCCAGGGATGCAACTCGAACCTTCTGCATTGGCAGGCAGATTCTTTTCCACTGAATCACAAGGGGAGCCCTCATCTCTGGATTAAACAGAGTTAAAAAGTTATTTATTTGGGATTTCTCATAATTTTTAGTATGTTACTGTCAATTGTAAACCTCCAGCATTTTAAAATATATTTGCCCACAGAGACTCTTTACATTGATTAAATAGTAGCAGGTGAAAATACTTTGAAAATACCATACTAAAACTTTTTTTGTGTAAGGATTCATTGATAAGTACTCCATTAAATTATAAGCTTTATGAAGGTAGAGATTATGTCACTCCTTCCCAGTCACTGTTGTTTTCCTAGTACTTTACACAATTCCTACACTAAAAGTCACTCAGTAAACATTTAATCAATTAATTACCTACTTTCATTTTTTTCAATGACTATTGTGTTAGTATTCTCAGTTATAAGTAACAGAAACTAACTTAGGCAAGAAAGCAATTTACCAAAAGGAATTTGAGTAACTTGCAGAATTGTTGAGAGCTGGATAGTCAGCCTCAAAACTAGGCTTCCAAGAATAATGCCCAAAATAATTTCCCAGGCACTGGAAGCTATAAGTTAGCATCACTGCCAGGAACTCAACTTTTCGGGAATTCCATCTGCTACCAGCACTGAAGCCACCTTGGCACCAATTTTCCAGCTTTACAGATGCCCCCAAAAGTTTAGTTTACTTGCTCTCATTGTTGCCAGCAAAATGTATTCTGTATAGAATTTGTCTTCAAATTGTTCACTTTTGAATCTAAGTCTCTCACACATATGCCTGACCGATGATGCCAGGTAACTGGTCACTGCCCCAGCTGCAATGGAGGCTGGAGCAAACATGGTTTATAGCTAATAACTTGGGAAAACAAGAATTGTAAGGAAGAAATTTCTGAACCCAGCAATGGTATTCCAAAGGAAAGAAAGACTTTTCTACTTTTTTGATTAATTGTGGTAAAATAATTTCTCAGAATATTATCAATTTAAGGTAGATTTTTAAAAATTGGTTAGCTTAAACTTTATTATGGTCTTCCCAGGTGGCACTAGTGGTAAAGAATCCACCTGCCAATGCAGGAGATGCAAGAGATAGGGGTTCAATCCCTGGAGCAGGAGATGGCAAACCACTCCAGTATCCTTGCCTGGAGAATTCCACGGACAGAGGAGCCTGGTGGGCTACAGTCCATAGGTTGCAGAGGCAGATACAACTGGGCACAGCATAGCAACAGGAACAAACTTTATCATGGTATTCTTTTATAATTGAAAGTGTCACACATCTATTATAGTGTTCTGTTTCCCTTTTATAATTTTGTTAGTGTTTTTATTCTTGATTATGTTTTACAGAAGTGTTACTTTGTTTTAATGCTCCCCTCAAAGGCATTTTATATTTTCCAAAGAACCAGCTCTTAGATTTAACTTCTAGTTGGTTAGGTTTTCATTTTTACTTTCTTTTTTTTTTTTTTAATTTTATTTTTCTTGGAATTGTTTTTGGCATTTTTTTTTACATTTGAATTCTCAGTTCATATATTTTTATACTTTCTTGTTTAATAATAAAAACATTTAAAGATGCACATTTGCCTTTAATTACTGATTTAGCCACATCTCATAAATTTAGATTATGTAATATTCTCATTTTTGTCATATTCCAAGAAATCTACAATTATCATTTATATTTCTTATGTGACCCAATCATTATTTAGAAGAACATGGTTTAACTGTTGAGCAGTTGATGTTTTTGGTTAAAAATATTTAATATTAACTTCTAGTTTTCTTGCATTTTAGTCAGAGAATATAGCTCATAAATTTCCTGGAATTTCTTGAGATTTTCTTGGCCCATTCTTATAAATGCCCATGGAATTCAGAAGAGAAGATATCTATTCTCTATGTGCAGGTTGTAAATGTTGTTAAAAGTAATTTAGACTCTGTTTTCCCAACTTTCTTCATTATATTAGTAAAATCTATACCTAAGTAATGAATAAAATCAGGCCTAGAGAACTGTTATAAAAACAAGTCACCTGAACAAGCCATGTTAGTGGGAGAGACAGTGTTTTAGAGAAAAGAGAAGAGATCGAAAGGATATGGGAAGGGCTGGGAGAGCAGAAGGAAAGGTAGGCAGAGGAGAAAGGAAGAGTCAGAAGAGCAACTCGGACTTTTGAGAAAGTACAGTTGCCCAGGAGGGCAAGTGTGGAGCACATTTTACACACACAGAGCTACGGCTGATGGAGATGTTCTTTCAAACACTGCTTGCAACGTCTTTGTCAGGTTGGGAAGCTGCCCCTAGAACATAAGAATGAAGATAAAGAAGTGCCAGCCTAAGAGAAACAAGTGGAGGATGGATGCTAGAGGGAAATAAGCAGTGTCTTCCACCCTCCCTCACTTCCTATACTTCCTTTACTCACTTCCTTTACTCCAGTGTTACCTCTCAAAGAAGTCTTTCCTGAGACATTCTATTTAAAATTGCAATCCTCTCCAAGACCTGCAGCACTCTGTCTTTTATCCTTGCTTTACTTTTCTCAAGCATTCATCACCTTCTACTATACTACATGCTTTACTTTTTACATAGTTTATTGTCTATGGATACCAGAATATAAGCACCATGAAGGCCGGGACTTTGCTGACTATTGTGTTCACTGTTTGTATCTCTGGTATACAATGCTTGACAAATAGTAGGTGCTCCATACATTTGCATATTGCAAATGCATATTGCATATCAAAATATATTGATATTTTTGCATAAAAGAATCAAAGAAGAGCACAAAGGTAAACAATGGGAGCCGCTGTTATCATTATTATAATTTCTGGCAGAAGGAGTGATTGAGCATGATGATTGTTAATAAAAGGATCTGGGAGAGCTGGCAGATAGTAACATGCTAACATTAATGCAGGAGGCATGCAGAGAAACCAAAGAATGAGCTTGCAGAGGGGCTTGCACAGCTAATCAGCATCAAGATACCAGTTGGAGAATCAGTGAACAAATTAATAGCCAGTGAAAACCTGCTCCATGTCATCTACTCTTCACAGGTGACCAGTCTGATGATCTATAGATAATTCATAGCTCTTGGGATCACCCAGGAGCCATGGTCATTTTCCTAGTGACTTACTTCAATTAAGTTTGTAGAAAAGATGATTTTTTCAAAAGACTATTATTTTCCTTTGAATTCCACAACCATACCAGAGTTCTCTTCAACATTGTGGCCATTTAGAATGATATCAAACTTTAAAACCTACCTCTTGAGAAGTCTCTTGCCCCAAAGTCTATGCTTCGGGATTCCAGGAGAGTTAAATTGTTTTTTTTAATTGTGTTTCTATAATTTTTAGCTATGGCTCCTTGAGATGATTTGAGCTACCTCTGCCTTTTACGGATAGCAACTGAACCAGATATTACAATGAGATTCCAGAAATATTTCAAGGGAACAAAAAATGGATGGACTTTCTGTCAAAACACCAAGACATCTGCAATATTCAAAGGAGATCACAGTTTTTAAATACCATACATATAAATGAAAATTAAGTTCTGAGTTTTATTTCTTTAATCTAAGTGCTTCGCATAGAGTAACTCGCTTAAGCCCTCACAGCCACTGTGAAGGGCAGGTATAGTTTACAGAAGAGGAAAATGAGGCACGAAGAGATAAGAAACTTGCTCAAGGGCTCACTCACACCTGGTAAGTGGATTAAGGTTATCAACTCAAGTGGACTCACACAGGTCTGTGCCCCTAATATTGGCCATGTTGAGAGATAGATCTCCTCCACCCTCACTCCTATCACCCCACAGAAGTAGAGCTACCTATTGCTCTAACATGCTGGTATTTCCACTAACCTCGAACAGTTTTAGTACTTCTACCCTCACATATGAGAAAACTCCGAAAAACTTGTTTTGGGCTCTGTGTCCACTCTCTGAACTCACCAGCCTATTTGCAGACAGCTGGTAAACCCCATAGAGTCTGATGCATAGACTTAGAATGAGAGGAAAGGGCGAGTCCTAAACTCGGGGCCGCCTTGTTCCTTCAGTTCTTCCTTGGCTTCCAAAGCTGACCCAAAAGTTAGTTGGCAAATTCCTCTGCTTAGCAATTAGCTACTGTTGAACAAAGATCAATACATTTGTCAATTGTGCCTGTGCTGACTACTCAGTTCCCAACCTTAAGGTTTGTTTATAAATGGGTTAACTGATGGCTGGCTTGTTGAGTGTGGCAAAGGGCCAATCTTTTCTTCTGTAATATGTGCAGTAGGGGGACTGCGGCCTCCCACTGGCAGCAACAACCATGAAGTCAGAGACACCCCCTCCCCCCACATAAAAAATTACAGGATGTGAGAGGAAGAAAGTGGGGACATGATTCCATTTCTTAAAATGATTTTACAACTTAAATTCCCTAGCCCAACGTTTACAGCTTAAATCAATTTCCATCAAATGGAGACCATTATGCAACAAGTTCAAAAGAGATGTGTGCTTTCTTCTGGAATTTCAAACAAAGATGCACTACATTTAAATAGCTTCCACAGCATTATTTCTTGCGGCTTTTGTTTTTGTTGTTGTTTTTGACTATGCAAAATGGTCTTGTATACAAAGATGCATAACTCAGTTTATTGAAACTGAATTTTCCATGGAAACCGTCCAGTGCTCCCCCAATTCACAAGCACTTTATCTGACCGTCTTTCTTCCTCCAGATAATGGCTGGCAGCAACCCACAGTGTGGAGGTTATACGCTGTACTTTAGAAAAAGTCTTGAATGGAGCCATTGTTCCCCTGAGATGGTCTGTGTGTTTCACTGAACAGAGAGCAGGGTGTAAAAAAGGCACCTTGTGTGCAACTGTTGGCGAGGTTGGGGAGTGAATTAAAATCTCCAGAAAGTCTGGGCAGTGCTGTTCAGAGGAGCAATGAACCCTCTGGAAGCACTGTTAGCTCAGACATTCCAATGCGGTGAGGCAGCCTCAGGGACATGGCTCCCTCCAGTCTCATTTAGAGAGGGATGGAGGGGGCGAGCAAAGGACATTGATCTGGACCTGATCTCTTTGCAAAAAATTGGGGAAGGCCTTTTCCAAGAATGGGGGGTTATTGATGATCACACTCAGATAACTTTCCTGTCTAAGGGACCTAGACTTTCCTTGGTTACTAATAATGAAGTGACTCATTTGGAGGATTCATGTTAACTGCTTGTGCATCTATCAGTTTGCAACAATCTAATTCCTGTGTGCCTTTTTTTTTTCTTTTTTTTTTAAACAGACAAGCCTTTGAGGGCTCCAGGTGATTAATGATGTTTGATATTACTAATTCATTAAATGCATTATAAAACCACAATCCAAAACTGTATATTGAATAAAGAGCCTACCTTGTGTATTGTCAATAATGCTTCCTTTTTCCTGGAGCCTGAAGCCTCATTCACCTCCTCAGAACGTGCAGGCACAGGGGTTGGGGTCAGTGACTACTTCCTATTCCTCTAGTACTAAGATCTCCAGCTTTTCACGAACAAAAAGTTTCCTCCATCTTCTGCAGAAGGTCTTTCCACAACCAGCTCTCAAGGAAGGAGGTAATGTTGATTTTCATTAAAATCCTAGTGGTGAGAAAACAGCAAAACAGTGTAAGGACCCAGGCTGACATACTTTTCTTTAAGGCAGAATTCTTCGGTGCACCCTCCTGTGCATTCTTTGCTCCAACCCCTCCTGCGCCTGGAAGCTCAAAGGATGGGAGGCCACTTTTAACAGTGACCTGAAAGAAGGGGTCAAACTTGAGCAGCAGGAAAATGTGTGGGAGGGGGTGGGACCCTTCCAGGTAGAGGTTCAGAGTGGGAGAAACACCATGTCGGGTTCCTACAGTTACGGGAGTTAGTCTGGAAGGCAGTAGGGAGCTGATGAAGGTTTCTGCACAGATTAAAGTTGCAGAAGAGGAAGGACAACATGGTTGCGGTGTGAGGGAGTACAAGGAGTGGACAAGTGACTGAATGTAGGAGGAGAGGTCATAACTATGGAACGGGTTGGTCCATTAAAATAGGTGAAGAGGGACAGGGATTTAGGGGAGGGAGCGGGGTGTGATAATTCGATTTTTTTCCAGGTCTCTGGCTCTCTTGACTGCTAGTTGGGTATAAAAACCACCTCAACGGCCAGGGAGGGCTCGGTGCAGAGGCTGCAGTTTCTGGCAGCGCCGAACACCTCCTGCTTGCCTCAGCAACGAAAGACACTAGATTTGGAGTCCACAGACCTGGAGGCCACTATTTGGATGGTCACTACACACCGCAGCCTGGCGCAGCACCGGGCACTGTGGTGCTCAATAATAAATCGCTGTTGGATGAGTGACGGAACACATTGGAGACTCCTTACCAGAGTGCTGCCCTTACCAGAGTAACCTTGGTTCAAGTAATTTAACCTTCAAGAGCCTCAGTTTCCGTGTGTGTGTCGAGAAGGGACGGTGCCTGGCGGAAGGTGTGAGACGATAAATTCCCGCGGCCTGAGTTGGACCGAGTTTCGGCTCTCCGGCCAGAGCCGGGCGACCCCGCCGCACTCTCTCCAGCTCCCACTGTGGCCCGGACGCCGGGCGGCCCTGGGAGGCCAGGCGGGGGTCGCCGAGCCGACGTCCAGGGCCAGGGTGGCGGCGGGGTCCGCCCCTCTCGCCCGCCTTCTCCGCGCGGCCCGCGGCCCGGGGGCGGGCCCGTCTCAGGCCTCTCCCCCCGGCCGCCCGGCGGCCCGCGGCGGCGCTCGCGGCCTCTCACCCGGGGCGGGCGAGTTCTGGGAAAGCCCGGCCCAGGGCGGGGGCCCCGCTGCCGCCCGCGCCGCCGTCAGGGCAGCGCGCAGAGCTCGGCGGGCGCGGAGCGAGGTAGCGGCGCCGGGCGGGGGCGCACGGGGCGGCGCGGGGCCGGACGGGCGGCGGGGACGGCAGACCCCCGAGCGGGAGCGGCGGCGGCGCGCCCCGGCTGTGCCTCCCGGGCTCTGCCTCCCGGGCACTTGCCCGGCTCTGCGCGCTCCTGGCATCTGCTCCGCCGCTGACACACAGTAGCGGGGACACCCGACGCCGCTAGCGACAGGCACGTTCCAGAAGGACGCTGCAACTTGGGGACTCCGGCGCGCCCGGCCAGCAGAGGAAAGGTGAGGAGGAGACTCTGGAGCTCGGTTCCCGAGGCGTGGAGAAGGGGAGAGAGGGGCTTGTAATCTCTGAACCAGTCAGTAGAGCCGCCGAGGGCAGCCAACCTCACCCAGCTGTACCTGGCGGGAGAGTGTCCCTCCCCCGCCCCATCTCCAGGGGAAAACTGAGGCAGGCGACTCCCGAGGGAACGAGAGCCAGCCTCACATGGGCTGGAGGACACCCTGGTGGGGTTTCCTTCGCCCCTTAAGATGTTTGCCTTGGGTCTCCACTGCATTTTGTGTGTGCAGTACGAAGACGAAAAATATAAACTCTTTCTGAGGCGGTCCCTAGTGACAGTATTTCAAGGAAAAGTGCTCAAGAGAGTGTTCCTGGAGAGATTAGCTACATCAAGTCCTAGAAAATACAGTATTGAACCTGGGTCTCACTTTCACTGGCCACTAGAAGAATGGCTGCGTCTTTTTTCTTAAAGTCCTCTAGTGCTGTGATAATGAATAACCTAGAAGGAAAAGTCCTCCATTGTGGCTGATGTTAAATGCACAGTGTAAATTTATGGTCCCCCCCCCCCCCCCCGCCCCCCGCCCCACTTGCCTTGTATTTAAGTCATGAGACACTTGGTACAACTGACTCAACTAATTATTGAATGTAAGAGAGATCCATCATCCATCATTCAAAGATTTAGCAGCGTCATTTTAAAGAGGGAGCACCCTCAATAGATGTTAAGTAGGAGTCACTTGATGGAAAAGTTTTATTTCCACATGGTTTTTAATTTGGGTTGCATCATGCAAAATTTGCCACTAGGTCATTTAGATCCCTGCAGGATTAGTGCATTTCCTTGTGTTTCTGCTAAGAACCCCGGGTCGGGATAGGGTGGGGTCCCTGTCAGAATGGGCAGAGCCAAGGCCTGGGGTGCTGCAACCCACCAGGAAGAATTTTTGAGAGCCTGTCTTGGGGGGTGGATTTAGGTGACCCCGTAGATGCACTTACAGGGCCCAGCTGGCCCTGGGGGGAAGGGGTGGTCGACTATCTCTGGATGCTGTATCCAGCCACACCTTCACGGATGCTTTCTGAAGAGTGCCTGGGGTGCTGTCGTCTAGCACACCCTTTGTTCTTCCTGAGTGCCCTTTCTGCTCCATTTCATTACTCTAAATCCTAACCAGTTTTGTTGCTGCCATAAGACCTTCCCTCATACCCCAGTCCCAAATAGTCAACTTTCTCAGGCTCTGACGCCTGCAGCATTTTACCTTCCTGGCTTCTCTCCTCTCAGCATTCTTTGAGAAGTATTTATGTAGATGTTTCATTTTCCCTACTGAAGGACTTCACTGTGGCTTTCTTGGCACAGTGTTCGCACCTAGAAGCCTCTCTGGAAATAAATAGTGCTATGGCTTTGGTTCTTCAATACAAATCTCTGTTTTGGAGAAGAGGATTCAGAGAAGAGCATAGTGTTTACCATTCGAATTGTCCTCCACTTACAACCCCACAGTGGAGATTTTCCTTATAGCCAGGAGTCATGCATAATAATCATTTTTGGTCTAAGCCTGGGGACCAAGTAAGAGCTGGAGGGGACTGTCTTGCAGTCCTTCTAGTAAAATAAGCTCTTTGGATATGCGCCAAGGTTGACCTGTGTCATTAAAAATTCCATGCTCCAGTGGGCTGTGGTGAAGCTAGATTCCAATGAAGGTGGTTGGTTTTCTTTTGCTATTTGCAACTATTCTAAGTTACGGTCTTCTCTGGGCTTTTGTTGTATACTTTAAACAATTTATTTAATGTACAATTTGTTACCTACAAATTTTTTAATGAATAATGGAAAGTTGAAAAGAATTGTGCTTGCTGTTTTCTCAAGCAGAGAGCAGGGAATGTTTCCCATGCCTCGGCAAGAGGGGATATTTGCACAGAGTGAGGCTGCTCTGCACTTGTGTATTGGCAGTCCCTGCCATACCACACCTGGGTGGCAATCAGCCTGTATAGGATAACAGTTGCTTTAGCCTGGGCTCCTGCTTTCTTTGCCTGGTCTCACTGTGCTTGAGGGAAGAAGGGTCTGGGGGAGCACAACAATACAGAGCTTTGAATTTGAAGGAGTAGCATAGCAGAGAAGAGAGAGAAAAAGCAGTAACAGCTTAGAGTGTGAACTGGTATGATCCAGGTGCTTTCCTCTAGATGCTTGGTTATGATCTTGGCACTTAGCAGGTGGAAATTTGGTTGGGGAGAGCGAGGGCAGGTGACTGGGGAGCCTGGTACTCCTGGAGAAGGCTGAGGGGTATTGATGGAGGCTTAGGGAAGCGTGTGGCCCAATTATGTGGGGTTTCCCATGAGGAGAGCTGGAGGTGGGGAAGTGGGGAGTTGAGAAGGAAGAAGAAGATATCAAAGATACACTTTGTGAATGGCCAGCTACAGGATCTAGAAAGGAAGAGAAAACCCTCTTCAGCATCCTGTGGTCTTCTCTTCTCCCAGGGTGCAGGACTCAGGCTTGTTTTTTTTGTTTTGTTTTTTTAAGTCAGCCCTGTAATTCATCTATATAGGTTTTCATGAGCCAGATTGGAACCCAGGCCTCTACAGCTGTGCTGTCCAGTCAGGGTAGCTACAAGTCACATAGGGCTATTTACATTTAACTTTGAGTAAGTTAGAATTAAATGAGATTAGTCACATTTCAAGCACTTAATTGTCACATGTTGCTAGTTGCTACCATACTGGAGCATGAAGATATATAGTATGTCCATCATCTTAGATATCTGCCCTGGGATATTCATAATGACTATTAATCTCCAAAGTACTAATTTCCAAGTCCAATTTAGTCATAAATTAACAATTTCCTATTCTTAGTCCCCTACTAAGTCTATTTAGATAAAAATAATAGTAGTAGTTTTTGTTGCTAACACTGAATTCTAAGTACTTTATATCTGTCAATTCATTTAATCCTAACAACAGCATTAGGTGCTAAATGCCAGAGACCTGTTATCCCTTACCTGCAATTCCAAAATTTAAAAAAAAACTCTCAAAACTGGTTTTTATAAGTTTGGCCACAAAATTTGATCTGAATTGACATGAGGTTCTTATGGTCTTAATTTTTCTCACTGATAAGAAGTATATATACATTTTTTATTCTGGAAATGATGGACATGTTTGCTATAGATCATAGACTTCCATGGTGGCTCAGATGGTAAAGCATCTGTCTACAATGTGGGAGACCCAGGTTTGATCCCTGGGTTGGTAAGATCCTCTGGAGAAGGAAATGGCAACCCACTTCAGTACTCTTGCCTGGAAAATCCCGTGGATGGAGGAGCGTTGTAGGCTACAGTCCATGGGGTTGCAAAGAGTCGGACACGACTGAGCGACTTCACTTTCACTTTGCTATAGATCTCACCTACAGCATTATTTAATATATGACATGTGTACTGTTTTGCCATTACCAAAGCCAAAAATCTTCTGATTTTGTGTAAGGACATATAGACTTCTATTTTTATGCCCCCTTTGAAGACAGGAAAACCGAGGAACTAGAAGGTTAGGTAACATACATGAAGTCAGAGCAAGAAAGTGCCAGGGCCAGGATTCAGTCAGAGCTGGCTGGCTCCAGACTCTGTTCCCTTGACCACTGTGCTTTCCTGTATCAACCCTTAGGTTCATCACTGAAAACAAACAACTGGCTCTTTTTTGGTGGGGTGAAACCAAATAACTTGAACTTGGCTCATTAGAAAATTACAGATAGGGCTATGGCTAAATTGTTTAGCAACTGAGGTTTGGAATGCTGTGGCTAGTTAAACCACCGTAATTGGCATGCTTAGCAAGTGTTTAGCTTACCCTTTTCCACCTTAGCTAATCACAGTTTGTTTAGAGCCATTCTCTGTGAAAAGAACTGATAGGAAAAGAAGTTGCTCATTGTGGCTGTTGGTAAAACTGCTGGACCCTTGTTGAAACCTGTGGCACATGGTTCTCATAACAGTTGTGGAACAGAAGGTAGGGCATGGTTTGGTCCTGGTGTATACCGACTGTTGTGCTGTGGGTGGGACCATTCTGGTGGCCAGCCGGGGTTCTGAAACTTCCTGGTAGGGCGTTGGAGGATCTGAGTCAACCTGACTTGGTTGGAAGTCTCTCCCGGAGAGACTGTGAGGTTCTCTCTTCTTTGGGGGAGGTTTGACTAGAATCACAGGGTTGGCCTGGGGTCAGGAACAGACTTTTCACTTTCCTTCTTTAGCTGGTCCCTTTGTGGCTTTTTTGTTCAAGTCTGCATTTGAAGAAACTCTTTAGTAACCCCAAGCTTTATCCTGTGAGTATAAGAAAATGTTCTGAAGCTCTACCATCTGTGGACCTTATAGCCTAGGGTCTGCAGGACCCCTGTCTCTCTGTGTCCTGGGTGCGTGTGTACCTCTCATGACATAGCCTTCAATGTTCTAGTGGTCGTGGTACCTCCAGTTATAATAGCTTAAGGTATAGGGGCAAGGCACTCTTGGTCCAATACAAGGGCTCTAGAATCAAATTTATCTGGTTTTACAGAAGCTTTGCCATCTACTAGCTGTACAGCTTTAGATAAGAAGTTAACCTTTCTCTAAGATAGTAATTTTGTGGAGTTGCTCAGAGACCTAGGGCTTCCCTGACAGCTCAGCAGGAAAGAATCTGACTGCAGTGCAGGAGACGCAGGAGACACAGCTTCGATCCCTGGGTTGGGAAGATCCTCTGGAGGAGGACATGGCCACCCACTTCTAGTATTCTTGCCTGGAAAATCCCATGGACAGAGGAGCCTGGCGGGCTACAGGCCATAGGGTCACACAGAGTTGGATACAGTTGAACACTCACACATCACACACTTGAGACCTCAGTAAGATAATGTACCTAAAGCGCTTTGCATAGTGCCAGACACATAGTCAGTGTTCAAAACGTTAGTTACTAATGTTATTGTCTTTTCCCTCTGGGTCTTCCTAAGTCTTGCCAGTCTGCAACTTTAGGCTTAGGAAAAATATGTCTAGTACATTGAATAATGCCAGTGATCCTGTAAATTGTCCAAGTCTTAATCCCCATAACCTGTACACATATTTCATAACAGGACAAAAGGAACCTTGCTGACGTTTTTAAAGATTTTGAGATGAGGGGATTATACTAGATTACCTGAGTGGGCTCAACCTAGTCAAGAGGGTTCTTATAAGAGGGAGGCCAGAGGATCACAGAGTCCCTCATAGAAGGTCCAACTCATGTAAGAAAGGCGTCAGGAGCCAAGGGATTTAGGCTGCCTTGAGATGCTGGGCCTCCAGAAGGAAAACAGCCCTGCCAACCCACCTGAGACTTCTGGCCTCCAGAGCTGAAGATAACAAATCTGTATTGTTTACACCACATTTGAGGCCATTTGTCACAGTAGTTATAGGAAACTCACAAGAGTGTAGAAGAGAAAAAAGAAAGTAGTCAAGAGGGAAATGAAAGCTGTCAAAGTAAGAGAGTAATAAGAGCCAGGATTTAGTTTGAACTTTGCTAGGGACTTGTTCTGACTACCTTATGTGTATTAACCTGTCATCCTCACTACAACCTTCTGAGGTAGGTACTTTTATTATCTATATATCATGGAAGGAGATGCTCAGGTACTGAGGAGATAGGTAACTTACCCAAGTGTACACAGCTAGTATGGGGTGGTGGTTTAGTCACTAAGTCGTGTGTGACTCTTGTGACCCCATGGACTGTAGCCCGCCAGGCTCATCTGTCCATGGGATTTCCCAGGCAAGGTCACTGGAGTGGGTTGCCATTTCCTTCTCCAGGGGTTCTTCCCGACCCAGGGATGGAACCCAGGTCTCTCGCACTGCAGGCAGATTCTTGACCAACTGAGCTATCAGGGAAGCCCTAGTACGGGGTAGAGCTGGGATCAAATCCACAGTCTGGGACTCTTTATTTTGTTGGGGACATAATTGCTTTATAATGTTGTGCTAGTTTCTGCTGCACAATGAAGTGAATCTACTATATATATATCCATAGATCCCCTCCTTCTTCGACCTGTCTCCCACTACCCCATTCCCTGTCTCCCGCCCATTCCATCTATCTAGGATTCCCCAAACCAGGCATTTCTGTGTCTGCTAAGGCTGACAGTGCCAGCCACTGAGTGGTATGTTACTGTAAGGAAGGGAAAAGTGATATTTGAATGGGGGAGAAGGAGTGTGTTATATCCCTACCGCACCGAAAAAAAAAAAGAAAAGAAACATGGGTATCAAAGCCCTTGGTAAGTTCTTGCCCTTTCTGTCTCTTGTAATGTGTGTGGACAGCTTGAAGCCGGAGGACGCCGGCTCTGGGAGCAGTCCCTGTGCTGGCCTCCCTCTCGGCTTCCCACCTCTGTTCCTCCGGCAGCCCCGCTCACTCACCACAGACCGCTGGCCCTGGCGCCCAGTTGGCTCGGCTTCCCACCTCTGCCTGTTTATTGGATTTGCCTCATTCCTGACTCTCCGCTCCAGCCCTGAATTCCACCTTTTCCTGGCCCCTCAAATGCTCAGACTTGAGATGGTTCGTGTCAGATGGTGAGGTACCTCTGGGACTGCTGGGGCGGGTGCGTGGTGGTGATTTCTTCCTTTTCCTTTGGGTTAGTTGCCTGTTGCTGACTTTCTAGCTGTGCTTCTTTTGCCTCTCAAGCTCATAATGCAGAGTGATACTGGTTTTCCAGTTGTGTCACAGGAGGGTTGGAGCCTCTGCCAGGTGAGGGAGATGGTGGAAGAGGAAGGTCTCAACCCTTCATCCCATTTTGCCCACAGCCCCACTCTTACTCATTTTATTTATATAGTGAGGTCCTGCCTCAGATTTGGCATGTAAGCGGACCTCTGTGCTAGAGAGACAGAAGTTTGAGAAGACCTAAACCCTGCATTAAGGCACACTAGGTATGACCTTAGCCCAGAGACTTGGATGTGCAGGAAATAGAACTCTGCTGTGTTTTCTCTAATGTCTTTTACAAGATGAGGATCTGGAGCCAGGGTGCTTAGATTTGTTTACCTGGCTCCACTATTTATATGCAATCTGTGTGATCTTGTGCAAAATACTTGTTCTGCTGGGGCCTAAACTTCCTCATTCACTAAATGGGAGGGGTGACAGATAGTAGCATCTGGACCTCGCTGGTGGCCCAGTCATAAAGAATCTGCCTGCCAATGCAGGAGACTCAGGTTCGATCCCTGGGTTGGGAAGATGCCTTGGAGAAGGAAATGGCAACTCATTCCAGTATTCTTGCCTGGGAAATGCTATGGACAGAGGAGCCTGGAGGGCCACAGTTCATGAGGTCACAAATCAGTCCGATACGACTTAGCGACTAAACAGCAACAACAAAACAGTAACACCTAGTGAATGAGACTGTTCATGTAAAGGGCTTAAAACAGTGTCTGATAGACAATAAGAATTCAACAAATATTGGCTCTTAGGCTCATTTTCATGCTGATGGAGTCTCCTCTCTCTCCCAATTGCCACTGTTCACTGTCCCTGACCACAGGTGACTTCAGGTGCGTGAGGCTGCTTCTCATGGGGCCACAGCCGCCCCTCCTCGAGGTCTCTGAGGTCTTCCTGCCTCTTCCAGGAAGAGGGTCCCTTCGGCTCTGAGAAACTGAGGGATGTGTGTTCTTTTCTCTCCTGCCTGCCAGCTATGGGGGCTGAGATGAGAGGGACAGGGTGGAGCTCCAGTCTTCTCCCTGCTTTTTCTTCATGACATTGGGTCTATAAGACAGACTTCATACTCTTGCATCCTTTCCCCTCGCCCCTTACACTTAAGGCATAAAATAAAATAATCATAAACAGGGCGGCTAGGCCTGACAGGGTTGTTGGTTAAACAGGGCTGGCCAGTACTGTTATCTATGTAGTGGTGGTGTTGCTGCTGGCTCCGTGGGGTGATCTGCTGTGGGGCAACCCCACAGAAATATGCTCCGAGTCTAAAAACACTGGAATGTCTCCTTCAGGAGGGCTGGTTACATTTGCACACGAGTTCAGAGCTATAACAAAATGCAGTTAGCATTTATGAATTTTATTGCTTTGTAGAAGCAGCTACGTTTTGATAGCAAAACAGTAAGGGTGCTCCATTCAGAATTAAGGAAGAGGCAGAAGCAAGGAGAGACTCTATTTTGATGACTTCATTTTAGGTTTAAACTATATAATATCACTGACTATGGAAAATCCAGAGAATGGAAAAAAAATCACTGGGAAAAACACATGTGACCAAGTGCATACTAGACACATCTGGGATTAAAATATCATATAACACAGTTTAATTTGGATATCACTGGAGTTAGTTCAAGTTACTGTCATTTCTAAAGAAAGCTTCAATTCATTTGTTATTATTAACAACACGAACTCAGATTTCATTGATGAACATATTTTTGCCTATGATCCGCTTGCCTGGAGGAGTTGAAGCACTCTCTAATAGTCTGGTTTGTCCATCTCAGGGAGGTGGATAAAATTCACAGAAGTTAAATGCTTTTGGCATGAGATTGTATTCCTTTTTCCCCGCAAAGGCAGAATGAATTTGGATGACAGAGTCGAGCGTGAGCCTCACTGGGTCTGCAGTTTTGCTAACTGCTGGGGTCTGAGTAAATTCAGATTCACTTCTCTGCTGCTCAGCAGGCTAATTAGTCCCTAACTCAGCTTGGTTTACTGTGCCAGAGGTTATTCCTTCATGGTGCCTCCGGCAGGGTCCTAAAATTCACAGTGGGGCGGATTGGTCAAACTCCAGGCAGTTGTGAAAGAAATATGCTCAGTTATTATTTGAATCTCAGAGAGGACGGCAAGAGCTTCTTGAGTTATGCATAGAAACGACATAAATTTGTAAAAAGAACTCCAAAAAGTGACTTTCCTGTGGCATCAGTGTAACAGCAGTCAGATAGCCTTGCAGGTTGTTTCAGGGCACCTCTTCGATCTAGGATTTTGACTAAGTACCCTTTACTGACTGAGAACTTCTCGAATGCCAAGTCATGGGATGGCTGACAACAGGTGAAGTGTGTTCCTGACTCAGGCAGGCAAGCCCAGATCAAATTAGCTACAGAGGATCAGAGAGCGTGCTTACTTCTAGCCATGCGATCTATCTCTGATGAATTGTCACTATCTAAGCAGTCAGGAAGGTCTCAAGTATGTCACTTGTTTAGATTATTAGTTTAAAAAAAATAAAGAATTTTTAGACAAATGCTGTATGTTTTCACTTATATGTGAAATCTAAAAATCAAAACAAATACAACAAAACAGAAACAGACTCACAGATACAGAGAACAAACTAGTGGCTACCACAGGGGAGAGGAGTACAGGTTAGGGCAAATAGGTGAAGGGAATTAAGAGGTACAAACTAGCAGTTATAAAATAAGTCAGTGCTAGCTTCGGCAGCGCATATACTAAAATTGGAATGATACAGAGAAGATCAACATGTCTCCTGCACAAGGATGACACGCAAATTCATGAAGCAGTCCATACTTTTTTAAAAAAGTACTAAAAAAATAAAGTCACAGGGATGTAATGTATAGCACAGGGAATATAGTCCATATTTGATTATAACTTTGTATGATATGTAATCTCTAAAGATATTGAGTCATTATGTTATACATCTGAAACTAACACTGTAAGTCAACTATACTTAAATAAAAAATTAATTAAAAAAGAATTTTTAATCCAAAGCCATTTTAACAACTAAAATTCTATCTTTTAATTATTAATGCAGATGTTATGCATCTATTTATGATTTGTTTCTTTTTTATTACATGCTGTATCTTGCAACAGTGAAAATTGAGAAATCCAAATGTTCCCCTCTCACTTTTAAGAGTTGGAGAAACATCTTCTCAGAGACAAAGATTTGACCAAGTCGCCTGGCTGGGGAGCAGTAGAACTGAAACTTTTGTTTATTTCAAGCAAAATTAAGACCATAGTATAGATACCTAATTGGAGAAGGAAATGGCAACCCACTCCAGTATTCTTGCCTGGAGAATCCCATGGATAGAGGAGCCCGGCGGGCAACAGTCCTTGGGGTTGCAAAGAGTCGGACATGACTGAAGCAACTTAGCAGGCAGCGTAGATACCTACTACACAATTTTCAATTGTGTTTCTTTGCCTAACATTCTATCATTAAGATGTTTCCACTCCATTAAATGTTTTTAAATCTTGATTTCAGTGTCTGAATCTCATCTGTCATGTTGTCCCATGGAGGGTTTACTGATTCCCCCCTTTTTGGGCATTCAGTCGTTGATCCCCAATTTTTTCTATTTAAGTAACTCTTCATTGCCTAGGTCTCTAATTCTTTAGCACAGAGTCCTAGAAGTGAAATTACTAGGTCAAAGTGAAGAACTTTTTTAAAGGCTCCACATACATACTGGCAAAATGCTTTCCAAAAGGTTGCAACAGTTTGCACTTCAACTAATGATGTGCTAGAGTAGTCTTTCTGGTGGGATGTCAATGAGAGATATCAGACTTGGAACTTCATAGTTTGAATGTGCATTTCTTTGATCACTAGAGATAAAAAACATTGATATCTCATCAATGTGCTTCCTCTTGGTTAATTGTTTAATCACATACTTTGTCCATTTATTTGAGACATCTTAATGAATTAAGACTGTAACGTATCATTGTCATTTGATGCTGTTTTTCTCAACTAGCATTTTTTCCTGATTATAGTACAATGCAAGTTAATTTTGGAAAATAGAGAAAGGCACAGCAAAGAAGTCCAAAATCACCTGCATTCCTACCATTAGAGTTCTTACTAATGTTTGGTTCATGGCTTTCTGGGTTTATTTTCTTTTTTTCCAACTTGAGATCATGTTTTCACATTTTATAGCTTTTCACCTAACTTTATAAATCATAATTAGGCAAATTATGTTTATCCTACTATGGGATATTCTGTATATATATTAATAAAGTATCATATTTTTGAAATGTTTATAGTGTGTGTTAATGTGCAGAAAGTTTTCCATATGGCCAGATAGGTCTCTGTTCTCCCTGGAGATTACTTCCACAGCTTTTCAATTTGTACTCTTTATTCCTTTCTGTGATTAACTGTTGTTTTTTTTCCCTTAGGTTTTTAGGCTTTTACTTACGCTCAGTTTTTTATTTAAAATTAGTTTTTTTTGTTGTTCATATTATGAGTTGAAGACCTAAATGTTTTCTAAATACTTAATTTTCCTTCATAATAATATATTTATTTCCTCAGATTTATATTTCATATATAATTTTCTTAAATAGTATACCTATTCGATTATCCTAGATTATTCCTAATCTTATTTGGTATATTCTAAAGTCAACTTTGGAGAAGGAAATGGCAACCCACTCCAGTGTTCTTGCCTGGAGGATCCCAGGGACGGTGGAGCCTGGTGGGCTGCCATCTTTGGGGTTGCATAGAGTTGGACACGACTGAAGTGACTTAGCAGCAAAGTCAATTTCAAGCCTAAGATATCTATTTGTAAATTCTTTAATGAGTACCACACTGTTTTGGTTAGTTAATATTTTAACCTTATAACATTAATTACACACTGGACTCTCATTATAATTATTAAAATTTTTCTTATTTTCCTTGCTTATTCTTATAAATTAAGCTTTGAAACACTGTGTCAGAATGTCAAATATCTGTTGATATTCTGATTAGGATTATAATAAACCTATATATTGGGCTTCCCAGGTGGTGCTGGTAGTAAAGAACCCACCTGCCAATGCAGGAGACATAAGAGATGCGGGTTCAATCCCTGGGTCAGAAAGATCCCCTGGAGGAGGGCATGGGAACCACTCCAGTATTCTTGCCTGGAGAATCCTATGGACAGAGGAGCCTGGTGGGCTATGGTCCATAGAGTCACAAAGAGTCGGACATGACTTAGCAGACAGGCAAACATATATTAATTCAGGAAGAATTAATATGTTTATGTATTTAGTCTTTCCATACTCATATGTTTCTTAATTTACTCAAATGTTTTTATATCTCTTACTGAAGCTTGTAGTAGCCGTCATGTAAATCATAAATGTATGCATGCATGCTCAGTCCTGTCCAACTCTTGCAACCCAGTGGACTATAGCCCACCAGGTTCCTCTGTCCATAGAATTTTCTAGTCAAGAATTCTGGAGTGAGTTACTGTTTCCTACTCCAGTGAATCATATATTTCTTACTTATTTTAAAATAAGTTTTATATTTTTATTTAATCAGCTTACTTTTTTAGCTGATTTCCCTGAACTTTCTAGGTAGAGAATTGTGTTGTCTACAAATAATAATTGTTTCTTTTAAATCAGAAATTTGAACATAAATTACTAAAAGGGAGGATGATAGACCTTTTAATTTTATTCCTGATTTTAATAGAAATGCTTTTCGTATTCACTAGTAATTATGATGTTGCTTTTGGTTAAAGATAGTTTGAGGAAGGAGTTTTATATTCATAGTTTTTTTTTTTTAGTGAAAGGGAGTTGAATTTATCAAAAGTCAAAAGGTCATCTTTGAGACGACTGTGTGCTTTTTTTTCACATTTGACCTACTGGTATGTTATATTAACAAGTTTCCCATCATTAAACCATGTTTTCAATCTTGTTGTGGCAGTAAATTATCATTGTGTTAATGAATTCTATCTGTAGAGATTCATCTAGGACCTATTTAGATTTTACTTTGTTGGTTTTTTTTTTTAGATTTATTTTAGCTATGGTTGTCAAAGACTGACATTAAAATTAGCATGCTGCCCCTGAGTGTGCATAGATTGAATTCCTGGAGACCTCCTGTGCTGTCCTGAGAGTGACAGGGCCAGCTTAAAAAATGGTGAGGAGCTGGAGGCCCTGTTGCTGTGGGATAGGGTAAGGACAATGAAGTGTCACAGTAGCTTGGTTCATTGGGGCTTTCCTGTGAAGTGAAAATGCAATGTCTTTTAAAAAAAAAAAAAAAACTGGGACACTCTTGTTTCTTTGCACTCATCATAGAATAGGCAGAATTGAAACTACCACTAGAGGGTTAGGCACTGTTCATAATGATTCCAGACATCAAATGTGGACCTCAGTCTCCTTTTCTAAATTGATACAGGATTTTAAGTAGCAAAGCAGCAAACCTGAAAGACAAGCGTAGAGTCTAGTAGGAGTCAAATTGAATGTCAAGTCTTCGTTTAGGTGAAAAGTTAAAAAAAAAAAAGTTCCTAAGGCATACAGAAGGGAAGAGAGAAAGTGGTTACAAAAGAAAAATATTAAATGGTGAGTACTGTAAATGTGCATTTGACAGCTTTAGGACTGAGAAACTGACCCAATGATTTAGCTGCTGTGTGCATATCTTTGTGGAGAAGTTGAGGAGACTCTGAGCCTAAGATGTAAGAAGGTGGTTGGTTGTTTCTTCAACTCAGTCTTCTTCACACTCTTCCTACTTCTGTATCGCCCCTCATTCTCTGTCTCGTTTTTCTACAGTTTTGTGTTTTCCCAGTCTTATTGTCCCATCCACTCAACATTGTCTCATCCATTCATCAGTCCTTCTGAGTCACTCCCATGTATGAAGCACTGTGCTGGCTGATGGGGGATGCTGGTGAGCAAGACCCCCATGGCTACTGCCCACCTGAGCTTACCTGAGCCAGGTGTTGATGAAGGTGAGAATCTGATAATCTCTTAATTTATGAAACAAGATGTTACTAACTCTCCCCCTTACTCAGGGGGAGACATCTCAGACATTTGCTTATTTATAGAAGGATATTATAAAACATCATGAATGAGGAATCATTTCCAAATTGTAAAATTAGACAGTTTGTTGTTGTTGTTCAGTCGCTCAGTTGTGTCCGACTCTGCGACTCCGTGGACTGCAGCACACCAGGCTTCCCTGTCTTTCACCATCTCCCGGAGCTTGCTCAGAGTCATGTCCATTGAGTCAGTGATTTTATCCTCTGTTGTCCCCTTCTCCTCCTGCATTTAATCTTGCCCAGCATCAGGGTCTTTTCCAGTGAGTCTGCTCTTTGCATCAGGTGGCCAAAGTATTGGAGCGTCGGCTTCAGCATCAGTCCTTCCAATGAATATCCATGATTGATTTCCTTTAGGGTTGACTGATTTGATCTCCTTGCAGTCCAGGGGACTCAAGAGTCTTCTCCAGCATCACATTTCCAAAGCATCAATTCTTTGGCGCTCAGCCTTCTTTATGGTCCAACTCTCACACCCATACATGACTACTGGAAAGACTATATCTTTGACTAGATGGATTTTTGTTGGTAGAGTAATGTCTCTGCTTTTTAGTACACTGTCTAGGTTTGTCACAGCTTTTCTTCCAAGGAGCAAGCATCTTTTAATTTTAGACAATATTTTGTTTTAAGGGGCTTGGTTAAACTCTGTGACTTGACTTATGGGAAGGAGGCTTCTGTTGCTGCTCCTTGATGTTTTGTCAAGCAAAACATCTTCATCCTTGTTTCTTCCCTTCTGAAGAAATTTCTTTTCAAACTGGAAAAGTTCTGGAAGCAAGGGCTGCTGGGACTGAAGAAGGAGCACATTCTAAGGCATAAACTAGAAGGACCAAGGAGAGGCAGGGTGTGCTTACCTTGACCAGCTCTGTTTGGTGCAGAGGATCAGGTGGAAGCTTGGGAGGGTGCCCAGGATGTGGTTGCTGCTGTATTGAGAAAGCCATTCAGGTTCATCTGGAGAAACTAGTTCATATAAATGCTCTGCTATTGCTTCATTATGCTTTTTAAATTGGTTCTGTAAAGAGCATATTGACTGCATTCCTAATGTTATCAAAAATCTTAGCCATCAAAGATCTTTCAGTCCAGTCAGGGAGAGAGGACACAAATACCTGAAATTGTCTACATCCTCACCAAGAAATGGCTGAGTCCCTGGCCAGCTGTTAAATGGCTTGAGTCCAGGAGAGGGAGCTCTGGGCTGGAATTTTCTGGAGCAGAGAGGGCTGAAGGAAGCTGGGTATGGCTTGATGAAAAGGATGGGAAGGTGTTTCTGCCTGGGAAGAGATAAAACCATCCTTAGAAGTCTGGTTCACAGGAGTGTGCTGGTTGGCCAGGTGAGCAGCGTCTCCTCTGAGGCCTTCTTTTTCCTTGTTTGCCTTATATGCATGCTGTGGATCCTTCGAATATATCCACCTCCATGAGTTTCATCAATGATTCCAGATCTTTCTGTGACCCATGCCCCACTCCTAAGCTCCACACCTGCACATCCAGCTGCCTGTGAGACATCTCCCCAAAACCCATGTCTCAAATTGAACTCAGTCTTTTCCCAAACCTATTTCTTCCACATTCCCCATCATAGTGGATGGAATCTTTATGGATTCAGTTAACAAGACTGGAAACCTCAGCTCTCCAAGCACAAACCCCCCATCCCCACCTTCTGAGCTTCTCCCTCCCAGTATTCACTACACTCTGCTACCTTCCATTTCCATGTCTATCTTTCCCAATAAATCATGTGCTCCATGAAGGCAGGGTCTTCCCAGGTGGCACTAATGGTAAAGAACTCTCATGCCAATGCAGGAGATGTAATAGATGCATGTTTGATCCCTGGGTGGGGAAGAATCCCCTGGAGGAGGGCATGACAACCCACTCCAGTATTCTTGCCTGGAGAAGCCCATGAACAGAGGAGTCTGGTGGGCTATAGTCCATGCGGTTGCAAAGAATCAGACATGATTGAAGAGACTGAGCATTCATGAAGCCAGAGGCAGGGTTCACTTCTTTTGATCTCTAGCTCCAGCACAATATTCAGCCTGTGACAAAAGTGCTCCATAAATACTTGTAGATTGATGGTATGAATTGAACTTCCTGTCCATTCTACCTCCTAAGTATTTCTCTAGTCAGGCAGACCCTAGTTTGAAATCTAGCTTTGCTGTCTACTAGCTGGGTAACTTTAATAGATCTATTTATTTTAAATTGAGTTAGTTTTTAATTTACAGATTAAGCTATTTTTAATATCACTATGCATCAGCTTCTGAATCAGTAAAATGGACCTAATTGTGGTGCCTACCTCATAGGTTTGACATGAATTAAATGAAATAAAGCATATAAACTATTATATGCATAATAAATTATGCATAAATAAAGCATATAACACATTATACCATGTGTTTGACACATGGTGTAGTCTTAACTGTTACAAAGGTAGGTTTGAAGCTAGACTGTGAAAGTCCCTTAAAGTAGGTTAAGAGGTGTGTGCTGTATCTTTTAGAAGGGGAGGACCCATGAAAAGTTCAAACTGTGTGGCAGAAAAACCATAATCTGTGCATTCAACCCAAATTTGTGTAAAAATCAAACTCTATTACTTAATAGCTGTAAGCTTTTCACAAAAATACCTAGCCATTCTCGACCTCAGTTTTAAACCTCTAAAATTAATACTCAGTATTATAATATTATATAACCTCTAATAATAATACTCAGTACCAGGATTTGTTGTAAGGTTTAAATGAGATGGTATATGAAAGGTGTCTGAGACTATTTTTTTTATAAGTTGCTGTCTTTTTCCAGTGATAAGTTCTGGGTTCCCTTGGAAAGATATCTGTAGTCCAGAGGGTTTTCTTTGGCTCAACTTCGTTTAACATTTTTGTCAGACTTGGATGAAGGCAAAAAACCTTATTTCCAAATTTGCAGATGACTCAAAGTTGGCAAAATAGCTAATACAATAGGTGATGGAATGGAAGCTCAAAATGACCTCAACAATCTGGAATGCTAGGCCTTCACCAAATGGGAAGTTGGGCATCTAGCAGATGGATCAAAGTAGTCAGGGACAAGGAGACCGTTTATTTACTTTAAAATTTTTGTTGGAGTATAATTGACTTACAATATTATGTTAGTTTTAGGTATACAGTGAAGTGAATCAGTTATACATATACATGTATCTACTCCTTTCAGATTCTTTTCCCATATCGATCATTACAGAATATTGGGTAGAATTCCTTGTGCTATAAGTAGGTCCTTATTCATTATTTATTTTATATATAGTAGTGTGTATGCGTCGATCTCAGTCCCCTGATTTATAAGGAGACCATTTAGAAGGAGATTCCACTAGTCCAGATGATGAATGGAAAGGGTCTGACCAGGGGGTGGTGTCAGTGGCTAACAGTTTGGAAAAAATTTTTAGAAAAATCACCAGAATATGACAAATAATTAGGTGGGTGTGTGGACGAAGAGAACTAGTGATAACTGGGAAGTTTCCTTTCCGAATTCCCGGGAAGTAGGAGATGCCAGTTAATAGGAAGGAGGAAGTTAGGCAGAAGAATTGAGTTAAGGAGAGAAGGGAGGACAGGAATCTGGTTTTGTACTTGGGGTGTTGGCTGTATCCAACAGGAAGTTGGAAAGTCAGGACTGTAGCTGGTGGGAGCGGCTGTGTCTAGAAAGAGGCATTTGGGAGTCATCCACTTAGAGGTGATAGTTGAAGCTGTGGGTGGGAGGGGTTGGGATGGCCAAGGAGTGGCCAGTGCTATTCAGAATCATTAGCGTTGTTGGCTCTAACTAGAGATAAGCAGGATAAACAAACCCATGCCCAAGTGGGAACTAGTTCTACTGCCTTCCAGGAGTTCTTTAATGCATTAAAGCAAACTTTCACAGAATGAAAAAAATCTCATATAATAATTTCAGATTTTCAAAAAGTTATTTTTCATTACACAATACGTAAATTCTTGGTTGTAAAGAATGTGAACATTGTAGATAAAGTAAAAGCCCCTATAACCCCTCTCTAAGTCTGCTTTTTCTTTTTCAGAGGTAATCACTGTTCCTAGTTGGGCGGGTGCTGTTCAAACGTTTTGCTATGCGTTTATACAGTTGTACATACACATACACATAATGATATACTTTGTGTGTTTTGTTTTATATAAGGTGCTCCTAACATGTTTTATTCTTTGATTTATTTTTATCTTAAGAAAATGAAACAATACACCCTGGAACCCTTTCTAGGTAAATGTATCTAGAGCTAAGTTATAAAAACAACAAAAAACTTGTTCTCCTGGATATGAATGTACAATATTTTATTTAATCATTCCCTTGTAGATGGAATATACCTTCTCTCCAACTTTTGCCATCTGCTCATTCTGCAAGGCACAGTGCGATCCCTGTGTTTTGGGAAGATCCCCTGGAGGAGGAAATGGCAACCCACTCCAGTATTCTTGCCTGGAGAATCCCGTGGACACAGGAGCCTGGCGGGCTATAGTCCATGGGGTCACAAAGAGTCGGACATGACTGAATCGACTTAACGTACACACACACAATGTGTAGGAGACCGCCCAGGAGAAACTGGGATACGTCAGTAATGGTAAGCCAGGAGTTGGCAGACTACTGGGGCAATGAGAAGCACATAAAGAAGAGGACAGGCAGAAAATGCTGCTTCTTTTTTTTTTTTTTGGTAATAATTTTGTATTTTGTATAATCTATAAAAATATGGAATCACTATTTTGTACACCTGAAACTAATATAACATTGGAAATTAACTCTACTTCAGTTAAAAAGAAAGACAAATCAATTCAATAAATCACTTAAAAAGAAGGCAAAAGATATATAGACACATTAAAGGGGTATACTAAAGGTATTTAATAAGATAAAGTAAAATCAAGTAATAGAAAATGCTACTTCTTAAGATTGCCTCACACTGTGGTGGCTTCAGGGAAGGAGACCTTGTTTGTTGTGGAGCTGCAGAAGGAGATGAGAGAGGCTGAACTCTTTGTGTTTTAGATGGAGACGTGGATGGACGATGGAGGTGTAATCTATCGCCCTAGTTCTTGGTGCCTTAGTTCTCCCTACCTCACCAAGGGATCAATTACTAATACATTATGAACCTTAGGACAGGGAATTTCTGTGTCAGGCTCAGCCACCTGCTGTGTTTAACCTTGTCAGGATCCTTTCTCTGCCTTAAGCTGGAGGAGCTGGAAGTAGTGAGGAGAAAGGGAAGAGGAGGGTGTATGCTAATGAGATAGGGACTTTCATCTGGGTCGCCAGGTCCAAGCCAAAGTTGGAGTGATTGATTAGGGGAGGGGTGGGTTGGGTTTGAAAACATTTTTCTTCTTACAGATACCATCAAAATGAATACATAAAATTTTCAATTCCCACTGGGAGCTCCTGATAATATATCATATACCCCAGTGAGACACTGGTATATTGTTCCATTTTTCTTTTTTTTTTTTTTAATTTAGTTGGAGGATAATTGCCTTACAAAGTTGTGTTTGTTTCTGCCACACACCAATGTGAATCAGCCATAAGTATACATATGTCCCCTCCCTCCTGGGCCTCCCACCCCTCTAGGTTGTCACTCACCGAGTTGAGCTCCCTTGTATTATACAACAACTTCCCACTAGCTATCTATTTTACATACGGTAATGTATATGTTTTGATGTTACCCTCTCAGTTCGTCCACAGTCTCCTTCCCCGCTCTGACTCTGTTCCTGCTCTGCAAATAGCTTCATTGGTGCCGTTTTTCTAGATTCCATGCTGCTGCTGTGGCTGCTAAGTCGCTTCAGTCGTGTCCGACTCTGTGCGACCCCATAGACGGCAGCCCACCAGGCTCCTCTGTCTCTGGGATTCTCCGGGCAAGAATACTGGAGTGGGTTGCCATTTCCTTCTCCACTAGATTCCATATATGCACATTAATATACAATATTTGTTTTTCTCTTTCTAACTTACTTCACTCTGTATAACAGGCTCTGGATTCATCCTCCTCACTAGAACTGACACTCCCATTTTTTCTTGAACGTGTGGGATTTCTTGTGTAAGGACTCAAGAAGGAAAAGGAAGGACAGCCTTTTCTGTACTTGCTTTGTCCCACCCCAATCATTCTCTCTCTCTCTTTCTCCATCCACCTCTCTGTCTCTTTCTGGTTTTCCTGCCTTTGATGCTCTGAATCATATTATGTTGTAAGCAAATTTAGGACTTGCATATTTTATGCAAAATACCAGGGACCTCCTTTTCCTTCTCTCCCTTGCTGCTGCCTTCATTCAAGGCTCAGGAGATTCTCCTTTGGCTCAGTCTCAGGAAATCACACTGGTTCTTCTTTCTCCCCTTCCCTCTGTTCAGAACTGACTCAGCCACTGCGAAGCTCTGCCAGGCGGTTAGGAAGCTGCACCATCCCAGGGCGAGATGGCCAAGAGCTGGGCTCCACAGCAGCCCCAAATCAGCTACATAGGAAGCCCATGTTCTCCAGCACGTGTGGGAAGAATTTTCCCTTGGGGTCTCTGTCTAGTTCCCCAAGCCTAGCTCCCCCCAATTCACATCGTCCCTGCTTGCAGCACAGTGAGGTTTGGTTGACTTTTTGTGTTTCTCCCATTTCTGCTTCCAGGCAAGTCCGGCCCTCTGAGGTCCAGGAGCTGGGCTCATCTCCCCAATGAGTGGGCTCATCTCTACAAGGCTTCCACAGGCCTGTGTTTGAAATGGCTCTGATCTGCTACTTGTGAGAGAGTGACCACCACCCACCTCTCTAGGTACATCTCCCAGCCCTTCTGCCCGGACTCGTCCCCTGACACACCAGATACTCCAGCAGCAAATACCCGATGCGTTCACTACTTGGAGCTCCCTGAACACAGCACATGGTCTTTCCATTCTGTGCCTCACCCTGGGCTGCCCACTGGTCTCCAGCCCTCTTCCTTCTGTCCTTTAGGTTCAGTTTAGGTGTCAATCACTCTACAAAGCCTTCCCTGACTGCCTTCATGCCAGATTGACTTCATTGACTTTGGGTTTTCAATTTTGCATCTGTGTCCACCCCTCCACTGTGATGGTCTCCTTTACCTCTCTGTCCCTAGGGCTGAGCTCAGGACCTGGAATATTGTAGGCACTCAGTTCATGCTCGTTGAACCCCACTGGCTTAGGGCAGGGAATATCTTTGTAGTTTTTCTTCTAGGTTTGCCCTCCTGGTGGATCGCTTCCTTCCTAAGTAGCATCTTGTTATTTGAGTCCCACTAGTATCATCTTCGGAGGAGGCGATGGCACCCCACTCCAGTATTCTTGCCTGGAAAATCCCATGGATGGGGGAGCCTGGTGGGCTGCAGTCCATGGGTTCCCTAAGAGTCAGACACGACTGAGCGACTTCACTTTCACTTTTCACTTTCATGCATTGGAGAAGGAAATGGCAACCCACTCCAGTGTTCTTGCCTGGAGAATCCCAGGGATGGGGGAGCCTGGTGGGCTGCAGTCCATGGGTTCCCTAAGAGTCAGACACGACTGAGCGACTTCACTTTCACTTTTCACTTTCATGCATTGGAGAAGGAAATGGCAACCCACTCCAGTGTTCTTGCCTGGAGAATCCCAGGGATGGGGGAGCCTGGTGGGCTGCCATCTATGGGGTCGCACAGAGTCAGACACGACTGAAGCGACTTAGCAGCAGCAGCAGCAGCAGTATCATCTTATTTGAGGCTCACCGAGAGGCCTCGCTTTATAATAAATTATTAGGTTGCATTTTGTTTGGATGGTTTGCTGGGTGGAGTGGCATTTTTAGATTCCAGACAAGTCTCTGTCTAGGAGGAGTGGAGAAACGAGGAGGGGCACATACTGTGCAGGGTCAGGAAGGAGGCCCCTTGAGGTGCTCAGGGCTTCATGAGCTGCCTTTCCATGCATGATAACCACATCCTATGTGGAGTCTTGCCTTTCAAACCACCTTGGCATACCTGGTCTCATTTGATCTTTCCTACAAATCACCTTCGGAAGTAGAAGGCAACAGGTATACACAGTGAAACAGATAAGGCGGATTCTTTTATTTATTCTGTATAGATTTATTGAGTTCCCATTCCCTTTTCGGGAACACAACAATGAACGAAACTAGCATGTTCCCAGCTGTCAGGAAGTTCTGGTTCTAGTCAGGCGATGCCAACAAGTGAGTAGTGTACAAATAAGTAATACATAGAATTTCCAGTGACAGTACGTGCTCAAAAGACAATCAGGCCGGGTAATATTACAGAAAGTGATGAGTGGGAGGGGTGAAGGGACTGCCCTAGAGCAGGTAAAGCCTTTCTGAGGAGATGACATATGAGCTGAAGTCTGAAAGGTGAGAAGAAATGGGCCAGGTGATATGCTGAGAGTCCGAAAGTGGAGCTGGCCCTGGAGCCCCGAAGCATTTCCTTTAGCTGTTCTCTTACTGCAGGAAAGCAAGCAAGGCCATCAGTCAGGACAGGAAAAAAATGTGTGTGTATATATATATACATATATATATATACAGAAAAAAGATATATATAAAATACATATATGTAAATACATATATCAGTTCAGTTCAGTCACTCAGTCATGTCTGACTCTTTGTGACCCCATGAACTGCAGCACCCCAGGCCTCCCTGTCCATCACCAACTCCTGGAGTCCACCCAAACCCATGTCCATCGAGTCAGTGATGCCATCCAACCATCTCATCCTCTGTCATCCCCTTCTCCTCCTGCCCTCAATCTTTCCCAGCATCAGGGTCTTTTCCAGTGAGTCAGCTCTTCGCATCAGGTGGCCAAAGTACTGGAGTTTCAACTTCAACATCAGTCCCTCCAGTGAACACCCAGGACTGATCTCCTTCAGGATGGACTGGTTGGATCTCCTTGCAGTCCAAGGAACTCTCCAACACCACAGTTCAATAGCATCAATTCTTATTTGCTCAGCTTTCTTTATAGTCCAACTCTCACATCCATACATGACCACTGGAAAAACCATAGCCTTGACTAGACGGATCTTTGTTGGCAAAGTAATGTCTCTGCTTTTTAATATGCTGTCTAGGTCATAACTTTCCTTCCAAGGAGTAAGCGTCTTTTAATTTCATGGCTGCAGTCACCATCTGCAGTGATTTTGGAGCCCCAAAAAATAAAGTCTGACACTGCTTCCACTGTCTCTTCATCTATCTCCCATGAAGTGATGGGACCAGATGCCATGATCTTAGTTTTCTGAATGTTGAGCATTAAGCCAACTTTTTCACTCTCCTCTTTCACTTTCATCAAGAGGCTCTTTAGTTTCTCTTCACTTTCTGCCATAAGGGTGGTGTCGTCTGCATATCTGAGGTTATTGATATTTCTCGCGGGAATCTTGATTCCAGCTTGTGCTTCCTCCAGCCCAGCATTTCAGCTGCCCCTCAAACTTCACTCTGTATGGCCTAGTTTAATATCATAAAATGTCACTTAAACCTAGCAAATGTCCCTTTAATAAATTTCAACTAAACCCATCAGTTTTATGGACCATCTAACTCAGGGCCTACCAAAGGATTTGGCACAAAGTAGGTGTTCAGAAAATAACTTGTTAAATGGGTGAATTAATCCTACCCTTTGGTTGAATCCCGCGGGCAGAGGAGCCTGGCAGGCTACAGTCCATAGGGTCACAAAGAGTTGGACACAACTGAAGCAACTTAGCACACATGCACACACCCTTTGGTTGACCAGCCCTTGGAAGCAAGATTGAGCAATTTGGAATTTATTGTACTCGAAGAATAGGACAGTGTTTACAAGTATATCAAATAGGTGAGATGACGCATGATTTCAGGGGGGTACAGCCTGTGATTTCTCTAGATCTTCTCCTTTTTAAAATAAGGTTTAGAATGTTAGGATAGAGATTGCTAAAGTTGATATAGATTTTATTATGTCCCAAAGTTTCTTTTAGAGAATATAATATTAAACAAGAGAAGCAGGACAAGAATGGCACAAACAGTATAATTTCAGTTCTATTAAAAAATCTATATTCATGGGGGAAAAACTGGAAAGAAGTTATAACAAAATTGGGACTTACCCAATGATCTTACCTTATCTTTTCTACTTACCAGACTTTTTCCAAATTTTCTACAGTAAGTGTGTGTTACTTTTATAATCAGAAAAATATAACATGTGATTTGTTAAACAGTTAGTATAGAATGTGGTATGACAAAGCCTACTTTTTTTTTTTTAATCCTTGGCATTCATCATAAAAATCACAGCTGATATTTCAAATAATGACATTATGGTAGCAAAAGTGAACTGCACCTTAGCAGATGTACTCCTACCTGTGTCATGTGACACAGTTGATCTGCCGAGGAGCCTACACCATCCAGATGCTGAGATTGGCCATATCATGGCTCCTTGCCTCTACCTGCACATCCCTCAGCTTCCCTGGGTACTTGCTTCCTCCCCCCCCTACCTGTCAGAGGCTCAGGAATGGCTGGGAAGCTGGTAGTGCAGGTCAGAGCTGCCCTGCTTGCTTCTGATTGTGGACTCAGCAAACAACTCTGTAATTTGGATTATATTGACTGCCCTGAAAAATAGCAAATGTGCCAGGGTATTATCCTGTAGACTAAACAAATTAAAAAAAAATAAAAGCAGCCGAACCCTGAAAACTTATTCACTTCATTTTTTCAATCAGGTGAAAAGTATAAATAATATTGCTTCTCCCTTTTGGATGATGACATCTCAGTGGTAAATCGAGACATTGCTTAAGTGAACTTCGAGTTTTAACAAGATCTTCTACTTGCGTTTTTGACTTTACCGAAAACAAGTGCCATTAGAATGATATCAACTGTTTGAGTCAGTTGTTGGCTTGGGCCTCCACCCAGAATTTGATGTCATTGATGGGCATCCATGAGGAACAGGAATAATTTTGAAACTTTTGACCAGAGGACCTCTGAAGACCTTCATTAGTGCTAGTGTTAAATATAATACAAATGTAAAAATGAAAATGGCCATCTTATGCACTAAGTATGTGGATTTAAAATGCTTTCTATCTGCTAGGGCTTTGCATGGGAACCTCTATGAAACTGGAGAGTTACTGAGCCTGGAAAATGTTTCACTCAGTGTGATGATGAAATGTAGACTAGGTATCAGATGTGGGGGACCCAGGATGGACGGAGAGAAGGAAACACAGCCATGACGAATAGAGTTTGCAGGACTTGAATCATATCTTATTTTGATTAAATCGGGATCGGTTTACTGAGAGCCTGTAATGTGAGAATGTGTTAGAGTAGTAGAGGGGTTCTATTATGGTTATCTTACTCAAGAGTGAGTTCATTTTCATCACATGTATTTTTAATTCTTTGGAAAGACAATTACATTAATTGAGGAATGACATGTAGAATACCAGTTTGAAAAAACATTTAGTGAATGGGGGTACTGATGTTGCCTAACTATCAATTAATTAAAAGTAGCTTGTAACATGAGCTCTAGGTACCCCATCTAAAGGGTGGCAGTAGGCTGCTTGGGGAAGCCCATTATATTTTTGATGCATTGATTGGGTAAAACAAGATTTTCAAGGAAGAGGCTCCAGGTTATTCCCACTTTTCTCTTTTCATTGCCCAGCTTCCAAAAATGTGTTGCTCTGACCTAGTATGAGAACTTTCCAACTCCAGGATGAATTGTCCAAGATGGTTCTACTGCTTCTGCTGCAGTTAGCCTTAGTGAAGGCAGAGTAGTCTCCAGGTGCCAGCCAACCCATGACCTTCCATCTCTCTCCAAAATGAGACTCCTCCGTCTCTCCTCCACTTTCTCCCTGGCCTCACTTCCCTGGACAGAGTCCTCTTTTAAAGACTGTGACATTCTCTAGGAAATATTGGTAAGAGATGAAGTTAGAAAAAATCAACTGAAACTAAATCACAGAGGGTTAAATGCCATCTTCTGCTGTCCGCTTTTTTCTCTTCTCATCATTTTACCAAAAACATAAATCTTTTTGTGCATGCATCTTGTGAGTGTCTATACCATAATCCTATCCACCTCCACTCTTGACTTAAAGCTATATTCTACTATGTCTAATGTCTCCATATTTCTGGGACAGCAACAAGGAGAGAAGGGGTGATTTGCAAGCTGATTGGAGAATGTGTTTTTCAGTGACATTTCCCTTTCCTTGTGAGTTTTATAATTGAAAATTAACCTGTGTGGACAAACTTTTTTTATGATCTTGCATGTTACTGTATTGTCAGCCTTATCAGTATATTCATTTGGAATTACTTATTTGGGTAACTTTCTCATCTACTTATCAGTAGATTCCTGCTGTCTAATATACATAGAGTATAAAGATTAAGATCTCTTTGGGTTTCTGAGTCATAAGTCTAGAATCAGACTCTGAAACTTTTTTAATAGAGTAGAAGTCACAAAGGGTTAAGTCTTTGGGGTCTTGGGAAAGAATCTAGATGGGTACACCAGTGCCTTTGGGGAGTGTTTTTGAATCTTTGCTTCTTTGTGAATTGTGGAATTTTTGTCATCATAGTTTAGAGAAAGGAGGTCAGGGGGAGGTAGAACAGCAGACATTCGGTGGAGAAGAAAGACTCCACTGAAGACTGATTCATATCATGCAGAGTTTGGGTGTGATTATGTGCATACACCAACAACTGTGCACTCCATGTCCCTGTGGTAGGAAGAAGGGGAGGAGAGGGTTTTGCAGACATAATATTTTCTTTAATCTCTTTGCAGAGTGGACTTTGGAGAAGAGCAAGCCTAAGAAAACAACATGGCATAGTTGTTTGTCTGTCATACACATGATACTCAAAAAGACTCTGAAATCCTTTCTTTAAGTTAAGAAGCAAATAGAATTATTTGGTTACCAGCTTTGATGGTTACCCCAGTGTTTCTTTTCCATGATGGTGAAATTCCTGAGCAGTTTTCACTTTCTGTGATTAGTTGAAATGTTCTCCTACAAGCTTGAAATGAATTCATGGTTATGCATTGTATTTTCTTTATCTTTCTTTACACTGCTCATCCTATGTGAATATGGGTAAAGTGATTGCTACCTCTTTGTAAAGTTCCACCCCAGACCCTGCTGCAGCAGAACTTTACTGATCCCCTGGTGCTTGGCCATCTTGCTTTCTTAACTCTGTAGAATACAATCAGTACTTAATAAATAATTGAGAGCTGTCTGATAGATTAGTTTTTGTTGTTGCTGTTAAGTCCCACCTCCTTCTAACACCTACAGTTAGAAAAGACAGTATGCTTGTATTTCATATTTTTCTAATTTTACTATTCTTTATGATACAAAGCACCCTTTCTGGTTTAAGAGCATAAAATTGGAAACATCATAGAAATTAGGGAATATAATTTCCCCTCCAATTCAGGAATTTTCTATATAGCTTCCTTCTTACATTAGTCTGTTCTCTTAGATAGGTCATTCAAGTGCTTTGAGCCATATTCATAAAATGAGGGTGACAATAGTACTCACCTTTGCTAGCAAGTATCTGGATGCCAGTGACAGAAAACCTAAAATACTGGTGTCTTAAGGAAGATAGCATATTATTTTCCTCTCTCCCAAATCCAGGAACAGGCACAGTGGCTTCTATCTTAATTCTTTGCTATGCACAGCATCTAGTTTCATGTTCACCTTGCAGTCTGATATGGCTGCTCCAGCTCTAGCCATCATGCCTTCCTTGCCAGCAGAAAGGAGAAAGAGGAGAAAGAAAAGGGCATACTCTCTCTCTTCAAGGACACTGTCCACAAGTAGCAAACCATTCTGCTTATATCCAATTAGCACTAACTTAGTCACCTTGCTACATGTAGCTATAAGGGAGGCTGATAAAGAGATGGCCTTGTACTTGGCTGAAATTCAGAGTTTATATTACTGAGGAATATGGGAACAGATCTGGAGGACAATTAGCAGTCTCTGTCACCCTACTGATAATTTTATGAAATAAAAAATGATGAAATGAGATAATATGTAAATGTGCTTCAGACATGTGCTTCATGCCTGACATATAATGCATGCTCAGCTAATATGTAAGTATTAGCCATTGTTTTTATGGCTAAACATTATAGGCAGTCATTCATTCACTGTATTATTTGTTCAACAGACATTGAATACCTACTATGCTGAATACTATACCTCTCCTGTTTAAATCCTTCTATCAACAATCTGGAGGAGACTACTGTCCAAAATAGCTTATTTTTTATGGGATAACTTTAAAAGTTCCATAACTTATTTATCAGAGTAAGTCAAAGCGTGCTTCCTAAATAATTCAGTCTTACCCTTTGAAACCATAGAACAAGCCTGTTTCCTCCATTCAGTTTGTCAAATATATGAAGGTAGCTAATAAGCCTCACATTTAGTTTTCTGACCCTAAGCAGGCATTTTTGTTAGCTCATTTATTTAGTATGTGGTTGGCAAACTTTTTCTGTAAAGGGCTAGATGGTAACTATTTCCGGCTTTTCAGGTCACATGTCCTCTGTCACAGTTTCTCAACTCTACCATCGTAATGGGAAAGCAGCCTTGGACGTTGTATAAGTGAATGGCTATGGCTATGTTCCTATAAAATTTGTTGTTGTTGTTTAGTCTCTCAGTTCTGTCCAACCCTTGCAACCCCATGGACTGTAGCTCACTAGCCTCCCCTGTCCATGGGATTTCCCAGGCAAGAATACTGGAGTGGGTTGCCATTTCCTCTTCCAGGGGATCTTCCAGACCCAGGGATCAAACCCACGTTCCTGTGTCTCCTGTTTTGCCAGGTGGATTCTTTATCACTGAACCACTGGGGAAGGCAATTTCTATGAAATATTATTTACAAAAACAGATAGCAGGCCAGATTTTGGCCTCATGCTATGGTTTGCCAGCCCTGTGATTTAGCCCATGCTGCTGCTGCTGCTGCTGCTGCTAAGTTGCTTCAATCCATAGAAACTTATAAATAAGGTTATTTGTGACTGATATTCCCCTTGTCCGAAGCTGAAAACTTTCTTTGTGTCACTCCTAATTTTTCTTATACATTTCATTTCTTTTTCTTGTCTTATTACTTTGGTTAAGATTTTCAGCACGCCTTGCATCTCCATAGCACTACTTGCTGGCCAATTATTTCCCTAGACATGTTATCCATCATTTCTAGCTTGGGAATGCTCTTTGACAAATCTTCTCTTGTTCTACCACACGTTGTTTGACCTCCCCCAGGCTGACTCTTCTCCAGTCATCTCACAAATCTGTCCACATTAAGAAAATAAGAATCATTTTTCCATCCCTTTCTTCTTCAAGCCTGTTAGACTTTGATTTTCCTTTGGTGGTTCTTCAGCTTTTCTTCACTGAGCAGTCTAATACTAACTATAACCTAATCCAACTTCCCTTAAAGACAATTTAGAGGAGGCAGGTAGAAAACTAACATTTACTGATGGACCAGGCACTGCTGACATTTACAATATGTGTGTTTAATTTCAATGTTATAGACATGGTAAGTGCAATTTGAGATAGGTCATATCACCAGCTGTGGTCATGCAGCTGAAATACAAGGAGTCATTCCCAGTTACAGAATAGAAATTAAATCTGACTGGACTGGGGGATTTAAGTGTGTGCATCTGGCAAAAGTAATTCAAAACCATTCACAAATACAGCATAGTTGCTATACTTTGGTTGTCCTCTGTCATCAAGACATTTGTAAAGCAGAGAATAGCAAATATTTGTGCTGAACTTTTGGTTTTCAGAACATTTACTTTGTAATTTTATAGAGTAGGTGATTTTATTTCAATTTTGCAGGAAAGGAAATCAAACCACAAAATGATTAAAATGTTTGCTGGAATTGCCAGCCACCTGCTTCTAGGAGAGTCCACAATTGCTCTTCTCAGAAAAGTTCATCGCACATCTTTTCTAGCTACCTCCTTATTGTCTTTCAGACCTCAGCTCCATCATCATCTTCTCCAGGAAACACTTTCTGCAGTCACCTCCACCTTGTGCCCAGCATCTGATTTAGATGCTCTTTCTACATCTTAAACAAGATCATCACCCTCTTTGCACTGAACCTTAACTGTTGTTGTATTAGCTTGTAAGGAAATCAAGGGCACATCCTTGCCTCATTTAACTTTGTACTCAATAAATATTTGTCAAGTAAAGGAATGCCCTGAGATGGAGCCAAGTCAGTGCTGCAGGGAATCATTTCCTTGTGATGTTTCTCAGTTCTGATTATACCTGGAGGCAAAACAGAAACCTCAACCTTCCAGAAACAAACAAAAGAGGGTCCTCCCAGAAGCCATTGATCTCTGCAGCCAGGGAACATCAGAAATTAAAATCTATGGGGTTTCAGACTAGAAAGCAAAGAAAGCAGCATAACTATGGTGAAGTGCACAGCTTCTAAAGTCAGTCTTCTTAGATGTGAATCCTGACTTCACCATTTTCCAGCTGTGTGATCTTTGGCAAGTGACTTAGCTTTTCTATGCTTGGGTTTTTGTTAAACGTGGATAATGATGAAACTTTGGTATATTAGTTATCTATGGCTGTGTAACAAATTACCCCCAAACTGAGTGTCTCATAACAATAGACATTTATTATCTCACAGTTTCTGTGGGTCAGGAATTTGGAAGAGGCTCAGGTGAGTGCTTCTGGCTCACGGTTGCTCATTAGGTGACAGTCAAGATGTCGATTGAGGTTCCTGTCATGTGGAACCTTGACTGAAGCTGAAGGATCACCTTCCAAGATGGCTTACTCAAGTAGCTTTTGGCAGGAGGCCATAGTTCTTCCCACCAGCAACTCTCATTATGGGAGAATAATTGATTTCCCCCAGAGAAAGCAAGAGAGGAATCCCCAGGGAGAAACTCCAGTGACTTTTATGATCTATTTTTAGAACATACACTGTTACTTCCACCACATTCTCTATGCTAGAAGGAAGTCACTAAGGTGGCCCATGTTCAAGGAAAGGGGAATTGGGCTCCACCTTTTGAAAGGAGTATCATAGAATTTGTGGACATATTTTAAAACCACACACTATCTTATAGAGTTGAGTGAGAATTCCATGAGATAAGAATTATAAAGTGCTTAATAGGACTTAAGCAGCATCTACCTTGAATTACTTTCCTCATAGATTAGAAAGGACAAATGAACTGTCAGTCTGAAGGCTTTGACTTGAAAAATTACTCTATAAAATGGAGCAAAGATAACAGAATTAACTGATGCCATAAGCAATTAAAGTATTCAGTATAGTTCTTGGCATGAAAAGTTGTTCATGTTTTGAATTTTAAAAAGTGAGTAAAAACAGCATGTACAGTGTGATCTGATGTTTGTATGATTATATACTTATATCTCTGTATGTTGATACATAAGGGAGCATTCTATTTTTTTTTCCATTTATTTTTATTAATTGGAGGCTAATTACTTTACAATATTGTAGTGGTTTTTGCCATACATTGACATGAATCAGCCATGGATTTACATGAATTCCCCATCCTGAACCCCCCCTCCCCCCTCCCTCTCCATCCCATCCGTCTGGGTCTTCCCAGTGCACCAGCCCTGAGCACTTGTCTCATACATCCACCCTGGGCTGGCAATCTGTTTCACCCTTGATAGTATACTTGTTTCAATGCTGATCTCTCTGAACATCCCACTCTTGCCTCCTCCCACAGAGTCCAAAAGTCTGTTCTGTACATCTGTGTCTCTTTTTCTATTTTGCATATAGGGTTATTGTTACCATCTTTTAAAATTCCATATATATGCATTAATATGCTGTATTGGTCTTTATCTTTCTGGCTTACTTCACTCTGTATAATGGGCTCCAGTTTCATCCATCTCATTAGAACTGATTCAAATGAATTATTTTTAATGGCTGAGTAATATTCCATAGTATATATGTACCACAGTACATATGTACCATGTTCCTTATCCATTTGTCTGCTGATGGGCATCTAGGTTGCTTCCATGTCCTGGCTGTTGTAAACAGTGCTACGATGAACACTGGGGTGCACGTGTCTCTTTCAGATCTGGTTTCCTTGGTTTGTATGTCCAGAAGTGGGATTGCTGGGTCATATGGCAGTTCTATTTCCAGTTTTTAAAGAAATCTCCACACTGTTCTCCATAGTGGCTGTACTAGTTTGCATTCCCACCAACAGTGTAAGAGGGTTCCCTTTTCTCCACACCCTCTCCAGCATTTATTGCTTGTAGACTTTTGGATAGCAGCCATCCTGACTGGCGTGTAATGGTACCTCATTGTGGTTTTGATTTGCATTTCTCTGATAATGAGTGATGTTGAGCATCTTTTTTGTTAGCCATCTGTATGTCTTCTTTGGAGAAATGTCTGTTTAGTTCTTTGGCCCATTTTTTGATTGGGTCATTTATTTTTCTGGAATTGAGCTGCAGGAGTTGCTTGTATATTTTTGAGATTAATCCTTTGTGTGTTGCTTTGTTTGCTATTATTTTCTCCCAATCTGAGGGCTGTCTTTTCACCTTGCTTATAGTTTCCTTTGTTGTGCAAAGGCTTTTAAGTTTCATTAGGTCCCGTTTGTTTATTTTTGCTTTTATTTCCAATATTCTGGGAGGTGGATCATAGAGGATCTTGCTGTGGTTTATGTCGGAGAGTGTTTTGCCTATGTTCTCCTCTAGGAGTTTTATAGTTTCTGGTCTTACATTTAGATCTTTAATCCATTTTGAGTTTATTTTTGTGTATGGTGTTAGAAAGTGTTCTAGTTTCATTCTTTTACAAGTGGTTGACCAGTTTTCCCAGCACCACTTGTTAAAGAGGTTGTCTTTTTTCCATTGTATATTCTTGCCTCCTTTGTCGAATATAAGGTGTCCATAGGTATGTGGATTTATCTCTGGGCTTTCTGTTCTATTCTATTGATCTATATTTCTGTCTTTGTGCCAATACCATACTGTCTTGATGACTGTGGCTTTGTAGTAGAGCCGGAAGTCAGGCAGGTTGATTCCTCCAGTTCCATTCTTCTTTCTCAAGATTACTTTGGCTATTCGAAGTTTTTTGTACTTCCGTACAAATTGTGAAATTATTTGTTCTAGTTCTGTGAAGAATACCGTTGGTAGCTTGATAGGGATTGCATTGAATCTATAGATTGCTTTGGGTAGTATACTCATTTTCACAACATTGATTCTCACAATCCATGAACATGGTATATTTCTCCATCTATTTATGTCCTCTTTGATTTCTTTCATCAGTGTTTTATAGTTTTCTATGTATAGGTCTTTTGTTTCTTTAGGTAGATATACTCCTAAGTATTTTATTCTTTTTGTTGCAATGGTGAGTGGTATTGTTTCCTTAATTTCTCTTTCTGTTTTCTCATTGTTAATGTATAGGAATGCAAGGGATTTCTGTGTGTTAATTTTATATCCTGCAACTTTACTATATTCATTGATTAGCTCTAGTAATTTTCTGGTAGAGTCTTTAGGGTTTTCTATGTAGAGGATCATGTCATCTGCAAACAGTGAGAGTTTCACTTCTTCTTTTCCTATCTGGATTCCTTTTATTTCTTTTTCTGCTCTGATTGCTGTGGCCAAAACTTCCAAAACTATGTTGAATAGTAGTGGTGAGAGTGGGCACCCTTGTCTTGTTCCTGATTTCAGGGGAAATGTTTTCAATTTTTCACCATTGAGGGTGATGCTTGCTGTGGGTTTGTCATATATAGCTTTTATTATGTTGAGGTATGTTCCTTCTATCCCTGCTTTCTGGAGAGTTTTAATCATAAATGAGTGTTGAATTTTGTCAAAGGCTTTCTCTGCATCTATTGAGATAATCATATGGTTTTTATCTTTCAATTTGTTAATGTGGTGTATTACATTGATTGATTTGTGGATATTAAAGAATCCTTGCATTCCTGGGATAAAGTCCACTTGGTCATGATGTATGATCTTTTTAATATGTTGTTGGATTCTGTTTGCTAGAATTTTGTTAAGGATTTTTGCATCTATGTTCATCAGTGATATTGGCCTGTAGTTTTCTTTTTTTGTGGCATCTTTGTCTGGCTTTGGAATTAGGGTGATGGTGGCCTCATAGAATGAGTTTGGAAGTTTACCTTCTTCTGCAATTTTCTGGAAGAGTTTGAGTAAGATAGGTGTTAGCTCTTCTCTAAATTTTTGGTAGAATTCCGCTGTGAAACCATCTGGTCCTGGGCTTTTGTTTGCTGGAAGATTTCTGATTACAGTTTCGATTTCTGTGCTTGTGATGGGTCTGTTAAGATCTTCTATTTCTTCCTGGTTCAGTTTTGGAAAGTTAAACTTTTCTAGGAATTTGTCCATTTCTTCCAGGTTGTCCATTTTATTGGCATAGAGCTGCTGGTAGTCATCTCTTATCATCCTTTGTCCTTCAGTGTTGTCTGTTGTGATCTCTCATAAGGGAGCATTCTAGAATGAGGTTCCTCATAGTATTAATCATGGTTATCTCTGGGTGGTAGAATTTGTGTTAAGGTAAACAAAAATTTGTGTTTTTATGCATTGTTTGAATTGTTTTACACTGAGCATAAATCTACAAAAATAAGGGTGGCATTTTCCAAAGAAAATAAAAAATAAACTAAGTTGGAAAGAAGACATGAAAGGTGGAAAGGTTTAGTATGTTGAGCCAGGATTTTGCTTCTCTAAGTGGACTAGTTTATTCCCTGTGATGTATCTGATTGATAGGATATCCTCTGATCCTTCAAGTTTGTTGTGAAGACTTGTATGTGCTGGGATCAGGTGAGAGTTTGTGACTGTGTTTTGCCTGAGGGGACATATATTAAGAGAAGAAGGGGAAAGTACGGAGAAGCAAGGAGAAGAGGGACATATGTGTGGCAAAGAGCAAAGACAGAACAAATCTGTGTTGACAGCAAAGCCTGAATGCTCGTAAGTTGCCTTGGGAACAACTTTATCCATAAAAGAACAATATACTTGTGATGGGCACTCTGTCAGCCCAGAGTGCCTTGAATATCTTCTATACTTGCACTTGACGCATTGAACTGAAATCTGTTCAATTCTCCCTCCCTCTTAACAGGCTTCCAAGCAGGTCCTGGCTATCTAGCTCATTACACTGGCTATCTAGGTCCCAAAATGTAGCAGGGTTTAATAATCTGAAGAATAAAATAGCTTAAATTATTTTTTAAAATAGTGTCATTCACAATTGAAAATATTTATGTCTCCTAACATTCAACTGAGTAATTTATTGAAATGAAAGAGGGAGTTAAAAATGTGTATATTTTATGGGAAAAAATGGAGAAACTGCCCAAAGATGCTTTTTGAAAGGTTTAAATCTATCATTTGTTTCCCATTTGTCACATCTGTTCTTTGTTCACCTTTTCCTTTTTTCTGCCCTTTTTTTTTTAATTACTTGAAAAAAATTTCTAAGATTCTAATGTTTTTACTTACTTTCTGTATTTTTGGTTAAAGTGATTGCATTGGGGCTTATAGTATATATCTTAAGCTTATGACAACCTGACAATATTACTTTAAGTAATATTACTGGGCTTCCCTGATAGCTCCGTTGGTAAAGAATCCACCTGCAGTGCAGGAGACCCTGGTTTGATTTCTAAGTCAGGAAGATCCCCTGGAGAAGGGATAGGCTACCCACTCTAGTATTCTTGGGCTTACCTGGTGGCTCAGCTGGTAAGGAATCTGCCTGCAATGTGGGAGACCTGGGTTTGGTCTCTGGGTTGGGAAGATCCCCTGGAGAAGGGAAAGGCTACCCACTCCAGTATTCTGGCCTGGAGAATTCCATGGACTGTATAGTCCATGGGATTGCAAAGAGTTGGACACAACTTTCACTTCACCCTAATTCATGTAGAAAATAGTCTTATATTAATATATTTCCATTTCTTCTCTTTTAACCTTTGTGCTGTTATTGTCATATATTTTACTTCTAGATTTGTTAGTAACTGTAGAGTCATTGTTATTATTTTTGCTTTAAATGGTCAATTAGTTATTTAAAATGTAAGAACAATTGTATTTATCTACATATTTAACATTTTTCATACTCTATTTCTTTTTGTAGATCCAGATTTCTATCAGATTTCTATTTCTTCTACCTAAAGGACTTTCTTTACCATTTCTTATTTTAGTGAGCCTTTTTTTTTTCTCCTTCTTTTTGAATGCATGGCTTGTGGGATCTTAGTTTCCCAACCAGGGATTGAACCCATGCCCCCTGCAGTGGAGAGATGGAGTCCTAATCACTGGACCTTCAGGAAAGTCCCTCTTTATCTTTCTTATATGTAAGTTCACCCTTGATGAATTCTTTCAGCTTTCATATGTCTAAAAGTCTTTATTTCATTTTGTTTTCAAAAAATATTTTTGTTGGGTATAGAATTCTAATTTGGCAGTGTATATGTATGTATGTATGTGTGTGTGTGTGTGTATATATATATGGGAGAAGGAAATGGCAACCCACTCCAGTATTCTAGCCTGGAGAATCCTGTGGACAGAGGAGCCTGGTGGGGTGCTATCCATGGGGTCACACAGAGTCGGACATGACTGAAGTGACTTAGCATGCATGCATGCATGCATTGTAGAAGGAAATGGCAATCCACTCCAGTATTCTTGCCTGGAGAATGCCAGGGACAGAGGAGCCTGGTGGGCTGCAGTCTTTGGGTTGCACAGAGTCAGACATGACTGAAGTGACTTAGCAGCAGCAGCATATATATATATTTTTTTAAGTTTATTTTTTTAATAAACTGTTTTTTATTTTTTAATAAACTATTCTGCATTGTTCCTAATGAGAAGCCTGCTAGTGTCCCTATCTTTTCTCCACTCTACTTTATGTGTCTTCCTTCTCTAATTTCCTTGGCTTTATTGAAGTCTCAACTTCTTCTCTTTAAATTAGACGTACTATTTGGTTTCATCTGAGTCCCTTCTCCCTCCCCAGTGGCCGAGAAACTCAAAAGGTATATGCTAGGGCATTTATAGAACTCACCTTATTTATTTATTCTTCTTTCTGGAATTACTATTGTATGTTGCCTGTTATTCAATATCTCAAAGCAATTATTTCATTATTTTTCCTGACTTTTTTCAGTTGTTTAAGGAAGAAGCATAAACCTGATCTCTGTTAATCTGTACTGGCTGGAAACGGAAGTTTGAAATATTGAATCAAAAAAATAAATACCTAAAACCAACTTCTGATTGCAAAACTTCTCCACAAAATGGATTCCCATTTTGCAGTAGCTTAGAATTATGAGGTCATTTTAAAAATTTTGTTTAGTGTTTGACATTATCTCTTTTTCTTACAGGATACATTCAACTGGATTTTTAAATCATTGTAAGCCAGTGATGGATCAGAAGTTACAGAATGCAATGCCGAATAAAAGTCTTCGAAAGAATTGCTTCAAAGAACCGAAAAAAGAAAATTGATCTACTTCCTTAATACCTTGATCTAGAAAAACATACTGCACATGGTAGGAAGTGATAACTGGGAAAGTTTATTTGGGTCTTAATATACCTAAGTGATAGGAACTGTCACTTTGTTTCTCAGAGGGCTTATACACCTGAGATTATGTTAAAAATGAGTAGTTTTATTAACATCTTGACATGATCACAAGAGAGGAGAAACAGAGGGCTAGCTGAAACCCTGCACCTTGGTCAAGATGACTTCTGAAGAAATGGCAGGTTCTGTTCTCAGGCCTGTGAGTCAGAGAAAAGTGATCTCTGCTCAGTCAACTGTAGATGAAAGTAATGATAAGGTCTCGGACATCAATGTTCCAAAGTCTCATCCTGTCAGGCAGAGTGGGGAGACTTCTCATACCATCTCACAACTGACCAAACTTACAGAAGAATCTTCTGGAAGCAACGTGCCCCAGATTTTCTCAGTAGCAAGGGAGAAAATAACCAGTGATGAGAACAGTAATGAAAATTGCTGGGAGAAAAGCATGCCAGATTCTGTGAAAAACCTTAATATTAACTGCAACAGCATATTGAAAAACCATCAGCATGGCCCTCCTCAGAGCCAGTTTTATGAAACGTGCAATTCTATCACAGAGGAAGGTCTGTGTTTGGAAACTGGAATCCCTTCTTCACTGGAAGGAAAGGTGTTCCCTGGAATTCAACTGGAAATAGACAGACCTCCCATGGGCATTAGTCCATTAGGAACTCAGTCAGCCATCATAGAGACAAGCAGGGCACACCCTGAAAGCAACATGGCAGTATTTCACTTGCATTACGAGGTTGACAGAAGAATGTCAGACAGTTTCTGTCCCCTATCAGATAACTTGATTTTGGATGATTGTGGAAACTGTGTACTACCTGCTGTTGGTGAGGAACAAGAGAAAAATTACATGGCATATACTTGCAAACTGATGGAATTGACAAGTAACTGTGACAATAAGAATAGGCAGCTGCAGTGTGATCATTGTGACCCCTTGAATGACAAATATTTGTGCTTTGAAGGCTCTTGCCCAAAGGCCGATGTGGTATGTTCAAATGACAGCTTTTGCAGGGAGGACTTTACTGACAGTCCACCTGCCAAGACCTTTCTGAGCCATTTTGAGGACTTCCCTGATAATTGTGAAGATGTAGAAGAAGATTTGTTTAAAAATAAAAAGGAGCGGTCTGCTTGGTTAGTGAGGAGATTTTGCAAAAATGACAAGGAAGTTAAGAAATCTGTGTTTACTGGGACAAGGGCAATTGTGAGAACTTTGCCTTCTGGTCACATTGGACTGGAGGCTTTGAGTTATATTGATCAGAAGAAAAATGGTCTCTTATTGCCTCCTGGGAGAGTCATGGAACGGCTGTCAACAGTGGTGGTTAGGCAAGATGGTTCCCAAGGTCTGTCAGAAGCCCAGTGGTATCCGGTAAGAGTTAAAGTTTCTTTTAATCCATTTTTCAAAGTTGATTTTTTAAAACTCCAAATCTCCATTGTCTTAATTCATGGGAAATGTTCACTTCTGGTCAATGATTCTTAGGGGAAGCACTTATAGCTACTGGAAATTAGTAGACCTAACAGATACTGGAATTGATAGCTGTCAAGACTGAGTTAATTCCACAACAATATAAGTCACAAAATACACATAAATATGCACTCAGAGAAGTTAGGGAGAGTCCCTGATTACTGTATGCGAGCTTATAAAACAGAAACTCCTGGGAGTGGGAAAATGGTTCTGCCAACTGATTATTCAGCTCTATCCTTCAGAGATATGTCTGTCCTCTTCTGCCATGGAGTTCATCGTTGTTTTTAGGTTGCAAAGCTTAAAAGAACTTTAATCTCATTTTCTTTCTTTCTTTTTTTTCCCTTTTATTTATTTATTTTTCATTTATTTTTATTAGTTGGAGGCTAATTACAATATTGTAGTGGTTTTTGCCATACATTGACATGAATCAGCCATGGATTTACATGTGTTCCCCATCCCGATCCCCCCTCCCTCTTCCCTCCCCATCCCATCCCTCTGCGTCTTCCCAGTGCACCAGCCCTGAGCACTTGTCTCATGCATCCAACCTGGGCTGGTGATCTGTTTCACACTTGATAGTATACTTGTTTTAAATCTCATTTTCTCTGTTCACTTCCTCTAGACAGTGCTTCCTGTTTTTTCCCTCTTAACCCTTTTAATGCCATGGCCCTCTTTGGTTATTTGGTGAAGTCTTCAGGTTGAGAAGAACACTTTTAAATGCATCAAATGAAATACAAAGGATCATAAAGGACACAGATTATGTGGATAGACATATATCAAAATATTTTTGAAGTTGTAATATAGCAGGGTACTTCTTTATTAACACACTAAATAATGGCAGCTGATGATGTGATAACTACCATAACTTCAAGGTAGTGAAGAATGTTAGTAAGGAATGGTTTACCTGGGACTTTCCCAGTTTTAGCAGTGCAAGTCCCATATTCTGGGAAGCCACTCAGTCTTAGACAAACCAAGACAAACTAATTAATTAGTTACCTTAATTATAAATACTATTTTAGAGTCTCTTCCATGACTATAATATATGGCAATATCTGTGATTCCTATTGGTGACAAAATCACAGGTACTGCTAGTGTTACTGAAGTTTGTTGCTTACATTCATAATGGAAGGAAATGCTAGACTTCTATTTGAGGTTAATAAAAGAATTTTTTCTCATCCAAATTTCTGGACTCTTTGAGTTCTATCCATAGTTCTCCCTCTTTAAGATTCCTGCTCTGGAAATGCGCTCAATTAGCTGTGCACTCTTAGACCTGATCTTTGCATCAGAAGCCAGCACCATGTATTCTCTTGTTTTTTTTTTTTTTCCTTCTGTGGCTAAGTAGCCCTATTTTCTTCAACTGATCTTAGTGGAGAAGCTGTTTCTATAACTTTTGCATTCCAGTTTTACACAATTCCTTAAAACCTGGCCCTAAAAATAAACCCAATCTAAAAGAACATCCTTTTATTGATCTATGACTAGTATATTTTTATTTTCATCATCATCAATTGTGGGAACTAATATTTATTGTGAATTTAAATATGCCAGGCACTGGACTGAATAACTTACACACTTTATTTCATGAAATCATCTCAACTACTTGCTGATGTGGTCTGATTATTCACCCCATTCTATCATTAAGAAAACAGAGTCTAAAGGAAATTCTATACCCTCAGTTCAGTTCAGTGCAGTTGCTCAGTTGTATCTGACTCTGTGCAACCCCATGGATTGCAGCATGCCAGGCTTCCCTATCCATCACCAACTCCCAGAGCTTGTTAAAACTCATGTCCATTGAGTCGGTGATGCCATCCAACCATCTCATCCTTTGTCTTCCCCTTCTCCTCCCACCTTCAATCTTTCCCAGCATCAGGGTCTTTTCTAAAGAGTCAGTTCTTTGCATCATGTGAGAGTTTCAGCTTTAGCATCAGTCCTTTCAGTGAATATTCAGGACTGATTTCCTTTAGGATAGACTGGTTGGATCTCCTTGCAGTCCAAAGGAGAACTCTCAAGAGTCTTCTCCACTATCATAGTTCAAAAGCATCAATTCTTTGGCACTCAGTTTTCTTTATAGTCCACCTCTCACATCCATACATGACTACTGGAGAAACCATAGCTTTGACTAGACAGACCTTTGTTGACAAAGTAATGTCTCTGATTTTTAATATGCTGTCTAGGTTGTTCATAGCTTTTCTTCCAAGGAGCAAGCATCTTTTAATTTCATGGCCGCAGTCACCATCTGCAGTGATTTTGGAGCCCAAGAAAATAAAGTCAGCCACTGTTTCCACTGTTTCCCCATCTATTTGCCAGGAAGTGATGGGACTGGATGCCAGGATCTTCATTTTTTGAATGTTGAGTTTTAAGCCAGCTTTTTCACTCTCCTCTTTCACTTTCTTCAAGAGACTCTTTAGTTCCTCTTTGCTTTCTGCCATAAGGGTGGTGTCATCTGCATATCTGAAGTTATTGATATTTCTCTGGGCAGTGAACCTATGTGTAATGATGATGACAAACCCAGTGAAAACCAAATCATCTATCACTAGCATTCATGCCCACTAGAATTCAAAATGGAAAAATAGAGCTGTGCAGAAGAACAAGGGAGTTCAATATACACTGATCAAGAAAGATGTTCAAGAAAATAACAAATGAAAAAAATATAAAGCACAAGTTTCCAACCATCTTCTATTGAGGTATAATATACACATCATTTTAAAGTATACAAATCCATGCTTTTTAGTACATTCACAAGAAGGTGCACCTATCACAAGTATCTAATTCCAAAATAGTTTTAACACCTCAAAAAGAAACTCTTGGGGCTTTCCTGATGGCTCAGGCATAAAGAATCTGCCTGCCAATGAAGGAGACATGGGTTCAATCCCTGATCCAGGGAGATCCCACGTATGAAGAGCAGCTAAGCCCATGCACTGCAATTATTGAGCCTGTGCCCTAGAGCCCAGGAACTGCAACTACTGAAGCCCCCACACCCTGGAGTCTGTGCTGCATAACAAGAGAAGCCACTGCAATGATAGGCCTGCATACCACAGCTACAGAGTAGCCCCTGCTTGCCACAATTAGAAAAAAAAGCCCAAGCAGCAATGCAGAGCCAGCACAGCCAAAAATAAAGATAAATAAGTAAATAAATAAGAAACTCCTTAACTATTAGTGACCACTCTCTATTCCTCCCCTTCTCCTGGCAACCACTAATCTGCTTTTGGTCCCTGTGGATTTGCCAATTCTGGACATTTCCTACAAGATCTGACTTCTTGTGACTGGCTTCTTTCACTTAGCATCATGTTTTCCAGGTTCATCCATGTCATAACATATATCAGAACTGTATTCTTTTTTATGACTGAGTAATATTCTACTATATGGATGTACCAGATTTACTCATCCATTCATCAGCTAAAGGACAATGGGTTGTTTCCACTTTGGGGCTGTTTTGAATAATGCTGCTATGAATGTTCCTGGACAAGTTTTAGAGTGAACATATGTTTTCACTCCTCCTGGTAAGATACTTAGGAGTGGGATCATTGGGGCGTATGGTAACGCCATGTTTAACATCTTGGGGAAGGAACAAAACGTTTTCCAAAACCACTGCTCCATTTTATATTCTCACCAGTAGTACATGAGAATTTCAATGTCTCCACATCCTTACCAACACTTGTTACTATTCATTTCATTTATGAAAGCTATCTTAGTGGTTGTGACCTGGTAATTCATTGTGGATTCAATATGCATTTCCTTAATAACTAATGACGTTGAAAAGTTTTCCATTTCCTTGTTGGCCATTTATATATCATCTTTGGAGAAATATCAATTCAGATCCTTTCCCCATTTAAAAAAATGGGTTTTTTTGCCTATGTATTGTTGCATTGCAAGGCTTCTTCATATATTCTTAACGAGATATGTGATTTGCAAATATACTCTGTTGATGGGCTTTCACCTTTTTGATACTGTGCACTGATACTCAGAACATTTTAATTCTAATGAAGTCAACAATTTATCTACTTTTTTTCCTTTGGTTGCTTGTGCTTTTAGTGTCATATGTAAGAAATGATTTCCTAATTCATGAAGACTTACACCTATGTTTCCTTCCCAGATTTTAATAGTCTTTGCTGTTGTTGCTGTTCAGTCGTTGTGTCTGACTCTTGGTGACCCCATGGACTGCAGCACACCAGGGTTCCCTGTCCTTCACTCCCTCCCAGAGTTTGCTCAAACTCATGCCCATTGAGTCAGTGATGCCATCCAACCGTGTCATCCTCTGTCATCCCATTCTCCTTCTACCCTCAATCTTTTCCAGCATCAGGATCTTTTCCAATGAGTCAGCTCTTGCATCAGGTGGCCAAAGTATTAGAGCTTCAGCTTCAGCATCAGTCCTTTCAGTGAATATTCAGGGATGATTTCCTTTAGCATTGACTGGTTTGATCTTCTTGCTGTCCAGGGGACTCTCAAGAGTCTACTCCAGCACCACAGTTCAAAAGCATCAATTCTTTGGCACTCAGCCTTCTTTATGTTCCAAATCTCACATCCGTACATGACTACTGGCAAAACTATAGCATTGACTGTATGAACCTTTGTTGGCAAAGTGACGTCTCTGCTTTTTAATGCAAAGTCTAGGTTTGTCATAGCTTTTCTTCCAAGGAGGCAAGTGTCTTTTAATGTCGTGGCTGTAGTCACTGTCCACAGTGATTTTGAAACCCAAGAAAATAAAATCTCCCACTGTTGCCATTCTTTCCCCAGTTATTTGCCATGAAGTGATGGGACCAGATGCCGTGATCTTAGTTTTTTGAATGTTGAGTTTTAAGCCAGCTTTTTCATTCTTCTCGTTTACCTGCACCAAGAGGCTGTTTAGTTCCTCTTCACTTTCTGCCATTAGTGTGGTATCATCTGCATACCTGAGGTTGTTACTATTTCTCCGGATAGTCTTGATTTCCAGCTTGTGATTCATCCAGCCTGGCATTTCACGTGATGTGCTCTGCATAGAAGTTAAACAAGCATAGTGACAGTATACAGCTTTGATGTACTCCTTTCCGAAATTTAACCAGTCTGTTGTTCCATGTCCAGTTCTAACTGTTTCTTCTTGACCTGCATACAGTTTTCTCAGGAGGCAGGCAAGGTGGTCTGGTATTCACATCTCTTTAAGAATTTTCCAGTTTGTTGTGATCCACACAGTCAATGGAGCAGAAGTAGATGATTTCCTGCAATTGTCTTGCTTTTTCTATGATCCAGTGGATGTTGGCAATTTGATCTCTGGTTCCTCTGCCTTTTCCAAATCCAGCTTGTACATTTGGGAGTTTTCAGTTCACGTACTGTTGAAGCCTAGCTTGAAGGATTTTGAGCATTTCTTTGAAAGCATGTGAAATGAGCATGGTTGTATGGTAGTTTGAACATTCTTTGGCATTGCCCTTCTTTTGGATTGGAATGAAAACTTATGTTTTCCAGTCCTGTGGCAATTGCTGAGTTTTCCAAATTTGCTGGCATATTGAGTGCAGCACATTAACAGCATCATCTTTTAGGATTTGAACTAGCTCAGCGGGAATTCCATCACCTCCACTAGGTTTGTTTGTAGTAATGCTTCCTAAGGCCCACTTGACTTCACACTCCAAGGTGTTCAGCTGTAGGTGAGTGGCCACACCATCGTGGTTATCTTGGTCCCTAAGACCTTTTTTTATATAGTTCTTCCATGTGTTCTTGCCTCCTTTTCTTAGTATCTCCTGCTTGTGTTAGGTCCTTGCCATTTCTGTCCTTTATTGTGCCCATCTTTGCATGAAATGTTCCCTTGGTTACTCTGATTTTCTTGAAGAGATCTCTAGTCTTTCCCATTGTATTGTTTCCCTCTATTTGCATTGTTCACTTAAGAAGACTTTCTTATCTCTCTTTGCTACTCTTTGGAACTCTGTACTCAACTGGGTGTATCTTTCCCTTTCTTCTTTGCCTTTCACTTCTCTTCTTTTCTCAGCTATTTGTAAGGCCTCCTCAGACAACCATTTTGACTCCTTGCATTTCTTTTTCTCTGGGATGTTTTTGGTCACCACCACCTGTACAGTGTTACGAACCTCTGTAGTTCTTCGGGCACTGTGTCTATCAGATCTAATCTCTTGAATCTCTTTGTCACTTCCATGGTATAATTATGAGGGTTTTGATTTAGGTCACACCTGAATGACCTACTGGCTTTCCCTACTTTCTTCAATATAAGTCTAAATTTGGCATTAAGGAGCTCATGATCTGAGCCACAGTCAGCTCCGGGTCTTGTTTTTGCTGACTGTATAGAGCGTCTCCATCTTCAGCTACAAAGAATATAATCAGTCTGATTTTGGTGGACCATCTGGTGACCTCCATGTGTAGAGTCATGTCTTGTGTTGCTGGCAGAGGATGTTTGCTATGACCAGTGTGGTCTCTTGGCAAAGCTCTGTTAGCCTTTTCCCTGCTTCATTTTGTATACTCTAAGGCCTAACTTGCCTGTTACTCCAGGTATCTCTTGACTGCCTAATTTTGCATTACAGTTACCTATAATGAAAAGGACATCTTTTTTTTTTTGGTGTTAGTTATAGAAGGTCTTGTAGGTCTTCATAGAACTATTCAACTTCATTTTCTTCGTCATTAGTGGCTGAGGCATAGACTTGGGTTACTGTGATGTTTAATGGTTTTGCTTGGAAATGAACCGAGATCATTCTGTCACATTTGAGATTGCACCCAAGTACCGCATTTTGGACTCTTGTTGACTATGAGGGCTACTCCATTTCTTCTAAGGGAATCTTGCCCATAGTCTTAATGTCTTCCTTTCAGATCTTTGATCCATTTTCAGTCTATGTTTGTACGTGGTGTGTGAGTCAGGGGTCAAAATTCATTGGTTTGCTTGTGGATACCTTCTTGCTCCAGCAGCATTTGTTGAAAAGACTAGCATTTCCCCACCAGATTTTTTCAGCACTCTGTTTGGTTGATAATCAGTTAACTATTAATGTGAGGGCTTATTTGTGGACTCTCAGTTATATTCCACTGATTCCTATAGTATCCACATGCCAGTACCACCTAGTCTTGATTACTGTGGCTTTGTAGCAAGTTTTGAAATTGGGAAATGTGAGTCCTCTAACACTATTCTTCTCTTTCAAGACTGTCTTGGCACACTTCCCTACGAAGGTTAGGATAACCTTGTCAGTTTTTGCAGAGAAGGATTCTGAAAGGGACTGCGTTGAACCTAGTTTGCTGTGGGTGGTATTCAGTTCACTTCGGTTGCTCAGTTGTGTCTGACTCTTTGCGACCCCATGAACTTCAGCATGCCAGGCTTCTCTGTCCATCACCAACTCCTGGAGTTTACTCAAACTCATGTCCATTGAATTGGTCATGCCATCCAAAACTCTCATCCTCTATCATCCCCTTCTCCTCCCACCTTCAATCTTTTGCAGAATCAGGATCTTTTCAAATGAGTTAGTTCTTTGTATCAGGTGGCCAAAGTACTGGAGTTTCAGCTTCAACATCAGTCCTTCCAATGAACACCCAGGACTGATCTCCTTTAGGATGGACTGGTTGGATCTCCTTGCAGTCCAAGGGACTCTCAAGAGTTTTCTCCAACACCACAATTCAAAAGCATAAATTCTTTGGCACTCAGTTTTCTTTATATTCCAACTCTCACATCCATACATGACTACTGGAAAAACCATAGTTTTGACTAGAGGGACCTTTGTTGACAAAGTAATGTCTCTGCTTTTTACTATGCTCTTCAGGTTGGTCATAACTTTTCTTCCAAAAGCAAGTGTCTTTTAATTTCATGGCTGCAATCACTATCTGCAGTGATTTTGGAGCCCCCCAAAATAAAATCTTTCACTGTTTCCATTGTTTCCCCATCTATTTGCCACGAATTGATGGGACCAAATGCCATGATCTTAGTTTTCTGAATGTTGAGTTTTAAGCCAACTTTTTTCACTCTCCTCTTTCACTTTCATCAAGAGGCTCTTTAGTTCTTCTTTGCTTTCTGCTGTAAGTGGGGTGTCATCTACCTATCTGAAGTTACGGATATTTCTCAGGGCAGTCTTGATTCCAGCTTGTGCTTCATCCAGCCCAGCATTTTGCATGATGTACTCTGCATATAAGTTAAATAAGCAGGGTGACAATATACAGTCTTGATGCCCTCCTTTCCCAATTTGGAACCAGTCCATGTTCCATGTCCAGTTCTGATTATTGCTTCAGAGTCTCAAGGAAATTCTGTACCTTACCCAAACTTACTAAGCTAGTAATTGGTATAACTAGGATTGCAATCCAGGCAATTAACACTCTTAGTTTCTCAAGATCTAGAAAAATATAAAATTTGATTAAGCTTTTAAAGTAACAAAATAATTTTGTTCTTTTCCGTGTCTGTTGATTTGAGTGGCTCCACTCACTGATGCATATGATATTTCACATATGCATCACAGTTGTGTGTTCAACAATGTGGCTCTAACCCTGCGTATGTTTTAGAATCAGTGTCCAGGCTCCACCCCAGACTCTCTGAAGCAGAACCACTGGGGTAGGGCACAGCATCCATATTTTTTCCAAGTTTTCTCCAGGTTGCTCTATGATTCTATGGAGTTGAGAACCACTGACCAGGAGCTTAAACTGAGCTTTTTGTGTTTTGGTCAGGACATTTCAGGAATATTTGCTCATCCCTAAATTCCCCGGTGACTCAGTGACAAAGAACTCACCTGCCAATGCAGGAGATGCAGGTTCAAACCTTGAATCAGGAAAATCCCCTAGAGAAGGAAATGGCAATCCACTCCAGTATTCTTGCCTGGGAAATCTGATGGACAGAGGAGCTTGGCGGGCATGGGGTAGCAACAGAGTCAGACACGACTTAGCGACTGAACAACAACAAACTCCTTGACCTGACTTCAGCTCTCAGGAGTGTCAGGGCTGTCCTGGGGGCCTGCCTGAACAATGCCAGCCTGGAGGCCCCTCTGTTTGTACATTTGAAGGGCAGTTCAGCCCAAGTGTCAGGGAATTTGGTTTTGAATCTTCACCTGGTTCCTCAAGAAACCTGAATCAGGAAGTGGTGTCAACTTCCCATATGCTCACCAGTGATTCTGGGGGAATTTTGTCCACACAGAAGAAAATAGCTTGTCCCAGGCACATGTATCCTGCCAGCACCGTAGTGACTTGTCCACTGCTTGCCATAAAACTGCTGCTGATGGCAGCATGTTGTCTCACTAAAATAATGCATTGCTTTTAAAATCCATGTACACTTGAAATTGAACATTAAGAACACAACAGAAATTTAAATACAGCAAAGTAAATGGAGGTAGATTACTTGAAACCATTACCAGAGTCCCCTGGACACTTACATAAGCATGAGAGTCGTGAATGGGTTATCAGTTTCAGAATACTCTTTGGCATTCCTGTACTCATTCCTCCTGTTTCTGAAGCCCTGCCACTTCTTCTGAGAATGTTCACTGGTCCCTAGCTCAGACCTGTCCCTCTCTGTCCATCCCGGAGGCCTTGGGATGGGTAATTTCCAATGAAAAGAACCAAAAAGATGATGCAAATCATCTCTTCCCTGCTTCTTAGTCTCTGGAGGCTGGGAGAGGCTGCCATACCTCCTGCAGAGTAAACCTCAGGAACTTCTCTCTCCTCCTCTCTGGGCTTCCAGGAGGCTGTGGGCATTTTTATTAACCCTTAAGCTGAAGCTGGGGGATAGACTGGTTGTCTTCCCGGTCTTTCTTTTTTTGGAGTTAATTTACAACGTTGTATTAATTTCTGGCACACAGCAAAGTGATCACTATATATTATTTTTGTATTCTTTTCCATTATAGTTCATTTTAAGATATTGAATATAGTTCCTTGTGCTATACAGTAGGACCTTGTTGCTTGTCCTCCTGTCATCTCATAAGGGTGATTTCTGAAAGGGAGAGCCTTTTCTGAACATTCAAACATGGCCGGGATGAATCAATATTTTCTAAAATATGGTATTGTCTCTACATTTCCTTTTTTAGTTAGGGTCTAAACTAAAGAAATCCTTATCCTTGCAGTGTTTAAGAACACATGGATAAATAAATCACAGCCCCTTTCTGTAAATTGGTTTCTCCACCTAAAAAAGATACAGACTCCCACGGTTGTGCTTTTGTTCCTGTTCTTTGATTATTTTACATACTGGCTCTCCAGTCAGATTCTAAGTTTACTAAGGGAAAGAAGTGGCCCTGTCTTTTTGTTATACTCTACATAATGTAAGCACGATGCCAAGTATTAAGAAAACAGGACAACACCATGCTTAGAAACATGGTCTCTGGAGTCAGTTGGCCTGAATTGAAATTGTGACTTTGACTTCATCACCTTCTGGCCCTGTGACCTTGGAGAAGTTGTTTAGTCTCCTTGTCCCTAGATATCTTATAGGTAAACTGGGAATAATGATTCTTGAGGGGTTAAATGAAATGCCAGCAGGGAGAATTACTCTCCTCGCCTGGGACCATTTATCACTTGCTTGTTGTGAACTGTCCCCACCTCCTTCCACTCCTTGGTGCTTCTCACACAGGGGTGTTTACGATGGTGCATTTGAATGTATGTTCCTTGATGGATGATGTAGTAGCTTCCATAGTCCTTCCTAAGCATTTAGAGAACGTGTTATTTATCTAATTACTACCTTTGCCTACATTAAAATTTTTTTCTTGTATGCCTTCGTCAAAATGACCCAATTAATTTATGTTTGCACAGCTGTGGAGAGAAGAATGGATTTGAATGGGAGACGTTAGTGAGGATTAATGCTTGCTGACTGACTAAGCATGATGGTATCCTCCTCCTCCTTCTGCCTGTTAAAAAATTAAAACCTACCCCTTATCCAGTTACACCTCCCCTCGCCTGCTCTCAATTTATTGAGAGCAGATGACTTATTTTAGCAAATTGCTAAAGTCTTCAGGTTAAAAGTTGATTAAGGGTGCTTTTCCTTTAAAAAAAAAACTCTCCTTGCCCAAATTTTGGGGGCTTTAAGTACCTAAAGTTATCCTGAATATGAAGTACAAGAAGTTCCTGCCTCTGCTGGAATCACTCATGTAACTCTCTGCATGCACTGGATGATGGAACACAGAGAGAGCAGGGGGGCAGGGTAGACAGCCCACCAGGTCCTGTCTTATTGCCTCATTATTTCCCTGCCTTGATCCCCAAGAGGACTTACTGTGCAAGAATATGTACAGCAAAATAGAAAAAAGTCAAGTTTTATTATTTAGAAATCAGACTCTAAAACTAAATTTAAAACCAGCTTCTACATTGCTAGTTCCTATCCTACTTTTTTTCCTTCTAAAATGTGTCTTTCTTCACATTTTATTTTACTCTCCAGAGAAAATTTAACTTAAGAGGCAGTGAAGAATATTTGAGTGTTTAACATAAGTATCTTTGTCAGTATACATGTCTTGGATTCTTTATTTTCTCTATTATGTGTAAATGGACCAACTGGCAATAAATTCATCTTCTAAGTTGTAGCTGTTATGGATGATCAAATATCCATTGAGCCCTGCTGTCCAGTGTTGTAATAGATGGCAGTTGAAATAGCAACATGTCTTGTTTTCTTGTCTGGAAATTTGGTCTCTCTGCAGCTTGGATACAGTTTGGATCTTGAAATGATTAGAATTTCACAGGGTGCACAGGCTAAACTGAAAGGCTGTGCTTGGGGACATGCCAGACCTCCTCTTCTATTATGAAAGGTTATGTTGAGGTCATGACATGGGTATAGGACAATACCAGCCCCTTCCTGCTGAGCAGGGTGAAAGGGATCCAGCTCCCGGCCAAGCCCTGTGCAGTTTAGCCCCGTCTAGAGCATCAGTGGAAAATGTGACGGGCTGTCAGAGGCCAGCGCTGTGATGGTAGGACAACTCTCTCAGTAGCTGCTTTGGGACAGTTTAGATGAAGTTACTTTCACATTACTGTAGTTCCACCAGCTCTTTGGCTAGGATTTGACTCCTTCCCCCACACCCCCCCCCCCCCCACAAAAAAAAAGAGGAAAAGGAAGAGACTAACACTGACCCTGGACCCTAGTTTAAGGTGAATGTATTCATGGCCATTGTTATTCTTATGCTAGCTTTGGAACATGATCAGATTAGGATTTTTTTTTTTTTTTCATTTTCCCCAGATGTCCTGCTTAGTAAGAATTAACAGCTGTAGAGGCCTGGAGCATCCCTGGAAATGGGCTCTGGTTAAGATGAGGCCTAAAAAGAATCAGAATCCATAGGCAAAGATAGAGCATTAGATGGAGGCTGGATCTAACCCACGCCGTGCATTTTTACACAGGAGAAACTCAGGCTTCCCATAGAATGACTTCCCTATTGTCATGAGTGGTGAAGTGGCCCTCTCCCCCCATCCCTTCCCTAGATGCTGACTCAAGTGCAACAGGCCTCTCAGGGCTAAAGCCCTCCTGGAATGATACAGATTCAACATCCAAGGATTGAAGCATCATTAGCAATGGGGCAGAGTGTTGGGGACAGAGACATTCCCTGACCCTCCATGACTAGACTAACTCAGGGCTCAGGCAAAGCTCTGCCTGAAAAGCTGTTCCCAGACAATGGTACTGGGGTCATTTTCTGACCCTAAGGAGCCCCATCCAGTAGTTTTTGTCCTTGTAGCTGGCCTGGATACATTCAGAGCCTCAGCTTAAACATGGGGTTACAGAGCTTAGTTGTCCAAATCCCAACTCCTTCCCTCTCATTTAGGTCATCACCCCTTAAACCCTCAGAAAGAACTCAGCAGAAAACCACCTCTGCCTTCAGCAACACAAAGACACAATGATTTTTAAGGAAAGCCCATACTTTGAAACTCACTGGCAGATCTCCTTAGAAGAAGAAATGCTTTGACTTTTTTTTTCTTTTCAAAATAGTTTTATTGAGATGCAATTCTCATATGGTACGGTTTACCTGTTTACAGTGTATAATCCAGTCGTTTGGAGCATATTCACAAATGTGTGCAAACATCTCCACAATTTTAGAACATTTTTATCACCTTATAAAGAAACCCTGTACCCATTAGCTGTCATCCTCCATTCTCTCCACCCCTCTACCCCTCCCTTAGCCCTAAGCATCCACTAAGCTACTTTTCATGTCCATGTTGTTGTTGTTGCTCAGTCACCCAGTCGTGCGTAACTCTTTGTGACCCCATGCATTGTAGCACACCAGGCTTCCCTGTCCCTCACCATCTCCTGGAGTTTGCCCAAGTTCATGTTCATTGCATCAGTGATGGCATCCAGCCATCTCATCCTCTGACACTCTCTTCTCCTTCTGCCCTTGATCTTTCCCAGCATCAGGGACTTTTCCAGTGAGTCATCTCTTCACATCACATAACCAAAATACTGGAGCTTCAGCTTTAACATCAGTCCTTCCAGTGAATATTCAGGGTTGATCTCCTTTAAGATTGAGTGGTTTGATCTCCTTGCTGTCCAAGGGACTCTCAAGAGTCTTCTCCAGCACCACAGTTTGAAGGCATCATTTCTTTGGCCTTCTGCCTTCCTTATGGTCCAGCTCTCACAACCATATGTGACCACTGGGAAGACCATAGCCTTGACCTTTGTTGGCAGAGTAATGTTTCTGCTTTTCAACATCCTGTCTAGGCTTGTCATCGCTTTCCTGCCAAGAAGCAATTGTCTTCTGATTTCATGGCTGCAGTCACTGTCTGCAGTGATTTTGGAGCCCAAGAAGAGGAAATCTGTTATGACTTTCACCTTTTCCCCTTCTATTTGCTATGCAGTAATGGAATCGGATGCCATGATCTTAGTTTTTTTTTAATATTTAGTCCTAAGCCAGCTCTTGCACTCCCCTCCTTCACACTCATCAGAAGGCTCTTTAGTTCCTCTTCTCTTTCTGCCATTAGAGTGGTATCATCTGAGGTTTTTGATGTTTCTCCCACCTATCTTTATGCCAGCTTGTAACTCATCCAGCCCGGCATTTCTCATGATGTGTCAGTGTAAAGGTTAAACAAGTAGGGTGACAGCAGACGGCCCTGTCATACTCCTTTCTCAATCTTGAACCAATCAATTCTATACAGGGTTCTAACTGTTGCTTCTTGGCCTGCATACAGATTTCTCAGGAGACAGGTAAGATGGTCTGGTATTCCCATCTCTCTAAGAGCTTTCCACAGTTTGTTGTGATCTACACAAAGGCTTTAGCGTAATTGATGAAACAGAGATAGATATTTTCCTGAAATTCCCTTGCTCCCGCTATAATCCAGTGAATGTTGGCAATTTGGTATCTGGTTCCTCTTCCTTTTCTAAACCTAGCTTGGACACCTGGAAGTTCTTGGTTTGCATAATGCTGAAGCCTAGCATGCAAAATTTTAAGCATGACCTTAGTAGCATGGGAGATGAATGCAATTGTCCAATGGTTAGCACATTTTTTGGTACTACCCTTCTTGGGAATTGGGATGAGGATTGACCTTTTCCAGTCCTGCGACCACTGCTGGGTCTTCCAGATTTGTTGACATAATGAACACAAAACCTTGATGGCATCCTCCTTTAGGGATTTAAATAGTTCTACTGGAATTTGATCGCATCTCCTAGCTTTATTAACAGCAGTGCTTCTTAAGGCACACTTGACTTTGCATTCCACAGTGTCTGGCTCTGGGTGACTAATTACACGATAGTAGTAATTGAGTTCGTTAAGACCTTTTTAATACAGTTCTTCATATATTCTTTCCATCTCTTCTTGATCTCTTTGGCATCTACTAGATATCTACCATTTTTATCCTTTATTGTGCCCATTTTGGGACAGAATGTTTTCTTGATATTTCCAATTTTCCCAAAGAGATCTCTAGTCTTTCCCCTTTTATTGTTTTCTCTATTATTAAACACTGTTCATTGAAGAAGGCCTTCTTGTCTCTTCTTGCTATTTGTTGAAACTGTGTTTAATTGGATGTACCTTTCCCTCTCTCCCTTGCTTTCCACTTTTCTTCATTCTTCCACTATTCGTAAAGCCTCCTCAGATAACCACTTCGCCTTCTTGTTTTTCTTTTTCTTTGGGATGGTTTTGTCCACTGCCTCCTGAACAATATTACGAACCTCTGTCCATAGTTCTTCAGGCACACTCTTATCTAGACCAGTCCCTTGAATCTATTTGTTACCTCTACTGTGAATTCATATGGGATTTGATTTAAGTCATACCTGCCTGTCCTAATGTTTTTCCCTGTTGTCTTTAATTTAAGCCTGAATTTTGTTATGAGAAGCTGATGATCTGAGCCACAGTCAGCTCTGGGTCTTGTTTTTGCTGACTGTATACAGCTTCTCCACCTTCGGCTACAAAGAATGTAATCAGTTTGATTTCAGTATTGACCATTTGGTGATATCCACATGTAAATGCATCTCTTGTGTTGTTTAAAGAGAGTATTTGCTATGACTAGTGCATTCTCTTGGCAGAGTTCAGTTAGCCTTTTCTCTTCTTCATCTTGTTCTCCAAGGCCAAACTTGCCTGTTACTCCAGGTACATCTTGACTTCCTACTATTGCATTCCAATCTCTGATGATGAATAGAACATCTTTTTTAGGTGTTAGTGCTAGGAGTTCTTCTAGGTCTTCATGGAACTGATCAGCTTCAGCTTCTTCAGCATCAGTGGTAGGGGCATAGACTTGGATTACTGTGATGTTGAATGGCTTGCCTTGGAAACAAACTGAGATCATTCTGTCATTTTTGAGGTTACACTCTAGTACTGTGTTTCAGACTCTTTTGTTGATTATGAGGGCTACTCTGTTTCTTCTATGGGATTCTTGCCCATAGTAGTAGATATAATGGTCACTGAATTACATTTTCCCACTCCCGTCCATTTTAGTTCACTGATTCCTAGGATGTCGATGTTTATTCTTTCCATCTCCTGCTTGACCTTGTACAATTTACCTTGATTAATGGACCTAACATTCCAGGTTCCTATACAATACTGTTCTTTGTAGCATTGGATTTTACTTTCATCATCAGGCATATCAACTACTGAGCATCGTATCTGCTTTGGCCCAGCTGCTTCATTTGTTCTGGGGCTATTAGTAATTCTCTTCCACTCTTCCCCAGTAGCATATTGGACATCTTCAGACCTGTGGGACTCATCTTTCAGTGTCATATCTTTTTGGCCTTTTATACAGTCCATGAGGTTCTTACAGCAAGAATACTGGGGTGGTTTGCCATTCCCTCCTCCAGCAGATCACATTTTGTCAGAACTCTCTGCTATGACTTATCTGTCTTGGGTGGCCCTGCATGGCATGGCTCATAGCTTCATTGAGTTACTCAAGCCCTTTCTCCACGACAAGGCAGTGATCCATGAAGGGGATCCATGTCTATAGATTTCCCTATTCTGGACTTTCATATGAATGGACTCACATAGTATGTGGCTTTTGTGACTGGCTTTGTTCACTCAGTGTAATATTTTCAGGGTTCAAGTTTTATTTATATTTTTATCATATACTGGTAGTATTAATATGTCACTTTTTACTGCTGAATAATATTCCATGGTATGAATGTACCACATTTTCTTTTTCCATCATCAGTTGGACATTGGTTTTTTTCTATTCTTTGGCTATTATGAATAATGCTACTGTGGACTTTCATGTACAGGTTTTTGTGTGGACAATGTTTTCTTAAGTGTATACCTAGGAGTGGAATTGCTGGCTCCTATATTTGTGTTTAACTGTTTTGAGGATCTGCCAGACTGTTTTCCAAAGAAGCTGCAGTTTTTTACATTCCCACCAGTGATGTGTAAGAGTTCTAATTTCTCCATATTCTGACCAACATTTCTTAGTGTTCATCTTTTTGCTCATGGCCATCCTGGTGGGTATGAAGTGATATCTCATTGTAGTTTTGATGTGCATTCTCTTGATGACTAATGTTGTTGAACATCTCTTCATCTGCTTATTGACCATGTGTGCATCTTTGAAGAAATGCCCGTTCAAATCCTGTGCCCATTTTTAACTTGTTTTTTTTAAAATTATTGAGTTCTTTATATATTCTAGATATGTCTATATGTAGAAAGTAGGGAAAACCACTAGGCCATTCGGGTATGACTTAAGTCAAATCCTTTACAATTAGTACAGTGGATGTGACAAATAGATTCAAGGGATTAGATTGATAGAGAGAGAGCCTGAAGAACTATGGACAGAGGTTCATATCACTGTACACGAGGCAGTGACCAAAACCATCCCCAAGAAAAAGAAATGTAAGAAGGCAAAATGGTTGCCTGAGGGAGCTTTACAAATAGCTGAGAAAAGAAGAGAAGCAAAAGGCAAAGGAGAAAAGGAAAGATATATCCGTCTGAATGCAGAGTTCCAAAGAATAGCAAGGAGAGATAAGAAAGCCTTCCTAAGTGAACAAAGCAAAGAAATAGAGGAAAACAATACAATGGGAAAGACTAGAGATCTCTTCAAGAAAATTAAAGATACCTAAGGGAACATTTCATGCAAAGATGGGTACAATAAAGGACAGAAACAGTATGGACCTAACAGAAGCAGAAGATATTAAGAAGAGGTGGCAAAAATACACAGAAGAACTATACAAAAAAGATCTTCATGATCTAGATAACCACGATTGTGTGATCATTCATCTAGAACCAGACATCCTGGAATGTGAAGTCAAGTGGGCCTGAGGAAGCATCACTACGAACGAAGCTAGTGGAGGTGATGGAATTCCAGCTGAGCTATTTAAAATCCTAAAAGATGATGCTGTGAACGTGCTGCACTCAATATGCCAGCAAATTTGGAAAACTCAGAGCAGTGGCCACAGGACTGGAAAAGGTCAGTTTTCATTCCAATCCCAAAGAAAGGCAGTGCCAAAGAATGCTCAAACTACCACACAATTGCACTCATTTCACACGCTAGCAAAGTTAATGCTCAAAATTCTCTGAGCTAGACTTCAACAGTTGGTGAACTGAGAACTTCCAGATGTTCAAGTGGGATTTAGAAAAAGCAGAGGATCCAGAGATTAAATTGTCAGCATCTGATGGATCATGGAAAAAGCAAGAAAATTCCAGAAAAACATCTGCTTCATTGACTATGCTCAAGCTTTTGACTGTGTGGATCACAACAAACTGTGGAAAATTCTTAAAGAGATGGGAATACCAGACCACCTTACTTGCCTCCTGAGAAATCTGTATGCAGGTCAAGAAGTAACAGTTAGAACTGTACATGAAACAACAGACTGTTTCCAAATTGGGAAAGGAGTACAGCAAGGCTGTATGTTGTCACCCTGCTTATTTAACTTATATGCAGAGTAAATCATGCAAAATGCCAGGCTGTATGAAGCACAAGCTGGAATCAAGATTGCCCAGAGAAATATCCATAACCTCAGATATGCAGATGACACCACCCTTATGGCAGAAAGTGAAGAGGAACTGAAGAGCCTCTTCATGAAAGTGCAAGAGGAGAGTGAAAAAGCTGGCTTAAAACTCAACATTCAAAAAATGAAGATTGTGGCATCATCACTTCATGGCAAATAGATGGGGAAACAATGGAAACAGTGAGAGACTTTATTTTCTTGGACTCCAAAATCACTGCAGATGGTGACTGCAGCCACAAAATTAAAATGTGCCTGGTCCTTGGAAGAAAAGTTATGATCAATCTAGACAGCATATTAAAAAGCAGAGACATTAGTTTGCCAACAAAGGTTTGTCTAGTCAAAACTATGGTTTTTCCAGTAGTCATGTATGGATGTGAGAGTTGGACCGTAAAGAAGGCTGAGTGCTGGAAATTGATGCTTTTGAACTGAGAAGACTCTTGAGAGTCCCTTGGACTGCAAGGAGATCAAACCAGTCAATCCAGGAAATCAAACCAGGAAATCAGTCCTGAATATTCATTGGAAGGACTGACGCTAAAGCTGAAGCTCTAATATTTTGGCCACCTCATGCAAAGAACTGACTCTTTAGAAAAGACCCTGATGCTGGGAAAGGTTGAAGGCAGGAGAAGAAGGGTACATTAGAGGACAAGATGGTTGGATGGCATCACCGACTCGATGGACATGAATTTGAGCAAGCTCTGGGAGACGGTGAAGAACAGGGAAGCCTGGCATGCTGCAGTCCATGGGGTCACAGAATCAGACACGATTGAGTGACTAAACAGTAAGTCTATTATCAGATGTATGATTTGCAATTTATATCTTGAGAGAGATATAGATATAATGAGTGAGAGTCAGAGAGTAGCCAAGAAGACTTACAGTTTTCATGCACAGTGAAGCTTGTTAAACCTTTCCTTTGAATATTGACCTCGTTCTTTGTCTCACACTACCACACTGGCAATGACTTTCAAGTAAAACTTTTTGTCTTCCTTCTCCCCACAGTTCTTTCCAGACCCCAGTCTGCATGGTTTCTCCTCCCTTTTCTGCCTCTGCCTAAGCTTTTTATCATGAATGTAAATTTTTCAAATTATCCAAGTTCTGTTCCCTGGAACTGTGCCTGGGATCCCGATTGTCACCTGCAGACTGGTGCATCACAAGGAAGGCATTGGAGGCAGTGATGATTGAGGAGGAGGTCACCCACCATTCATAGTAACATGCTCCTTCATGCACAGGTGCAGCAGGGCCAGGCCTGGGCTGAGAAAAGCAGATGCCTAGGGTGTAAGATTAAAGAGACAGGGTCTTGCAAGTGCCAACCCTGTACTTATTAGCGAATTATGTCTAATTCTTAAATTTTATCTTCTTAAATTTTGAGCCCTGTGTAGCTTACATATCTTACCCTAGTTCCAGCCCTGGGTATGAGAGTCTAGGGGTATCTGTGGTTGCATGGGAATGTGTGCATGCTCAGTTGTGTCTGACTCTTTGCAACCCCAGGTACTTGGGTCTGCTAGGCTTCGCTGTCCTTGGGATTCTCCAGACAAGAATACTGGAGTGGGTTGCCATTTCCTACTCCAGGGGATCCTCCCTATCCAGGGATCAAACCCGTGTCTCTTGAGTCTCCTGCATTGGTAGGCAGATTCTTTACCACTGTGCCACCTCAGAAACTCCATGTATGGCTTGGAAATGCGTCTTATCTTCCTAGTTCCAGAATGGCCTTGAGTAAAACCCCATATACCTTAATACAGACATTCTTAAAATATAAGCTAAGAATGGCTCCTCATCTTTAAAGGGTTCAAAAAAAATCACAAGAAGGATAATATTTTATAACATGTGAAAGTTATAAGAAATTCAAATTTCACTCTTCACCAATGAAAGTTGTTGGAACACAGTCACACCCATTCCTTTATGCATTGTTTATAACTAATTTGTGCTTGTTTATAGTTAGTTAGTTTATAGTTTATAAACTATAGTTTATAGTTAGTTTATAACTATTGTATATAGTTATAGTTTATAACTATAGTATATAGTATATAAACTATAGTTTATAGTTAGTTAGTTTATAGTTATAAATTATAGTTTATAGTTAGTTTATAACTAACTCAGCAGAGTTGAATAGCTGCAATCCAGACTGAATTGCCTGCAGAGACTGAAATATTTATTATCTGGTCCTCTACAGCAAATTTGTCTTCCCTTGGCTTAGAACACCCCTTGCTGCCTGGCTAATTCCTACCCATCCTTCCTTCCTGAGCCTGGATTTCACATTCTCTCCATGGTCTACTACCAGTCACCTCCCCTACCATGGATCCCAGTCTAGCATTCTTCTGATAGTCAGTACTCAATACATATTTCTTGAATGACTCCCTGAATTAGAAATGAATAAAGGCAGTTTCCACCCACTTTTGATGTCTTCTCTCCTTTCCCAAACCCAGTGCAACTTTTTAGTTGTCCTTCCCCTGACCCTCAGAGCTTGGAACCAGTTCCTTTGTGCAATACCTAGGACAGAATCAGAATTTTCCATTGATATTCAAAAGGATCTTTTTTAATCCCGTGAACCCAGAGATACATGCTTGTCACCTCCACAGACTTGGCCGTAACAGACAAAGAAGGCGCGTGTTTGGACTTCTTTGTTCCTAGTCCCCCATTTCTACTGGCTGAAAAAAAAAAAAAAAACCTTGGGAAAGTTTTCAAACATTTTGAGTTTACAAGGGAACCCCTGGTTCTGCTGTGATCCACAGGGGTCCAGGGAGGAAAGAGAGTCCCCTCCTCTTATAATCCAGGAGCTCCGTGTCTGCCCTTCAGAACCCCCAGTCCATACAGGCAGATTTCCATCGTGGACCAGAGGGGATCTGGCTTCTGTTTCTCAACTGTGGTCAGGGATGAGGTTGGTGGTAAAGAGAAGAGCATGCCAATGTCAATAACAGACCTGAGGTAGTACTTCCCCACCCCCAAGAAAAGACCTAAGTACCAATTCCAGCTCTACTGTTAACTGGTTGTGTGACTTTAAGCATGTCACTTTAGGACCTGGGATTTTAGTTCCTTTGGATATAAAGAAAAGTGAGGGCCAACGTGTACTCATGACCTGCTATGTGTCAGCCACTGTGTATGTATTTGCCTATATTAACTTAATGACTGTTTCCTCTTAACTCTAAAAGCCCCAACAGTCTATGACTTCCTGATTTAAGTCCCAACCCTGGATTTTGGGTTGAGTGAATATTCTCCCTCCTCCAGCAGTGCCTCCTGGAGGTTTGATTTCGAGAGAAACTTGGGAGAGATGCTCCTTCATCACTGAGCTGCATGGATCAGCACATGAGTGAGCCCTTCCTGGGTTCTCGCAGAGTACTGGGTCCTGGGCTTCCCAGAAGTCTTTGCTCTTTTCACTCCCTTTCATCCTCACAGTAATGGTGTAAGAGGCCGATAGTATGAACATTCTCATTTCATGCTCATGATAAGTAATGAGACCAAGTTCACACAGTGTCAGGATTTGAACCCTGCGTCTGACTACATCCAAAGCCCACACTCATAATGGCTTCTCAAAAGTTTCCCTGGAAGATTCTGATGTAACTCACCCCGGTAACTTGGCAGAGGTTCTGCTCTCTTATTAAATGTGCGAATGTTGAGCTGGATGAAGCCTTGAGCTGTTTCTTTCTTCAAATGTGAGCTGGGTGTGACCTTTGGATGAAATGGGAGACATGGGGGAACAATACCAGTTCTTAATGTGAGGGGCGTGTTGGCTATTGAAATGGCTAAGATTTATTTTTTATGACTCAGCCTGCAAGGGGGAGGAAACCAAGCCCGAAGGTTTGAATTTTTCACTCAATTGCTGTAATTTAGAAGGACATTTTAAAAGTTTTATAAGTAAGTAAGCAAGAACACAGTCCAAAGCAAACTGCACACATCTGACTCACAATCTATAGCTTATTCATGATCATGCTGAAATAACCCAAACTAGGGGGGACATAATTCAGCATTTTTCCATATTAATTTCAAGTTTTCTCTCATCCCTTAAAGATTCTGACCAAGTGACCTGAGTATGAAAAACATTACTCAGTAACATTTCTTTCTGCAGTCACACCTTTATAAAGTGAAGTTTTCACCTATTTCACAAGGGTTTTGAGGCTGTAGGAAAAAAAAAAAAATGAGCTGGTTGTGTATTCAAGTGTTTGGCCAGTGTTATAAAATCTCCCTGAAATTGTAACTTTTCTCAGTCCCTGCTCTGAGGATGCAGAGTGAGGTACTTGGTGGGGAAAGGAACTCAAAAGCTACTGCAGAGGCGGCATAACAAAACTAGAGTCGGCTGTATCCTTTCAGAAACATCGCGCATCGAGGGGTACCTGGTTACTGAAATCTGACCCTTTAGTTTCTCTTTAGTGTGCCTGCCTAGTTTTAATAACCTTGTCTTCAGCTTGAGACTAGTTAACTTTTATCACCAACACCTAGTTGGTATTACCCCTATGTTTTGATAGAATAAGGAGTCAATGTTTTCAGTAGACCATGCTGAGTAGGCTAGCTTCAGAGAGATTTAGCACCAAATTATAAATGGTGACACTTTAATAGTGAGTGTGGATGTGTCTGAGAGCCAGCATGTGGGAGTTTGGCAGTGGGAAAGCCCCATGGCTTCAGTTTTTCCAGATCGTGTACCCTTCCATCAAAGAGTAATTTCTTAGCCTTAAAAATCTTTCTTTTACAAAGGGGAAGTTCATTTGAGTTCTAAATTGGTGAATCCAAAACATGTTTAGTAGCAAATGCATTATTTTTCTCTTTAATGAGGGGAAGAAAATGGTCTCAGTCCTTGAACGGACCAGCCAGTTGTTTTCATGGCCACAAACCAAACATGGGCACCATGAAGATGGTGTGACTGGCATGACTGATATTTTGTGAAGGTAATGCCACTATTGTGGCAACCATATTTTCCAAATAAAAAGTTGAGAACTTTTTATTGAGAGGAGAAAGGGACAGACTATTTGAAATTGAGACTGACCCAGGAAATCCAGAATTATTGGACTTGGTAGTTATGGATCACAGTTTAAAAGAAAAACACTATGAGTGACCTAGTGCAAATCTAATATGCTGCTAGAAAAATCAGGAGCCTCAGGATGAATGACTAGATAATGATGGTAAAGAATTGTCCACATGTAAAGATAACCATTAAAAGCCTAGAATGGGATCCAGCAAGTATTTTTCCTAAAGTTTTTGTTCTTCTGTATTTTGGCAAGTATTTGGTAGTTATCATGCTTTGAAATTGTGAAGGTAATTAAATAAGTTTATTTTAAACCCCAGGACATGCTCAGCTAAATAAGATTTGTCCCTTTCTGAGGAGTCACCTTGAAAGCTCTCTCTGCTTTCCATTCATGCTGCCATTATGCAAGATTTCTTAACCCTTTGAGCTTGGATTGATATTTTCAAAACAGTCCATATTAACATCCTGGCTAATGGTAGTTTAGGTCATACTGACGTATAACTATGAAGGCTAGGTTTTTTTATATTTATTTATTTACTTTTAATTGGAGGGTACTTTACAACATTGTCTTGGTTTCTGCCATAGATCAGCATGAATCAGCCATAGGTATACATCTGTCCCCTTCCTCTTGAACCTCCTTCCCACCTCCCACCCCATCCCACCCCTCTAGGTTGTCACAGAGCACCAGTTTGAGCTTGCTGCATCATATGGCAAATTCCCACTGGTTATCTGTTTTATTAGTACATATGGTAAATGTATGTTTCCATGCTACTCTCTCAATTCATCCCACCCTCTCTTTCCTCCACTGCATCGTCAAGTCTGTGCCTCCACAGACCTGCAGATAGGTTCATCAGTATCATCTTTTCTAGATTCCATTTATATGCATTAATATATGATATTAGTTTTTCTCTTTCTGACTTACTTCACTCTGTATAATAGGCTCTAGGTTCACCCACCTAATTAAAACTGACTCTAATGCATTCTTTTTTATGGCTGAGTAATATTTCATTTTATATATGTACTACAGTTTCTTTACCCATTCATCTTTTGATGGACTTCTTGGTTGCTCCCACATCCTAGCTATTGTAACTAGTGCTGCAATGAACATTGGGGTATGTGTGTCTTTTTCAATTATGGTTTCCTCAGGATGAATGCTCAGTTGTGGGATTGTTTGGTCATACAGTAGTTTTATGTCTAGTTTTTTTTAAGGAATCTCCATACTGTTCTCCACAGTGGCTGTATCAATTTACATTCCCACCAACAATGCAAGAGGGTTCGCTTTTCTCCATACCCTCTCCAGCATTAACTTGTAGAATTTCTTTGATGATGGCCATTCTGACCAGTGCAAGGTGACACTCACTGTAGTTTTGATTTGCATTTCTCTAATAATGAGCGATGTTGAGCATTTTTTCATGTATTCTTAGTCATCTGTACGTCTTCTTTGGAGAAATGTCTGTTTAGGTCTTCTGCCCACTTTTTGATTGGGTTGTTTGTTTTTTTGGTGTTGAGTTGCGTGAGCTGCTTGTATATTTTGAAGATTAATCCTTTGTCAGTTGTTTCATTTGCTATTATTTTCTCCCATTCTGAGGGTTGTCTTTTCACTTTGTTTATAGTTTCCTTTGCTGTGCAAAAGCTTTTAAGTTTAATTAGGTCCCACTTGTTTATTTTTGTTTTTATTTTCATTACTCTAGAAGGTGTGTCATAGAGGATCTTAGGGCTTCCCAGGTAGTGCTAGTGGTAAAGAACCTGCCTGCCAATGCAGGAGATGTAAGTGATGCGGGTTCAACCCGTGGATTGGGAAGATCCCTTGGAGGAGGGAATGGCAGCCCACTCCAGTATTCTTGCCTGGAGAATCCCATGGACAGAAGAACCAGGTGGGCTATGGTCCATAGGGTTGCAGAGTCTAACACAACTGAAGCAACTTAGCATGCATGCATGTACAAAGGACGTTACTGTGATTTATGTCAAAGAGTGTTCTGCCTATCTTTTCCTCTAAGGGTTTTATAGTTTCTGGTCTTACCTTTAAGTCTTTAATCCATTTTGAGGGCAGGAAAAGGGGACGATAGAGGATGAGATGGCTGGATGGCATCACCGACTCAATGGACATGGGTTTGGGTGGACTCTGGGAGTTGGTGATGAACAGGGAGGCCTGGCGTGCTGCAGTTCATGGGGTCGCAAAGAGTCAGATACGATTGAGCGACTGAACTGAACTGAACTGAACTGAATCCATTTTGAGTTTATCTTTGTTTATGGTGTTAGGAAGTGTTCTACTTTCACTCTTTTACATGTAGCTGTCCAGATTTCCCAGCATTATGTATTGAAGAGACTGGCTTTTTTCCATTGTATATTCTTGTCTCCTATGTCAAAGATAAGGTGCCCATAGGTGCATGGGGTTATCTCTGGGCTTTCTGTCTTGTTCCATTGGTCTGTATTTCTGTTTTTGTGCCAGTACCATACTGTCTTGATGACTGTAGCTTTGTAGTTTAGTCTGAAGTAGGCAGGTTGATTCTTCTAACTCCATTCTTCTTTCTCAAGATTGCTTTGACTATTCAGGGTCTTTGTGTTTCCATAAAAATTTTTTTGTTCTATTTCCATAATTTGATAGGGATTGCATTGAATCTGTAGATTGCTTTTGGTGGTATAGTGATTTTCACAGTATCAATTCTTCCAATCCAGGAGCATGGTATATCTTTTCATCTGTTTATGTCATCCTTGCTTTCTTTCATCAGTGTCTTATAGTTTTCTGTATACAACTCTTTCGTCTCCTTAGGTAGGTTTATTCTTAGATATTTCATTCTTCTTGTTGCAAAGGTAAATGGGATTGATTCCTTAGTTTTTCTTTCTGGTTTTTTCATTGCTGGTGTCTAAGAATTCAAGATATCTCTGTGTATTGATTTCGTGTCCTGTAACTTTACTAAATTCAGTGGTTAGCTCTAGTAATTTTCTGATAGTATCTTTAGGTTTTTCTATATGTAGTGTCATGTCATCTGCAAACAGTGAGGGTTTTACTTCTTCTTTTCCGATTTGGATTCCTTTTATTCTTTTTCTTCTTTGGTTTCCATGGCTAGACTTCCAAAACTGTGTTGAATGATAGTGGCAAGAATGGGCACCCTTGTCTTGTTCCTGATCTTAGAGGAAATGCTTTCAACTTTTCACCATTGAGAATAATGTTTACTGTGGGTTTATCATACATGGCCTTTATTAGGTTGAGATAGGTTCCTTTCATGCCCATTTTCTGAATTTTTTTTAATCATAAATTGGTGCTGAATTTTGTCAAAAGTTTTTCTGCATTTATTGAGATTTTCAAATCATTTTTGTGTTTTAGTTTGTTAATATGGTGTAACACATTGATTGATTTGTGTATATTGAAGAATCCTTGCATCCCTGGAATAAACCAGTTTGATAAAGGTGTGTGATCCCTTTAATGAGTTGTTGGATTCTGTTTGCTAACATTTTGTTGAGGATTTTTGCATCTGTGTTCATCAGTGGTGTTGGCTTGCAATTTTCTTTTTTTGTGTGATGTTTTTACCTGGTTTTGGTACCAGGGTGATGGTGGCTTCATAGAATAAGCTTGAAAAGTGTTCCTTCTTCTGCAGTTTTTTGGAAGAGTTTGTAAAGGATAGGCATTAGCTCTTCTCTAAATGTTTGATAGAATTTACCTGTGAGGCCATCTGGTCATGGCTTTTGTTTTTTGGAAGATTTTAATCACAGTTTTAATTTCAGTGCTTGTGATTGGCTTGTTCATGATTTCTATTTCTTCCTCATTCAGTCCTGGAAGGTTGAACTTTTCTAAGAATCTGTCTGTGTCTTCCAGGTTATCCACCTTATTGGCATATAGTTGTTCATAATAGTCTCTTATGATCTTCTGTATTTCTGCATTGTCTGTTGTTCTTTTTTTTTTTTTTTGCATTGCCTGTTCTAACCTATCCTTTTTCATTTCTAATTGTGTTGATTTGAGCCTTCTCCCTTTTTTTCTTGATGACTATGGCTAATGGTTTATCAATTTTGTTTATCTTCTCAAAGAACTAGCTTTTAGTTTTACTGATCTTTACTATTGTTTCCTTCATTTCTTTCTTCATATATTTCTGCTCTGATCTTTATTATTTGTTTCCTTCTACTAACTTTGGAGTTTTTTCCCTCTTCTTTTTGTAGTTGTTTTAGATGTAAAGTTAGGTTGTCTCTTTGATGTTTTTCTTGTTTCTTGAAGTAGGATTGTATTGCTATAAACTTCCCTCTCAGAACTGCTTCTCTGAATCCCATAGGTTTTGAGTCATCTTGTTTTCATTATCATTTATTTCTAGTTTTTTGATTTCCCCTTTTATTTCTTCAGTAATCTATTGGTTACTTAGAAATGTATTTTTTATTGTTTAATCTCCATATGTTTGTGTTCTTTTGCAGTATTTTTTTCTTTCTGTAATTGATGTCTAGTTTCATAGTGTTGTGGTCAGAAAAGAGACTTGATAAAATTTCAATTTTCTTAAATTTACTGAAGCTTGATTTGTGACCCAAGATATGGTCTATCCTGGAGAATGTTTCATGTGCACTTAAGAAGAAAGTGTATTCTTCTGCATTTGGATGGAATGTCCTGAGGATAGGAGTTAGGTCCATCTGATCTAATGTGTCACATAAGTCTTGTGTTTCCTTATTCTCTGTTTTGATGATCTGTCCATTGCTGTAAGTGAAGTGTTAAAGTCCTCTACTACTGTTGTGTCAATGTCTCCTTTTATGTCTGTTAGTATTTACCTTCTGATTGAGGTGCTCCTATGTTGGGTGCATAAATATTTACAATTGTTATGTCTTCTTGGATTTATCACTTAATCATTATGTCGTGTCCTTCCTTATATCTTGTAATATTCTTTAATTTAAGGTCTATTTTGTCTGATATGAAAATTGCCACTATGGCTTTGTTTTGATTTCCATTTGCATGGAATATCTTTTTCCATCCTCTCACTTTCAGTCTATATGTGTCTCTAGGTCTAAAGTAGGTCTCCTGTAGACAGGATACATATGGGTCTTGTTTTTGTATCCATTCAGCTAGTCTGTATCTTTTGGTTGGAACATTTAATTCATTTATATTTAGAGTAATTGATATATGTGTTCCTATTGGCATTTTCTTAATTGTATTAGGCTTGTTTTTGTAAGCCTTTTCATTCTCTTCTGTTTCCTGCTTAGAGAAGTCCTCAACATTTTTTGTAGAGCTGATTTGGTGGTCTAAATGCTCTTAACTTTTGCTTGGCTGTAAAGCTTTTTATTTCACCATCAATTTTGAATGAGATCCTTACTGGGTAGGGTAGTCTGGTTTGTAGGATTTTCCCTTTCAGTACTTTAAACATATCCTGCCATTCCCTTCTGACCTGCAGAGTTTCTTCTGAAAGATCAGATGTTAAATTTTATGGGGTTTCCCTTGTATGTTAGTAATTGCTTTTCCCTTGCTGCTTTTAATATTTTTTCTTTGTGTTCAGTCTTTGTTAGTATGATTAATACAAGTCTCAGTGTGTTTCTCTTTGGATTTATCCTGTATAGGTGTCTCTGCACTTCTTAGACTTGATTGACTATTTCCTTTCCCAGGTTAGGGAAGTTTTTGACTATAATCTTTTTAGAAATTTTCTCAGACCCTTTATTTTTCTCATCTTCTTATGGGCCCCTTATAATTTGAATGTTGGTGCATTTAATACTGTCCCAGAGGTCTCTGAGACTATCTTCAATTCTTTTCATACTTTTTTTTTCTTTATTCTGCTCTTCAGCAGTTATTTCGACTCTACTCTCTTCCAGCTCACTTAGGCCTGTTCTTTGGCCTCAGATATTTTGCTATTGATTCCTTCTAGAGCATTTTTAATTTCAGTATTTGTGTTGTTTATCTCTCATCTCTGTTTGTTTATTCTTTATTTCTTCTGAAAGTGAAGTGAAAGTGTTAGTCACTCAGTCGTGTCTGGCTCCTTGTGACCCCATGAACTGTAGCCTGCCAGGCTGCTCTGTTGATGGAATTCGCTAGGCAAGAATACTGGAGTGGGTTGCCATTCCCTTCTCCAGGGGTCTTCCCAAACCGGGAAGATCTTCCCTACCTGGGACTGAACCCGGGTCTCCTGCATTGCAGACAGATTCTTTACCATCTGAGCCATTGATCCTTGTTAAATGTGTTAACTCTTGCATTTTCTCCATTCTGTTTTCAAGATCTTTACTATTATTTTGGACCATCTTTACTATCATTTCTCTGAATTCTTCTTCATGTAGTTTGCCTATTTCTTCTTCATTTGTTTGGGCTTGTGAGTTTTTGCCTTGTTCCTTCATTTGCACAATATTTCTCTGTCTTTTCATTTTTTCTAACGTACTGTGTTTGAGGTCTCTTTTCTCCAGGCTATAGGGTCATAGTTCTTCTTTTTGGTCTCTGCTCTCATGTATGAGGTTGGTCCAGTGGCTTGTGTAGGCTTTGTTTTGGGAGGAACTGATGTTTGCATTCTACTGAGAGGCGGTGAGTTTATTCCTGTCTGACGGGCAGGGCTATGTGAGGTGGTGTGTTTGGGGTGTCTATGGGAAGCCTGTCTGCTGATGTTTGGGTTTATGTTTTTGTCTTGCTCATTCTTTGGGTGAGGCATCCTTCACTGGGTGCTGCCTGCAGTTGGGTGATGCTGGTTCTTGTATATAGGTGGAGGCCTTCATGGGAGTCCTCGCTAATTAACATGTCCTGAGGTCAGGAGTTCTTTGGCAGTGTCCTGGACTCAGCACTCCCACCTCAGAAGCTCAGGCCTGATCTTTCTCCATAGAACCAAGACCCCACAAGCTATTTGTTATGGCATTAAAAGGGATTCGAACAAACACACAAAAACAAAATGTGAAATAAGAAACAAAAAATGAACCCCAAATAGGAAATGCAAAATCAGACAAATACTAAAACAAAGGACCATTCACACAAACACACACACACAAAACCAAGAGCAGTCCAAAGAAAACAAAGCACAAGGGAGTAACCGAGTGGACAAAGGAAACCAAAAATTATATTGACCAACTAAAAACAAAACTAAAACACAAATCAGAAAATAAGACCAAAGCAGAGTGCCAACTTTGGAATAAAGCAAGGAAAACAAAGAAAACTAATAAACATGATGAAATAAAGAAACAAAAGGAAGAAAAGGAAAAAAATAGAAAAGCGTATTAAATAGAAGTATATAAAAAAGATTTGCTTAATTAAAGAATAACGACAGCAGGAGAACCATAGGAAAACCAAACAAAAACAAAAACAAAAAATTTTTAAGGAAAAAAAACCCCCACTGAACCACAAAAAAGCCAGTGTAGAGGTAGAAGCTTAGAGTTAATAATAATAACAACTACAGCACAATGAAAAAAAACAAAAGAGAAGAAAAGAAATCCAGAACCAACTATAGAATGAATCAAAATATAAGAATAGTAAATGTTTTTCTTGGGTCTCAGCTGTCCGCGTCCTTTTCCCCTCTGTGATTCATAGCCCACCTCTGCCTCTCTAGGAGACCTTCCAATACTGGGTGAGCTGGTTTCTGGACCTGCTTTGGGGACAGCTCAGACTCTAATTGGGCCCTACTCCTGCGTGTTCTTGCCTCCAGTGTCCTCAGCTGCCAGTGCTCGGACTCTTTCTTTTATGGGAACACTCATTGTCCTTTTATATATTCCATTGAACAGAGTCTACCTAGTTGATCATGTGGATTTAATCTGCAGTTTGTACAGCTGGTGGAAAGGTTTTCAATTATCTTAGCCACATTGCCTGTGGAGTTCAATTGTGGTTTTATCCCCACCTCTGCTTGTGGGTTATCTATAGGAGTTTGCTCCTGAGGCTCTCCCGGAGGACTTGGGTCTGCCCCAGTGAGGACCAGGCTTGGAGGTGGCACAGCTGTTTGGATTTCAGTGATCCTGGCAGTTTCAGATGCTCAGGGATGCTGGCGACCACGGGTGCAGGAGCCATGGCACTATTAGAATCTTTTTCTAACCTATGACAGCAGGCGCTCAAAGGGTCCCCCTGGCTGGCATCCTGCTCTACTGCTTGGCACATCAGTCATTCAATGGCCAGCCTCTCTGTGTTCTTTCTCTGTTGGTCAGCTGCCAGTGCTGGCTTGTGGGGAGAGAGGCTTCAGTGTGGCTCCGCCCTCTGCGTGTGACTCAGCAGCATGGCCCGGCCTCCGTGGCTTCCTGGCTTTCCTCCAAAGGCATTCCCTGCCACGATCTCCTCCCTTATGTCCCCTTGGGTGTGTCAGCAGCAGTCTTCACCCTGTGTTCCAATCCCTGTGTTCCAGCTCCCAGCCACTGAATGTTCCAGGGGACTTGAGCCCCTGTCCGGGGTGAGTAGGGCTGCGGCATGGATTGTCTGTGTGGTTCTCACTCCGTTCAGAGTGTCACAGACCAGCTGCTTCACTCTCTGACAGTGTCAAATGCTGCACCTCTGGCCCAAACAATTTCCCCGATATGGGCATCTTGCCCCTGCTTCAGTTTCCCCAACCCCCAGGTGCAGGTCCAGTCTCGCTTACTCTCCTCTTTTTCTCTTCCTTCCTTCATCCTACCAAGTTTTGCATGGATTTGTATATTCCTGTCCGGTGGTCAGGGACTCCTGCCCGCTGTCAGCTGATGTTCTGTGAGATCTTCTGCATCTGAAGATGTATTCCTGATGCATCTGTGGAAAGAGATATACTGTACATCCACCTACTTTTTCACCATCTTGTCTTCCCTGAAGATTGGTTTTATTTAGGATCTTATAAGCAGATTGGACTTGAAAGGAGGTGTCTGGAAATGTTTTGAGCAAAGGTAAAATGACAAGCCCTACGTATGAAGCAACTTGAATGCAAACTTGACCATAGCTTTACTGTCTGGCTTCCCCTTCAGCATCGATAGATAGCTCAAAGGCACCCACGATCCCGTAATGCACCTTTGGTTTGGATCCAGCCTCAGGAGCACCAACCTCATGCCAGAGGGCAGGTTGAAATTTGGCCCCATCTCCTTCACCCATCTTGGCCAGGTGCTCTTGTACAGGGCACGACAGTCTCAACTGTAAGTGATGATTCTGGGTAATACCACGTGGAAGAGAATCAGAAGAGCTACTGAAATCCAAAGCTACAATTGTTTTTTTTTTCTTAGATTCATATATTATGTGCTCAGCACAGTGGAGTCTATTAAATCCCAGTGGTTGGAAATATAAACAAATTGGTCCAGTGTGAATGATTTTCTAGGAGAATATAAAATAAGTATTTGGTAACTTTATGAACTACAGAATTCTTGAGCTGGAAGGCTCATCTTCTATAACTTTATTCAGCCTCTTGTTTTATGGATAAATTAATCAAGGCCCTGGGCTTGTGAAGTTATTTGACCAGGTTCACGTAGCTACTGATGGAAGCCACAGAATTAGAAACAGGATCTCTGTCTCTTCATCTCTAAAACAGGATGTGAAAATATCTCTAAAATATGTGAAACAGCCTGTCACACAGTAGGTGCTCTGTTAGTTGGCTGATTCTGAATCTAATGTCTTTAAGGTTCCTGGGGTGTATGGATTTCTGGTACAGCACCTGCCCTAGAATAGTTCATGGTGGGATAGTTCAGACTGACAAACCCATTCTAGCTTTTATTTATTCTACCATTTTCCCAGATTGTAAACAACCTTAGTTGGTGCATAGTTTACCACATTTCTCCTGTGTTCCCTGGTCCATTCCAATTTTCAGGCTTATCCTATCTTCAGTTCTTTAAGAAGCTGGCTCATCTTGTTGCAATAACATTGTCAGTTCTTTAAGTACTCAGAGATGCCCTTTAAGTTTGAATGTAGCCAAGTTTTGTGAGTTCATTTCTCCCCTTAGTCCGTGTTTCTTTCCATCCTTCACTTGGCAGGTAGCTCTCTCTGGTTAATGACTGTAAGTTCTTCAAAGCATCCAGAGCAGCCGTGGGATCCCTCCCAGTCTCTCAGGAGGATATTTCCCCTTGTTCTTTTTCTCTTATTTATGGGAAGCAGAGCCAAATGTGAGACACTGGGCCCAAAAGGAGGGGCCAGACCTGGCCTGGGAAGAGCCTGTATGGCCTGAGCTGCAAGGAATCCAGCCAGGAATCCCAGGCTCATAAAACGTTAGCACTGGAAGGGCCATGGAGACCATCAAGCCCAACCTGTCATTTTACAGAGAAGGAAAACTGAGGCTTCAAGGAAGACAGGGGCCTTGCCCAGGTCTGGTCAGACATTGATTTCAGGTCTCTCAAGCCAGCTCTCCTCCCCTGTGCCACTTGCCAGATACTATTCCTGACCCATAGGCATGGGACTGAATTGACTGAATTATGACAGTGAAGTTATTGAAGGTTTAAGGCTCCAGAGTGGTTAAGTGAGCTCAGGAGCTAGAATGCCTGGGTTAAAATTCTGACTACACTTACTAGCTTTGTTACCTAATGAAAGTTGCTTAAGCGCTTTGTGCCTCTGTTTCCTCATCTCTAAAGTGGGGGCAATAATTTGACCTACTTCTTTGGGTTGTGAAGATTAATAGTTGGTTAGCTGTTAAATGGTAACATATGTTAACAAAAATATTCTTACTTTTAAAGCATCTAAATAGTACCTGGCACTATCATTGTTGTTTCTCAAGCCTCAATTTTTAACCAAAATTCTATGTTATCTCCCTATAAATACATTTTCCTAGGTTCCTTGACAAAAAAAATCTAAATTGTGGGATGTAGTGTCTGCCATAAGACTGGGAAGAAAATTTGTGTAGCCTAAGAAGGCTTCCTGGAGGAGGTGGGGTATCTGCTCAGTCCTGTCAGGTTTGGGATTGCTCACCTTCCTGCAGTGAGAAAGCAAAATATCCATCATAAGAAGACTGACCACCTTTCTCACTTGCAGGAGTCCATGTGACTTATTCCAAGTTGTTGATTTTAGAGGCCGTTTGCCATTTTGCCTTACCCATTTTTTTTTTTTTTTGCCTTACCCATTTTTTCCACCAAAGAAATTATTCTGCATAAAACTTAAAGTGATTTAATTTCTGTCATTAGAAAATGAATTTTCCTGTTTACTGTCAAGGCATCAATTGTGAAAATTACCATCTACACTTTGCAAAAAGTTGTTAACAACATCTGTTGATGTAAGGAGGCAGGGGATCAGTTTGTTTATTTGTTTATTTATGTAATTGGTCATTTTCACTAATGAAATAAGCACTCATAAACTTATCAGCTGAAAGTAAAGCTGAGGTCTTGACCTACTCTGTATCGAGCCATAGAGTCTCCTCTTTTGGCCATCTCACACCTCTGCCTCTCTCCCTCTTCTCCCCCCACCCAAAAATACCATCATCGTCAATCCTTTCTATTATTCCCTTACTTTTATTTTTATACATTGTTATTGAATCTATATGCATTCTTAAGAATTATATTTTTTTTAACTAAATGCCACTGAACTGTACACTTTAAAATGGTTAGTTAATTGTGTTTTGTGAATTTCACCTCAATTAAAAAGCTATACATTTCAAATTTCAATTGTTTTACTTTACACGAAGGCATGCCTTGTGTAATCTTTTGAGACCTTTTAAATACAACATTATATTTCTCAGTTGCATTTATACTATAGTATATTGCTGTAGTTCATTTGCTTTGATTGCTGTAAATATTCCTCCAAATATGTCATAGTTTACTCATGTATTCTCCAGTTGATGGACATTTAGATTATTTCATGTTTTTTTTAAACTATTTTAAACTGACTTTCCATGGTCATTTTTGTATGTGTTGCTTGTTTTCATGTCCAGAATATACAGTTGGTCCTTGAACAACGAGAGTTTGAATTGCACAGGTCTACTTATGTGTGAATTTTTTCCAATAAATCCATACTACAGTTGTACACATCTTTTGGGTCGGTTGATTCCAAAGATGCAGAACCTTGGATTTGGAGAAACTTTTAAAGTTACACACTGATGTTTCAACCAACAGCCTTGTTGTTCAGCGGTCAACTGTATACCTAGGAGCAGAATTGCTGGAGCATAGAGTATGTGAATATTCAATTTGGGAGATAGTGGCTGTTTTCGGAAGTGGCTATACCAGTTTTGACTTCATGCCCACCCTAATGAAGTAAAAAATTCTCTGGATCTATATCCTTTCTAATACTTGATGTTTTTCAACTTGTTTTTGCCAATCAGGCAAGTTTATAAGTATTTCTCTGTGGTTAATTTTGCATTTTTCTGACCACTAGTGATACTAACTGTATCTTCATATTGTCATTGTGTTTCTTTTTTCTATGAAATACCTCAGATCTTTTGCCCACTTTCTATTGGGTTGCTTGTGCTCCTGATTGATTTGTAGGAGGGTTTTATTTTATATGCATTCCTGATATTATCCCTTTTTGATTGTGTGTGTTATTAATACTTTCCCCCTATTTTAAATGGTCTTCTCTTTTTTGTAATATTTCCTTTGGAAAATAAAATTCTTAGTTTTCATAGTAAAATTTAGTGAAGTTTTATTTTGTAGTCAGTACTTTTTTAAAGAAAAATTTTCACTACTTGAAGTCTAAAAGATATATTTTCTACTAGGAGTTATGAAGTTTTATGGTTGACATTTAATTCCCTAATCCATTTAAATCTTTGATTTTGTGTATGGTGTGAGACAGGGATCCCATTTTAATCTATTTCCATGTAGATATCCATTTTCCAGCTCTAATCTGACATGCCACCCCTGTCATATATCAAAATCCTACATATGCCTTGCTCTTCTCTGAGCCGTCAATATAATTCATATGTCACTGTGCCAATAATATTAGGAAATCATAACAACTTCTTTTCAGAAATGTCCTTCCTATTCTTAGTTCTTTGCTCTTTATTATTATTATTATTGAATTATAACATACCTACAGAGAAATATACAGACAATACAAAGTGTACAAGTGAACAAAACCCAGATTTCCCCACAGCCAGTCCCTCCCACCAGGAAGCTTCCACAAGCCTCTTATCCTTATCCATCAGAGGGCAGACAGAATGAAAACCACAATCACAGAAAACTAACCAAACTGATCACATGGATCACAGCTTTGTCTAACTCAATGAAACTATGAGCTATGCCATGTAGTGTCACCCAAGACAGACGGGTCGTGGTGGAGAGTTTTGACAAAATGTGGTCCACTGGAGAAGGGAATGGCAAACCACTTCAGTATTCTTGCCTTGAGAATCCCATGAACAGTATGAAAAGGCAAAAAAACACATGACATTGAAAGATGAACTCCCCAGGTTGGTAGGTGCCCAATATGCTACTAGAGAAGAGTGAAGAAATAACTCCAGAAAGTATGAAGAGACAGAGCCAAAGTGAAAACAACACCCAGTTGTGGATGTGACTGGTGATGGAAGTAAAGTCCAATGCTATAAGAACAATATTGCATAAGAACCTGGAATGTTAGGTCCATGAATCAAGGCAAATTGGAAGTGGTCAAATAGGAGACGGCAAGAGTGAACATCGACATTTTAGGAATCAGTGAACTAAAATGGACTGAAATGGGCAAATTTAATTCAGATCACCATTATATCTACTACTGTGGGCAAGAATCCCTTAGAAGAAATGGAGTAGCCCTCATAGTCAACAAAAGAGTCCAAAATGCAGTACTTGGGTGCAGTCTCAAAAATGGCAGAATGATATCTGTTCGTTTCCAAGGCAAACCATTCAATATCATAGTGATCCAAGCCTATGCCCCAATCTATAATGCCAAAGAAGCTGAAGTTGAACGGTTCTATGATGACCTACCAGACCTTCTAGAACTAACACCAAAAATAGATATCCTTTTCATCATAGGGGACTGAAGTGCAAAACTAGGAAGTCAAGTGATGACCTACCAGACCTTCTAGAACTAACACCAAAAATAGATATCCTTTTCATCATAGGGGACTGAAGTGCAAAACTAGGAAGTCAAGAGATATCTGGAGTAACTGGCAAGTTTGTCCTTGGAGTACAAAATGAAGCAGGGCAAAGGCTAAATAACTGAGTCTTGTCAAGAGAATGCACTGGTCATAACAAATATCCTTTTCTAACAACACTAGAGGAGACTCTACACATGGGCATCACCAAATGGTCAATACCGAAATCAGATTGATTATATTCCTTGTGGCCAAAGATGGAGAAGCTCTATACAGTCAGCAAAAACAGGTCAGGGAGCTGACTGTGGCTCAGATTATGAACTCCTTATTGCTAAACTCAGACTTAAATTGAAGAAAGTAGGGAAAACAACTAGACCATTTAGGTATCAGTTAAATCAAGTCCCTTATGATTATAAAATGGAAGTGACAAAGAGATTCAAGAGATTAGATCTGATAGAGTGCCTGAAGAACTATGCGGAGGTTCGTGACATTGTACAGGAGGCAGTGACCAAAACCATCCCCAAGAAAAAGAAATGCAGAAAGGCAAAATGATTGTCAGAGGAGGCCTTACAAATAGCTGAGAAAAGAAGAGAAGTGAAAGGCAAAGAAGAAAAGGGAAAGATATACACATTTGAATGCAGAGTTCCAAAGAATAGCAAGGAGAGATAAGAGAGCCCTCCTAAGTGATCAAAGAAATAGTGCAAAACAATAGAATGGGAAAGATTAGAGATCTCTTCAAGAAAATTAGTGATACCTAAGGGAATATTTCATGCAAAGATGGACACAATGAAGGACAGAGATGGTATGAACCTAACAGAAGTAGAAGATATTAAGAAGAGGTGTCAAGAATACACAGAAGAACTGTACAAAAAAAATCTTAATGATCCAGATAGCCACGATGGTATGATTACTCACCTAGAGCCAGACATCCTGGAATGCGAAGTCAAGTGGGCCTTAGGAAGCATCACTACGAACAAAGCTAGTGGAGGAGATGGAATTCCAGTTGAGCTATTTCAGATTCTAAATGATGATGCTGTGAGAGTGCTGTACTCACTCTGCCAGCAAATTTGGAAAACTCAGCAGTGGCCACAGGACTGGAAAAGGTCAGTTTTCATTCCAGTCCCAAAGAAAGGCAATGCCAAAGAATGTTCAAACTACAGCACAATTGCACTCATCTCACATGCTAGCAAAGTAATGCTCAAAATTCTCCAAGCCAGGCTTCAACAGTACATGAACCTTGAACTTCCAGATGTTCAAGCTGGATTTAGAAAAGGCAGAAGAACCAGAAGTTAAATTGCCACCATTTGCTGGATCCTAGAAAAAGAAAGGGAATTCCAGAAGAACTTCTACTTCTGCTTTATTGACTGCGCCAAAGCCTTTGACTGTGTGGATCACAACAAACTGTGGAAAATTCTTAGAGATGGGAATACCGGACCACCTGACCTGCCTCCTGAGAAATCTGTATGCAGGTCAAGAAGCAACAGTTAGTACAGGACATGGAACATTGGACTGGTTCCAAATTGGGAAAGTAGTACATCAAGGCTGTATATTGTCACCCTGCTTATTTAACTTATATGCAGACTGCATCTTGTGAAATGCCAGGCTGGATGAAGCACAAGCTGGAATCAAGATTGCCAGAAGAAATATCAATAACCTCAGATATGCAGATGACACCACCCTTATGGCAGAAAGCAAAGAAGAACTAAAGAGCCTCTTGATGAAAGTGAAAGACGAGAGTGAAAAAGTTCGGTTACAACTCAATATTCAGAAAACTAAGATCATGGCATCCAGTCTCATCATACGTGGCAAATAGATGGGGAAACAATGGAAACAGTGACAGATTTTATTTTGGGGGGCTCCAAAATCACTGCAGATGGTGACTACAGCCATGAAATTAAAAGACACTTGCTCCTCGGAAGAAAAGCTTGAAAAACTTAGCATATTAAAAAGTAGAGACATTAATTTGCTGATAAAGGTCCATCTACTCAAAGTTATGGTTTTTCCAATAGTCATGTAGGGATGTGAGAGCTGGACCATAAGGAAAGCTGAGCACGAAGAATTGATGCTTTTGAACTGTGGTGTTGGAAAAAGACTCTTGAGAGTCCCTTGGACTGAAGGAGATCCAACAAGTCTGTCCTAAAGGAAATCAGTCCTGAATATAGATTGGAAGGACTGATGCTAAAGCTGAAACTCTGATGAGAAGAACTGACTCATTGGAAATGACCCTGATGCTGGGAAAGATTGAAGGCAGGAGGAGAAGAGGACAACAGAGGGTAAGATAGTTGGATGGCATCACCAACTCGATGGACATGAGTTTGAGCAAGCTCTGGGAGTTGGTGATGGACAGGGAGGCCTGGAATGGTGCAGTCCATGGGACTGCAAAGAGTTGGACATGACTGAGCAACTGAACTGAACTGAATACAAAATGTACAACTCACTGTATTTCACAAAGTGAATGCAGTGATGTAACCAGCACCGAAATCAACAAATACACCATTAGCAACCCCAGAAACCTTCCTTGTGTCCTCTTCCAGTCTCTTTCTGCCTCCTTTCAAAGTCATCAATCCTATCTTCTGACACCATAGATTCATCTGACCTATTTTTTAAGTTTATGTAAATGAACTCATAATAGGTACTATTTTGTAGGTCTTTTTTTACCTAACATTTTATCTGTAAGATTTATTCATGCTGTTCCATATAGTTGTAATTTCTGCATTTTCACTGCAAGTTAGTACATATTCTTTTCCATTTCAAGAATATACCACTTTTCACCCATTCTACTCCATTCTTAGTTTGAAGCTATTACAAATAGTGTTGTTCTGTTCCCTATCTGCCTCTAGCCTTTGCCTGAACTGGTTCCCTCTTCATGTCATGTCCTCCTTACTTCAGTACTTAAGATTCTGGCCATTTTATAAAGCCTTATTAAGTACATTCCATCTCGGTGTGAACCTTTCTTAGGCTTCCACAGTATACCAACTTATTCTTTGTCAAGGCATATAACCTTATAGTTTATGAGCTGAACCTAAGTGCAATACTGAGAAGAATTTTGCCCAAAAAGTTTACAAAGTAATTATCTCTAGCAAATATGTCCTAATAGGGCCTAACTTTTTTTTTTACTTTTATTTTATTTTTTAATTAATTAATTTTTTTTCATTTATTTTTATTAGTTGGAGGCTAACTACTTTACAATATTGTAGTGGTTTTTGTCATACATTGACATGAATCAGCTGTGGATTTACATGAATTCCCCATCCCGATCCCCCCTCCCACCTCCCTCTCTACCCGATCCCTCTGGGTCTTCCCAGTGCACCAGGCCCGAGCCATACCAAAATTTGACAAGTTTTTCCTAAACATGTAAACACTGAGTTCCTGTGTGGTCGTATGCAAGACAAGGAGGGAGTAAGAAGTGTCCAAAAGTTTATGTAAGTCAAAGAAATGGTTGGGATGACCAGCCTCCATTTTATTCTTCTTTAGGAGAAAGTCTTCAGCGGGCTCATGGTATGATGTGATGGAGAAAGTGCTCAGCGTTGTTAATGACATATGTGCTTTTTCTCTTAACCATTGCCAGTTTATGGGATGGGATACATGGAAGAAGTTGAAGCAAAATGTTAATATTTAGTATATTTTAATGTTGTCAGATGGCTAGGGAATGGAAACTTGTGGAAAAGTTCTCCTCAACTACTTTTTCAGATTAAGGATACTTGGGGACCAAAAGGTTCTGTGAATTAGTAGTAAGTGGTTTGAAATTCATCATTTTCTTACTAATGGGACAGGACATCTGAATATGCTGAGTCAAAAGATGCTAAAGTAAAAGCAAAATACAAACCAAACAAGTAAAAGTAAACATAATCCTGACTTGCTCAAACAAGTAAAGATATTCAAAGTCAAAGTGGACATATTATTTGAACATTGATTGATTGATTCATGCAGCAGTTATTTATTGAGCATCTACTACTCTGTGCCAGGTTCTATGAACGAGTTAGAGAAACAGTGAACAAAACAGAAATGCCCCTGCCCTCTTGCAGTGTGTTAGTTGGGATGGGGGTTCTGTTGTCTTTAACAGTGACGAGAAATAAAAGTGGCTTAAATAAGATAAAAGTATTTCTTTGTCACACTTAAGAGTGGTCTGTGGTTGTTTTGAAATTCTGCCCTACCACATTATCCAGGGACCCAGGCTTCATCTGGTATATTTCTCTCATTCACATGGTCCTAGATGGCTCAACATTCCGTCTGTGTCCTCAACAGTAGGAAGAACAGCAGGAAGAGATGGCACACCCAGTCCTTCTAAAGGACTGGACTGTCCAGAGTTTGTCTACATCACTTTTCAAAACATTTGATTGGCTAGAATTTTGTTATATGGTCACTGCATAGCTCCAGGGGAAGCTGGGAAATATAGTCTTAATTCTGAAAGATGATATGCAGATAAATTCAAGGGCTTTGTGTTCAGGGGAGAGTGGGTAATGCAGGACAATCAGTAGTCTGTTATGTTCTAGTAGAGGGAAAAATACCATCGGCAAGACACAAATAAATAGATACTGTATAGTCAGATGGTTGTATGTGACAAAGCAGGTACGTAAATAGAGACTAAAGTGGAAAGAGATACTATCTTAATAAGAGAAATAAGAGAGGAATTCTCTGATTAGGTGGTATTTTATCAGGTGCATATGGGGAATGTATAACTTTACTATGTATACATGTTCTTAAGCTCGTGGTCTTGCAGAGCTATTTAGGAGAAATTGAAATCATAATTGCAGAAGAGATTCACAGCCTTTCATGAGTAAAGACACGCTTTAAGATTTTTCCAGCTGTGTTGGGGTATCTGAGTGATCAAACATCTTCTTCGCCATTGGTAGCTCATTTTAAGAGAAACTCATCCATCTGAAAGGAAACTATGCTCATCAAAAGAATACATCATTCCATAAATTGTGGAGCATCAGTTCAGTTCAGTCGCTCAGTCGTGTCCAACTCTTTGCGACCCCATGAATCACAGTACGCCAGGCCTCCCTGTCCATCACCAACTCCCAGAGATTACTCAAACTTATGCCCATCGAGTCAGTGATGCCATCCAGCCATATCACCCTCTGTCGTCCCCTTCTCCTCCTGCCCCCAATCCCTCCCAGCATCAGGGTCTTTTCCAATGAGTCAACTCTTCGCATGAGGTGGCCAAAGTATTGGAGTTTCAGCTTCAGCATTAGTCCTACACATCCTAGAACTAACCAGAAATTTCTGATAATGTGGCCAAAACACAGGGCAATGTTGGAGACCTAGAGTACATTCTTTATCATAAGGGTGGTAAAAGTGAAACTTAAAAATCAGAGTTAGTAAAATAAACCTGGATTCAGAATTGAAATGTGCTGAGACTGAACACAGTCCATAATGCTTGAAAATAGTTAGGCATGCTAAATATCCATGTTTTTGTTACCAAAACTCAGGTTCAGCTGCTCACTGCTTGAAAACCAATATTCGAGGGGCAGATGTTAATAGGAAGGAAAGTTCTCTATTCCAGAGGCTGGCAACCAAGGGAAAGGGTGGACTCAGGTCCAAAGCCCAACTCTTCCTGCAGACAAAATGAACAAAGCTTTTAAAGGAGAGTTTCAGGGGTGCACAGGTGGAGGGAGGGGACTTCATACAGAACAACTCAGTCAGCTCTGACAGTCATCTTGAAATTGGCCATGCAGTGGTCTGATCTGGTCTTATTGATGGTTTAAGTATAGTTACTTTTCAGTTCCAGGGTCAGTTTATTCTTATTTCTTTGAGGCCAGTTCTTGGTATTGTGGCAGCTTGGGTGTGTTAGTTGCTCAGTCGTGCCCGACTCTTTGCGACCCCATGGACTGCAGCCCACCAGGCTCCTCTGTCCATGAGATTTTCCAGGCAAGGATACTGGAGTGAGTTGCCATTTCCTTCTCCAGGGGATCTTCCCAACCTAGGGATCGAACCAGAGCCTCCTGCACTGCAGGCAGATTCTTTACCAACTGAGCTACAAGGGAAGCCCATTGTGGCAACTTGGATTATGGCTAGTCTTGTCATCATATTATAGTTAACTCCTTCCACCTGGTGGGGGTTTCAGTATCTACAAGGCAGCTCAAAGGATATGGCTCAGAATATTATCCATAACTTTTGAGGAGGAACTTATAAAGGTCCTTGACTTTGTTTAATGACTAAACTATTATTATTTAGTTTTGTTTGACTGCTTTCCTTTGCTTTTGCATTTTCTCACTTCCCTGATTAAATTTATTCTTTGACTGAAGTTTTTCTACAGACAAAGGCAGGCAGAGGATATGGGTAGAGTGGGTCTGTCCTGGGAAGACTCCATAGATCTTGCTCCATTTTTTTCTTATCAACATGATTAAAAGTGAACGGTGACAAGCAAACCCATCTATAGACCTATGGGTAGGTTTTTGGTCATTTGACTCACTTCTTGGGTGTCTTTGTATTTTTATATATTATCTCCCTTGGTGGTAGTGGTTTAGTTGCTAGGTCGTGTCTGACTCTTTGCAACCCCATGGACTGTGTGTGGCCTGCCAGGCTCCTCTGTCCAAGGGATTTCCCAGGCAAGAATTCTGGAGTGGATTGCCATTTCCTTCTGCAGGGGATCTTCCCAACCCCGGGAACCAACCTCCTGCTTGGCAGGCAGATTCTTTATCACTGAGCCACCTAGGAAGCCATTATCTCCTTTAATAGTCTTTAAATTAAAAAAAAAAAAAAAAGATACAAAAGCAATGCATATTCCTTGAAAGAAAAAATGGTGTATAAAAATTTACAAGTGATTGATTCTTCCTTGCCTATTCTCCCCCCACCCTTATCTCAACCCCATGTTAACAATATCCTGATTCTGGTACCAGATCCTATGAATTCTAATAGGTTTCAAGCTTCTGGAGGCCATGGCTTTCTTATTGAACTTTGTAACCCTTTATACCTAGAACAGTGCTTTGCCTAAGCCAAGTTCTCTGTATCTGTTTATTTGACGAATGATTTTTTTTTAAATCTTTCTTTATTTGGCTGCATCAGGTCTTAGTTGTGGCATATTCGATCTCAGTTATGGCATGTGAGATCTCATTCCCTGATCAAGGGATCGAACCCAGGCTTCCTGCATTGGGAGCTCGGAGTCTTATCCACTGGATCACCAGGGAAATCCCTTGACGAATGATTTATTGAACACAGATTGGAGGGAGAAGTCCCAAATGGAAAACATTTATGATAAACCAAGTCTTCAAAGTTCAATTCAGTTGTATCTGACAAGAAATATTAGTAATAACCTTTAAAGGAGCACTCGGAGAGGCATTTTTCTGCTTCTTCCTTGTCCCATAATACCAAATCATGAAGAGATAATGAACAAAAACTTGAGAAAAGATGGATGTCTCTCTGCTGTCTCCTCCTTCTTTTAGAGAGTGAGGACACATAGAAAGGAGAGGTTTGGGGGATTGAGAGGGGCTCTAGCAGTAGATAAATCTCTCACTTTGTATTACCAGACTCTAAAATTTGCTGTGGAGTATTTTTATGGGTAATTTCTTTTACAGATGTGTTTGGAGAAGATTGAAATTATCTTGGTAAAAGCACATCTAGATTCCACATTGCAACTTAAACATATTGTATTTTATTTCCTTCAGCACAAGGGCAGGGAACTCATTTTTTCCTCCCTCCTTCTTTTAATTAAAAAAAAAAAAAAAAGAACAAAGAAAGTCCAAAGTGTCTTTTCCTACTTGGAATGAAAAATTAATGATTGCTTTGGGCCTAGAGGTAGTGAGCATTGAGTCTTGATCCGAGTTAATCAGGAGTCGCCTTTAAATATAAAGAGCCCTGACTCTGGAAGGCTAGAAAAATATAGTCTGAAGGTGTGATTCATATTATTTCCCCAAGGTTTCATTTTTATTTTATTATTCTTCAGCTCCATGACTAAACATTTATTTGGTGCTAGCAAATTGAAAAAGTCTGGACTGCAATAAGCCATTTGCCGTTGCTGATTAATTGCCATGGGCATGCTTTTGAATCCTCCTGGTGAACCTGAAGTGTACTGTCCTGAGGAGTGCTTTCCGAAGGGAAAAGTTCTGGAAGGATCTTCATTTCTTTGAGTTTTCATAATAGTGGAATGTGTTATACAGGCAGCAGAGCGAGCAGTTAAGAGTTGGACTCTGGAAGAAGTCCTGGCTCCATCATTAACTCACAGTGGAGCCTTTAGCAATTTTCTTGATGTTTCTTAAGTCTCCACTTTTCTCACCTGTAAAATGAGAATAATGAAAATAACACCTAATGCAGAGAGTCACGAAGATTGGATATCTGAAAAAGCACTAAACATAGCACATGGCAGTTGTTCCAGTAAATTGGAACTGCTGCTGTTGTGATTAAGATCTCTATGACTACTATGAATAATGAAATGGGAAGTTCTGTCAGAGGGCTGTGCTTTCCACATCTGAGCAAATATTGTACACTTCAGTATCTTATAATATCTTATTATAGTACCTTATTTAGTGTGCATGATGGTTTTACTCTGCTAAATGGTAGTTGTGTAGAGGCCGTGCCCCCCACTAGATTGTACACCCCCTGACTTTCTCTTATATAGTAGCCTTTGCATCTGCCAAGGTGGCTTGCCTACAGCAGGGCCTCAAGAAGGGCTTCTTGGATTGCATTGGGAAATTATAGGCAGAGGGCTGGGTTCCAGCTTTCTCCAGAGTGAGAGCTGTGTGTTAGAAATATCCCCCTGGTTGTTGAATGAAGGCCGGGGATAGGGATTTGGCGTTCCAAATAGGAACTGGGGCTGCCAAGGTCCTAGTCACCATGGTAGGAGCCAGCCATCCAGTCTCTGAATGAAGTTGAAGAGTTGAGCAGATTTGGAAAACAGAAGTTAGTTTGTTTTACAGCGTGGCCACATTAGTTTCTTTCTTTTTCTCCCTAGTAGGTATTTTAAGTTACAAAAAGTAAATGATCAGAACCTGAGATTCAGATTTGTAAATTGTCAGAATCTGGGTTGAAGAAACTGGCAGTGAAAGTGTCAGCACAAATGATCAAATCATCAAGGGAAAAAATGCAACTTTGCGTGTCTCAGGAGGTAGTTAAGAAAGTCTTACCCTGTGAGGGAAGGGGATAGACAGCTGTGAATGAAGTCGGCCTTGCTGATCTTTTCAGCCTAGGATAAAATCAATCCTGAGCAAACAGAAAAAATACTAATTCTCTATACAGTTTGTAAATGAAGGGGTGACAGATCCTGCTTGCTGAGCAGGTGGACTCCAGGAAGTTTGGGGAAAGAGAGAGACCAGTGTTAAATCCAACTCCGCAGTTGTTCCCTTTTGTTATCTTTACTCCCACTCCAGTTTTCTTGCCTGGAGAATCCCCATGGACAGAGTAGCCTAGATCCCATGCGGTCGCAAAGAATTGGACATGACTGAGCGACTTTCATCATCATCTTTACTCCAGCTCATCTTCACTAAACTCTCAATTTCCTTCTTCCTCTCAGACCTCTGTTTATATGAGATTTCAGTTAAGAATTCTAAAATGTCCCTGTTGTCATTCTAAGACATAGCATAACTGTTTAATAATGATGACTACATACCTTATGTGTACCCAGTGATGTATAGGAGGGCTGTTTGATGATGATTTCCACTCAATTAATGATGCACTTGTATTTTCGAACTCCTTCCCTATACCATATATACTGTTTTCTTGTATAGCTTTTGCTTTATGTGTTTAAAGAGATTTTTATGATTTTAAGTTTTTTGGTTCCTGTGAAGTTAGCTGTTTTAAATTTCTACATGATCATGTAAAGTGAACTTGCAGTTAACTAATCGACAGGATGCTAGCGTTTGAGGAAATTTCACTTATTAATCTTTATATTGTAGGTTTCTCTTTCATATTTTAGTCAATAAATGATTTCTTCAAGCTTAATCATTTTTTTTACAGACTCTTAACACATTTGTTAGCATACGCTTACTATGATGAACAAAACAAAACAGACTGAGTTTCTGTCCTTGAGGTTATAGTCTGGTGGGGCTTTTTCTCTGTCATAGAAATTAAAGACACCCCACTAGGTGAAACAAGAGATCGTGTGGAAGGGGAGAGTCATCCCCGATTTCTGCACAATCTCTCAGAGTATCAAAAGATGAAAAGGTGCAATTGTGGTGGTCTGTTCTGTGAAGGAGGTTGGTTAGCTGTTACTAAATCTATTTCCCTTCCTCGTCAGCTCACAGCTAGACCAGACTCCCTTGCAGTCTGATATGTTTGTGTGCCTGTGTTTTTGGAATGTGGACAGAAGTGAGGTAAACCATCAGGTCTAGGAGGTCCCGGGAGAGGTGGAGGGCAGGATGCAAGGAACCTGGTTCCTAAATCACCACTTGGAAATCTTCCTGCTGAGTGCCTGCAGCTGACTGTGTGAGCAGGAAATAAACTACTCTGTGAAGCTCCTGAGAGTTCAGGGTTTCTTTCTTACAGTATTCAGAATTACCTGAGCCATTAATAACATTCCCTTCTAGTGCTTTTAGTCAATTGGGGGAAATAGGCAAAAATTAAACGACCACTCAAATTATATGTGACACTAAAATGCCCTGGTCTGTCAGAGAAGGCAAGGGCAAGCCTGTGTAGATTATGGAGTCATTTTGGAAGAGTTGAAATTTGAGAGCTGTGATCTGAAACAGGGATATGATTCATTTTATAATGAAAGGAGGCAGTAAAATAATGAGGATAATAGTTGATCCTCTATCATAGGATTGTTCTAAGGATTAAATTAATGATGCATTATAAATAAGCTAATAATCACATGCATAAATGAATAAAACATAGAATGTTGCCTAAATCATAGTAAATGTTTATTGGGTTTTTTTTTCCAGATAAAATAGACTTTATTTTTTTTTTTCCATTTTCCTTTTTTTTTTTTTTTTTAACTTTACAACATTGTATTGGTTTTGCCGTACATTGACTTTTTTGTCTTACTTTGAGTTATACTTCCTGGGTTCAAATCTCAGCTCCGCCTCTTTCTTGTAACCTGGGCAATTTGTTTAACCTCGCTGAGTTTCAGTGTCCCCACCTGAGGCTGCCAACAATGCATACCTCGTAGAGTTATTGTGAGGAGTAATGAGGCAGTTTATGGATCTCTCCTTAGTGCCTCATGCAGTGCATGACAAATTCATGGTCTTTCTCTTCAAGCTGTTTTAGAGCATCTCTTACCTTGAGCTAGCCCTGTTAGACTCCATGGGGATTCTCTGTGATTCCTGCTTAGAGATTCTGCTATCATTTGAGAAGGCAGGATGTGCACACAGAATTAAATAACCATTCAAAGCATTGTATGATTTCATGTGAATTTGACTGGTTGTATCACTGTTGTGGCCACAGACCAGTTTGATTATTAGAGGACCTTTCAACCCATCCTGAGACATTGCCCATCTCAGTACTCTACATCCAGTTGATTTCTGTAGCTTAGCTAGTCTTTGGATATCTGTACAGAAAAATTATACATATGTGTGTGTGTGTGTGTGTGTGTGTATATATATATATATATATATAGGCAAACTCTTTGCTACCTCAGTAGATATGAATTTTCTGAAAGCTAAAGATACATTTTTTTTCCTGTTCCTTTCTTTCTTTTTTTTTTTCATTCCTTTCATTTTGAAAAGCAGTACCATATGCTTAAATTTATACTACTCACTCTTGGGTTTTATCAACATTAAAAAGAGAGGGTTAAAAAAAAGAGATTAGAAGGTCAGACTAGATTAGTGGTTTTTAAATGTGGTTGGAAGATCACTCAGAATTTATGATTTGCTTTTCAAAAGCCATAAATTATATTTTATGAAATATTAAATAAGTAGGAATAGCAATTATATACTAAATTAAATACTTTCTTATTTTAGATTCTGGTATAGACTGTGGTAAACAGTATTAAAATTGTTTAAAGTAACTGATTTTTCACACTTGAATATTTGTTCTAAAAAGTTGAGAATACAAAAAAGAGAAAAAGAAAAAAAAATTTTTGTAATTGAACCACCAAAGAAAGACCAGTAAATATCCTTTCAATCTTTATTCTATGCATATATGTTTTTTCACAAATTTTGACTCATATACAGTGTTTTGTTTCTTAGTCTTTTTTAAAGGTATAATTTACCTTAGCATAAAATTAAAAACATAAAAATTCCTTTTAAAATGTACAATTCAGTGGTTTTTGGTATATTCACAAAGTTGTTCAGCTATTACTATAATCAATTTTAAAATATGTTCATCACTCCAAAGAGAAACTCTTGTACCTGTTAGCAGTTACTCCTCCAGACCTTGGAAGCTACTGAACTGCTTTGTGTCTCTGCTTATCCTGAACGTCTCATATAAATGGAATCAAAATATGTGGACTTCTGTAGCTGACTTTTTCACAGAGCATTATGTAGCCAAGGTTTGTCCATGAGTAGCACATATTCATACTTCATTTCTTTTTTGGCTGAATAAAATTCTTTTGTAAAAAAAAAACAAAAAAAATAAAAAAACAAACAAACAAAAATTCTTTTGTATGGATATACCAGTTTTCACTTATCCATTCGGTAGTTAATAGACATTTAGATTGTTTCTACTTTTTGGCTATTATGAATAATACTGCTGTGAATATGTATGCCAGTTTCATTTGTGAATATATTTTCAGTTTCCTTGAAAATGTTCATTGCTCAGTCATGTTCAAATGTCTGCAATTCCATGGAGGACCCCTCCAGACTCCTCCGTCCATGGAATTTTCCAGGCAAGATACTGGAGTGGTTAGCTGTTGCCTTCTGCAGGGGATCTTCTCAACCTAGGGATCAAACCTGGATCTTCTGCATCACGGGCAGATTCTTTACCATCTGAGCCACATTCCCTTGGGTCATATGATAATTCTATGTTTAAAATTTTGAGATATCTTCAAACTATTTTCCAGAATGACAGCACCATTTTCATACTGTTTTACGAGCTGCTTTTTTCTTTTTGGAAGAGAGGAAGAGGGAAGTGATAAATGCATTTCCCACATCAAATTTTACTTGCTAAAGCATTTAGATTCTTACTCTCTAATGTCTTTTACTGTTTGCCACTTCAAAGGTAGTATTCTAGTTCACATCCTCTTTATTTTTATTATTTTTATTTTTTATTAAGATGTAGTTGATTTAAAATATTACTTTCAGGTATACAACATAGTGATTCAAAATTTTTATAGATTATACTCCAAGCTATATAAGATATTGGCTATATTCCCTGTGATGTACAATGTATCCTTAAAGCTTTTTTATTTTATACATAGTAGTTTGTACCTCTCTATCCTCTACTCCTATCTTATCCTTCCTTGCTTCCCTCTCTCTGCTATGAATATTGGGGTGCACATGTCTTTTTGAATTAGTGTTTTCATTTGCTCTGGATATATACTCGGAAATGAATTGCTGGATCATATGACAAGTGTATTTTTAGTTTTTTGAGGACCCTCCATACTGTTTTCCACTGTGGCTGTACCAATTTACATTCCTACCAATGGTGTACAAAGTTTCCCTTTTCTCCATATCCTTGTCAAAATTTGTTATTTGTAGCCTTTTGATGATAGCCATTCTGACAGGTGTGAGGCAATATCTCATTATGGTTTTGATTTGCATTTCTCTCATGATTAGCCATGTTGAGCATCTAATGATGTGGCTGTTGGCCATCTGTATGTCTTCTTTGGAGAAATGTTTATTCAGGTTTTCTGCTCATTTTTTAATCAAGTTGTTTGTTGGTTGGTTGGTTGATACTGAGTTGTATGAGCTATTTGTATATTTTGGATAGAAACGCCTTATCAGTCATATCATTTGCAAATATTTTCACTCCATTCAGTGGGTTGTCTTTTCATTTTGTCAGTGATTTCCTTTGTTTTGCAAAAGCTTTTAAGATTAATTTGGTCTCATTTGTTTATTTTTGCTTTTGTTTCCTTTGCCTTAGGAGACAGGTCCAAAAATATCTTGCTATGATTTATGTCAGAGTGTTCTGCCTGTGTTTTCTTCTAGGAGTTTTGTGGTTATGTTCTTACATTTAGGTCTTTAATTCATTCTGTGTTTATGTTTGTATATGGAATGAGAAAATGTTCTAATTTCATTCTTTTACATATAGTTGTTCCATTTTACCGGCACCAATTACTAAAGATTTAGTAACATATAAATATACAATTGTATATACAATATACAGTTTCTCCATTGTATATTCTTGCCTTCTCTGTTGTAGGTTAATTGACTATAAGTACATGGCTTTTACTTCTGGGATGTCTATTCTTTTTCCTTTTTAAGTCTTTATTGAATTTGTTTACAGTGTTGCTTCTGTTTTATGTTTGGGGTTTTATTTTGGCAGCAAGGCATATAGGATCTTAGTTCTCTGACCAGGGATTAAATCCAAACCCCCTGCATTGGAAAGTGAAATCTAAACCACTGAACCACCAGGGACATCCCCTGGGCTGTCTGTTCTTTTCCATTGATCTATATGTCTGTTTTTTTGTGCCAGTACTATACTGTTATCATGAGTATAACTTTGTAGCATAGTCTGAAGTCATAAAGCGTGATACCTCCAGCTCTGTTCTCAAGATTGCTTTGGCTATTCAGGATCTTTTGTGTTCCTATACAAATTTTAGAATTATTTCTTCTAGTTTTGAACTTTCAGTTTGTGTATGTCTTTAGATCTGAAATGAATTGCTTGTAGGAGCATATTTTTGAGTCTTGGTTTTGTATCCAGAGCACGTGAGACTTTGTGTGAGCCCTTTAAGAGTGGAGTCTCTATTTCCCACTGCTTTCTGGGTCTCCCAAAAGTAAGCCTCACTGGTCTTCAAAGCCAAATTTCCTGGAGGTCATATTCCTTGTGCAGGACCCTAGGGCTGCAGAGCCTATGTGGGGTTCAGATCATTTACCCCTTGCAGAGATCCTTTCCGATTGTAATTATTCTCTCGATTGTGGGTCACCCAATCAGGGGTATGAGTCTTGACTATACTGCCACTCTGCCCATCCTACCTGTCTCATTGTGGTCTCTTCTTTATACTTTAATTGTGGAAGAGATTTTCTGATAGATTCTGGTCTTTCTAATCAATAGCTATTCTGTGAGCAGCTGTAATTTTGGTGTACCCTTGAGAGGAGGTGAACTCAGGGTCTTTCTACTCTACCATCTTGGTCAAGCTCCCAGGGTACTTTTTCATCTGTCATTATATCACAGTCATTTGCATAAGTGACTACATTTTCTTTGAAAATGTTATTTTTAGTAGCTGATCTACACTCCATCATGTGGTTTGCACAATAACTAAGTCAACCATTTTCCTAATATTGGCTCTTTTGTTGTTATTATTATTATAAATAATTATACAGTGACATTGTATGCATCTGTATTTCTTCTAGAGTAAATTCCTGGAGGTGGAGTGACTGAGTCAATGGGAATAGATATACTTAAGGCCCTTAACACTTAGTGTAACATTTTCCTCTAAGAAGGATTAACAATATAGACTTCCACCAAATAGTGTGCATGGCACTTGTCATGTCCTTTGCCCATTTTTCTAAAGAGGACCTAGCAAAAAAATGTATTAGTTTTCTCTGGCTACACAGCAAATTATCACAAATGTAGTGCTTTTAAACACCATGAACTTATCATCTCAGTTTCTATAGAATAGAAGTCTTGTGTGGTCGGATTGTATTCTCAGCTCACATTTTCACATTTCAACATCAAGTGGTCTACCAGGGCCCCCTGCCTTGTCTGGGACTCAAGGTCTTCTCCAAAGCTCACTGGATGTAGGTAGAATTCATTTCCTTCTCACCTTTTCTATTCATTATATTTCTTTCTTTTTCTTTGAATTAGGAAGTTACTCACTTTTAGTAGTTGCATACCCATGTTCTGCAGATATGAAGTTTGAGAATCAGTGGATGAGATTAACTTTAAGACCCTTCTAATTAGGATATTTTATAATTTATTAGTTATTTGGCCATCTTTCAGCAACAAAAACCTAGCTGTAGTTAAATTGGTGTAACAGGGAGACCCCTCCAATTAACAGAGACTTTTTAAAATGGAGAGTTAATGCTGCTTTTGTTTGTTAAAATGCTTTTTTAAATTGTCAAGTCTACATACATATTAGCTGATATTATTGTTATTGGTATGTAAATTTGGAGGAAGCTCAGAGCAGTCTCTCAGTGCTCTTCCTTTTCAGGACTGGGCCTGTCTTTGGAATCAGAAACAGCCTTTTTCACAAATGTGTTCACAGAACTCCGGTCTTGCAAAGTATTCTTTTGAGCCAAGAATTTTGTGATAACCAAGTTTGAGATAACCTTACATTCTGTATTTTTACTCCTCCTTTTGTGCTCTCCTGGAAAGTCAGTAAAGAACTTGTTTAAATTGCTAGATCATGTTTTCCTTGGCTAAGGAATGAGCGCGCTATGGCAGTGCTGCTTCCTGTGAATCCTGTCTCCATTAGTCAGGCTAAGCAGAGCTGAGCAGGCCATCTAAAAATTGGGTGATGACCAGGAGCCTGAAAGGGTAAGTTTTGGGGATCTAGAACAAATCACCTAACCTGTCTGGGTGTTAATTCTTCTTGGTAAAATGAGGATGGGAGGTGAATTACACTTTAAATTCTCAGTTTCAATGTTATAGGATTCTATCATTTACTTTATTATGAAAGTGTAAAGAAAAGTGTTTCATAAACACAGCTTTGCCAAAAATAAAATAATAACAAACCACACCAAAACAAAACACACAAAAATTATTAAAGTCATCTGCTGGACCTCTGAGAAACAATTGGATCATAGAAATCTTTCCTCATGAATTTTTGAGTAGTCCCATAGTGTGAACTGTGAATTATGGTGCTGAAGAAGACTCTTGAGAGTCCCTTGGACAGCAAGGAGATCAAACCAGTCAATCCTAAAGGAAATTAACCCTGAATATTCATTGGAAGGACTGATGCTGAAGCTGAAGCTCCAATACTTTGGCTACCTGATGGGAAGAACTGATTCATTGGAAAAGACCCTGATGCTGGGAAAAATTGAGGGCAAGAGGAGAAGGGGACAACAGAGAATGAGATGGTTGGATGGCATCACCAACTCAATGGGCATGAGTTTTTTGTTTTTTTGTTTTTTCATTTATTTTTATTTGTTGGAGGCTAATTACTTTACTATATTGTAGTGGTTTTTACCATACATTAACATGAATCAGCCATGGATTTACATGTGTTCCCCATCCCGATCCCCCCTCCCATCTCCCTCTCCATCCCATCCCTCTGGGTCTTCCCAGTGCACCAGCCCTGAGCACCTGTCTGATGCATCCAACCTGGGCTGGTGATCTGTTTCACCCTTGATAGTATACTTGTTTCAATGCTGTTCTCTCTGAACATCCCAACCTCGCCTTCTCCCACAGAGTCTAAAAGTTTGTTCTGTACATCTGTGTCTCTTTTTCTGTTTTGCATATAGGGTTATCATTACCATCTTTTTAAATTCCATATATATGCATTAATATACTGTATTGGTCTTTATCTTTCTGGCTTACTTCACTGTGTATAATGGGCTCCAGTTTCATCCATCTCATTAGAACTGATTCAAATGAATTATTTTTAATGGCTGAGTAATATTCCATAGTGTATATGTACCACAGCTTCCTTATCCATTCATCTGCTGATGGGCATCTAGGTTGCTTCCATGTCCTGGCTGTTGTAAACAGTGCTGCGATGAACATTGGGGTACATGTGTCTCTTTCAGATCTGGTTTCCTTGGTGTGTATGCCCAAGAATACAAAGGATCATAAGAGATTACTACCAGCAGCTCTATGCCAATAAAATGGACAACTTGGAAGAAATGGACAAATTCCTAGAAAAGTTTAACTTTCCAAAACTGAACCAGGAAGAAATATAAGATCTTAACAGACCCATCACAAGCACAGAAATCGAAACTGTAATCAGAAATCTTCCAGCAAACAAAAGCCCAGGACCAGATGGCTTCACAGCTGAATTCTACCAAAAATTTAGAGAAGAGCTAACACCTATCTTACTCAAACTCTTCCAGAAAATTGCAGAAGAAGATAAACTTCCAAACTTATTCTATGAGGCCACCATCACCCTAATTCCAAAACCAGACAAAGATGCCACAAAAAAAGAAAACTACAGGCCAATATCACTGATGAACATAGATGCAAAAAATCCTTAACAAAATTCTGGCAAACAGAATCCAACAACATATTAAAAAGATCATACATCATGACCAAGTGAGCTTTATCCCAGGAATGCAAGGATTCTTTAATATCCACAAATCAATCAATGTAATACACCACATTAACAAATTGAAAGATAAAAACCATATGATTATCTCAATAGATGCAGAAAAAGCCTTCGACAAAACTCAACATCCATTTATGATGGACGTGAGTTTGAGCAAACTCCAGGAGATAGTGAAGGACAGGGAAGCCTGGCGTGCTGCAGTCCATGGACTCGCAGAGTCAGACACCACTTAGCCACTAAACAACAACAACACAGCATGAACATGTATATGTTCATAATAGAGCTTGTGCTGATTTAATGGCCTAAGTGACAAATTCAGGTGCACACTTCCTTACATCAGACCCATCGAGTGGTGACAGTTTGAAAGGGAAAGGAAGAAAAGAAATCTGGCTGGACAGACACAGTCATGGTGGAAAGCAGGAAGATTAGATGTGTGTGAAGGAATGCACTGCGGGCCTTAGATGATGTGGGGCTAGTAGGCAGCCCCTGGTAGTTCCTGAGTACAGAAATAACACTCTGTAAGGAATGGTTTAGCCAGATTGCTTGGGCTGTGATGCTAAGACAGATCAGAAGGGAGAATTTCTGCAAAGACCAAGACTAAGGCTTTGGCAGCAACTTGGTGGGCAAAGGTGGGATTGTGCCAGGTTGATGCGTAAAGCAACGTAGAGGAAGGGTTGTTGGAATGTGGTGACTCATTGAGGCCTGACTGATTAGAGAGGAGGAGGAACCGGCAGTCAGGCCAGGGTAGAGATCTCAGAAAAGGAAGTGGTGCCATTGGTGATGATAGGGAATGTGTGCAGAAGTAGCGATGTAGAGGTAAAAGGATGTTCTTCGCTAGATAATTGGGATTTGGAGATGCAGCTAGGTAGTCCAGTGCAGCTGGCCAGTGAAGAGGGCAGGTGAGCACATTGGGAAGTGGGACTGAGAGAAAGTAACTCTGTTGCTCTGAGTATCAGCAATATTTGTGTTCCATGCTAATCTTATTTACTCATGTACTATTGCACTGGGAAGGTACCTTGTACTCCATCTTACACACCTTCTACCTAGTTTGAAGGTGAATTTAATTCATTGCTTTAACACATTTGACATATAAACTGCTTTTTGAGCTTTATTTTATCTCTATGTTTTCATGAATGTAATGAGTGGTCCCTGTTTCAATTCAAGCATTCAGCATTCCCTTCCTTCTCCTGATAGATTTTTTTGGTTTGTTTATTTTCACTGTGGCTTTTGAAGAATTGCCTGGGTTTGATTAAACTTGGCACACTGTTAAATTACATCAGGTTACAGTGGAAGGGCTATTTGCATTTTTTGTTTGCCTTTTTAAAATAAAAAAAAAAAGGCAGTTAGAAACAATATCCATATGGGCACTTCTTTAAGATTCATGATTTTAATGCCATGTGGTATGTAGGTCAGGGCTCGGGTGGTGTGAGAGGAGTGTGGCTTTGAAATGAAGGCTTACTTTATGCTGAGTTTTGGACAAGTTCCTTTTCCTCTCTAAGCTTCAACTTTCTCAACTGTAAAATAGAGATATTCATACTACTTATTTCCTATTGTGGTTGTGAGATTCCAGTGAATTGATATGTATAAAGGCTTAGGATGGTGCCTGGCACCTATTAAAAGTACCCAATAAATAGAGCCTACCATTATAATTATTATTATCATCATTATTACTATTATTTTTATTAGCAATGGAAATATGTGAGGTCTACAGATAGAACTGGGCAGGAAATTTAATTATACATACAGAAAAGAATAAAGGCATGTAACAATCAAGAGAAAATGGGGAATAAGATTAGCTTGCTTTAAATGTCTGTTTCTTAGTTTTGTGAGCTTGGCAAGACTTTACTTCCCTGTGCCTTGAAGAAATGAGTACTCTGTGGCTGGCCTTACAAGAAAATTACAAGGATTAGTGCATTTATATTGAACTCCTGGACTCTGATTGCAAAGTAGGAAATATTTTTTGCAGCTGTGATGCATTAATGTTAGCATGAACTGAGGCACAATTATGGGACTTAGATTTTTTTTCTGCCCCCTTTCAACTTTTATAAAACCTTTCTATGTTTCTCAGTTGTGAGACTAAGAAAATGGCAGAGAATGTGCCTCCCATATTCAGCGAGGTGGGAGCCGTGGGACGGGGCACTGGCTGCTCCGCGTGACGAGCTTCAGGCGAAATCTGTTTTGCTTTTTTCTGATCTGAGCAAACTTTCCACAAAATGTGTTTCTAACTGAGTCAAGCTGGAGAAACCAGTTGTGTAGGAAGATTATAACAGGTTGTGGTTGAAGTGGAAATTAAGCTCTACATTGGAGATTAAAAGATTAGCTTAAGCAGGTGATCTCTAAATGGTAATTCTCCTCAAGTCCATGGAAATGGAAAAGACCAAACCAACAGCACATGTCTGTGGACCGAGATTGAAGAGTACTAAAGACCAGGCCCTTAACGAAGATATCCTGAACGAATGAAAATCACACAAAACAGTAGCTGGATTTCTTTGCCATTAGACAAAGAGAAATTTCCTTTTTACTTTTATTATAAAGAAATGATCCCCCTGATTTTCTATTTTTCAGACAAGAGAGTGGAAGTTTAACTGATGGTTTCTAAATTGTAGCACAATGAAGCTCAAGTACAAAGGCTAGTTTTTGTTTTCTCATGCTTCCAATGATGCCATTTAGAGGGACCACTCATGTGCAGAGCCAGCATAGTGATGGAGAGCAGACTCTTGAGCCTGACTGCCTGAGATTCAATCCAGGCTCCACCTCTTCACAGCTGTGTGCCTTCAGGAGAGTTCCTTGGCCTATTTGTCCCTCAGCTTCCTCACATTTACAATGTCAGAATAGTAGTAGCTACCTTGGAGTTGTAAGAAGGAAAAGAATTGATAAGTATATAATGCTAAGAACAGTACATGGCATATAGAATGAGCACTAGATATGGGTTAGCCCTTATGGTCTTGATAGTTTGGTGGTTAAGAGTGTGGGCTCTGAACTAACATGGCTTGAATTTTGTGTTCCTACTTGGCAGCTGACCTTAGGCAAGTTACTGACTTCTCAGAATCTTTATGTTTGCTAAATGATTGTATCTATTTTGTATGATTGAAAAGTGAAAAGTGAAAGTGAAGTCGCTCAGTCGTGTCTGACTCTTTGCGACTCCATGGACTGTAGCCTACCAGGCTCCTCAGTCCATGGAATTTTCCCGTCAAGAGTACTGGAGTGGGTTTCCATTTCCTTCTCCAGGGGATCTTCCCGACCCAGGGATCGAACCCAGGTCTCCCACATTGCAGGCAGATACTTTACCATCTGTTTGACTGATGTGACAAATTTACAAAACACTTCATGATTCACACAGTCCCCGGCATAAGGTAAACCCTCAATACATGTTAGTTATTGCTTTCTTGATTTTTCCTGTGTTCAGATTTCAGAGACAACATTATGAGCCCTCAAGCAGAAAACTGGAAAATCTGAGGATGACAGCTCTGAGGGCTTATCTCTACCTTCCGTTGCTGGAATAGCCTTCCCAGATTTTATGTTGGCCCCTGGACAGCATAGTCAATTGTTGTCTTTCTGATTTTCCAGGCCCACAGTGTTCTATAGCCAATCTTGGCAATACATCAGGTTCTAGGAAAGTACATGAATCATCATGGGACTCTTGACTCTGCCCTTCTGAACTTCATAAAAACATGTGATTCTATGAGCTGATTTCCTAAGTATCCTTCTTCCCTGATGTGCTCACTTCCTTTCATCTACTTATGTCACCCACTGGCAGCCCCTTCCATGGCTTTCTCGTCCCTGGTTTCACACCCACCATTTATGCCCCCTCCCCTCCTGCTGCATTTATACCAATCCCCAAAACATATTTTGCACACTCCCTCCTGTCCTTTCCTTTATAGCGATTTTCTTTTTTCTTTGACTGTGCTGCGTTTTCATTGCAGTGCCCTGCCTTTCTCTAGTTGTGGAGAGCAGGGGCTGCTCTCTAGTTGTGATACATGGGCTTCTCATTGCGTGACTTCTCTTGTTGTGGAGCATGAACTCTAGGGTGCATAGGCTTTAGTAGTTGTGGCACATGGACTTATTTGCCCTGCTGCATGTGGGATCTTCCTGGATCAGGGATCGAACCAGTGTCCCCTGCACAGCAACGCGGATTCTTAACCACTGGACCACCAGGGAAGCCCAGAAGTTTCGTTCTTAATGAAGATATCACGTACTCTGCCCTCTTCACAAATGAAAGCCTCACCTTATTTGTAGGGAAGGAGTGGATTTAGCTTTCCCATTGCCCTGTACTGGGAGTAGACAATGAACTGCCACCTTCTCCCTGACTCTCAAAGGATGTTCTTGTCACCTGTCTGAGGTCCTTGCTATAGTATTACTACATTCCCTTTCTATAATCCCTGACTGAACATCTAGAATAGACCCTGGCACATAGTAGGCCTTCTATTATCTGTTGAGTGAACAGAATCAATGAATAAATCTTTCTCAGGAGTATTATCAAAATTATCAACCTTCATGTTTTTTGCCTACCTGGGCCCCATTTTTAATCATTGTTTTTTCACTCACTCAATAGATGTTTATAAAGATGCCAGGGGTGGTTCACCACTGGTCTTCTCTTCTGGAGACATCTCATTTAGTAAGAGAAATATATATTGCTTAAATAAATTAGTGTTGTGAGATGTGTGTGAAGGAAAAACACAGAGTTCTGTGGGGCCTAACCTAGTGGGGAATGAGATGGTCAGTGAGGGCTTTTGTAAGGAATTAAGGCTCCATGCTGTACTAGGAAGAGGAATGGTGACTGGTTAGGTTGAGGTGTCTGGGAGGAGTAGGACAGAGTGTTCCAGGCAGACGGAGTCATGTGTGCAGAGGTGTGAAGGGAAGAAGCACAACATACTTTGAAGAGTCCAAAAGAAGACCAGAGGTGCAGGAGCCAGGGTGGGAGGGAGCTGAAGATTGTGAGAGGTGGGCAGAGGCAAGATCTAGGGACTTCAGTATTCATTTTGATAACCCTTGATATTCCTTAACATCATAGCCGTCAACTTTGTACAAGTGCTTCCTTGCCTGGCATGCTTCTACACATTGTTTCTATCCCTATAAATACTCTTTTTACTTTGTTTTCAACCCAGTGAGATCACAGTGATGAGACCTGGAGCAGATCATTGGTAAGTGAGGCTAATTGGATGATTAACAGAATGAGCCTTGCAATCAGGCTGAGCTATGATTCAAATACTAGTTTCATCACCTAGTTGGGTGGTCTTGGGAAAGTTCGCTAAACCTCTCTGAGCTTCCATTCTCTCATCTGAAAAAAAGAGGATGCTAATATTTACCATGTGAGATTTGATAAAGATTAAATAAGCCAATGGAGTGAAAGTGCTGAGCACAGAATTTGGGTCCTAATTGCTCATTACATGGCTGTGCTTGTTGAGAGTTGAGAAGTGTTTAGAGGCTCTGTGCTCTAGGAAGCAGAGGAACCCAGCCTTTTTTCTGCTGCTTCTTGACCTTTCTCGGGGGAGCCCTGACCAATAACTGGCATCAGAGTTAAATTTTTTTGTGTTTTGTTCTGCAACAGTTTTCTTGGAGTATGAGCCAGAGACTTTTTTCTGTCCTTGTTTTGCTTTCAAGAGCATCTAACATCCATGTTTAATCCTGACCTCTGGTTCTCACTCAGCAGTCCTTAAGGAAGCTGTCTGTTCTGAGGTCTTCTACTTGCCTGTCTCTGTCACTCTCCATGTTTATATTTCCCACCCCAGCTGCTCACTTAAATTCTGCCTCTCCCTATTCTGAACTCTCGTCTGCCCTGGACGTTGAGATCTGGTTGTTTTTGTTTTGACTATCCAGTAATATGGTCCCAGACTCTAAGATTGCCCTGGATGGGTGATGTTATGTATTCCTTTACCTCCCCTTGACCTACTGGCTCAGGAGCCAAGACTAGCCTCTGACACCTGCTAGCTGGGGAAGCTTACACCCTGTTTTCCAGTCCTAACCCAGACTCATGTCCAGCTTCTTGGCATTACTCCCTACATATAAAACCTCATGCTGTTGCTACCTTTATTTCATCTTAGATAAGAGACACAACCTTTGGATTCCCACAACCAGCTCTGAGTCAACCCAGTGAAAACAGAATTCACCTCTGTATGCCTCATTCTCTCTGTACTTTGGTTAGGTTCCAGGCCTAGAACTTATTATATCATATTCACCATGAAATTATGAAGTCTCCAAGGACAGAAGTTGTCCTTAATTATTTCTGTGTTCCCAGTATTTAGTTCAAGCCCTGGAAAATCAAAGAAGACCTTTAATTGAAGATTTTCAAAATTAATTAGAAATTGTCACCCTGCCAGGGAAGTTAGGGTCAACCTGTACCATTGGGAAGGAATAGAGCCCTTGTCTATTAGAGGACAGAGGGGCCTTGGAACAGTTCCAGAGATGGTCAGCTTCAAATAATTTTGGGGAAATTTCCATGATCAGCTGATAGTCAGTGATGTGGCCTCCCTCTCTGCTTGGGGAGGATTTTCTTGAAACCGGTATGGCACAAAAATTAGTGTATTGATGTTTGCAGCACACTCTGCTCCTCTAGCCTGCAAAGAATAACTCTGTATTCTATTTGCTCTCTCTTCCTAAAGAGATAGTATACTGTCTGGCTGAAAGAGAAGCTAAGTTTATCAGCAAACTAATGGATACCCAGGGAAAAGTGGGAGAAGAACAGAAATCAAACATATATCTGGGGAGAGAGTGAACTTGGGGACGGTCATTTTACAGAAAGCACTCTATAGCTGCTGAAAGGTGAAAAGGAATTAAAGAGGAAAGAGAAGCAAGAAATGGGCCCTTCTGGTGATCTTTAAGAAAAGCGATAAAAGATTTGACTTGGGAATAAACTTTCTCTGCATTTTTTTACTGTTGTATCCCTTATATCCAACACAATGTCTGGCACATATAACATTTTCAATAATTGTTGGTTGAATTAATTTCTTTAAATATTGGAACTGAATCTTCAACAAATGTTACTACTCAGACAGTAGGCCCTGTATTCACACCATTCACAGTATTATGGGGCTTGGAATCAGATCCATTGACACCATGAGTCTAGTATGGCAAGGTGTTGTGGAGAAGCAGGGGAACATGTACCAACCCACCCCCAGCTTCACAGAGTCAAGACAATGGCCTCGTGCAATAGTACTTCAGGACCAAGGACAGCATCTGTTGGACACTCCCCCTCATGTTTTAGTGCTGTGACTCCCCTGCTTGTGTGTGACTTCAACATCCTGGGCCCCTTATCTTTCCATTACACCTGCTCTGCAACCCTCCCAGTTAGGATCAGTCCAACTACTGCCTTCTCCATTTGTAGACATGGCCTAGGACTGTTGGACAAAAATGACAAAACTAATCCCTTGGATGACACACAAATACACGTTCTTCTGTCTCAGCTCCACCAAGCAGTCCTAAAGTGTTGCTAGTCATCACTCTCTCCTCCATGCTCCACAGTGGCTATTCTAAACCTGCGTCACCCTAGCTCCTCATACTTTTGCCTGTCCTTCCAGTCTCAGGATGACTCTTCCTCTAACTTCCATGAGAAATTGAAGGTACAGGGTGGGAATTCTGTTAATTTCCTTTTCATGCTCACTTTGTTTGCCCTCAAAAGGAAAGGTATTCAAAAAAAAAAAAAAAAGGAAAGGTATTCTTTGGCCTTCTCAAAACAAATCCCCTGCCTTTGCTTCTGAGTTCCTCTCCCCATCTCCCCAGGTCCTCCAGGTCCAGACCTTGTTCCATCAGCTGTCCTCCCCTCTCCTCTGGATCTCTACTAGATTCTGCCCAACATACTAGTCAGTGTTGCTGGACAACTGTGAGGTTCTGTCATATTCACATAGAGTCATTATTTAAAGAAATAGATTTGGAGACCCTACCCCAGGTCTCCTGAATCAGGAGATAGTGTCCTATATTTAAAGCAAGTATTCCTGGTTTGCAAAATACTGTTAAAAAATCTGCCTTTATTATTGCTGCCCCCAAACCATTTTTCACCCAAAAACCAGAAATACCTCTCAGAAATGCAAATCTGATCACATCATTCCCTGTTAAAAGCCCCTTGAGAGTTTTCTAATAAGTTGGGGTCAAAGCAGGATGCACAAATCACATTCAAAATGGGTAATTTAAAGAGAATTTAATCTAAGTGATATTCACAAAGGTGTTCCGGAGGTGAGACAGACAGGAGGGCCACTGCAGTGCCCCAGGACCAGCAACAGGAGCTCTAAAAGGGTTAGGCGAGGGAGGGATTCCTTGCCTAGGAACAGAGGTCTGCCTGATCTGAGCTGTAATTAGTGGAAACATGCATCCAACCTGGGACAGCAATAGAACAAATGAAAATAAATCCTTTCTCCTTCCTTCCTTCTGAATTTGTGCCCGTGTTCTCCATTGAATGAGGGAAGGGGAGCCGGGGGGTGCAGTTTATATCGGGTAGCCTTCAAGGTAGGGAGCATGGTGGAGAAGGGAGGATAGTGGGATTTGGGGAGGTAAGGGAGAGGTGGGGCCTGCAAGCCATAGTTACCTACCTATAGGATAAGGGCTGGAGCCTCAGGGTGGCTGTGACACATGATGTCCTCTCCCCATGAGGCTCCTCCTTCCTGCTTCTATCCTCCCAACAGCGTCTGTAGATGTCATGGGCTCCGGGAAGCCCCAGGTCGTTCCTTTGCTCCTGTAACCTCCTTTGCCTGAAATGCTCACTCTGTTATGTCCACTGAACACTTGCCACACTTTCTGCAAAACTAAACTCGAGTGACACCATTTCTGTGAAGCCTTTCTTTAGCTTCCTCACCAAGTAGAATTGGCTACTCCTTCTTTTGTGTTCCCATCATTGTAATAACAGGTAACATGGATGGAGTGCTTACCCTGTGCCAGACACCAGGAAGTTTGCATGTGTTTACTAATTAAATCCTCATAACAAATCTGTTATCCCCATTTTACAGGTGAATAAACTGAGGCACAGAGTGGCTAAGTAAAACTGCACTAGACAATGAGCTTCCCTGGTCATTCAGGTGGCAAAGAATCCGCCTTCAATGTGGGAGACCTGGGTTTGATCCCTGGATTGGGAAGATCCCCTGGAGGAGGGCATGGTATCCCACTTCAGTATTCTTGTCTGGTGAGCTACAGTCCATGGGGTTGCAAAGAATCAGACACGACTGAGCGATTAAGCACACAGAATCCAGCTAATAATTGGTTTCGCAGGATTTGAAGCTAGGTAGTCTGTCTCTAACTGCTTAATGACTTTGTCATAGAGCCTCATGACTCATGTATTACCACTTGACTGCATTAATGTATTTATATGTCTGTCTTTCTCTATCAAACCACAAACTCATCAAGGGTAAGATGGTGTTTTATTGATCACTTCCTCACTAATCCCTTGCCTTGCCCCATTGCATAGCACAGAGCTTGGCAAAATGGAGATATTTGATGAATGAAAAAAATGAATGAGGAAGGGGGGAAAGCAATCTTTTGCAAATATCCCCTCTTCACAGTTGAGACTACTACACTGTAATAGCCTATGCTATAATTTCAACCCAGATCTGCCTGACTACAGAACCCATACCCCTGTCCTCCGTCTATCAGGTTGCTTTCAAGAGGCGTTCAAAACTTTTATGCTATACAACTGTTTCCAAACAGAAACTTGGCAAGCTACCAGGCATAACTCAGATAACTCATTGGAGATTGAACGTCTTTTAAGATTAAGACCTAAAGCAGAAACTCTATTCAGGAATAATGAACTAGAACTAGGGGGTAGAGATGGGGAAATGGAACAAGGATAAAGTTCTAGGTCAGAATTCAACATAGTATCCAAAGAGTTGAAATTTAAGACCCATAAGTCTAGAAACAGGACAGGCATCTCACCAGTCCTGTCTCTTCTTGAAACCATGACTTAAGTAAACAGACAAAGAGTGAATGTGATTTAAGGAATATGTCTTCCAAGGAGTTGGGTGAGGTTTGACCCAAGCCATGTCCACAGGGTAGCCCTCTAGAGGCTCTAGTTCTATAAGGGTTACTAAAATATTAGCAGAAAATATGAGAATAATGTGTCAGTTAATTTAACTTTCCACAATCAACTCCTAAAATGACCTGGGAAGCAGGAGGTCGCCTTCCATCAAGTAAAACATGTTTTGAAGCATCCCCACCAGTGCTGGTCACTCTTCAAGCAGTGAACGAGTGTGCAGGCTGTACCTGCAGCCACAAGCATCAGTCTCAACCCAGCTAGAGTCAGCTGTCATCAGCAGGTACCATCAACCAGACCTGGTACTGAGTAATGCACAGCATGATAGTGACTTATTTAAATTTTGAACAGTTAAGATGTGTAGCTTAGGAAAAAAATGCATGCCATCAATCAGTGTAATAACATTCTCTTTTTAAAACATAAAGAATTAGGTATACATTTACTTATGAAAAGAGAATCGGTTTTTGCTCTTGTTCCAATGAATAAATGTTGAGCAGATATGGTAAGAACATCAGTGTAAGGGATGCCTAAATGTCTGATACTCCTCTCTGAACCCACATGCTCTGTTAATGCTTCATCCTAAAAGAAGAGAGCATCCCACACTTCGGCAGGAGCATTGATCTCCCAGTGCCAGCTGTTTCATTCTCCTCTCAGTCTGCCCCTCATCTCCCTCCTCTTTATCCAGGCTCAGTTCTAGTTGCCCAGTTACTGGATCAGTTGCTTCCAAGATATTTTAACATTCCAAGATTGTTCTTTGGCATGGAGATATGCTTTTTTTGAGCAAAACTTCCAGGCTTTTCCACAATCCAATGCCCCTCCACAGTAAACATTTTTCCTTACTATTCCTGCTACCCTCTTTTACTAGGAAAATTTCCACCTTAGTCCTCGCAGATAGAACATGTGGGCTCATTGTTGCACCTGTGCCTTCAGCACTGCCTCCTCAATTCCCATCATCCTCCGTCCCTCCCCAGTCTCAATTCTCTTTTTTCTGTAAATCATACCCACTTTTTTGTCGTTGTTCAGTTACTCAGTCATGTCCAGCTCTTTGCGATCCCATGGACTACGACATGCCAGGCTTCCTGGACCATCACCAAATCCCGGAGCTTACTCAAACTCACGTCCATCAAGTCGGTGATGCTATCCAACCATCTCATCCTCTGTCGTCCCCTTCTCCTCCAGCCTTCCATCTTTCCCAGCATCAGGGTCTTTTCCAGGGAGTCAGCTCTTCGCATCAGATGGCCAAAGTACTGGAGTTTCAACTTCAACATCAGTCCTTCCAACGAATAGTCAGGACTGATTTCCTTTAGGATTGACTAGTTTGATCTTCTTGCAGTCCAAGGGACTCTCAAAAGTATTCTTCAACACCACAGTTCAAAAGCATCAGTTCTTCGGCACTCAGCCTTCTTTATGGTCCAACTCTCACATTCATAAATGACTACTGGTAAAACCATAGCTTTAACTATATAGATCTTATTCAGCAAAGTCATGTCTCTGCTTTTTAACATGCTGTCTCGTTTGGTCATAGCTATTCTTCCAAGGAGCAAGCACCTTTTAATTTCATGAATGCAGTCACGCTCCACAGTGATTTTTAACCCAAGAAAATAAAGTCTGTCACTCTTTCCATTGTTTCCCCATCTATTTGCCATGAAGTGATGGGATGGGATGCTATGATCTTCATTTTTGAATGTTGAGTTTCAAGCTAGCTTTTTCACTCTCCTCTTTCACCTTCATCAATAGGCTCTTTAGTTCCACTTCACTTTCTGCCATAAGGGTGGTGTCATCTACATATCTGAGCTTATTGATATTTCTCCTGACAATCTTGATCCCAACTTGTGCTTCATTCAGGTGGGCATTTTGCATGATGTACTCTCCATATAAGTTAAATAAGCAGGGTGACAACATACAGCCTTGGTGTACTCCTTTCCCAATTTGGAACTAGTCTGTTGCTCCATATCTGGTTCTAACTGTTGCTTCTTGACCTGCATACAGATTTCTCAGGAGGCAAGTAGGGAGGTCTGGTATTCCCATCTCTTTTGGAATTTTCCACAGTTTATTGTGATCCACACAAAGGCTTTGGTATAGTCAATGAAGCAGAAGTAGGTGTTTTTCTGGAATTCTCTTGCTTTTTCTTTGATCCAGCGGATGTTGGCAATTTGATCTCTGGTTCCTCTGCCTTTTCTAAGTCCATCTTGTACATTTGAAAGTTCTTGGTCCATGTACTATTGAAGCCTAGCTTAGAGGATTTTCACCATTACCTTGCTAGCGTGTGAAATAAGTGCAATTATTCAGTAGTTTGAACATTCTTTGACATTGCCCTTCTTTGGAATTGGAAGAACAGTCATGGTTTCCAGTCCTGTGACCACTGCTAACTTTTCCAAATTTGCTGGCATATTGAATGCACTTTAACAGCATCATCATTTAGGATTTGAATAGCTCAGCTGGGATTCCATCATCTCCACTAGCTTTGTTTGTAGTGATGTTTCCTAAAGCCCACTTGACTTCACACTCCAAGATGTCTGGCTCTAGGTGAGTAATCACACTGTGGTTATCTGGGTCATTAAGATCGTTTTTTAATAGTTCTTCTGTGTATTCTTGCCATCTCTTCCAAATGTCTTCTGCTTCTGGTGGGTCTATACTGTTTGTTTCTGTCCTTCATTGCATCCGTCTTTGCATGAAATGTTCCCTTTGTATCTAATTTTCTTGACGAGATCTCCAGTCTTTCCCATTCTATTATTTTCCTCTCTTCCTTTGCATTGTTCACTTAGGAAGGTTTTCTTATCTCTCCTTGCTATTCTTTGGAATTCTGCATTCAAATGGCTATGTCTAGGTCCTTCTTTCTCCATAAAGCCTTCCTTGATTGTACTGACCATTGTTAATCCTTTCCTCTGTTATGACCTTGTACACCATTTACACATGGCGCTGAGTATTTTACTCCCATCCATACACTTAAAAAAGCAGAGACACTACTTTGCCAACAAAGGTCCATCAAGTCGGGCTATGGTTTCTTCAGTAGTCTTGTCTGGATGTGAGAGTTGGACTGTGAAGAAAGTTGAGTGCCGAAGAATTGATGCTTTTAAACTGTGGTGTTGGAGAAGACTCTTGAGAGTCCCTTGGACTGCAAGGAGATCCAACCAGTCCATCCTAAAGGAAATCAGTCCTGAATATTCATTGGAAGGACTGATGTTGAAGCTGAAACTCTAGTACTTTGGCCACCTGATGCAAAGAGCTGACTCACTGGAAAAAACCCTGATGCTGGGAAAGATTGAAGGCTGGAGGAGAAGGGGACGACAAAGGATGAGTTGGTTGGATGGCATCACTGACTCAATGGACATGAGTTGAGTAAACTCCAGGAGTTGGTGATGGACAGGGAGGCCTGGCATGCTGCAGTCCATGGGGTCGCAAAGAGTTGGATACAACTGAGCAACTGAACTGAACTGCACACTTAATCTTGCCAGCAAATCTGGCAGGAGACATTACTTCCCCATTTCAGAGATGAACAGAGTGAAGTTTAGAAATGCTATGCAGCTCAGGAGAAAAGGAAAGATATACCCATTTGAATGCAGAGTTCCAAAGAATATCAAGGAGAGATAAGAAAGCCTTCCTCAGTGATCAAAGCAAAGAAATAGAGGAAACTAATAGAATGGGAAAGACTAGAGATGTCTTCAAGAAAATTAGAGAAACCAAGGAAACATTTCATGCAAAGATGGGCACAACAAAGGACAGAAACAGTATGGACCTAACAGAAGCAGAAGATATTAAGAAGAGGTGGCAAGAATACACAAAAGAACTACACAAAAAAGATCTTCATGACCCAGATAACCACGATGGTATGATCACTCATCTAGAGCCAGACATCCTGGAATGCAAAGTCAAGTGGGCCTTAGGAAGCATCACTACGAACAAAGCTAATGGAGGTGATGGGATTCCAGTTGAGCTATTTCAAATCCTAAAAAATGATGCTGTGAAAGTGCTGCACTCAATATGCCAGCAAATTTGGAAAACTCAGCAGTGGCCACAGGACTGGAAAAGGTAAATTTTCACTCCCATCCCAGAGAAAGGCAATGCCAAGGAATGCTCCAGCCACCGCACAATTGCACTCATCTCACACGCTAGCAAAGTGATGCTCAAATTCTCCAAACCAGGCTTCAACAGTACATGAACCGTGAGCTTCCAGCTGTTCAAGCTGGATTTAGAAAAGGCAGAGGAACCAGAGATCAAATTGCCAACATCTGTTGAATCATCAAAAAAGCAAGAGAAAAGAAAAAAAAAGCAAAAAAAAAGAGCAAGAGAGTTTCAGAAAAACTTCTGCTTTATTGACTATGCTAAAGCCTTTGACTGTGTGGATCACAACAAACTGTGCAAAATTCTTCAAGAGATGGGAATACCAGACCACCTGACCTGCCTCCTGAGAATTATGTATGCAGGTCAAGTAGCAGTAGTTAGAACTGGACATGGAAAAACAGAGTGGTTCCATATTGGGAAAGGAGTCCGTCAAGGCTATATATTGTCACCCTGCTTATTTAACTTATATGGAGAGTACATCATGTGAAATGCTGGACTGGATGAAGCACAAGGTGGAATCAAGATTGCCAGGAGAAGTATCAATAGCCTCAGATATGTAGATGATACCACCCTTACGGCAGAAAGCAAAGAACTAAAGAGCCTCATGATGAAAGTGAAAGAGGAGAGTGAAAAAGTTGGCTTAAAGCTCAACATTCAGAAAACTAAGATCATGGCATCCGGTCCCATCACTTTATGACAAATAGTTCGGGAAACGATGGAAACAGTGAGAGAGTTTCTTTTCTTGGGCTCCAAAATCACTGCCTATAGTGACTGCATCCATGAAATTAAAAGATGCTTGCTCCTTGGAAGAATAGCTATGACCAACCTAGACAGCATATTAAAAAGCAGAGACGTTACTTTGCCCACAAAGGTCTGTCTAGTCAAAGCTATGGTTTTTCCAGTAGTTGTGTATGAATGTTAGAGTTGGACCATAAGGAAGGCTGAGTGCTGAAGAATTGATGCTTTTGAACTGTGGTGTTGGAGAAAACTCTTGAGAGTCCCTTGGACTGCAAAGAGATCCAACCAGTCCATCCTAAAGGAAATTAGTCCTGACTATTCATTGGAAGGACTGATGCTGAAGCTGAAGCTCCAGTACTTTGGCCACCTGATTGGAAGAGCTGACTCATTGGAAAAGACCCTGATGCTGGGAAAGATTGAAGGCTGGAGGAGAAGGGGATGACAGAGTATGAGATGGTGGATGGCATCACTGACTTGATGGACATGAGTTTGAGTAAGCTCCGGGATTTGGTGATGGACAGGGAAGCCTGGCATGTTGTAGTCCATAGGGTTGCAAACTCTCAGACCTGGCTGAGTGACTGAACTGAACTGAACTCATGCAGCTCAGGATAAGGTAGCTAGTAAGTGCTGGAGCTGGGATTCAAGACCCATTCTTGGACTTGCTGTGAATTCCGTGAAAATAACACCTTTTTCTTAAGGGCAAGGCCATTGTGTTTTGGCATGTCTCACACAGAGTCTAGGGCTGGGAGGATATCTGTGCTCATGTACTGCTTCCCTGCTCCTCTCACCCCTCAAGGCTATCCTGGCTTGGGAGACTCTCCTTTGTGCTGGTGGCACCACCTTGATCCTGGTGCCTGACTTCTTTCTTCCTCCTCCGGGAAAAGGCATCTATTACACTATTCTTTCCTCTGCCACCGCTTCCACTCCAACCTCAGCTGCCCTTCCTGTGGTGCATACAGAGACAACAGGGCTCACAGAGCCGCCTCTTTGGTTCAGGAGTCTGTCACCCAAATGATGATTAAGTCTTTTTTATTTTAAGAAATTGATAGAAAAGGAAGCCCTACCTCTGAAGCTCAGCTGATGGGAAGTGGGGTGTGCAGCTGAGAGTTGTAGAGCTATAGGATCCCAAAGACAGGGCTGGGCCCTGGGACTTCTTCTAAGCCTCCTTCCCTGTCTTGAAAACCCTTTGTTTGTTGACAGCAGAAAGTCTACTTCTTTCTTTGCTACCTCATTACTCCCCTTCCTCTCTGTTGGTTATCACTCCTATTTTTGTGTTTCCTCTCTCCTTGATATTAACTCTTATCCTCCTATTTCTGTTCCCTCTTTTACCTCTCTTTCTCTTTCATCCACTTCATTCCATTGAGGAGCTAAGGAATACCTGGATGGTGGCTGATTAAGAGAGTTGTGCTCCAGGGTACTATTTAGGGTGGTGGAAATCGTTCTGCCTGGATTCGGCTCCCAGCTCTACTACCTTCTTACCTTGGATGCATGGCTGACTGTCTCTTCTTCAGTTTTTTCATCTGTTAAATGGGCATGAGAGAAGTTACTGAGGCTGAAATGCAGTGTGTGTTTGTTTTCTCAGTCACTGAATTGCGTCCAACTCTTTACGACACCATGGACTGTAGCCCGCCAGACTCCTCTGTGTCCATGGGATTTCCCAGGCAAGAATACTGGAGTGGGTTGCCATTTCCTTCTCCAGGGGATCCTCCCACCCAAGGATCAAACCTGCATCTCCTGCATTGGCAGGTGCATTCTTTACCACTGAGCCATCTGGGAAGCTTGTACTTCTTTATTATTTGACTGTTATTATCATTATTATTTGGATTTAAATTTTAATTTGAATGTTCTTAGGTGCGACCCATTGTCCCTACCTTTTACCTGCCCTGTTTCTACAACTTGGCCCATTTTACCCATGTCATTTGTCTGCTTGTCTCCTGTAGGTATTTGAGCTGGTGATGAGCCCAGACCAAAGCTTGGAAACTACTCAAAATGTCTTCATTTATTTTTTTATTCCCCTACAAATAAATCATTTTTCTCTCAAGCATCAACAGTGACATTTGTAGAGTTTATTATTATTATGTTTAATTCCTAGAACTACAGTAAGAGTTTTCTGTTCTCATTTTTGTGGGTCACGATGTGGGTTAAGTGGATGTCCCCAGATGCCATCTGGTGGCCCTTTCTCTAACCTCTCTTTGCAGAAGCAGGCTTACTACATCGCCTTCACTTCAGCAAAAATTCAGACCCCTCCCCAAGCACCTCTGACTGCAAAGCTTCCTTTGCTAGGCAGGACCAGGAATTCTTTTTGTTTCCCTCCCCACCCAGGAGTACCCAGCTCTCTGGCTACCATCTTCATCCTTCCACAGCCAACTTCCCATTCCAAACTTTGAGCATTTTCTTGGTGTGTAAACCCTCCCCTTTCTCCCCCTACCAGACATCTCAAGCAGCTCATCACATTTATTTAGAGAAAGACAGACTGCCACAGGCAGTGCCTCATTTGCATGCATCTAGAGTCTTGGGAGCTTGATTACCCTATGTTGTCCTACAAATAGACATTGAGAGCTTATTTGGGGGTTCTAGCAGGGGAATGGAGAAGGTAATGGCAACCCACTCCAGTACTCTTGCCTGGAAAATCCCATGGGCAGAGGAACCTGGTAGGCTGCAGTCCATGGGGTCACAAAGAGTCGGACAGGACTGAGTGACTTCACTTTCACTTTTCACTTTCATTCATTGGAGAAGGAAATGGCAGCCCACTCCAGTTTTCTTGCCTGGAGAATCCCAGGGACGGTGGAGCCTGGTGGGCTGCTGTCTATGGGGTCACACAGAGTCGGACACGACTGAAGCGACTTAGCAGCAGCAGCAGCAGGGGAATGCTGCTACTTGTATACCCTTGACTGAAGAATGGTCCTCCTCCTCCTCCTTCTCATGTGCTTCAACCAAGCACATGACTTCAGGAGGGATGTACATGAAGCAGTGAAGGAGGAAGGGGACACCCAATTATCCAGCCAGATCAGCCGAATTAACCCTGGCGATCAATGGGTGACAGATGTTGCAGTTCAGCTGCCTTCACACCCTAGTTTGCCTTAAAATGAACATTCTGATAAATACATTTTCCCTTGTCATAACTTATTTTTATAGAGTGGCTTAGGATGCTAATCAACAACCTTTTCTATGGGTGAACATGTTATGAATTTCTAATAACTGACTTAAAAATTTGTAACTGATATGTCTAAAGTCATGTGGAACTTAGTGAGGCCTGAAAATAATCAGGAATAGCTTCATGGGAGGCGCATCTGGAGTTGGACCATAAGGGATGTGTAGATTTCAGTCTTGCATTGATCCATTTTCCAGAGCATGGTATTGATTTTTTAAGAATAACTTTTCTAACACCAGGTGGGACATCTATATGAATAAGTTCTGCTTGCCCTGCTGCCACTGCTTAGTTGCTCAGTTGTGTCTGACTCTTTGTGACACCATGAACTGTAGCCCGCTAGTCTCCTTCGTCCATGGGGATTCTCCAGGCAAGAATACTGGAGTGGGTTGCCATGCTGTCCTTAAGGGGATCATCCCAACCCAGGGATCAAACCCAGGTCTCCTGCAGTGCAGGTGGATTCTTTACCATCTGAGCCACAAGGGAAACCCAAGAACACTGGGGTGGGGTGGGGGCAGATAGCCTATTCCTTCTCCAAGGGATCGTCCTAACCCAGGAATCAAATTGGGGTCTCCCACATTGCAGGCGGATTCTTTACCAGCTGAGCTACCAGGGAAGACCATGAATAAGTTCTACTCCTCTCTTATCAAATAAGCAAGGGCTTCCCAGTTGATGCTAGTGGTAAAGAACCGGTCTGCCGATGCAGAAGACATAACAGATGTGGCTTCCATCCTTAGGTCAGGAAGATCCCCTAGAGAAGGGCATAGCAACCCACTCCAGTATTCTTGCCTGGAGAATCCCATGGACACAGGAGCCTGCAGGGCTACAGTCCATGGGGTCACAAAGAGTTGGACATGAATGAAGGGACTGTGCATGCATGCACACCCAGACAATACAGGGTCACACCTATTGTTTTCCATAAGGACAGTAGGATTTCAAGTGCCTGGGCTTCCCTTCATTCCCGTCCTTCCCCTTCTCCTTATGCTAAATTCTTATCTTTCATGAAGTGGTTCAAGAATCATCTTTCCTGTGAGATCTTTCCTAAACCTCTGTGTCCTCCATCAGTTAGTCTCTCTCTTCCTGCTCTGGAGCACTATGTTTTTGCTCCATTAGTGGAATAGCTGGGAACATGTCCATGTCTCCAGCTCGACCTGGAGCTCTTTGAGGGAAGCCTTGTGCCTCACCTTCCTCTCCCCATCACGCAGCACAGTGTAAGCCCCAGATGCATCCTCCAGTTTTGTTTACAGCAATAACACATCACTTAAAAATAGTAGGCTAGGGACTTTCCTGGTGGTCCAGTGGTTAAGACTCCAGGCTTTCACTGCAGGGGGTGCAGGTTCAATCCCTGGTCAGGGAACTAAGATCGCTCATACCAAGCAGCATGACCAGAAAGCTAAAAAAAAAAGTCTAGTAGAAATTTCATTTGAATGTATTAACATTCATTCTGATTTACCTGAGAAAGAAAAATTGGTGTAAAATTAGGTGACAAATCCATGAATGTGGATTTCAGGAGTCATTTATCTTGGAGGACTGAGTTGTTGTTGTTGTTTTTACTAAGTTGCTAACATTCTGTCTTTTACATTAAAAGTTCCATGGGGTGAAAGCATTGCCTGAGTCTGTCTGACTGTCTCAGGCAGAGCCTACCTTCCTTTGAGTGAAGGGGATGTGTTTGAATCCTGTGGCTGGAAACATACACGTCATGAGATAAATACGCGGGCATTTGTGTTAGGACGACAGATGGTATCCTCTTCCTGAGTGAAACAGGAAAAGCAGGGCTTCTAGGGAGGCCTGCACCATGACCTGGTTGAGGGAGTAGTATCCAGAATGTGTCCTGCTTCAGTGTTCCCTTCTCCTTATCATTCTTTGCCTCAGTTTTGCAGATGGGAAATGGGTGGAAGTCAGTGGAATTCTTGTGTCATGAAAAATAACTAACACTTATTTCCTGTGAGTCAGGTAGTGTGTTGAATGCATGAGCTCCTTTAGTCTAAGATGAGGGCCCTATGAGATGATAACATTAGGATTCCCACTTCACAGGAAAGGAAACAGCAGCTTAAACAGGTTAAGTGACCGGTTGACCGCAAGTAAATGAAAGGATCTATAACTCAAATCCAAGTCTCTATGACTATAGATGGAGAAGGAAATGGCAACCCACTCCATTATTCTTGCCTGGAGAATCCACGGACAGGGGAGCCTGGCCAGCTATGGTCCATGGGGTTGCAAGAGTCGGACACGATTTAGCAACTAAACCACCATGACCATAGAGCTTGTCCTTTTAGCTCTGTCCTGCGTGCATGCGTGCTCAGTCATGTCCAGTTCTTTGCAACCCCATGGACTGTAGCCAACCGAACTCCTCTGTCCATGGAATTCTCCAGGCAAAAATACTGGAGTGGGTTGTCATTTCCTTCTCCAGGGGATCTTCCTAACCCAGGTATCAAACTCATGTATCCTGCATTGGCAAGCATGTTCTTTATCACTGAACCACCTGGGAAGCCTCTGTGCTCAGCTGCCTCAATGGGAGCTCTGGAGAGCCTGATAAAAAAGCCAAATAGATAGAAGGGGTCAGAGACATCTTTATTAGAGTGTCTGTTCAGTAAAAAGGTAATGAAAATAATGTTAAGTATTTTCTTGAGAGAGCTCTCAGTCCAGAGAAAAGACAGATGCTATAAAGCTGCACAGTGGTTGATTTAATCAATAGCTTGATTTTTTTGCATCCAGTTAAGCTGATTTGACTGTCAGGTGATTTCTAAGACCTGTAAGACCACCACTGCAGTAGGAGTTCAGAGGATAAAGGTCTTTATTAGGGCTGGAAGGGGGCAGTGTGAATGTTTGAGAGGTGTACTGCCTTTTCTGAATTGTGCATTGTTGTCTTTTTTCCTACCAGTAGGTGGAAATAGAACTGAATCTTTCAGCTGAGTCCTAGCAGGATTCCTTTCATTTCTGCCTCAAAGGAACAACAACCCAAAAAAGCCCTCAGGAGAAGTTTGAAGCATGCAGTTAAAAGATTGCTATTCTGCAGTTGGACTGGAATATTTCCAATCTGATGGTCAGATAATGTTTTTATCCTCTTACAAGGCCAGGGTGCTCGAAGGAGGCGCTGGCAACCCTGGCTCTCCTGTGAACCTTGCTGGACACCCACTTTGAGTCGTCTTTTTTTTTTTTTTCCTTTCCTGACTATGTGTCCTTTTCTAAGGCTTTTATCTCCAGTTTTAAAACCTTTGTACTTACTGTCAAATTGTGTATGATGGTGTTTTTTTTCAGGAACTACATTTCTGAAATTAAAATTTACCCAAATTAAAACAGTCCATAGTGGATAAAGTAGGTGAGGAAAGTCTCCCTTGCCTTCCCCACCTTCACCTGCATTCACCAACAGATACATGTATCTCCATTTAAATAAAAGGGGGATCATGTAATATGTGTTACACTGCATCTTGCTCTTGCCACGTATTGAGGTTTTGGGGTTGCCCATATATGTGACTGTCTCTAGAGCGGTTCTCACCTGGGGACAGTTTTGCCCCCCAGCGGACACCTGGCAATGACTGGGAGCATCTTTGATTGTCAGAACTGGGGTGGATGGTGGTGCTACTGGCATCTAATGGGTGGAGGACAGGGACGCTGCTAGACATCTCCAGTTCACAAGACAAGCCCCCACTGCAGAGAATAATCTGGTCCCCAAAGTCAGTAGTCCCCAAAGGTCGAGAAATCCTTTTCCAGAGAACCTCATTCTTTGTAATGGGTATATAGTATTCACAGTCTCGAGTTCTGTCTTGTATTAATCCATCTTCCTACTAGCAGTCATTTTTTTTTTTGAGGTATAGTTGATATACAACGACAGTATATAAGTTTCAAGGGAACAACATAGTGGTTCACAATTTTTAAAAGTTATACTCCATTTATAGTTATAAAATATTGGCTGTACTCCCTGTGTTGTACAATAAATCTTTGTAGCTTATTTATTTTATACATAGTAGTTTGTACCTCATATTCCCCTACCCCTATCTTACCCCTCCCCACTTCCCTCTTTCCACTGGCAACCACTAGTTTGTTCTCTGTGAGTCCGTTTCTTTTTTGTCACATTCAATAGTTTGTTTTATTTTTTTAGATTCCACACAAAAGTGGTAACATACAGTTTTTGTCTTTCTCTGACTTATTTCACTAAGCATAATATCCTCCAGGTTCCATCCATATTGCTGCAAATGAAACAAGATTTTTTTCATCTTTATGGCTGAGTGGTATTCCATTGTATATATAACACATCTCTATCCACTCATCTGTTGAAGGACACTTAACGTTGCTTCCATACCTACTAGCAGTCATTTAAAGCTGTTTCTAACCCTTTGCTATTAAAAGAAATGTTGCAATAGTCATTGTTTTACATATTTATGCACTGTGAGATTTTATTTCTATAAGATAAGGACATAGAAGTAAAATGTGTGAATATAGGGACTTTATTTTAAAAGTAAAAGACCTACAGACTGAAAGTATTTTGTTTTAATTACACAGCAAGTTTATTTGATGGCAAAACCTAATAAGAAGGCATGAGGGCTAGTTACAGACTTTATTCTGTATACTGTATTTAGACATTTTGTAATTATGGAATACTGCCTTAGTCCCTGCTGGGGATGTTACATAATATATGGCATAAGTACCTCATTCATTTTTAAAAATTTTTATTTAAATTTTTATAAATTTTTCCTGAAATATAGTTGATTTATAATGTTGTATTAGTTTCAAGTATATAGCAAACACTGGAGTGTGTTACCATACCCTCCTTCAGAGTATCTTTCCAACCCAGGAATCAAACCTGCATTTCTGATGTCTCCTGCATTGGCAGGTGGGTTCTTTAACATTATTGCCACCAGAGAAGCCCGTCAAGTGTATATATATGTATATATGTGTGTATATATATACTTTTTTTACATTGTCTTCCATTATAGGTTATTATAAGACCTCATTGGTTTTTTTAGTCTGAAAACAATTGAATCTCAATGCTCTCTTAATTAACTCTTTGATGCTGCAGTGATGCACCACGTTTAGTTCCTATAATATTCTTGTGTTGCAACAAGCAGACAGCAATGACTGATGATTTTGTGTTCTGTATCTAAACCACCCCCCCCAAAGGTGATTTTGGTTCTATAAAGAAAAGCTGTATATGTTCAGTTTATAGTTCTTGCCAGTGTCTCGTGGTTTTCCATGCAAATTAACTTATCAGAAAACATCAAGCATGACCCTGAGAAGCACTTGATAGTTGTTGCCTTGATAGTTAAGAATCTCATAAAAAATATTAGCAATATGAGCAACAATTGAGTGCTTACTGTGCTTCATGCCTAATCAACATTACCAAGTCAGACTTTTATGATAATACCACAAGGAGGTGGTATTATGATAATACCACAAGGGCTTTTTAGCTTCCTTTATACTTAAGGGAGAATCCCATGAACAGAATAGCCTGGCGGGCTACAGCCTGTGGGGTTGCAAAGAGTTGGACATGACTGAGCGACCTAACACATACTTAAGGGAACAGGTCTCAGGAGCTGAGATCTTGGGTAAACTAACGTATCTGGGGAGAAGCAGAACCCAAGCTTGCAGTGCAATGTGCTATATCCTTTGCCGTTGTTATTCCAGTTCACTTTCCCTCATGGGGACAGAGTTTTAATATTTTTACATCAGTGGTCATTAAAATTTTTTTGAGAAAAAATTAGTCCCAAGTTGCTTTTTCTCTCAAGGGGCTGTACTTGCATTTGAGGGCAAATAGGCAAATGTTGCTCAAGTCAAGTGAATATTTTCATCACAATGTTAAGAGAAAGTCATTGGAACAAATCTGAGGTCACACGCTCTCCCACCAATGAACTCTAGCCCTGAGCGTTGTTTGAAATGAGAAAATGTTAATGTCCTCCCTGGAGCCTGTATTTGATATAATATTAGGGGAAAGCTTTCAGTTATATTTATTTCTCTTGGTATAATCCCAAGAAGATGTCAGTTTCCATTATGAAAATTGCAGGTGTAAAAAATATTATCTTCTGTTTGCTACAGCAGAGCCAGTCCAAGAACCCTTTGGAGAAATTCATGCCCCAAGCCAACTGGAATTTCTGATGCCTAAATTTTTTGTGTGTGACCAGCCTAGGCTGAAGTGGTGTCCAAGAAGGATGCTCCTAGGTTAGTTTTTTTAGCTGCCATTGGCATAATCCACTTTGCTACCTCCTGGCTCTGAGTGTTCCTCCAAAACTCTGCATGCAAGGAACCTTCCCATTCCTCGGCAGATTCCCACTTCTTAATGCTTTTTTCCCACCGTGTCCTCTGCAGCTCAATCTCCTGTTTTATTAAAGTTTCTCAAGTTTATCATTGATTTTTACTTCAATGAAAGGGAATAATCTGACCCGCACAGTTTTGATTGTTGCTTTTAGATGTCTTTAGCTTATTACTCATGGTCTTTCACCCTGGGTGAATTCTCTGTGGTTCCTTGGACTTTAAGGAAGACATAGGTACATTCCCCTTGACCATGACAACAGTGCCCTTCTTTAGAACCACAGAACCTTTCATGGAGGTTTCTGTAGATTATGCACTAACACCTCCCAGGCCTGGGCTCCTTTCTGCCTCAGGGCCTTTGCACATGCTGGCTTCCTCTGCCTGGGGCATATGCTTCTACCTACTACATCCTGGTACCCAGTAGTTGATTTCAGTTCATGTCCTCAAGGAAACCTTCCCCAAAACACACCCGTTCTCCTGCCCATATCAATCATGAGTTTATTTCATAAATCTGTCTCTACCATAAGACTGGACATGGTATTGGGCCAGAGACCACATATTTCAGTGCAATAAGTATTTGTGCAGTGAGTGGACAAAGAAGGGCTGTACATATTCTGGATTTCAGGAGAAGTGGCTCCTCTGCTTTTAAACTTTTTTTCTGGACCAATATTTTTTCTAAAATGTGCATCTTTCTTCACATCACTCATCTGCCTTTTCACTGTGCTGATCTACTGGCCTTCACACTGGGCCTCTTCAGGGCATCCTGGTTCCCATTCTGGGCCCAGCCAGCCCTCTCAAAAACTGACTTAAATAGATATTTTATTTTCTGTTGTTCCTTCTCAGTATCAATAAGGTTGTTTTAGATATGGTTTATTTGCTTGTGTTTATTTACATTTCAAGCACACAGAAAAGCACAGAGAGGCTGATGGCAAACAGCCATGTACCCATTGCCCAGAGTTGCAAATGTCAACTTTTGTAGTGTTTGCCTCAAATTTTTTTAAAAGAGACAAAATGTTACAGAGGCCTGTATAGACCCTATTCCCCACTCTCTCCTCCTTCCTCAGAGGTAACACTGTGTGCACAGTTGTCAGTCCAGTCATTTGAAAATCTGTAAGTGGACTAGAATAGACAACTTGACATTTTGGCTAGCCTTATTAATGGTAAATATTATCTTATTCTCATTTTCATTAATATTTCCCTGATTATGGGTAAGGTTGAACATTTTTCATATTTATTAGCTGCATCTAAGAACAGTTCCTTCCATTTATCTGTTTGGTTGTTCCATTTATCTTTTTCCTGTTGGTTTGTAAGTTTTCTTGTGTAGTTAGATTACTCCTTTGCCTATTATATATGTTACACTTACCTTCTTCTAGCCCATAACTTGTCTTTTATCTTTGTTTACATTATCATACATTTTATAGAAATTTTAGATTTTAATATGATTCAGCTAACATTTCCTGTATGTTTTCTACTTTTTTTAAATTAAGAAACCATTTTCTACTCTGTGACTGTAAAGGTATTCTCCTCAAAATGTTTTTAATGCTTTGCTTTTCACAGTTGGAACTTTCATTCATCTGGATTTTACTGTTGTTGTAATTAGATAGAAATGTAATTTATTTTTACCAAGCCTTCACATACAGTTGGGTATACGTCTTCTGGGAGGGGAGGAGAAGGAAAGATTTATTGCTTGTAGCAAGTAAGGAGAATACTGGGGAATCTTTCCTAAAATAGTGTCTCTTATAATGGCACATTTCTTCCTTTGCCATTTTTATTCTTCTTATTTACTTTTCTTGTCTCATTACACTGCCTAGTTTTCTAGTCCATTATTAAAGGGATCTGTCATTAGCCCTATACTAAATTTCATTTAATTTGACTACACTAGTAGTCATTAATGTAGGTGTTATCTCATCTGTGTAGATGAAGGAATTGGAGCAGACAAGTAACCTTTCCAGAATCATACAGCTAGTAAGGAAATAATAGAGTCAGAGTTGAGACCCAGGTTTGAGCAACTACAAAGTTGAACTACTTATACTACCTTTTGCTCACAAATGACTTAGGAAAAAGATAGCCCCTTTTACCTTCCCTGATCTTGCCCTGAACCTCTATGTCCAAAGAGGAAAGAACATTTTATTGAAGTGATGCCGTAAAAGCACTTCTCGTGTGTCTGAACAAAACCAATAGACTTTGTTTAGTTTAGACCTGCCAAAAGCAGATTAAAGAACCATATATGTATGAAACAGTTCTTATTCCAGATGGTATAAACATTCACTCAGGTAATAAAAATCACATCTTGATGGAACTTCAGAAATGAGAAGTAGATCTTCATAGTAAGTTAACATTTTCAGGAATATTGTCGAGTAACTCAAGTTTCCTTCCTCCCTTCCTTTCTCCTTTCCTTCCTCCCTTCCTTCCCAGCTTCCATCCATGAAAGATCTGAGGCAACTTAGAAAGATCTACCCAAAACAAGGTAAAATTAAAAGATAAGGAAGTCAGAGCCAAGAAGAAATAGATACAGCAAAATAAAAATGAGTTCTAGTCTTAGTGTCATTTGCAGGAGTGTGGCCACAACATAGCCCAAAGCTTCCTAGCAACTAAAATAAAGAAAACCTATCCAGCTACACTATTCACAGGGGGCATGGGATCAAAATAGAATCATTGCCAAAGGGATACACAGTTTTTCCTAATTCAGAGAGAGGGGAGCTTCTGCCATGACCTTCACATAGGGGCCCTGTGTGGTGGTGTGAGCAGTGCTTACCAGCATCTTCTTGGTAATGAGAAAGTGAGCCTCACTTGGACCTGGTTCCCATACTTGACCCTGAGCCCCTTGAAAGGGCAGGGACCATATTTATTTTATTCTACATTACATAACAGAGTCCAGACCCCACCTGTTATGTAGTAGGTGCTCATAAAATATTTTTTCATTGAGTGAATATTACTTGTTCAGTTCAGTTCAGTCACTCAGTCATGTCCAACTCTTTGCAACCCCATGGACTGCAGCATGCCAGGCCTCCCTGTCCGTCACCAATTCCCGGAGCTTACTCAAACTCATGTCAGTTGAGTCAGTGATGCCATCTAGCCATCTCATCCTCTGTCATCCCCTTCTCCTCCTGCCCCCAATCCCTCCCAGCATCAGGGTCTTTTCCAATGAGTCAGCTCTTCCAATCAGGTGGCCAGAGTATTGGAGTTTCAGCTTCAACATCAGTCCTTCCAATGAATATTCAGGACTGATTTCCTTTAGGATGGACTGGTTGGATCTCTTTGCAGTTCAAGGGACTCTCAGGAGTCTTCTCCAACACCACAGTTCAAAAGCATCAATTCTTCAGCACTCAGCCTTCCTTATGGTCCAACCCTAACATTCATACATAACTACTGGAAAAACCATAGCTTTGACTAGACAGACCTTTGTGGGCAAAGTAACGTCTCTGCTTTTTAATATGCTGTCAGTTGGTCATAGCTATTCTTCCAAGGAGCAAGCATCTTTTAATTTCATGGATGCAGTCACTATAGGCAGTGATTTTGGAGCCCAAGAAAAGAAACTCTCTCACTGTTTCCATCGTTTCCCGAACTATTTGTCATAAAGTGATGGGACCAGACGCCATGATCTTAGTTTTCTGAATGTTGAGTTTTAAGCCAACTTTTTCACTCTCCTCTTTCACTTTCATCAAGAGGGTCTTTAGTTTTTCTTCGCTTTCTGCCGTAAGGGTGGTGTCATCTGCATATCTGAGGCTATTGATATTTCTCCCGGCAATCTTGATTCCAGCTTGTGCTTCATCCAGTCCAGCATTTCACATGATGTACTCTCCATATAAGTTAAATAAGCAGGGTGAAAATATACAGCCTTGACGTACTCCTGTCTCAATTTGGAACCAGTCTGTTGTTCCATGTCCACTTCTAACTATTGCTTCTTGACCTGCATACATATTTCTTAGGAGGCAGGTCAGGTGGTCTGGTATTCCCATCGCTTTAAGAATTTTCCACAGTTTGTTGTGATCCATACAGTTATAGGCTTTGACATAGTCAATAAAGCAGAAGTAGATGTTTTTCTGGAACTCTCTTGCTTTTTTGACAACGGATGTTGGCAATTTGATCTGTGGCTCCTCTGCCTTTTCTAAAGCCAGCTTGAACATCTGGAAGTTCATGGTTCATGTACTGTTGAAGCCTGGCTTGGAGAATTTTTCAGCATTACTTTGCTAATGTGTGAGATGAGTGCAATTGTGTGGTAATTTGAGCATTCTTTGGCATTGCCTTTCTTTGGGATTGGAATGAAAACTGAAATATTATTTGTAATATTTATCAATAAAAGCAAATAGCTCAATACAAAAATCAGTTGTATTTCTTTACACTAGCAATGAACAATTCCAAAATGAAGTTAAGAAGAACTTGATGTTCTTAAAGAGAAGTTAAGAACAATTCCAGTTACAATATCATCCAAAAGAATAAAATGCTTAGGAATAAATTTAACAAAAGAGGTATAAGACTTAGACACTGAAAACTGCAGAAAATCATTGAAAAGCCAAAGGCAAAACATTGGAGAAAATTTATAAAAAGCAATTTTATGAGAAGTAAAAATATTTATGTTTTAGGTATGTAGCTTTCTGATGATTTGATTTGATCAAAGACTATAATTTAAAATTTTAAGAGGAATAGGTGAGCTGAACATACTTTTGGTGATTCTTCATGATTACTTTTTGCATCCAAGCTCCTAGTAAGAAGGAATAGCAGAGAACTAGAGTTTACTTCTTGGTCAAGATCTGAAAGTAAATGTTATATATTGTCAATAAAAGATGCTGGTAAGAACTTCAATGTCGTTTAGTTGCTGAGTCATGTCTGACTCTTTCGTGATCCCATGGACTGTAGCCTACCAGCCTCCTCTGTCCATGGGATTTCCCAGGCAAGAATACTGGAGTGTGTTGCCATTTTCTCCTCCAGAGTATCTTCGCAGTCCAGGGATTGAACCCATGTCTCCTGCATTGGCAGGTAGATTCTTTATCACTGAGCCATCAGGGAAGCCCACTAAGAACATAGATGAGCTCATAATACATATACGGTACCATAATTGTTTTGTAAATGAGAAAAGTTTGTATTAGGTAAAATGAAATCAGGATGTACAAAGAAAGTGGGAAACTGCCTCAAATGTTTAGCATCTAATTTATATTGAGGACATTTATATTACTAATTTCAATTAGTAATCTGTGTGTATATATATATACACATATATATATGTATGTTTTAAAACACACGTCTGCTGTCATTAGTAATTATCACTGAGCCCATAATGTGTACCTGACACTTTTGTAAACAGCTTTCTTGACATTATCTCATGTAATGCCCATGACTCTATAAAGGAGACTCCAGTGTAATGTCTCCTGTTATAGAAGAGGAAATGGAGATCTAGAGGGGTTAGGCCACTTGCCTGGGTCACACAAAAGCATGTGACAATCCCGGTAACCACACCAAAACCTGTGCCCCCAGCCACCCTGCCATATTGCCCCACTTATTCCTTGCTCAATGATAGCAAACACCAGTTTCCTGTGGTTGGCTAGAAGTGAATGTCCCTTTCAGGTATAGCCTGTGGATGTACCTTGGGGGTCTTGTTTTGCTGTTGTCCTCAGGATGCTACAATTAAAGAATTGTCCAGATTTTAAGACTGTCTTTCCAAAGAGTCTGTTGGAATTTTAGGATACCAACTACAGTTTATACGACATTTGCCAAGTTTTGGGCTCAGAAATTTCATTGTACATTGTAAAGTAATTATACTCCAATAAAAAATTAAAAATAAAAGAAAAAAGAAACTTCATTGCTCAGACAGAGGCCTGGACATAAACATGATTGCCAAACTTTGTTCCTGCCTCACAAGGATAAGTTTGTAGATAAGACCTTGGGCTCTAGTCAACAGGATCAATTCATGTTCTGTTTCAACAATAGAACCTTCCACATGGTGTTGCTGAAAGTAAGGTTGTCACTTAGGGCACTTAGCACACCTTGGGGCACCTAGAAAGCTTTTAAGAACGGTAGCTGCTAAAACACACAGCCTTTTAAGAGGACTTCGGTGTGAGCAGTGCATCTCAGCAACCAGCAGACCCAGCCTGCAGTTTAGAGCCGAGAGCGGCTCTGGACTGCTGACTCCTGAGGCCACCTGGAAACTGGCCAGCCCGGACTTTGAAAATTTAAACATTTTCAAATTTATTTTTAACCAAACTTAAAGAAAAGGGATTCCCACAGTGTGAAGGAGGCTGCTGCAGCTTTGCCATTTCCCACAGGGAAAGGGACCCAGGGAGACTTCCTTTTGTTGGTGAAAGAAATGAAGGCGAGGGCGAGAGTTCGAGGTCAGGAAGAAGCCGTGGACTGGGAGCTTGAATCTGGGTTCTCGGCCAGCTGTCCCTGGAGCTCCCCAACTGCTCTTTCTATGGCTATAAAAGCAGCGGGCTGGACTGCAGGCCCTTCCAGTGTTGACATTCTGTGAAACCATAAACGCCTCTTTGGAGCTACAATTTAATGGGAGCCCTCAGCTTTTATGGTGGGGTCCTTGTAAGTTGGGGCCCTTGGAAAGATGTTTCTGTATCGTTCAGTCGAGTCCTGGGGAAGGCATTGTCCTTTTTGTTACCCAGTGCCCTATATCCCAGCTTGTAAATTCCTCTGGAAATTTGGAGCCAGAAAAAAGGTTGTTTTTCAGCTTAAACTCTTACAGTTTTTTCTGATTGGATGACATCTGTGATACCCCCTCAGTGTGTTTCTCTTATTGTTCCGTTTGCCAAGAAGCTCAGAGCTAAAGGCAGTGGTTAGCAATAGTGGCTTCCCTCAGACAGCTCAGGCCTCTGAATCCTTCTTAGAACTGATACTATTGTTGTTGTTTAATTTTATTTACTTTAAAAAGCCCACCAGATCCTTTTGTGGCATCAAGTAGGGCATAAAACATTAGTGTAGGATGACACAGTAAATAGAAATACATGACTACTTTTCCCCACCTCCAACTGTGTCCATCAGCTGCTTCCTTCCCCACTCCCAGCAAGTCGGAAACAGCAACAACTGACACGTAATAGAACCTACCTGGGACCTCGTATTCTTCTAAGTCCTTTGTGTGTATTTTCTCATTCAACAACCTTGTGTTTGGGGATACTGTTATTTTCTTTATTTAAAGATGAGGGTAGTGAGGGGACTTCCCTGGCAGTCCAGTGGTTAAGATTTTGTGATGCCAATGCAGGGGCCATGGTTTCAATCCCTAGGTGGAAAACTGAGATACCACAGGCCGTGTGGCCTATAAAAATAAATAAGAAAGAAAGAAAAAAGATGAAAAAAAGTGAGCCACTGAAAGGTTAAATATCCAGGCGAGGTCTTGCCATCCCTTTCCTTCACTAGTGATGGATAGTCAGGCCAAGGGGTCACATTAGACCCAAAGAATTCCTCTGGCCCTGAGAGTCCCAGTGGCCTAGAGGCCTTGGCTTATTTATGTGGATGATTAGTAAGCCAATTACAGACAGCAGAAAGGGAGAATTGAAGCCTGGGGAAACCTCTCTCATTTCCAACTTCCCTGAGGTCTATTCCAAACTCCAGTTGGTCCTCTCTATTTGATGAACTCCATGGAGTCTCAGAGATGTCAACCCATTTTTTGGAGTGTGTATGGAGTTGGGCTGTGGTTGGGGGACGGTTCCTTGGACATTCCAGTTTCCCCCAGACTTAGATCTGGTAGGAGGCCAGCATGGCTGTTGGGCACAGAGGTTCACTGCCTCCCCTAATGGGGCGGTGGATGCCTTCCCTAGTGTTGCCAGACTTCCAGAGTGGGCACTCAGTCAGGGCATGTGGCCACAGGCCCTGAACAGGTCCTGCAGGGAGGCTTCTTTAGCACCTGCTTCTCACTCCTCTTCACACTGAATGCAGGAAAAGCTATGGGTAGGGACAGGGTGGGAAATTGGGGCTTCCTTGGTGACCCAATTGGTAAAGAATCTGCCTGCAATGCCAGAGACTAGGGTCTGATCCCTGGGTTGGGAAGATACCCTGGAATAGGAAATGGTAACCCCACTACCATATTCTTGCCTGGAGAATCCCATGGACAGAGGAGCCTGGCTGGCTACAGTCCATGCAGTTGCAAGAGTTGAGTGACTAAACCACCACAGGCTCACCATCCAGGACCTGGCATGGTAGACAGACTAGGTAAGAACAGTCCTAGTTTGGCCATTGAGCTCAGTTTGGAAATGTGTCCACAGTCAATATGTGGATGTCTGAGTGTGACCAAATAATAAGACAGTTTTTAGAAGTAAATAATCCACACTTTGTACTTTCGAATGCATCTCTCATTTAGTCAGTCTACAAACACTGGTTGAGCCTACCCCGGTGCCAACTGCTCTGTCAGATGCTGGGACACGGACAGGCAAGCTCTTCTGGGCTGCTGGTGGGGATCAAGTGATTCTGCAGGCTATGCCTCTGCTGTGGTCATGTTCTCTGCCTCGGAAGCCTTGTCTTCTGGAACCGCTTTGGGCAGCTCTGCCTTTAATCTGGAGATGGTATCATTGCTCGAAACATTTTTGGAACTCCCCTTTAGGAATTGCCTTCCGAGCTAGTCGGGGCCACACAGGAAAATCCATCTCACTATTTTATAGCCACACCTAGCTTGTGACCAAAAAAGGTATTACCCAGCTTGATGACCCACTTATTCCCCAGACTTGGCTCTGATTGACTTGCCTGTGAACCAAAATTGCATCCACCCTCTAAGGATGGATATTTACCACCAATGAACATATTAGCAGTAATTTGGGTAATTTTGAAATAACACCTCACTTGCCCCAGACTCCCGTGGTCCTGTGCCTCAGTTGTAACACTTAGCCTGGTCACCCTTGTGGTGGAAAAACCTTCTGCCTCTACTTCCCCCATCAGGCTGGGAGATTTGGAGGGCAGAACCATATGTCCATAACCTCTGCAGTGTCCAGCATGCATTTTGATGTTCAAAAATGTATATTTACCAAAATGCAGCATACAGGTTCTGACAGAAGTTTCCAATAAAGCATTCCAGAATTGTTGCAAGTGACAAGAGTGTTGTTGGATCAATGGGCAGTGTAGTGGACATGGAATGCATAGGCTCTGGAGTCTATCAGGCCTGACTCCAATCCCTACTTGTCCCCTTTACCAGCAGTGTGGCTGGCCCTACACAAATTCATTCCCTCTGAGCCTTTATTTCTGCAGCTGTGGAATGGCGATAATGATACTGCCTTCTAGGGGCTTTTATCAGGACAAGTGAGAATGTTCATGTAATGCTCTAAGCATAAAGCCTCTTGTGTAGTACAGTAATTCAATAAATGAGAGTGGTTCTTTTACTATTATTATTATTGCTGTGTCATTGTTGTGTTGGAGTGAATTCTCATTTGGATGCATAAATTCTGATTTTTTAAAAAAATAACGTCTCACCTAGCACTCCCATCCTTTAAAATTGTATGTTGTAGAGATTTCATGCTGAAATGTAGTTGCTAGAACCCAACTAAGTCCAAGCTCCTAATTTTTCAGAGCTCAGAAAGGGGAGTGGGTTGACTGAGGTCACGCTGGTTAATGGCAGTACTGGATCAGGCCAGAGATCCTTTTATGTGACATTTGATTCTTGCCCCCTACATTTGGAGGTTTTCCACCTTCCTTCCAAGGGTCTGGCAAGTAGGCTAGGGGCTCTGGGGCCTGCCATTCTTGGGCGGCAGCAGCCAAGGATTTGGCTTATACCTTTGGGGGACTGTAAACACATGCTTCCCATGCATTTGAGTAGTAACAGTTTGTCACTTTGCAGAGCACAGAGCATACTTGTGATGGTGTGGTTGTGTAGCTGGTGAAGCCGGCAGGAGCAGTGGGCTGGTAGTCAAGGAGCACACCAGACACACCTGGTGCCATCACTTAGGTACCAGGTTTGAGCTTCAGCTTCTTCATCTGCAGAACCTGAATGGTAATAAGTATCTGCCACATAGTGTTGTTGTGAGGGTTCAATGAGGTTTACATGTAATGTGCTTAGCACAGTTGTGTGGCACATGATAATTACTTTTAAAATTTCACATTATGATCGGTTAAACACATCCAAACTGAAACAGTCTACCTCTGGCATCCCCACCAGTCACAAGCCAATCTCTGATCAGTCTTGAAACTTTACCTGGGCTCTCTTGCAAGTGGGCTCTATTGACAAACCACTTCCCCTCCCCTTCCCCCTTTTCATCCAGCATCATGCCTCTCAAACTTTCCCATCCCAACCTGATCAGGGAAGACCATAAGATGCTAAAGTAACCAATAGCAGTTGTCCATCAGGAATGGTGTTGGGAACCCCTGAACTTTCTTGTTCACCAAAAGTCATGAGACTTCCCTGGAGGTCCAGTGGTTAGCTTCCAATGCAAGAGGCTCAGGTTTGATCCCTGGCCGAGGAACTAAGAGCCCAGGTGCTGCACACTGTGGCCAAAAAAATAATTTTTAAAAAATTATGGAAAAACAATGGACTTCTGGCTTAAATAAACAGTACTTTTCTTGGAAGATGCCTTTCCTTTGAATGCATTTGCACCTGTGAGAGGCTCTGGTCTCCTGCAGCATGGCAGGCTTCCACATCCCTGGATTGATGCCTTCTACCATTGCCACCTTGATACCAGGTTCTTTGCACACGAATGCACTGGGTTCTGTCTGCTCCTTTTTTTTTTTTTCAACTAAAACTTTAAGTAATTGAAAAGTTCTGAATTTCTGTTTGGAAAGCATGATGATACTCAGTAAGACCAGAACAATCCAAATAATCCTAAATTTACAGAGACTAGATTCATAAAACCCCAGGGTAATTTTTTTTTCCCCCATCTAGAAAAATCGTATTTCATAGCAGTTCTTACAATGCCCTGACTCTGGATGGGGGCCCTCCCTTGATTCTAGATATTACATCATTTCATTTCGGCTAATGTAAACACTCATCACCCCGCATGTAACAGGATTTTTAGTACAGTTTGAGATTGGGCTTCACTCAGTGGGTCGTTGCAATGATTAATGGTTTCAGAAGGAAGTGCAGCAGGAAGAAGCTTTGCGGGAATGGAAGAGGTGAGGGAGCTCCATGTGAGATTCTGCAAAAGGATTAAGATTTGGCACCGGGCTTGGTTTCTGTGCAGTCTCTTAGGCAGAGAGCCTCAGGAGAGGGAAGCAGGCTGTCAGCTGGGGCTTTGCACGCTCTCAGCCTGCCTTGAGGGTTGCTTGGTTCTTCCCTCTCTCTGCAGTACCCAATTTTACCTTATTAAAGGATGGATGTGGATGCTGAAGCCTTAAAGAAGACCAGGTAAGGGTTCCTGTTGTCCATGAAGTCCCCCGATGTTCTTAATGCATGAAATCTGGGGACTGTTCCTTTTCTCACACCGCTGTGCAGTGTTAGCCAAAACACAATTCCTCTGAGACATTTCACAGAGAGGATCAGGGAAGTTTCTTCCCTAGTTAAAGACGTTTCTAAAATGTTTTAACCCAAAATACTGAACAGTTAGAGATGCAAGTTTCTCTTCCTTTGAAGACATAGCTTTAAGATTATTGCTGTGCATTTTAATTTACAAGATTTTGAAAGGAATCCTGAGGGTGTATTAGATATTTGTTTTCCTTCCTTTTATAATGGCCTGTGGTGTGTTATGTCTGTATCAACATCTAGTTTAATGAAAACTGATTCATGATATTCTTCAGAATACTAGCTTTTGAATAAGTTGATCTTCCTTTTGCAGATTTGATTTTCTTTTTAATCTTTTGGCTTTTGCGAATACGATTGTGGTAAGGAATAGGCTTAGTATAACTAATTTTAAAGTATACTTAAGAGTTCAGTGCAGTCATGTTTGATAGCATCCCTGGTTGAAATGAGCTACATGTTTTTTAATGCTTTAAATATACCTTATTGAAAAAGTTTTTCCATGTCAGTGTCCATAGTTTATCCGTGTGGTTAAGCTGTTTATTCACCAACATTGAGAACATGTTGGACCTTTGATAAGATTAGTTCAAGAAATAACCGAAAGAGTAGTTTCCTGCTCACCACCAACTCAATTCCAAATTCTGTTCCTTTACTTTAAAAAAAAAAAAAAATTCTGGGGTTAAAAATAACCCAGAATAAAACTTGAAAACTGTTTTGTTTCTCTGTATTTGGCTAACTTCATTGCAAAGTACTGTGTTTAAGGAATTCAAGCTATGAAGACTACTCTTGAAATGGCTCACATAACTCTATCTCTGAATTTCTACAACCCCTTTCAAGAGCATACGATGTTTTATGAGTGTTATTGGGATTCAAGTTTTCAATTAAGTTTTTATGCTTTCTACCCCCTCCCCCGTAGATGGATGAAAATAACATGAGAAATCATGTCAATTTCCTGACACAAGCTCATTTTTCTTGCGTCCAAAGTAGTGTAGAGTTGTCAAAGTGAGAATAGGGGGCATTTGACACTCCTCTTTACCCTAAGAGTGTGGGCGTCTTCATAGGAGCGAATGCCTGGTGCTTGTTGTGGCAGAAACATAGACACAGGAACTGTTTTTTAAAAATATTTATTTTTTATTGAGGTATAGTTGATTTATAATGTTGTGTTAGTTTCAGCTGTACAGTAAAGTGATTCGCTTATATACACTTTTTCAAATTATTTTTCCACGTGTATTGTTACAAAATATTGACTATAGGAACTCTTGGTCTCTATGATTTATTGAAAATGAAATGTTTTTGTTCAATGTAGAGGACTCTGACCCTGTAGCAGGGAGGTCTCTATACCCAATTGTTCCTGCCCTTTTTGCTTGATAAGCCCTTTTAGTTCACGTAGTCCCTGTTTCTTCCTTTGGGAGACAAACTGGCAGGAGAATCTCTAGCATTTTGTATTGCTTTAACCGAGCACTGCATCCACTGTGTTTCTCTTAGTGGGATGGCTAATAATAAAGCAGGTTTATGGCTCAATTTGAGAAGGTGTGAGAGCAGCTGTAATCTTTAGGAAAAAAAGAATCATGCCGAGGATTAAACACACAAACTCTTTAATTGTATTGTGTTCATTCTCTTCTGGTTATTAGAGAATCTAGACATGCTATTGTTACAAATACTTTTCATAATTGAGTTTAAAAAAAATCATGCTGTATAGTTGGAAATGGTTAACCCTGATGTTGTCCTGACTTGACTTACGGTCATATTGCTGTCTTCTTAAGGGATAACTTTAGTCCTCTAATATTTTTAGAAATATTAAACAAAATATATTTTGTTATATTTTTGTCAAGAAACAAAATATAATTTTGTCAACGTATTACTTTATCATCATTCTACCTTCTTCCTCCTTATCTGTCATGTAGGATAGAGGGGAAATTGTCCAGGTAAACACTTGGAGAATAATTACTAGGAACCTCCTAGGATGTTGCCATGAATTGTCCTTTCCATCCTGGTGTGCTGTTGATAAAGCTTCCATTTATTTGTTGTTTTTTTATTTTTATTGAAATAGTAAGGCATTCTCATGAAAAAATGTAAGCAATACCGTAAAAACAACAAAAAGTCTCCGCCGTGGAACCCAGACTCCCATTTCTCCTCTAGGCCATGTTGAGAATTCTTTAAAGCAGCCAACAGTGCTTTCAAGCCATGCTTCTCAAAACACCTGCAGTGTTGCTACCGGATAAAACACAGCTTCCTGGGCTCCCCCCCCGGAGATGCTGAATCTAGGAGACTAGAGTTGGGCCCCCAAATGTGCATTTCTAGCCGTTTCCCAGGTGATGCTGCCACCTGCCAAGACAGCACTTTGATGTGTGCTGGCTTCAAGTGAAGGTCTCCTTCTGTGTCCATTTTTCACTTTCTCTTTTCTAGTTTTCAGAATGGTTGCAGTTGCAATGAATAGCCCACACTATCCCTTTGGGAGAGAACCATGGTGGCAGATAAAATCACATACCTGTAATCAGCATTGGGGTAGAGAGAAGGGTAGTGATAGCGGCAGATATTCTGTGTGAATGGCTGCAATGTGTGAAGGGCATTGCTCTGTGGGTGGGCTGCTGTGAGTTCCAGGCTCGATTACAATCTGAAACAATCATCAGTTAAAGTGAGCACAGCAGCCGCCACCAAAAATCTCTTTTTATTGGTTGGGATTTTGAAAACATTCACTGTAATTATACACACACACACACACACACACACACACACACACCCTCGAAAAATGACCCATCTCTGCCCCTGCTCATCTCTGCTTCCCTACAAGTATTGCCACATCTCTCTGTCCTCTGGCATGTGCCCTGTTCGGCACAGAAGAATCCAGGTCACACTTTGGTGTTGGGCAGAGTGTTTCCCGTGACACCAGCCCGGGTTATGAACAGGTTTGTTCTCATTGATGTGTTGGCTCAAGCCATTTTATTGGGGACCTTTTGTGCCGCACACTGCTGGGCTCTGAGATACAACAGTGGGCTGGACAGACAGTCCCTGCCTTTTTGAGGCTTTAGATATTGTAGAGATTCTTGGGGAAGGAGGTGAGTAACCCAGGATGGGGATGGAGAAGGGGAGGAAGGGAAGACTAGGACACATAGGTGCTTAGTGATAACTGGGTATACGGATGGAGCCCTTCCAGTCCATGTTCAGTTGGCTTAGATGGTTTCTTGGTGCAGGTCATAGTATTAGGAGGACCAGGAGATACCCTGGAGGGAGAAATATAGTTCTTGCCCTCAAGGAGTTTGCTGTTCAAGGTGATACAACTCTAACAGTCCAGTGTGGTACACTGATAAAGAGCTTTCCCATACATGGGGACCCACCCCCCACAGACAGTGTTATGTGGTTGGATAATAAAATATAAGCAGCTGTCTCTGGCGCCCACTTCTGCCATTTCTTAAAGGAGCTATTGCTACAAGAAGAACAAAAAGGTAAAACACCTACTGTGTTTCATTTCATGTTCATTTCACACCCTGACTTGCTTGGCCACTGGGTGCCAATTGAATTCAAAGTGCTGAGACATCCACATGCTTCCACATGCTCACCTGCAACATGAAGATGTACAGAGAAGCATCAGGTATATGTGTGTGTGCTGGACAGGGTAGGGGTTTTACCAGAAACTATGTCTGTTCAATGATTTCTCCATTGAGGTAGCTAGCTAGCTTAGGAATCCAGTGGGGTTTGCAGATCACATCCAGGAGGAAAGAACTGTGGCAACCACTGCAGGCTTAGGCAGGTGCAAGACACAGGGAAGCCTTGGGGCATTCCAGAACTATTTAGCAATGGTTGGCAAATGGAGTCATGGCCCCCTGGCACTAATCGAGTGAAGACCATCTGGTGAAAATGATGAAATAGAGATAGGAAATCAGTTGGCTGGAAGCTGTCCCATGCATGCCCTGTGAGTTACATGCCAAACTCTCCTTTTTGGTTCCAGCACCATACAACAGCGAGGTTCTAAAGTCTAATTTGGGAAGCTGAGAAGGAAGCTGAAGATCAGAAACTTTTGTGATCATTGCTGAGCCATAGTCATGATAGATAAATAGACAGATAGCTGTAGTACAGACCATCCATGAAACAGGTGGATTTTGAAGGTCCTAATAAAAGCATAATGCAGGGCTGTTGAATTTCTTAGAAACCAAAGGCTTTCATGAGACATCTGGCAAAGAAGGGTAGGAAACTAGGGTCATGAAACAGGTTTCCAGAGCAGTGGAGAAATCCAAGGAGCCTTAGCATAAAAATGCCATCAGGAAATGCCTAGTGGGTGGAAATAGCCAACAGTTAATGAAAATATGGCAGTAGAAAGGAGTTATGGGCCACCTGACAAGGATAATGAGATTGAGCTGGAGACTGGAGTAGGACTGGCCGAGCTAAAAAAAATTGGGCCAATTAGTAATAATGAGGGTGTTTACTTGCTTGTAGATTGGCAAAATACCTCCCCGGGATAAATTAGGACAAATGATCATTTCCTGTGCTAATGATTTTACAGAAGAAAAGGAAGACAAGCACCGTAGAAGGTGCAGGAAGCATCTGTGTGTGAACACTGTGATTCAATGATCCTAACAAGTTTAAGATTATGGGTCTGGTGCAAGGATGGAAAACCAAGATAATGTATACGTAAAAGGAGAAATGAGAAAAATGTGAATAGTGATTATGAAAATATATCTTAAACCTCAAGAATCTTGCCAACTAATTTTTTAAAAACATTGCCAACACCTATGGGGAAGCATAAAGTATGACAAGATTCATAAAACCATTTAGTAGGTTGGGTTGAGAACTAGCTTCCTTTTCTTACCTCACCTTCTTTGACGAAGACAATAAGAATAAATAACCATTTGTTAAACACTTATTGTGTGCCAGGCATCGGGCAAAACTCTCTGCGTACCTTCCTCCATTTGACTCACAGCCCTCCTTGTGTGTGCTAGGTCGCTTCGATCGTGTCTCTTTGTGACACTATGGACTGTAGCCTGCCAGGCTCCTCTATCTATCCATGGGATTCTCTAGGCAAGAATACTGGAGTGGGTTGCCACTTCCTTCTCCAGGGGATCTTTCTGACCCAGGGATCGAACACATGTCTCTTACGTCTCCTGCATCGGCAGGTGAGTTCTTTACCACCAGCACCATCTGGGAAACTGGCCCCCCTCAATAGGCCTAGGGGTTGGAATAATAACCTCTATTTACAGATGCAGCTCAAAGAGGATTGCTCAAGGCAAGACATATTCCTAAGAAATAGATATCTTCAGGAAAAATAGGAAGTTGATTGAAAGAACAGAGAAACCCACCTGGGAAGCCCATGAAAAAGATCCACCTATAATTTAAGGGGCATCTGTAAGAAACAGACATTAAAGCAAAAATAAGAAGGCCTTTTAAAGTAACTGGAGTGAAGGAGCCAGCCAGAGAACCGGTAGAACCTTTGTAGATTACCGGAAAACTCCTTCGGATGTATGAAAGGAAGCCAGCAGGCATAATAAATTATTTGCCTTGATCTTTTCAGAAAAAATATATCAAACTGAATAACACTCTTAAATCATCTTTAGAAGCAGAGGTACTAGATCAAGTAGTGGTGGATGCACAGAATGTTCTAGACCAGTTGACAAACTGGATGTGGATAAATAACCAAGACAACTCGGCATTCATCCAAGAATTCTAAAGGAATTCAAAGGTGAAATTATGGGGCTGATGGTTAAAGCAACTAATCTTTAGCTTCAAAAACCCAGCAATCCCCTAAGCCTTTGTTGTCCGGAAAAGATGTCTGGCTCTACTACTTCATTTGAAAATAAATTATCATAGATATATGTAAAATATGAAATATGATAAATCAAATCAGAAAATAAAGACAGCAGTGATTTTTGAATTCCCAAACCCTGATGTCACAGTTCTGAAAGCTTTGTGAACATTTCATTCTTGAAATTGCCAGAATTACCCAGTCCCTTACGATCTTGTAAAATAAGCTTATAATTATTCATGTGAACTCAGTAGCTAAAGCAGAAAGAAACAAATGGGCAGTGACTCAGGGTTTTGAGAAAGTATTCATCATACAGTTCTGCTTCATTTAAGGAGGAGAAGATTCCTGCAGCCTCGGAAACGGACGCTCACTGTCCATTAATTAAATAGAAGGCATTCGCAGGATTTGGAAACTAATCAGCTTTTGAGCCCCTAACTGCACAGTCCAGCTGCCCGATTTGCCTGGTGGTCTGGCCCTGCTCCCAGCTGGCTCAGGCCTTCTCCCCTTTTTCATGGTCTTGACTTCGTCTAGCGTTGCTCGCTGAGAAGTCCAGATGCCCTGTTCTTTGCTGTGCTGCAGGTATTATAGCTCTAGTTTTCTAGGATATATGCTAAATTGCTTCTGTCGTGTCCAACTCTGCAACCCTATGGACTGTAGCCTGCCAGGCTCCTCTGTCCATGGGATTCTCCAGGCAAGAATACTGAAATGGGTTGCCATTTCCTTCTCCAGGGGATTTTCCTGACCCAGGGATCAAACCCAAGTCTCTTGCATCCCCTGCATTGGCAGGCAAGTTCTTTACCACTAGCGCCACCTGGGAACCCTCTCTAATGTATAGAGCAGGAGTAAAATGGGCCTGGTGTGGGGATGGTCCTGGCCAGAGTCAAAACATAGTCAGAAGTTGTACTAGGTTAGAAGTTGTACTAGGTGAGGCCCATATAGGGATTTGATCAGGGTCAAAGCAAGCAGCAGTAAACAAGAGATGGAAGCTGGGGTGAAAGTCATTCAGTCATTTAACAGGTCTTTTTTGAGTACAATGTGCCAGGCATGGTACTGAGGATTTGAATTAGACAACCACTGTGAGAAAGATAATCAAGTAAACAGTCACACTAGAGCAGAGCAGAGTCTCTCAACCTTGGTATGGGTGACATTTGGGGCTGGACAGTTCTTTGTTGGGAGGATGGTCCTGTGCATTGCAGGATGCTTAGCAGCATTAGATGCCAGAAGCATCCGGTCACACGCACAGTCTTAACCAGAATGGTTTGCAGATATTGCCACATGTCCTCTGGGAGGTGGAATCATCCCTGCTGAGGATCTATGCAGTAATGTAGGATAAGGAAGAACAGTGATCTCAGGAACTCCTGCTCAGTCCCCTTAGCCCAGATCTGGCGGGGAGGGAGGTTTCCTGGAGGAAATCATATCAGGAGGAGACTTGGCAGGGGGAGTAGCCCTCAGGTGAAGGTTTAGAGAAGTAGGGTCAGGAAGGGGAGAGCTGCAGGCTGAGGGAAAAGCCAGGTCTGGATTCCAGAGGGAGGAAGTCCTAGGCCAGCTGAGTGGTTATTCATGGGTGGCGGTGTCTGTTGTTTGGTGGTAAGTCATGTCCAACTCTTCGCAAGCAACTCTTTGTGACCCCGTGGACTGTAGCACGCTAGGCTTCCCTGTCCTTCACCATTTCCTGGAGCTTGCTCAATCTCATGTTCATTGAGTCAGTGATGCCATCCAACTATTTCATCCTCTGTCACTCCCTTATCATCCTACCCTCAATCTTTCCCAGCGTCAGGATCTTTTCCAGTGAGTTGGCTCTGCACATCAGGTGGCCAAAGCATTGGAGCTTTAGCCTCAGCATCAGTCCTTCCAGTGAATACCAGAGGGAGGAAGTCCTAGGTCAGTTAGGTGGTTACTCATGGGTGGTAGACACTCCTTTAAGTGCATTTATCATTGCCCAAGAGGCAGCGTTTCACACACCAGGTCCAACAGCAGGGCTGTGCTGTGGCCCAGCTTGCGTGCCATTAATACAGGCTAATCAGGGTCTTCTTAGGCTGCAAGGCAGATCTGTAACTTGAAGGATCTCCAGGTCAAAAAGTGAGGCTGTCATCTTGAACTGTTCTCAGGGGCTTCCTGTGATTCAGATTCATCCTTATTCAGACCATCATGTCATTGCTTCAGTCAGAGATTGCTAGTTCTCTTCACTCTTCCAGCTGTCTTGGCTATTGCTCCTATGGGCAACATGGAATGATGCTGAAGAGGCCAGGACCAGAATTAAGGAGACCTACGTTCTAAATACCTCTGTCTTTCACTTGCTGTTTGACCTTCATTGTGCTGCTTATCCAGCTGACTCATTTGCAGAATGATGTTCCTAGAGACAACCTAGCTGGTTGTCTCTACTGGTTGCCCTGGGTTTGGAATAACAATGTCTGTAAAGACAGACTGAAAAGTTACTAATCTACTACTGTCAAAAGGTACTGTGTCGGCACTAGGAGGGACAAATTACCATTGAGTTGACTCATATTAATAATAGGAACTTAACGTGTGAGTATTGGACAAGGGAATGAAAGAAACTCCCATCAGGAGGTGAGTTCAGAGAAGAACTTCATATCAGCAAGTCTGGTTTCCCTGTCAGGCAAACAGCTGCGACATATAATAAAGAGGACTCTCTCTGAACACTCAGCTAACACAGCGTGTCAGGCACAAAGCATTATGGCTTCTATATAAGAAAGTACTGAGAAGATTACACCTGACCAGATCCCACTGATGACCCAGCTACCTCCCCACTGGAGAGATGATGAAGATCAGAAGCATTGGTTACCAGATTAAATTTACATGTAGGCAGTGGTAAAGCTCAGACTGTTTGACTCTTCAAAGTCTGTTTACACTGTGTATGTGGGAAAAGGGAAACCCTAGAATACTTTTTATTGGTTATGCAAATAAGGTCTCCCAACAAAGATTCTTGAAGGATTAGTTATCATGGACTTGGGGAATACTATATATATATATATATATATATATATATAAACATATATTTATTTAAATATATATGTATATATATAAACATATATTTATTTAAATATATATGTATATATATAAACATATACTTATTTAAATATATATGTATATATAAACATATTTATTTAAATATATATGTATATATAAACATATTTATTTAAATATATATAAATAAATTTGTGCCATTTGTTTTTTTTATTTTTATTTTTTGCCATGCCATGTGGCATGTGGGATATTAGTTCCCAGATCAGGGATCAAACCCATGCCCCCTGTGGTGAGAGGGTAAGGTTCCCAGACCAGGGATCAAACCCATGCCTCCTGTGTGAAAGCGTTAGGTAAGGCCCTAACCATTGGACCACCAGGGAAATCCTGGGGGATACTGTATTGACAAGATGAGGACCTCTGCTGGGGAGAGTACTTCATATATGGTGGGAAAAGTGACATCAATGATGTTTTTCACTGTATTTGTTCATTAATGAGTCCATTCATTCAACCAGTATTTACTGAGCACTCACAACTGTGTGCCAAGCACTGGGCTAAGTGGTAGACCAACAAGCCTCTGCCTGATGGAGCTTCCAGGCTTCCTATAACCAGACTTATTCTGAAATAGCTGGAGAAGGCATACAGGGAGCTGTTTGAAGCAATAAGATGGAGCTCAGCCATAAGAACTCCTGAGAGAGCTATGTCCACTAACACAGTAGAGTTACAAGGGTGTAACAGACGAGTTTCAAAATGCCGTTTCTGAGAGCATCAAGCTTGGCAGCCTATAATTTTAGAAAATTCAGCTGTTTGCACAGAAGGGAGAAGGGTCAGAGAAAGGAGGCCTGCCAGGAGGTTGCTGCAACAATCCAAGTGTGAGGTGTCTAAAGCCAGGGCTAAAGCAGTCAGAGTGGAGAAGAAGGGTGTCTGTCTGAGTCATGTTCCAAAGTATCACTGGCTGCCTGGTTTAAGGAGGAAGAGAGGGAAAGAGGCAAAGGTGACGCTGAGGTTTCTAGCCAGAACAGTGACATATCTCTTGTGTGACTGTGAATCAAATTCATTTGGGCCTGGTTACTTTGCTCTGCTTACTTGCTTGAGTAAGAAGTTTATTCTCAGTATCTGGAAGAATTGAGAGTGGGGCCATTTGGTCTAAAATTGTGAAGTCACTTTTCCTTGGGCTTTAGACTGCCCTGGGGACTCTTTCCCACTTTCAGTGCTCAGCGCCTAGGTCCCTGCAGGTGGGGAGGTTGTAAAGGTCACTAACATGTTGGTGTGCGTTAATCATGTCTGCTCTGCCCTCATGCTGCATGCACGCCTCCAGCCAAGGTAACGATCGGTTTCAAGACTGGTGCTCAACAGTTAGCTTAGAGGGAGGGTGTCCAGGGCACTGGTGGGGACACTGCATGTGGGAAGGTTCCTCATCTGGAGGTTCAGGTGGACTTCCTGGAGGAAGCACCTAGAGAATGAACGTTGACTTGGCCAGAGTTACCAGGAAGAGGAAATAGCGTTTACAAAAACCTGGAAGTAAGAGAGAGAGGAATGAGCGGGTGATAAGACTTGGGATGCCTGGAAGGAGCTGTTTCTGCTGAGTGGCCAGGCTCCTCCCTTCTTTCCAGAGAGAAATGCAGGCCCAGGCCTCATTTACCAATGAGAGGTGGCCTGTGACAGGCTGGGGGGTAGAAGGAGCTCTTCCTCGGAGGCTGTGGTCTGCTTCCTATCTCCTGAGTGACTGTGTGACCCCCACAGAGTGGATCTAGGGGCCCTCAGTGCTTTCGTGAATGAAGTGAGGACTCCTGAGTGCCTGTCAGTGCCTCAGTTCTGAGGCTCTCTGAAATTATTTTTAAAGCTGAGGAAAAAAAAAAAAAAATCAAGCAACTACTGAAAACAGATTTCAGTCCTTATTAGGTTGCAGAATGGGAACAGAAACATAACCTGATATTGAGAAAGAATTCAAAGAACCATTTGAGAAGAAGCATCTTTGATATTGAGTAGATAAAGGCTCTGTGGCAATTCAAGTCAGTCCTGAACTTGAATTACCAAAAAGCACAAGATGAATCACAGGAGAAATCTGAGGAAGGAGAGAAAAATGCTCCTCAGAAACAAGTGGGCATTTGAGAAAAGGGACTGGGCACCTCCTCCCCCACCTGCTGCCAGGTGGGGTGAGTTTCTTGGTAAATATGGTGGCCATGGGCTGGCACAGAAGATGTTCAGGGTGACGAGGGCCACAGACCTGCGTCAGAGAGTTTGAGCTCCCAGGAGGGGCCACCCGTATCTGCCTGGAAGCTGTGGGGCACAGATGCTAGATGCTAGATGGGTAGGGCCTTCGAGACCAGAGGCTTTGTGGAACTGGGTGCCAGCTGAGCTGGGCAGGCCCAGCATCTGACATGTAGTGGTGTGTGTGTGGTAGGATGCGTTTGTGGGGGTGTGTGCTTGGAGTTGCCCAGGGACCTCTGAGGCCACGGGTCAGAATCCCTGAGGAAACCGGACAAGTGGGCCTGGCAGCTGACCATTTATCTGCCCTCCCTGCTGAGAAGTCACATTCTGACAAGGAGTCCAGCGAAGAAGAGGAGAATAGGTTTCTTCTACAACAGCGTCACAATATGAGCCAGGTAGAGTCAGGCGTCCTCATCATCATTTCTTCAACTTCATCTTCACAACAGCAGCAGCAGCCGTAATGTGCCGAACATTAAGCTAAGTTTGTTATCGACATTTTTCAAGCCTCACAACAACCCAGCAAATAGGTCTTATTTTTATCATCCCCATTTTATCCATTTTTCCTCCAGTGAGGCAATGGAACCTTAAGGAGGTTGAGCCTCAAAACTAGTGATGTGCAGACATGAGGATTCACATACATTTTCCTCCTTCTCTTCTGTGAGACACAATATGAATTTTTTCCAGTCCAAATCAGTTGTACCAATGTGCCATGTTCCCAGGAAAGAAATAATAATAAGCAAGGTTGTTTATAGATTTTATTTTAATAATTTAAAAAAATGATGTATTTGCATTCCTATAATTTGCATTTCTTTGATAATCAGTGAAGAGTACAATGTTTATACTATTTATCCTCCTGAGAGAATTGTCTTCCTTTTTTTTTTTTTGTCCATTGCTAGCTCTCTCATATCACAGATGAAGACAGCATAACCTGGAGAGTTTAAGTGACCTGTCCAAGGTCACACAGCTAGTTATTGGAAGGACCAAGGCCAGAACTTACCCACGGGCTCTCTTGATTGCTCTCTGCCCCATTGCCCTGGGCTGAGCTCCCAAGGCCCCCATCCTGCCACCTCAGTGGGGGAGGGTACTTGAAACTTCACTCTTTGCAGGGGCTGTCCCAGGGGGAGAGAAAACAGGAAGACAGCTCCTTGAAAAAAGCATCCTGACATGAAGTCCTTTCTACAAAGAGCCCTGGAATCTCTTCTGATGAGCAACAGGCCAACCTCTCAGACATTAAAAGCTAGTTTGTTTGGGGGGGAAAAAAAGGTACAAAGAAGAAAAACAGCGGAGGAGGTAGATAGCACATATTTAAAGAATTCTCACTGGAGATTTTAAAAGCAAATATAAAAACCAGCTAATAAACTGCCCATCACAACCGAAAGATGAACCCACCTGAGATCTCCCTGAGGCAGTTGGGACAAGAACAGCTATTCTGTGAAACCTGCTGTTTAAAGAGCACTGGCTGCCAGGCGCCATGCTGAGTGCTTCCGGAGGATTCTCACTTATGCCTCATGAGCACGTGATAAGATAGATACTGGTATTAGTATTACCGCCATTTTATAGATAGGCAAACAGGCTTTGAGAGGTTCAGATTTTTTTTCAAGGTCACACGATAAGAAGTGGCGAAGTTGGGGCTTGTACTGTGGCCTGAATCCAAGGTTTGCTCTTAATTGCTTATGCTACCAGATACCCTGAGGTCTTGTCTTAACCAGTGAGTGGCAGCAGTCCTCTGGCTGGCATGCGTGGGGACAGTCCTTATGAAGACAAATTATCCCAACCACTTTGAATAATGGTCTAGAAAACAGCACCCCAAAGACCAGGTTTTTCAAGACCGTTATTCAGTTTCAGTAATGGAGGCTCAAGACATTTCATTGTAGGTAACAGCTCAAAGCGTTGGAGCTGAGATGACCCAGACTCAAGCATTGAGGCATCTTGTCTCACCTGAGCTCTTAAAGTGAAGTGAAGTCGCTCAGTCGTGTCCGACTCTTTTCAACCCCGTGGACTGTAGCCTACCAGGCTCCTCCATCCATGGGATTCTCCAGGCAAGAATGCTGGAGTGGGTTACCATTTCCTTCTCCAGGGTATCTTCCAAACCCTGGGATCGAACCCGGGTCTCCCGCATTGGAGGCAGTCGCTTTAACCTCTGAGCCACCAGGGCTCTTACCCTTCCCCCATCGTGTGTGTGTGTGTGTGTGTGTGTGTACACACACACACGTACACATGCACTCACACAGTCACTTATACACCAGAACAGCTAAGAATAAATAGGTTCAAATAGCTTAAGCAAACAGTTGGCTGAAATGACAGGCTCTGAAGCTGACGGGCACTATGCCAAGGCATTCTAATTTCATCTCCACAACAAACTCACATCTCTCTTTTAAAGAGATGTGTCATTTTGATTTCAGCAGTCGAGGCAGGAGGTTTTTCAACGTGAATTCCTCACAGCCCTTCCTAAATAAAATGAAGAACAGCTGAGCCTTGTCTTGTCTAATGTATGGCTTTCCGTGGTACTTTTATGAGTGAGTAGCGTAAGCAGAGAGGAAGTAGCCTTTAAGAGAATCAGTGTGCCGCTGCTCTCAGCTGCCTAGTGTTGTCTCCAGCGATGAAGATTTATTTTATAAACACATACACAGTGCTTACTGTACAACAGGTGCTGTTCCAAACAATGTAGCAATAGTAACATCCTCATCACATCCCTGTGAGGGGGAAACTGAGGCAGGACGAAACCTAGTAGTTGTTCAGCTGTTCCCCACCAGGGACCAGTTTCATGGAAGACAATTTTTCCATGGACTGGGGAGGGGAGGATGGTTTGGGGATGATTCAAGCGCATTACATTTATTGTGCACTTTATTGCTATCATTATTACATCAGCTCCACCTCAGATCATCATACATTAGATCCTGGAGGTTGGGGCCCTCTGGTTTACCTGAAATCACTTAGCTGGGGAATTGGTGGAGCTGGACTCAAAGCTCAGGTAGCCTGACTTCAGTACCGGTTACTCGTGGGTAGTTGAAAATTACATTTTCTTCTAACATCAAGTCAGTTATCCTCATGCAGGACTTTTCTCACACAGAGAGTAAGCCTGAAGTTCATGCATTCCGTGACCCTGGAGGGGAAAAGAACTAAACTCCAACAAGCAATGGGAAATGAGTCAGAGTCTGTTTATTTTGGTGATTTATTTTGTGAGAGCAATCTGTTGAATGAATGAACAAGGGAAGCGTGAGCTTTTCACAGCTTCTGTGTGGCTACTCCGATATTTAATAACTCATTTCTTTTGATCTTCTAAGCCATCTAATTGAAATATCCCCAAGTTCAGATATTACGGTTTATAATTGGCCTTCAGCCCCTGTCTGTATCTGGCATGGTGGACTCAACTACATCTCACCCCTTGTGCGTTTGACCTCTTACTCTAAAAATAAGGGCCAGATGAATGCTTATATTCTTTATAGAACAGATGATGGTTTTACTGGATGAGTGTGGTTTATACTTTAGAACAGCTGCATGCATGGAAAGAAATTATTTGAGTAACGTGTTTTCAGACCTTGACACATACATTTGGCTTTAAATTCAATATGCACTTTCTCAAAAAGGATAAAAATGTAAACAGTCTTCTCATACACTATCCTGCACATCTGAATCCTGTGTTTTAATGGTTTCTCTTGTGACTCTGGTGTATAATTCACTGGTAATAGGAAAGGAGGTCCCATTCATTTGCCTCTTTGGAATGACATGAAAACTGTAGACTGTTAGAGTTGACAGGGGACTTGGAGGTCATCAGGGGTGACCCTCACCCCTTTCTTTATATGAGGATTCAGAGACCCACAGAAGTTTGAAATTCCAGGGCCCCTCTAGTCAATGGTGGTAAACATGAGGCTGGAACCAGGTCGCCTGACTGCAGGCCAACAGAGTTGGCCGAAGCTGAGATAAACTTTAAAAAGCTGGTCTCCAGAGGTTTTCTGGCCACCACTCCCTGCCTGACAGTGCCAGCCTCAGTCCCTTGCCAACACGAGGGATTGGCTATCTGTCCTCTGAGCCCTCAGACACCTCTTCCAGGTTTCAGACCAGGAGTCATCCCTTTTGTATATCAGGCCCTAATTGCCTGAACGCTGCGTTGGCCTCCTCACTGACAGCCCTGGTGTTCCTGATCACCTCCTCTCAAAACACATAAAACATTTTTAAGACATGTAACTATCATACCCAAAAGGCCAGTCTTGATGACATCAGACCTTTTCTAAAATACTGTTGTCCGTTTCATTCACTGATGTGTCCCAACCATCTGGAACAGAATCTGGCACATAAAAGGCACATAGTAAATATTTGTTTAATGAATAAATGACCTCATTTCCTACTGAATAAATGAATTCTTACTCCTTAGCCTAGTGTTTGAGGCCTTTTATCACCTGGCACTCATCTTTTCCCACCTTTCCCCATCTATCCTCTGTTAATTTAAAACAGCAACATAAAAGATATTCTTTTAGGCTAATGTTTTATGGAGTGTTCATAAGTGTCAGGCCTTTTCTAACCTCTTTATGTCCATTAACTCATTTAATTGGCACAAAAACTCTATAATGTGAGTGTACTATTATTAATGAAATTCTACAGATGAGGAGAATAAGTCACAGAGAGGTTAAATTACTAAGGATGAGGCACAGCTGGGATTCAGATTTGGGTAGCATGGCTTCAGACCCATGTACATAACCGCTGTGCTATAGTTAGCTCTCCTGTTTATTTTATTTTTTAAAAGAATTTTTTAATGTGGGCCATTTTTTAAATCTTTTACTGAATTTGTTACAATATTACACTGTCTCTCTTCTGTTTTTGGTTTTTTGACCACAAGGCCTATGGGATCCTAGCTCCCTGACCAGGGATCAAACCCATACCCCCTTGCACTAGAAGGTGAAGTTCTAATCACTGAACCACCAAGAAAGTCCCCTGTTTAGTTTATTTTTTAATTACAAATTCCAACAATCTAGAAATATAAAAAATAAAAAGTGACAATTGTCTTTCTCTCCAAAAATTTGAGATAATCCACATGTATCCTTTTAGATGGCTTTCTTATGTTTCAATGAATAGTTATATTATTTTAAAACTAAAATGGTTGATATTATACATATTGCAACTTGTCTTTTTCCTTTATTATTTTTTTGAGATTTTTTTTCTTCTTACTACACATACTGCTACCTCACTCTTTTTCACTGTTACCTACTATTCCATTGTATGGATATACCATAATTTATTTTATCAGTCACTGATGATGAACATGAACACTTCCTTAAAAAAAGGAACAGAGTTGTGATGAACATCACTATACTTTCATCTGTACAATGTTAATATCTCTATAAGTTTAGATTCCTAAAAATGTGGTTGCTGGATCTTAGGGTATATACACTTAAAACTATGATGGATATTGATAAGTGGCCCTCTGGAAATTTTGTGCCAATTTATTCTCCTGCTAACGGTGTCTTGAAGTTTTTGTGATTTTCCTTACTTCCGTGTACAAGTTCAGGAAGTAAACCCTAGCTCCCTTCCTAACAGTTCCCATCCTAAGAACTCCTATTCTCTGATCTTTATGCCTCTCTTTCTGTAGAAAAGTTATTTTGTCTTCCTACACTGTTTGGCTATAATCAAATCCTTCCTGACCCCTCTCTTCTTACCTGTGTGAACTCTGTCTCTCTCTGTCTCTCTTTCTCTCCCCCCCCCCACCCCCCCACCCCGCTTGGTTATGCAACAACAAAATAGAGCTCCTCATTCAGGCCTTGATTTACTGGTTACAACTTTCCTATCAGGGAACTTGGAGATTACCTAGAGAAGAGTGAACTTGAACTCTGTGTTCCTGACTGTGATGACGAGTCATGTGGTGCTGGTTGGAGTTGATGTTCCCAATCTTGCAGTATCAGTGTTTGGCTGTGTAGTTAAAGATGTCATTGTCATCTCAACCAACCTTATTTGAATACGTCCATGTTTATGATTAAGATAGGAACAGAGGGTTACAGTGGAAGGCAAGACTGGAGAAGTCTTTTAACTGATGAAGGGGATGGAAAAGGAGAGATAAAGGCATGATGCTTGCTGGACCCTTCCTTTGTGCCACCCCCCTTGCTTGGTGCTTTCAATACATTATTGAATTTAATCCTCCAGTGAGAATAGACTAAACAGCTTAGGAATGTTCTGTCTGGAAAGAGGAGGAGGAGGATGTGGACAGTGTCTAAAGTCATAATAGACTTCCTAGCATAACTACTAGGAAGAAGCAAAGATAGCCCTTGGAGCTAGAGCAGAACAAGTCTAGGACAAGACAAAGGTACTTCTGAAATTGGCAATTTAAGTGGTGCACTCTGTAGCCACAGGTGTGGTGCAGATGGAAACATAGATTTGTTTTTTAAAGGTTTTAGGAAACTACATAGTAATGGATTGCTACTGGATTTCTAAAGAAAATTAGAATTTTGAGGGTCCATACCATTCCTTGATGTTAAGGAGTCCAAACATGCTTTTGGCTCTAGTGTTCCTGAAAGTGTTAGTGGTTAGTAGTTAGCGGAAAGGTTAGTGGTGGGTAGAAGGAAGGCATTCTGGACTTTCTTCATCTCACTTTAAACCAGAATTGCTCTACTTCTCATCTTTTATAATTTCTCTGCTTCTCCATGAGATTTCACTTGAAAATATTTTTTGTTACAAAAAAGAAGTCATAAGTCATTTCATTTGATTTCACTGGAGATGGGCTGTGGGGCTAAGCCACCATGGCAGATCTTACCTGTGGATCAAGGCTCCACCGTTGCTTCTCTCCATAGCACAGGCTGGGGCCTGCTGGCCTTGTAGTCCATTCCTGACCCCGGTCATGGGAGGGGAAAAACGAGAAGGCCCATGCAGCAGTAGGAACTGTTCCCTGTTACTGGAGGAACAAACCCAGTCTATTTGTAAGCCCTCCCAGTCTGCACCCGACTGCCCCAGGCAAGGTGTGAGCTCAGCTGCAGTTGTAGTGCCTCCAGGACTACAAACTGCAAACCTGCTGTTTGCCCAGGAGGAGTCAAGGAGGCTTTGGCCTCAGCCTGACTCATAGGTTCATGCCTCCCCTGTGCTGTTCCCCAGTTCCTGCTTTAAGTCCTACTCTTGCCTGATGGTTCCCTTGAGCTCTGAGTCAGAAGACAAGGGTTGAAATCTCTGCTTGGCCATTTTGCAGCTGTAAGGTTTTATTTTATTCTGAACCTCTCTCTAAGCCTGTCTCGTGTATGTTTCTCGTGTAGTCCTGTTGGGCGGTTATGAGGATTGATTGAAATATGGCAAGTAAAGCACTTTGCAGAGTGCCTACGGTGAGGTAAACCCTGAAATGGGGGTGTCAGTGGTCAGAGTTGCTGCTGATGTATGTTATTTTTATGCCTCTCATCATCATTGCTAATATCCTGTGACAGACCTGTGACTTGGAGGAGACTTTGATTCCTGCCATGAGACCTGATTCTGAACCACTGATTCTCCCCCTGGACACCTTCCTGCTTCTTTCCAGTCCCACAGCTCACCTGATCAACACTGACTATTCTCTCCTTGTCTGTACTTGGGTTGATATCATAAAAGACAATACACAGGAATACACAATAACAACCCTCTTTGTGCTGTAGTTGCATTTAGAGAAGTACACTGTATCTCCAAAACACTTCACATAAATGGTTTCATATTTGATAGGTTTCCTTTTTTGAAATTGAACCTTTCAAGTGTCAATGACAGAGCCAGGGACTGGCTAGTGGCATAGAGAAGTAGAAACACAGATCCTCTGGTTGCCAACTTCATACCATTCCCTGCCATCATTGAGTTTACACATCAAGACATACTGCTTTGCTTTCTATTAATATATAGTTGTAAATTTTCCTTTGAGTCTGGGAGCAGGAAGAGCGTGAGAGTTCAATTCTGCTTCTCTGTAGTAGTGGCAGCGGTTTAGTCACTAAGTTGTTTCCTACTCTTTGCAACCCCATGGACTGTAGCCCACCAGACTCCTCTGTCCCTGGGATTTCACAGGCAAGAATACTGGAGTGGATTGCCATTTCCTTCTCCAGGGGATCTTCCCGACACAGGGTTTGAATCCAGGTCTTCTGCACTGCAGGCAAATTCTTTACCAACTAAGCCACCAAGGAAGCTCCAGCCATATTCTAATCAGCTGTTAAAACTGAGGAAAACTGGGTCTTTATGGAAAAAGAAACTTTTTTTCTTTGATCTATTCTTGTTCCAGAATGTTCTGGATTTATCCCAACAACAGCTGTAAAGATGTCTGTCAAGATTTTGCATTCCCAAAGGCCTGAATACCTGAGACAAAGAGAAAATACAGTCAAAAAATAAATAAAAATAAAATATGTAAACTGTTTTAATAAATAGAAAATATGCTTATAAGACAGACTTTCTAAGTAAAATCATTTTGCCTCTGTAACCAGTAGATCTTGCCATCTTAAGGGCATATTATGTCTCTTTGTGCCAAAAATCACAGGACCTTTCGTTCTTGTCCTTATGATCCACTGCAGTGCTCTATTCAGAGTTCTGGGATGGAGCGTTTTGTTTTGTTTTTTTTTGCTACTCGTTTGAAGTTCCTCAAATGGAGACACTTTCGGTTGCAGGTTTGGAGTATGTTTTCAAACCAGTGTAGAGCCAGGATCTAGGAGAACTTTTCACATAACTTTCGATGTTTTGGATAGACTCCTTTGACAAATCCTGTTTGCATTGCAAAAATTATGGAAGGAGTATAGACCCCTTCTAAAATTCATCCAGGAAGTAACCACCCATGTAGAGAAAATTTTATGCATAAATGTATATATCACAACAGCTTATATAATAGTGGGAAACAGGAAAACAACTGAAATTTACACTAATAAGAGAAGGTTGCATTACACTGTGGTTTGTTCTTGGGAGGAATTGTACAATGAAAGTGATATCTTTTAGTATTACAGAGAGCAATTTGATTGTTATGTAGAAAAAGAAGAAAAATAAATTGTATTTAATACAGTCACAATTAGGCAAAAATATATAGTGATGTGGTATCATGTGCGATCTTTTACTTTATTCTAATTTTTCTATATTCAGCATGAATTTTTATAATTGGGGGGAAATTTTTTAAAACTGAAAACAGAAGCATTGTCCTTCTTTGTAGGTATTCTTGTGTTTGTAGTGCTGCAAAGGCATCTTTGATTTTTCTAGAACAGTATTTCTCAACTTCAGCCAGTTTGGGGTTGGATAATTCTTTGTGGCAGGAGCTGTCCTGTGCCTTCCATGTAGCAGGATCATTGGCCTCTACCCATTAGATGCCAATAGCATGTCCTCAGTTGTGACAACCAAGAAATGTCTCCACATTTCCCCAAATGTCCCCTAGGGGCAAAATAACTGAGAACTGCTGTACTATAACTATGTACTGATACTCCCCAAATTCCCACCCCCTCTGTGGGCAAAGAGAGACCAGAGAGATGAGGGGCAGGAAAGAAAATGTCTGGAGATTGATCTAGAGGGTTTTGGTAAGGGAGTTATGCCAGAAACTTGTAAAGCATTAGGTCAGTGTGGTCAGGAAGAAGGGGTTGAGAGAGAAGGGGCTCCTGGAGACCCTTGGAAAGGGAGGCAGCTGCTGGGCAAAGCCACACAGGCTGAGCTGGCCTCCACAGCACACAGTTTTCAACGAGGAGGACATAGTGTCTGGCAGTCTCAGGGCCACCCGCGTCAGGGAGACCTACCAAGCCATAGCAGTGTCCGTTCAGTTGTGCACAATGATGGAGAAATCTAGGATTCATTCATTCATCAAACACTTCTTTGTGGCAATAAGTAGCAAGATTTCTTCCAGTTACAGAGTAGGATTCTAGGAGAGGACCTCAGCCCCTTGCAGGAAGAAATGGAATAAGGATAGAGTCCGAGCAGACTTGGAAGGACTAAGATTCCTGCAGGTCTGGTCACAGGAAGGAGGGAGAAGACTGACTTCCCAGCTAGGGTGAAAACAGATGCACTGGACTGGAGACTGTGGCGGCTGCACCAAAGAGCTAACGCTCCTTAAATCTCCCTTGACTTGGAGCAGGGTTGTCCTCATAAGTAGGGCAGCACAGTGCTCTCGAGTACATTAGGAGGAGCACAGCCTCAGATAAGGAGGAGGACTAGGCGAGATCGCTGAGGGCACTGGTGAGTCAGAAATGAGATCATGCAGAGTTGGTTATAGACTGAGAGCCTTTTCTATTTTTTCCTTTCTTTTCATATTAAAAAAAAATATGTTAGAGCATAGTTGATTAACAATGTTGTATTACAGACATAAAGAACAGACTTTTGGACTTAGTGGGAGGAAAGAGTGGGATGATTTGAGAGACTAGCATGAAAATGTATACATTACCATGTGTAAAATAGATGACCAGTGCGAGTTTGATGTATGAAGCAGGGCATTCAAAGCCAATGCTCTGTGACAACTTGGAGGGATGTGGTAGGGAGGGAGGTGGGAGGGGGGGTTCAAGATGGGGAGGGGGGACACAGGTATACCTGTGGCCAATTCATGTTGATGTATGGCAAAAACCATCCCAGTATTTTAAAGTAACTGTCCACCAATTAAAATAAATAAACTTTTAAAAAATTCTAGAAAACCCCCCAAAAACAAAAACAAAACAATGTTTTGTTAGTTTTAGGTGTATAGCAGAGTGATTCAATTATACATATATGTGTATCTATTCTTTTTCAAATTCTTTTTTCATTAAGTTTATTACAGAATATTGAGCAGAGTTCCCTGTGTTATACAGTAGGTCCTTGTTGGTTACCTATTGTAAACATCCTAGTGTGTACATGACAGTCCTAAACTCCTGATCTCTCCATCCCACATCTTCCCCCTGGTAATTATAAGTTCCTTCTCTAAATCTGTGGGGCTGTTTTTGTTTTATAAATAAGTTCATTTGTATCCTTTTTTTTAGATTCCACATATAAGTGATACCATGTGATATTTGTCTTTGTCTGATTTACTTCACTTCCTGTAATAATCACTAGATCCATCCATATTGCTGCAGATGGTATTATTTCATTCTTTTTGGTGGCTGAGTAATATTCCATTGTACATATGTACCACATCTTCTTTATCCATTCATCTGTTAATGGAAATTGAGGTTGCTTCCATGTCTCGGCTATTGTAACTATTGCTGCAATGAACATTGGAGTGCATGTATCCTTTTGAACCATGTTTTTCTCCAGATGTATACCCAGGAGTGGAATTGCTAGATCATATAGTAGCTCTATTTTTAGTTTTTTAAGGAACCTCCATACTATTCTCCACAGTGGCTGTACCAGTTTACATTCCCACCAATAGTTTAGGAGAGTTTCCTTTTCTCCGTACTCTCTCCAGCATTTATTGTTTGTAGATTTTTCACTGATGGCCTTTCTGACTGGTGTGAGGTGATATCTCATTGTAGTTTTGATTTGCAGTTCTCTAATAATTAGTGATATTGAACATCTTCTCATGTGCCTTTTAGCCATCTGTGTTAGACTGGGACCTTTTTACTTGGTGCTGTAAGTGTAGAAAAGAGAAGGCCAGGTTTTCTATAGGAAGGATCACTAGAAGCAGATCAAAGAATATGCACTTTTTGTATTTTGATGGGTAGTGCTAAATACCTCAGAATAACAGTATAACAATGAATGGGCAAAATACAATTGTGGTATTTTATGGTGCTTGAATAAAAGATTTATTATTTTAGAAGTTTATAAAGGTTTATAGATGTTGCAACTTTGTTTTTGTGGCTTGTTGTGGATCATATCTCTAATTTATATGATGTCCTGCCTGGAACACAATCCCTAATCATAAGATATTTTCCTATGGAAAAATGACTTGCTTTATGACAATCTGCTTTATGACATGCTTTCCAGAAATAATGCATGACAAAAAGTAAAGGTTGTCTATAAAGTTGGTGTTTGTTTTACCTATTTGTGAGTTATTGTGCTTTTGTTTTCCATAATGGCTGATTTATTTTCCACCCTCTACTACTATAAATGTATATTTAGTAAAGCTTGAAATACTCTTTTTTAAAAGTTTATGAAGCACAGGGAAGATGCATAGATGGATTTGTAAGTCGATGGTTCGGATTGAATACTGTATGTATCTTCTATGTCATGAAATAAATGCATTCAATTAGTTTGAAAAGTATGAAATTTCCATTTTGTAGCTCAGAACAATCAAAAATCATCAGTTTCATATAGTTCAGTCTAATAGTAACGTTGGCTATAAAGAAAATTTTAGTGAAATGAATATTGTGGTTTTTATTGCTTTCTTTAAAATTTAGATTTATTTCCCTGAAGACAGGGTTGAAAACTTGGATTGTGTATCATTCTGGGCATGGCTGGAATTCAACCAATTATTCTTGCTTAGAGTGATTGTTTCCATTGGAATGAGAGTTCTCAACCCTGGCTGTTCATAAAATCATAGTTAAAATCAGGGAACATTTAAAAGATACTGATGTGCCCCACGGTAGCCTGATAAATAAGAACCTTGTGGGGTGGGGTGGAGATGGGCAGGGCTCATGCCTTTTTGTTTCTCAGGTGACACTAAGCTACAGACAGGTTTGAGAACCACTGCACTACAATTTCACTTTACGGAGACTCAGCAAAGCTTTTCTATGCCTTAGATAAACAAAAACACAACACCACTGCTCCTGATTTATTTCTCCAACTTGCTTTTGGACCAACAAGGTCCAAAAAGAAACTATGGGGGGAAAAATGTGTTTACATCAAACCTGTTTTGATTTTCATTCAGCTTTTGGTTTTCATTCAACAGAACATTTATTGGATGCCTAGCATGGGCCTGGTCCTATGGCTGGGTATTTTGAGGAAATAAATTAATGATGAGTGAAAGAAGAGTTTGGGCCCTTTAAAAAGCAGGAAGGGGACTTCCCTGGCTGTCCAGTGGTTAAAACTCTGCACGTCCACTGCAGGGGCATGGGTTCGATCACTGGTCCAGGGAATTAAGATCCCACATGCCACATGGGCAAAAAAAAAATCAATAAACAAAGAGGGAAGGTTAAAAACAAAAATCAGGTGATTATATAAAGTGTCCAGAATAGGCACATCTGTAGAGATAGAAGGTATGTTAGTGGTTACCTAGGCCTGGAGAGTTTAGAGAAGAAATGAGGAGTGACTGCTCATGGGAGTGGGGTTTCTCTTTGCAGTAATGAAAATGTTCTAAAATTAGAAAGTAGTATTGAGCTTCCCAGATGGCACTAGTGGTAAAGAACCTGCCTGCCAATGCAGGAGACAAAAGAAACCAGGGTTCCATCCCTGAGTCGGGAAGATCCTCTGGAGAAGGAAATGGCAACCCACTCCAGTATTCTTGCCTGGAGAATCCCATGGATAGTGGAGCCTGGTGGGCTACAGTCCAGAGGGTCACAAAGACTTGGACATGACTGAAGCAACTTAGCATGATGTTTGCACAATTCTGTGACTATACCAAAATTCATTGGTGGTACACTTCAAACGGGTGAATCTCAATAAAACTGTTGTTGAAAAAACTAAAAAGCCACAACTATGCTTCACTAAGAGGACTTCACACTAAGTGAATTAGGAACAGCAGAGAAGAAACTTTCCTCTCCACCCATTCCTTTCATATTTGACAGAGCTTAAAATGGGGACAGTAAGAGAGCAAAATGATGCAGAGCCTGCTTGGAGGCATTTAGTTCTCACCTATATTCCAGGTAGCATCTGAGTGTACAGGGGAAGATGGGCCAGAAGCTGTGCAGAGGTCCTGGGACATCCAGTGGGTGAAAAAAGACCAAAACTCACTGAGTCCCAGACAGTGTTCTTTATGCTTTATGTATATGATTAATCACCACCCAATATTCCCATTTTACTTCAGTGAAACTTGGGTGTAGAGAGGGTAACTGTCCCAAGGTCATACAATTATTTCTAAGAAGCAGCCTTAAGACTTCCTTAAGGAATGGGTAGGTTTCTGTTAGGAATGTGAAGCTAGAGGTATTGAGTGACAGTAGAGCTGAAGGCTGTGGTGTGCTGAGGGGGATGGAGAATAAGCAGCTCATTTTGGCAGGAGCAGTGGGTTCAGGTAGGGTGATAATGGAAAATGATGCTAGAAGGATGGAAGGAGAGAGGTTATTGAGGAGTTCTGGTGACCATGCTAAGGCATCACCATTGAAGATCATCAAAGCAAGGCCATGTGGAGTCTTCTTGGTGCACATGTGTGTGTGTATCTGAATGGGTGTTTCTCTGCATCTACTTACAAGCAGCTATGAACGTATTGTCTGGCACAGCACCTTGTTCCTTGCATGACTCCAGGTCTGTGATGGGCTCACCACAGGACCCAGAAGCCCACCTGGCCCCCTGATGGTCCCTGGGGAGCAGCCACCAAAATAGAAGTCATAGTGATCTGGGAGAACGGAAAGCTACCATAGGACCTGCCTTTAGAGCATAGATTCTTTGCTGTGATAGCAAAGTCTCAGCCCAGGGGACCTCCTCAAGCCCAGAATGTTCAGAATGTTTAGCATCAAGTCTCCTGGACTAAGAGGTAAACTCTCCAAAGGGAAAGAAGAGTCTGTTTTCAACTGACCCCCTCACTCTTCACAAAATGGTAGCAAGTTGGGTTTCCAGCCTTTGTCTCCCTTCCCTCTGGGACGCACAGGGACCAGCAGTGATGTGGCCACAGCAGCAGAGGAGGGATGGACATGCAGCCTCTCAGGCTGACAGTCTGTTCCTCAACCCAGATCCACGCTTCAGAGCCAGAAGCTTTTTGTGCCCAAGAACACATTTCTCTCTGCCGTCCTAGCTCAGCTCTGTCCATCTTGGGACTTAGTTCCTTTGTAAATGTTTTTTCATGATCTCTCCCTGGTCTGACTTCAGTCATGCTTGGGTTTTTATACCAAGCCTTGTAACACCTCACTAGCAGGTATCTTTACTAGTATGGTAATCTCCACATCCCCTCAGATAATCAAGGTGATCGCAGTGCAGCTCTTTCCTTATTTCTTCATCCTCAGACCTTACAGTAGGTTAATTCTGGTGTGCTCTGATTTTTTGCCCTCACATGATTCTAGGCACGTGGTGGCCACCCACATCCCAGTGAAATCAGCCTGTTCCCAAGTACTTGAGCCTCTCTCTTCTCACTTATTATCTCCTGTCTCATCCTATTAATTAACTTTCTCTATTGCCTGCCCTGCTTTCACGGTTATCCCTGATCATGTAAGAGACACTCGATGAAGCAAAGGTGAGTTATTGATTAATCAGTAAGCACTTCACAGAGAAGTGACAAAGAGCGATAATTGTTCTGATATCCAAAACCAGGGCGAACCATGGAACATGCTCATCTCAGACACACCATCCTTGCTTCTTTTTTTCCTGTGCCTGCCTTCCTCTCTGCATCTCCAACTTCAAAATTTTCTTCATGATTCTCTCCTTACCAAATTCGTACCATACCTACAGACACCCAATTTATTTTTCAATTTTTCTTGGAGTATAGTTGCTTTACAATATTGTGGTAGTTTCTGCTGTAGAGTGGAGTGAATCATCCATAGTGAAAGTGAGGTCGCTCAGTTGTGTCCAACTTGTAGCAACCCCATGGACTGCAGCCTACCAGCCTTCTCCGTCCATGGGATTTTCCAGGCAAGAGTACTAGAGTGGGGTGCCATTGCCTTCTCCAGAATCAGCCATAGGTATGCACATATCCCCCTCTTTTTTGGATTTCCTAACTGTTCACTGTGTGGATCATTTGCTATCTATGTTCTACATACCACTCTTAACTTTTCTTATTCCTCTGTCTTGCGTCTGAAAATACTATGATTTCTTTTAAACTTGTGTGTGTGGCCTTTGAATGATTTTGGATGTGGGGAAAGGATCCATGGCTTTGGTAGGAGAAGGTTGCCAAGTCTTCCTTAAGAATTCTTAGGAACACTTGCAGGGCAAAATGTGAAAGAGCAGATGACAGAACCTGCTGGAGGGGATGAATGGAAACCAGAGTTAACCTGGCCAGGGACAGCCATGCTGAGTATACTCCACCTCGTAAAAGAGATCGCCATAGTTTCTCCATGGCTGCAAGGGGAAGAGCTGACAAGAAGGAGTGATTTGGAGGGAGGGCATTGAAAGAAAAGAAAGAGCTTCTGATATCATCTCCATACCCTGACTCTCTAGAGCCTGTTCCCGAGCCAGTTCCCTCTGTGTCCCCCATGCCTAGCACATCCTGCTCACTATTGGAACCACACAAGTAGGTGTTGAGAGGATCCTCTGTGGCCTGGTGCCAGGTCCCCATATGTGGTCCTTCTCCTCCCATCATGAACACAACAAATAGAACTCCTTCTCTCTTTCACACACATAAAGTGGATGGCTGAACATGGTTTGGGTTCTTGTAGTGAGGGCACAAGATTTTGATAGAGGAACACAGGGATTGAGCCTCTCAAGGAACAAAAGGTGGCCATGGATCATAGAACCCTCCAGTTGAAGCCTCATTTGCTTCTGAAAAGCACCCACCCACTGATCATCTGAGGAAGCTACAGAAATGTCTAGGATTTACATGGAGTACAACCCCCCCCCCCCACAAAGTCCCCTTCCTCCATTCAGCCCTACATTCACATTTTTCAATTCACATTCCATCAGTTCCTACCTGCTCACCTGGAAGTAAGCCTCGGTGTCCTCACCCTCCTCCAGTGTGCCTGGCCATGGACTCATGCCACACGCTAGCCACATCATCTTTATTTGCCCCTACCTTAACATACTGGTAATGTCCAGTAAATACAAGAGCCAGTTTCAGCCAAGAGCCAGTTGAAATTGACTCAAGGAATAGTTCATGAATTTCAACTGTATGCAATACAACATACCCTAAATCATTGTAATCATGGAGGGTACAAAGGAGAGAGACTCTTGGGACACTCCACAGTTGATCCCAGGGGGGTTGGTTACAGCTATGGCTAGTATTTACACTGTTGTTGACATTGTCTTTGGTTAGGTACAGTCACATCTGCATGGTGTCCTTTACAAAGTCTTAGAGAATCACAACTGCATCCAGTTGTTTAGGGTTCTCTCAAATTGAAGGACAATAGTGTTTTAGATTGTTGTAAGAAGCCCAGAGACTCTGGAGACAGAGAAAGCTCTTTAGTCTACTTTTCGCACAATAGAGCTTCATAACATTATTCTGTATATCATCTTTTTACCAAAACACTGTCACCTGTTTCTGTCAACAAAAGACCTCTTTGTTTTGATAGCCAAGGAAAACCTTAAGCTCAGTAGAGACAACAGAACAGGCTTTTAAAATGACAAAATGTAAGGGCTAAAATGCCTTATTTTTGGAATGTAAATTAGAAACTTTTTTTTTCTTTAATGTGACTGTCACCCTCAGTTTTGATCAACTTTAGGTTTGTTTTGTTTTGTTTTTAATGATATCCATGGAGTTCTTTGGAATGCCGCTCAGGATAACCACAGCTTTTTTATCTGACTACAGAGTAGTCATAAGGGAGGTGGGAGATGGTGACTTTCCCACACCCTTGAGCCCTCTGAAATGTTGTCTTTGACCTTCAGTTTCTCTGCGTAATCCTATCCCTGAACATATGTGCTCCGACACACATGTAGCTGACAGCCTCTGTAACAGGGCAGAAATTCTCTATCTGGGGATGAGACAGAGTGCTCTTGACTCTTCTCCGTGAACTGGAGTACAATTCTAATACATTCGCGTGTTTATTTCTCTGTAGTTCTTAATATTTTGGAACCTTCTCAGAGGCTTTTTTTTCCTCTGCTGTCTTCCAGAGGTAGAGAGGAAGGTCACGTTTCCTTCAGAGCCTTCCCATTTCCATCTGGCTCCACACCTCCTACTAGACAGGAAAAGTCTTAACCTGCAGCCCGTCCCGTGGGGTGCCTCTGTCAGTGTTACGCTGTGGGGATGAATGAAGCCCATGGTCTCTCTTAGTCCAGGTTGGCAGGTATGTTGGGCACTTCATTCCTTCCCTTTGGTTTTTGTTAATAACAAGGAAACTACCACATTTAGGAAATCTTAGACGTGATCATCTCTATCCCCTTGGTGAGTTAAGATGAGATTGGGTCTTGTTTGATGTTGCATCCTTAGTGTTTAGCATGACACCCTGAAGAGGTGATAGGTGTCCTCAGGCATAGGAAATATAACCCTCTAGCTGTAAACCTTTTCTTTTTTTTCTATTGAAGGCAGTTCCATGGTAGTTAGCTTAGAAAATATGTGTGAGAGGAAACAGTTCTGGGCTCAAATGGCATCCACTTGTAAAGACTCAGAAGGACCCTGCTTATCTCCCCAGATTCGTTGCCCATTGTCTTAGCTCCAATAGGGAGCCACTTTGTGCATGGTACTCCTTCTGTCTAAAACATTTTCGTCCCTCTTATCTTACTCTGCCCTCACCTTTGCCTGGCTAGCTCTCTGTCTTTAGGTTATGTGTAGATGTCACTTTCTAGGAGAAGCCTTCCATGGTCTTCTAAGACCTTCCTCTGTGTACCTGAAGCACATTGTATTCACACTATTGCAGAACTGCCTGCCATCAGAGAATTGCCTACATTCTGGCCTACTTCCCCTGATGCTTGGAAACTTTTCTTGAGAATAAAAACGGTTTTATTCATCATTTTGTCTCTAGTTTCTGGAATGCTATTTGGCACAAAGTAGGCAGCCAGTAAATATTTGTTGAGCAAATGAATGATTGGTGTCCAAATAAGGAAGTTATTCATAGGCATAAATACCTTCTCCTTCAGAAATTTAAGTGCAGCCAGAGACTTTGTGTCTGCCCTGGCTGCCAGTTCAAGCTTCTCAGAGGATTCCCTTGGGTGAGCGCCCCTGCCTGAGGCCTGATTGTTGCAGAGACCCTTCAGGCTGCCTTCTGACCTGACTGGGCTCTTAGTGACTCCAGCTCCTAGAGACTCGGTGGTCTCTATCCACCCACTGCTGCCTAGTCTGCTTGCTCTACCTGAAGTATGCTCCCTAACTGGCTGTTGAGCCTGATTCTACCCTCAGATGAAACCTGAGAGTCTATACAGCTTGTTATAAACAGCTCTCAAGTCTACTTGGTAGCATGAGGCTCTGAAGTCAGTGTCATCGTGCCTGCAACCAGCTCAGCTAGTCAAGGCCAGCTTACATTGGGTCCTGTTGCTGAGGGTGGGTCCAGTGTTGGCTCAACCACTGAGTTCCTATTCCTTGGCAATGAGGGGGAGGAATGTCCCTAGCTTCTCTCCACTGACCATTCAGTTGGCTCCCATCACAGGAGAGACTTTCAGGAATTAAAGCCCTACAGTTTTCTGGTAGAAGAAACACATGCATTCAATAATGACAAACAGTTGGCCGCTCACAACTAGAGGAGGGTCTCAGTTTGCAGATCATACTAGTCAGTACTGCTCCCTTATTCCCACCTTCTTCCGTTGCCCATGAATTGAAGCTCAAAGGATCCAGATCAAAAGGGGAGAAAAGAAATAAGAGTGGAGGAGAGAGATGAGAAAAGGAGAGCAAGTGAAGAGGATGGGAAGACAGAGCAAGGAAAAACGGGACACGAGTTAATAGGAATCACAATAAAAAATAAAGCATAAAAAAGCAAAACAGGGGACATGAACTTGGGGAGGAATAAAAAATTGTGGAGTGAAGAAACTTTGGGGACCCAGAGAGAGCTGGAGAAGACACCTCCAGGAAAAACCTGGAGAGAAAGAAGAGAGCAGAGAAGTGAGAGGAAGGAAGGAATCTAGGGGGAGAGAGGACTCATGCTGTAATTCCCATGTTACCAAGAGGATTATTAAGAAGTTCCCACTTATTGAATGCCACCTATGTAACCAGGCGCTGTGATAAGACTTTGCATTTATAGCGTTGCAGGTGCACTTGCCCATAACTGAGCTCAGAGTCTGATTATTCATGGAGCTGTGGACCAGAAAATGCTCAGACATCTCCACATGAGCTCACATTGAGGAGGCTGGGCAAACTTATTCCTGAGCATAGACGAGGCTCCAATGCCTTGGGAGCACCATGAATAACAAAGAGGGATAGGGGAAGGGGTGATAGGTGTTCAGGGTGGGAAGTTGTTTCTGGTCTTGGAGTCAAGCAGGCATGGCCTTAGAGCTCTAGAGATTCAGGCATGGATGCTATTCTGAGCACTTGGATCCTCCAGGGCTATGTAGTTGGAGAACCCATAGCTATCTTATCTCCGTTAATCCTGGTTTATAACAACCCTGTGATAACCTCCATTAAAGAAACACAAGCTACTTGCCCACTGCTACTAGGTGGTGGCACTGGAAGTCCAACAGGATCACAGGGTGTGAAGACCAGGCTCTTTCTCTCCATCCTAAGGCATCTGCTCTTTGTCCCACCCCTGGTGGTCAGAGCAGTGTGTTCCAGGAGGTCAGCCTCGGGCTGTCTTCAGGCAAAGAGGAGAAGTGTTGGTTGGTCCAGAAGCAATGACCTGGGCAGAAAGGGGCCTCTTGGAGCCATCAAGATAGATGGTGCCACTGATCCTTTTGATCACAACAAACTGTGGAAAATTCTTAAAGAGATGGGAATACCAGGCCACCTGACCTGCCTCCTGAGAAATCTGTGTGCAGGTCAAGAAGCAACCGTTAAAACTGGACATGGAACAACAGACTGGTTCCAAATAGAGAAAGGAGTCCATCAAGGCTGTATACCGTCACCCTGCTTATTTAACTTAAATGCAGAGTACAGCATGAGAAATGCTGTACTGGAAGAAGCAAAAACTGGAATCAAGATTGCCGGGAGAAATATCAATAACCTCAGATATGCAGATGACACTACCCTTATGGCAGAAAGCAAGGAAGAACAAATCAGGCTCTTGATGAAAGTACAAGAGGAAAGTGAAAAAGTTGGCTTAAAACTCAACATTCAGAAAACTAAGATCATGGCATCCCGTCCCATCACTTCATGCAAATAGATGGGGAAATGGTGGAAACAGTGACGGACTTTATTTTTTTTGGGTTCCAAAATCACTGCAGATGGTGACTGAAGCCATGAAATTAAAAGATGGTTGCTCTTGGAACCTAGATAGCATATTAAAAAGCAGAGACATTACTTTGCCAACAAAGGTCTGTCTTGTCAAAGCTATGGTTTTTTCAGTAGTCATATATGGATGTGAGAGTTGGACTATAAAGAAAGCTGAGTGCTGAAGAATTGATGCTTTTGAACTGTGGTGTTGGGAAAGATTCTTGAGAGTTCCTTGAATTGCAAGGAGATCCAACCAGTCCATCCTAAAGGAAATAGTCCTGAATATACATTGGAAGGACTGATGCTGAAGCTCCAATTCTTTGGCCACCTGATGCGAAGAACCAACTCATTGAAAAGACCCTGATGCTGGGAAAGACTGAAAGCAGGAGAAGGGGACAACAGAGGATGAGATGGTTGGATGGCATCACTGACTCAATGGACATGAGTTTGAGTAAACTCCAGGAGTTGGTGATGAACAGGGAGGCCTGGCATGCTGCAGTCCATGGGGTCATAAAGAGTTGGACACAACTGAGCGACTGAACTGAACTGAACTGATCCTTCTGAGTTGAGCAGAGGAAGGGAAGTTAGAAGCTTGTTGAGTAGGGATTCAGTTGGGGCTCAGGAAGCAAACAACCTAGCCCTGCAGATTGACCTTGGTTTCATCCACCTGTTGTGGACACAGCAGCCTGGAGCCACAGGACTTCAGGAACTTTCTTTCCCTCATAGCTTCCCATGTGCATAGCTGAGCAAGAACGCTGCCCCAAGCCTCTGAGCCAGGGCAACACAATCTAGAGGATTTGTGAAAGTTTGTTTTTGTCTTGCAGGGGCTTTGTCCCCATGTGATTCATTAACTGACCCGCTGCTCCTTAGAGCTGCAGGGAGCCTGGTAGTTCAGGCCTTTAAATCCCTTCTGTCGACCTAATTCACAGCCTGACATCACAAGCCTCCCAACATAATCCATTTGTACTGATTTGATTTTTTTTTTTTTTTTTCAAGAGGCTTCCTTGGCAGCCAGGTTTTCTCATTACGAATATGATTCATCTGTATGGTAATTCCCAGTAGAATTAGTATCTCAGACATGATTCATCCTGGGAAATATTAAGCCAGAAGCATCATTTCAGAAAAGCCTGGTGCATGCGTAGCTGCAGGGAACTTCTGCAAGAGATGCTTCTTCATGAAAATAGCATTTGTCAAGTTGGCCCTGTCCTGGACTCTGAGGCAGGGGCTTTGGGGAAACAGAGAGACATGAGCACCTCACCCCTGCCCTCAGGAGCTCACATTCTAGAAGGCAGATGACATGGATGTGCATGTTTATGGGATGGATAACATGAGAAGTGCAGTCAGAAATGAAAGGTAATGTGGTCTCATAAAATATCAGGTTCTCAAACTTTAGCAGGAATTAGGATCACCCAGAGGGCTTGTTACAATGCAGATTTCTGGGCCCCGACCCTAGAGTTTTGGGTTTAGTAGGTCTGAGGTGGGGCCCAAGAATATGTATTTCTAACAAGTTCCCAGGTGATGCTGCTGTTGTTCTGGGCACCACACTTTGAGCACCTGCTGTAAAGACTTCAGTGCTTTCACTCCTGTTCCCTCTCTTCACTGCTTGCAAGGGGCTAGGCAGTGTGCTTCCTGCTGGGGACTAAATGTGGACCAAAACTTGACTGCCATCCCCACCTGGGGAACTCAGAGCCTGGAAGGGGAGTAAACAGCGACTTCCCCAGTCTACAGAAAGTACCACTATAGAGTTTTGTATGGGGGCAGCTGGAACTCAAAACGATGATGTTTCCTGAAGCTGGGGGAAAGCTGCTTGGAGGAGGCAAAATCTGAACGCAAGTGTAAAATGCGGATGGAAAGAAGATATGTGGAAGGGCATTCATTCCCAGCCTTTACCTTCTCAGATTATCAAATGTCCTGGGGCATCCCCTCACACTCCTTCTTAGACATTTCCTGCAGTCACAAAGTTTTGACTTCCTACAGAAGCGGGTGGCATAGCTCTGGTTAATTGGCCTGGCCTTAGCAAAGTCTTTATTTTTGGCTCTGTGGAGCTCTGTTTGGTCAGTGTCTCGTGCATGGTCTGAATATTCTCAGTAGAATGGAATTCTCTGCACAGGCACTTGAATGGAATGTAGAATGAAGAGCAAAGGAAGCAACGGGCTTGCTACCAAATTCCTTCTCCCCATCCCTACCACTCCGGTCTCCAGGCTCCCTCAGCTACCACCCTCCAACCCATAACAGCCTCACTGTTTTTGTTGACTCTTCAGGAAACTTGGTGGTTTTTATGTCATTGCATTTTGTGTAGACACACACATCCATCAGAAATCAAGCTTCCAGCATCTCAACCTTCTAGAACACTGCTTCTGGATTCCAGAATTTAGGAAAGGGGCCCATGAGACCAGTAAAAGGGCTTTCCAAACCACAACTCTCACACTTGATTCCTTGAGGAAGGCTCCGGCATTGTTCCCCAGCCTATTAACTCTCAGTTTGCACAGTTCAGATGACCATGGTTATTTGTTTTTCCAGCTCAGGCTACTTTAAGAATCACATTATGGGGATTTTAAGGGTGCTGTTAGAAGTGGATATATAGTCGCTAGTGAGAAATGACAGATGATATTGAAGGAGAACCCTGATGAGTGAGATACTGACTATACGCTGTATTCAAAACTGATGATGATCTAAAAAAGAATGAAATGATGCCATCTGCAGTGACATGGATGGACCTAGAGATTGTCATACTGAGTGAAGTAAGTCAGAGAAAGACAAATATCATATGATATCACTTGTATGTGGAATCTAGGAAAAATGGTGCAAATGAGCCTATTTCCAAAACAGAGTCACAGATGCAGAAAACAAACATGGTTACCAAGGGGGAAGGTGGGGAGAGAGAAATTGGGAGATTGGGATTGACATATACATACTACTATATATAAAATAGATAACTAATAAGAACCTACTGTATAGCACATGGAACTCTACTGAATACTTCATAATGACCTATATGGGAATAGAATCTACAAAAAGTGTATGTGTGTATATGTATATATGATTTACTTTGCTATGCAGCAGAAACTAAGGTAACATTGTAAATCAATTATATTCAAAAAAATTAATTTAAAAAGTATCATGATCAAAATTGTCATTAAAATTAAGGTTAATTAATATCCTTTGTCCTCCATTTAAGAAAGCTGAGACGTATTGGTCATCAAACAGTAACACTAAGAGGGATGTAGGGATAATGTTAGCTGACCCCTTCATGTTAAATGTAGAAAACTGTGGTAGGGGGTGTGTTTCGATCATATGACGGAGTTTGTCTTTTTTTTCTTTTTTTAATCATTGTCCTCATGCATCTACCATAGTCTCTGTAACTGCAACTCAGCATTTGTTGAATCCGGAAAGTCCCTATTGAATCCATATCTGTTTTCTTTAAGCCCCATGATTCTTTTAAATCATCATTTTCATGAAAACTCAGGATGGAGACTAGATCTGATTCAGCATTCTCAACTCTTAGGAAAATCAGCAAATGATAATGGGATAATGTTAAACTATTGGTGAATTTCTCAGAACAGATCACATTTGTGTGCATGCTCAGTCACACAGTTGTGTCCGACTCTTTGTGACCCCATGGACTGTAGCCCACCAGGAATTTAATCCATGAAATGGAATTTAATGGAATTAAATTCCACCATGGAATTTAATCCATGGAATTCCATCTAATCCATTGAATTTTCCAGGCAAGAACACTGGAGTGAGTTGCCACTTCCTCCTCCAAAGGATCTTCCCAACCCAGGGATTGAACCCATGTCTTCTCTGTCTCTTTCATTGGCAGGCAGATTCTTTACCAGTGAACCACCTGGGGAGCCCCTCAGATCACATTTGGTTAGTAGCAATTAAAGCCTCATCTGGTTGCAGCTTTTCTGAATGCTTTGTAAAGATTTGGTGCTATTTCATGTGACTTCTGTATCTGATGTTCAGCACATACAGGTGACAATACAATGTCACCGGTGGTTTAGATGAATCCAATAAGGTCATGACCAAAAAACTATCATGACCAAAAAACTAAAGGATTCTAGCCAATTTCTTGGTGAAGATATAAAAGACCTTCATTAATTCTATCAAGAACTATTTATTGAGAAGCTGTAATGCCAAAACTTCCAGACCCTGGCGATCGAGCAGTGAAAAAGTAAATAAAATCCTCTTGAGGTTGCATTCTAGAGGGAGAAAACAGACCATAAAGAGAGGCGGCAGGATTGCTACTGCAATACTCACAGTAATCTCGGTTCCCTTTTCAGATTTTGAAAGTATGATTCCACTGTCTAATGGTCAATACCATTGTTATTGCGAATTCAGCTGTTGGTAAAATTATCATTACTTTGCATCTGCTCTACCTTTCTTTCTAGCTTTTTTTTAAAATTGGAGTATAATTACTTTACCATTTGTGTTAGTTTCTGCTGTATAACAACATGAATTAGCTATATGTATACATATATACCCTCTCTCTTCCCTCCCATCCCACCCACCCTCCCTCCCACCCCTCCCATCCCACCCCTCTAGGTCATCACAGAGCACTGAGCTGAGGTCCCTGTGCCATACAGGAGCTTCCTACTAGCTATCTACCCCTCTCTAAAAAGAGCTTTCTTGGACAACTGCAGTATAGGATTCTCTAGCTGTTTGGTTTGGTGGCTCGCAGTGCTGGCTTAGAGATGCAGAGTCCTGATGCTGAGTCAGGTGTATGCACATTAGTTCCTTGTTTTTATGTGATGGTAATAGTAGGACCTCTTTCTTGAGCTGTTCTGGAGTTTCAGTGAACTCATGTCTCAGTGCTCAGGGCCTACTTCATTTTAAACATTCATTAAATGTTGCAGTGATTGCAAGTATTATTGTGTATGTGTGTGCTCATCACTTAATCGTGTCCAACTCTTTGAGATCCCGTGGACTGTAGCCTGCCAGGCTCCTCTGTTCTTGGGATTTCCAGTGTGAGAATACTGCAGTGGGTAATCATTCTCTTCTCCAGGGGTCCTCCTGACCCAGGTACTGAACCCAGGTCTCCTGCCTTGGCAGGCAGATTCTTTACTGTCCCAACCACCAGGGGAGCCCACAAGTATTACTGTTAAGGGTCAATGGACACCTAAGTAACAAGCCTCCTTCTTGTTGAAAGATTTCGAGAGATATGCTAGCAGATCTTAGAACATTGTGATTTTCCATAGCTCTGACCCTAGAAAGAAAGCTTTTGGAACAGAGCAAGTACAAAATTGACTCCCCTTGTCAAGCACTCTCTTGGACCCCAGTAGAAGTCAAGATAAGACAAAGCCCTTTCCAGCTGTACAGAAGAAGGAGCATTCTTCCTGGGTGAGTGCTATGGACCTGATGTGCCTGGCTGCTTTATGCCTTTCAGTGCTCTCAAGTCTTTGATTTCATCTCCGTCTGAATTACCCAGCCTTGGATGTTTGTTTTATTTGGGTTTGGATCTGAACTCCATGTCCCAGTGTTGGTTTCTTGAGTCACAAGGAACTTCAAATTTTTCTGAAGTATTGTCTAAGGACTGCTCGCTTTTATGCAAGTAACTTCGTAATGGTGAGGTCATGCTTCTCAAACGCAGCACCTGCTATAGTGGAAGTAGTGTAATTCCATGGAGAGGACCCACTCACAGTTCACAGTGGTGGGTAAACATAGGTGCTATGGAGGGCAACATTGATCTATAGCTCTTTATGTAAATCTTTTTTATTGAAGTATAGTTGATTTACAATATTTATATTAATTTATGTTTATGTTATGCAAATGTACATATAAAGACAAATGCTTTATATTTATCTCAAAGACAAATATGTTATCATTTCTACATGGAATCTAAAATATATATATAGATCTTAAAAGTTCTAAGAACTCCACAATGGCCAACTATAAAAATCTTGACTCCTTTCCTTCCTTCATTCCCAGTGACTTTAGCAAATCCTGTAGAATCCGTATCTGAAATGTATCTTGACTATTTATAATAGCCTGCAATTGCTAGCTAACTTATTTGATTTACTTGTTGACTGTGTGCCTTCCTCCAGTAAAAGTTCTTTTTGCATATTTGCAGAGTTCTTTTTTGTATGTTTTCAATAAATAAAAATCAATCATTGGATGAGTGGATAGACACATATCTTTTTACCAAGATTGGATGCCCTGTTGTAAGGTGCTGATTTTATATCAAAAAAGATATTGACCCATATAAGGCAGTAGTCTAATTTTCAGCACCTTCTATTACCACATTAATCAAGTGAGATAAAGTTTATATATTTTTTCACCTTGTAATTCAAACTACAAATCTCCATAAAAAGGAAACATATTTGCTCATTCATTAGTCATAACTTGACTGTTTTCCAAAGTACTTTAGGGTGACCATGAAAGGAATTATCATGAATAAAAACTATAACAACTGCAATGTTAACATCACTTAACACTCTTGCCAAATAACAACATTTTCTTGAATCCCGTTGTTTGGGTTTTGGGTGTGACCATGTTTAGTGCAATGGATAAAGGGGAACCACAGAGCTGGACAAACCCAATTTCAGTCTTGGCTCAGTCTCTTACTAGTTGTGTAAGGTTGACTGTCTCACTCTGTCTCTCTAGGCTCACTGCCCCCATCTGCAAAATGAATCAACCTCGTAGGGCTAGTGTGTGGATTCAGATATCATGCAAGGAAATGCTTATCATTGCCTCTACCACATCGTCATTGTGTAAGTTGACTTTTGCCACCTGCCGAGGCATTCCCAATGCTTCCTGGTTTATATAGCAGTCATTCATGCAGCTCGTGTACCTGTGAATTCTCTGGACGGTTCTCCTAGTCTGGATGAGCGGATCTTTGCTGGGCTGTCTCATGTGTCTGTGATGGCAGGTGGACTAGCCATTGGATGATCTAGGAGGGATTCACTATGTGTCTGCCTGTTGGCAAAGTGAAAGAAAGTGAAGTCGCTCAGTCATGTCTGACTCTTTGCAACCCCATGGACTATATAGCCTGCCAGGCTCCTCCATCCATGGGATTTTCCAGGCACGAATACTGGAGTGGGTTGCCATCTCCTTTTCCAGGGGATCTTCCCAACCCAGGGATCGAACCCAGGTCTCCCACATTGCAGGCAGACTCTTTACCATCTGAGCCACCAGGGAATCTGCCTATTGGCAGGCTATTGGCAAAGGTGGCAGGAATGACTCAGCCGTGGTCTGTCATCCTCCAGCAAGTTAGTTCTGGCTCCTTCACTTGGTAGTTGTTTCAGAATTCCCAAAAGTGGCAAGAGAGAGCAAGCTCCAACACTGAAGACTTCACTGGCAATACATTTACTGAATTCCCATTGATTAAGCAAATCCCAAGACTGGCCTGAAATCTGTGAAGTAATAATGTATGGTCATTTTTGTAGTCTATTGCAATCATCCTTGTCACCATCATCATAAAAGCCAGTATTTGTTGAATGTTTATTAAGCAGCTGTTCCAGTCCTAGTACTGTGTTTATCAAAGCTTGTAATTCTTACTACAACTTTATAGGACAGATAATATGTATTATATCTCTATATTGGAGAAAGGGAAACTAAGACACAGAATGGCAAAGCAGCTTAGACAAAGTCATACGGCTGGGAAGCAGAGAAGCTCAGACTCAAACCAACACTTCAGAGCAACACTCATAATTACTGTTTTATACTGCCTCCTTCTCCCATTCTATTATAGGTAGAATTTTCAGTAGTTGCTTTTTTTTTTTTTTTTTTAATGGATGATCTAGTAAGGGGTTATTGCCTATATTTTAACATGTACCCTAGGCACTTCCATATCTTTGAATTCAGCTTATCAAATATTGGTATGAATGACATGTGTTAGTCCAGATCATGGTGGGACCTGTAGGTATCTTTCTGATCCTTTGTGGATGGGGTGTTAGCCGTAGTGACAGCAGCTCAGGGATGTATTCTTAGAACTCTTCATTTCTTCTTTCTTCAGACAAGTTGGAGGGCTTGGAAACAGCTGGTAGCAAGGCTGAATAACTACTTAATATATCCAAGTGTGTGCATGCATACTCAGTCATTTCTGGCTCTTTGTGACCCCATGGACTGTAGCCTGCCAGGCTCCTCTGTCCATGGGATGTCCCTGACAAGAATACTGGAGTGGGTTGCCATGCTCTCCTCCAGGGGATCTTCTCAACCCAGGAATTGAACCTGCGTCTGCACTGCAGGCAGATTCTTTACCACTGAACCACTGGGCCTTTCTAGTCGTATTCCTCTGCTAAAAACAAACACATAGACCAAAAAAAGTGAAGGGCTACCCATCTCTGATAGATTAAACCTCTCTTCTTGACTTTCAAGGCTTTCCTTTGTCAGGCCAGCTGACCTTTTCAATTCCCCAGTGATTTCCCTACACTCTCTGCTCTTAATACCTGCTCTACTCACTGTCCCCAGGACACACTGTTTTCCAGCCTCTTCACCCTTACTTGCCATGTGACTTGCCTCCCTCAGCTGCCCCAGTTAAAGCCACGCTTCTTTCTTTATCTTTAGCTATCAAATCTCACAGTGGGTTCTCTTCTCTGAACATCCAGATTGTTTACTTCTGAAGGACTCTTTGAGACTTAGTGTGTTGGAGACTGCCCGTATGATTTGGAGCTGGGAGAAGAAAAGCATGTTCTGAGCTCTGCAACTCTCTACCCCTGTTTGTCCTCACAATACACCCAAATAAGGTTAGGATGACATTATCCAGCACGTAAGAGCAAGGGTATAACTCCATCACACTGAATTTCATAGACTGTGCTGGGTGCTCTGTTGTTATACAATCACCTGATGATTGTTTAGAGCAGGGTCCATTCTCTTCTTGCTCAGTGCCAATGGGCACCGTTTCTAGACCCCAGACTGAACACTTTGTATGCATTGTCAGGGGGGAATCCCAGAACATCTCTAAGAATGGGCATTAGTATCCTCTCTGGCTGGTCAAGGCAGAGCTGGGTGTACAACCCCACAAAACTGATCCCAAAGCCTGGGCTCCTTCTGTCCCAGCACAGCATCTCTGTGGCCACCAGAAATTTAATGACAGAATTAAAGTTAAAGATTCCACACTCTGTCTTCAAATGAAAAGTATATACCAGAAAGCAGAGGAAGGCAGAGTGGAAATCTAGTCAGGGTGTCATCACAGACTAGTTCAATAGGGGTCCTTTTGAGTACCCCGGCATGCTAGTTAAGGTGAGTTTTGGAGTGTGCAGCATCCCAAGGGTGCGTGCAGAGTCTGAAGGGCATGCGAGGTTCTTCCCTTCCCTCGCCACTCATCGCTGTCACCTCCACCCTACCCTGAACTTTTTATCTGTTCACCCTCCTTGTTAGACTGTGAACTCTTGGAGAGGAGAAGCTGTTGTATTTACCAAGGCCTAACACATAACTGGTATATAAACACAGAAGAACAATTTTTTAATTTGATGCATCAGTTGTCAACCAAGGCATGGTGCTCAAGGTAGCATGATGCAGACAACACAATATAGTAAACATTTATTCCACTGTCAGAAAGCTAGATTAACTCACCCTGTGTTATCTTTCTTCTCTGGCATTTATACATTGCCAAGAAGGCTCTGGCTTCCCAGAGACCTTGACAAAACCCCATACCTCCCGGATATAATGTCAGACCTCATAACTTTCAGGTCTCATTTTCTAATTAGATTGTGAAGTCCTACAGCACAAGAGGTGTCTGTTAATCTTCGTAAACACCTCACATCTTTCAATGCAGTGCCTTGCACAGAGCAGATCTACATAAACGCATGTTGAACAATTGCACTGAAATGGATTGGAATTATGGCTGGGAAAATGTAATAATCCAATCTCTTTGAGATAATTCTTGGTGAATTCAGGTGATGAAGGAAAGAGGAAATCAGGATAGTGGCAGAGGCAGAAGGAAGAAAGGAAGGAAGGAGAAGTGGGCAGGATCTGTCATCTTATTGGATGTGGGGGTGAGGGAGGAAAAGGAGGGGAAAAAGGATTCAAAGACTTTGATCTAAGCTGATGGATTGAAAGCTTATAACCAAAAAGGGAATATAGAAGTTCTCCTGCCCCTTAACCCACTCACCCTTATTTCATTTTGAGCATGAAAGGAGGATTCCTCATGAATGTCAGTCTGAAGGGTTCCTTGAAGATAGACAGCTCTGGGGGAGTCACTCAAGAGAGTCCAGAACGACAAATAGGAAAGGTATGCCCTTGTCCCGCTGTAGATGAGCTTTGCTCTGATAAAGAGAAGGAGGAGAAATTTGAGCTGAATATATTTTTGGTTGGTACAAGTCGTAAGTGCTCTGTTTGATAGCAGGGATGTTTGAAGGACCTATTTCATAACTGCACATAGCTTTCCCAAATAAATGGTGTCTGTAGAATGTTCAGGTTAATGTATGAGCCCAGTGTTCACGAGTGTTTGCGCTTAGAGCGACTGAGACTTCTTTCTTAATAAGTCATCTTGGCATTTTGTCAACAAGTTAATTTGCTTTTCTAAGAAACTAGATTAATACTTCCTGTACTTTGTGCTATTCACAGATCTACAGTGCAGTGAGGAGGGGAGAAGCCACAGAAGAAACAATTAGATCTCTTCTCCATTTCTTCGCCAAGCTCCCAGCCTCCGAGACAGCCCATGAAAGGATCAGTGTCAGTCCGTACTTAAAGCAATGTGTCCGAGACACGGTGTGTGAGTATCGTGCCACCCTGCAAAGGACTTCCATATCTCAGTACATCACCGGCTCTCTCCTGGAAGCCACCACATCTTTAGGAGCAAGAAGCAGCCTCCTCAATTCTTTTGGAGGATCCACGGGACGAATGATGCTGAAAGGTACTGTCTGAAATTTCACTTTTAACTCTTCATCATTGAATGCAGAAAAGAATCTGAGCTAACATTTATGCATCTCCTCATGGAAAATTGAGTCCACTTATCAACAACGTTCAGAAAAGGTAGCTGCTTTAAAAGAATATAAAATGATAGTCCTTTACCAAAATCCCTTAAGGTGTAAGCATTCTGAATAATGAACATTAAGATTTTGAAATTTCTTTTTCAAAAGAAGTAAATGACTAAAAGGCTGTGTTTAATTTTTTTAAGTTATACTAATAGATGATTTCTCCTAGTGGTGGTCTATGACAGATGTCAATTACTGTAAAAAAATAAAAGTAAAAAAGCTCGTAAAAAAGTGTAGTCATGTGGTCACAGTGAAAACCAACTGTTTCACTCAAAACAGAGTGGAATAGAGTTCTCTCGCCTACACAGAATTAATAGGTTCATGTTGACCAGAGAAGCTAAAGGCCATCTTCCAGCGACCCCCATCTTAAAAGACAAGATAGTCAGAAATACTGCTAAGAAATTAAAACTAATGGAGAATGGGGTCTCTGCATCAGAACTTCCCAGCTACTTCCCACAAGTGGCAGACAGGCAGGTCAGAAACGGCTGTGCACCAGTGGAGATTTGTGCACTGCACAGCTGACACCACCCACTTGGCATCCTTCCCTGGCAGGAAGCTGCCAACCAGACGGGGACCATGCAGAGCAGCGTTCCACTGCTCAGGGGCTGCCAAGAACTCTCTCTGACATCCTGCCACTTCTCTCAAGGAGAGGCCCTCTCATCCCTCCACAGCAAGCCCCAGACCTACGACTATCACACCAGTGGTCTTCCTCCTTGACCTTCAACCTCCCCTACCCCACCCCACCCCAACGCCCCTTGGGAAGACCCTAGAGGAGGTCCACACCTGTCTGTGTACCATGTGGGTGCCATGCTGATTTGTTTTCTAGTGTCACCTTAACTTTTGTGGATCAGTTATAAATCATGAATGAAGAAAAACACAAGATGGGGACCACTAATCCCAGAGACTAAAGAGGAGAAACTTAGATTCATATATGTTTCATTCATTCAGCATACGTTTTTTGAGCCCCTGGGTGCTGGGTTGGGGACAAAACATAGCCCTTACCCCCATGGAAATTGTTGAGAAGATCCCCTGGAGAAAAGAAAGGCTACCCACTCCAGTATTCTGGCCTGGAGAATTCCATGGGCTGTATAGTCCACGGGGTTGCAAAGAGTTGGAATCAACTGAGTGACTGTCACTTTCACTTTTTCACCCATGGAACTTGTAGTCTCTAGGTACTAAGGGTTTCCCCTATCCACAGGATTCAAGATTTCTCTATTCTGATGCAGCTCCTGGTGACTGCCAAGCTTGTATTCTCCATCAGTGATCTTCCTGGGAATTCGAGTCGAAACTGACATATAGAGTTGGCAGAGCTTCAGTGCTTGTGACTCTATGTGAGGAGCTTATCCTGTGTGTTAATCAGGCTTTTGTATCAGATACCCACTCTGTGCCAAGCAGTGTGTAGGCCTTATGGGAGATCCTAATAACATACAAGTCAGTTTTCTTGCCTTTAAGTTTTTATGATCCTAGTGAGCCAGCCAGATTTGCATGCACCAACTATTCAAAGAAAAGACTGCAGAGAGTTAAATGCCAAATAATGTGGCAGTGACTCTAAGAGTTCAGTGTTTGAAAGTAGAGTTAATGGTCCATGTGACAAATGGTTTGGCTGCAAATGAACAAAGTCAATAAAAGCCACTTTGTTTCTTCTCTATTAATTGCAAAAGGACAGATTTCCAGGCTCCCGAAATGTGTGTTAGTTCCCAGGCAGGCTGCCTCCAGTCTTACACAGACTTTTGGGGAGAAAAAAGGAGGCCATTAGTTAAGGTGTCTGTTGCCCTGATAACAAGTAAGTTGATCTCCATTGCTATTTGCACTTTCCTGTTCATATCAGAGCTCTGAGATCAGCATTCCTATCTCTGGGACTTGTTGGATCATCAGCTAATGAGTGATCATTGAATTGGGTTTTATGCAAGAGTTGGGAGTTTCTTTTAACTTTCTGTTTTGTACCTCTTTAAAGGTTTCTGATATCCATCTGCAAGTAGTTTCTGCTGAATAATATAGTTAGCAGGTTGGCTTCAGCTCCAAGCTAATTTCTGTATCTCTACCTTGCTCTCTTGGGAATCTTTTTCAACTTCAGTGCTTCCTCCCATGGGGTTTTCAAAATCTGTATGTGCTGTAGTGAAACATATGGTTCTTCAACATGCAGTGGAATGTAATACATCTTAAAAAACCATACATGGCCATTCAAAATCATGGAGTGTTTAGGGAACCTATAGGTTCAGAATATTGAGTAGCTGGGTCTTGAGCTCTATTGGCCTCATGCTCCAGCAGGGGGTCTGGACAATATGCTTGGCTGCTATGCCACATTTGTTTTATTGTTCACTATGTGTCCTATGGCATTGAGCAGGCCAACAACTTTCAGCTCTGTGTCACTAATGAAAATCTATGGGAAGTGTGTAACATACTCAGTCTCCAGGTTATAAACGGCTCATGTTCCAGAGTTCATTTCTCAGGAGCTGTGTGGAACTCAGAATGCTTTCTGGAGAAGCAGTATTAAACATTGTGATTTGGTTCCAGACTTTAGTCCTCAAAAACCTCTTTAACCCACAACACAGTTGAAATCTACACACTTCCCATGGAATAGAGAGAAAAACACAATTATTAGAATACTGAGCATCAGCCTCCAGGAAAAAAAGTGATACAAATGAGTTAAAAGGCATTTGTTGTTGAGGGGAAATCATTTTAATTAAGATGAGTAGAGTTAAAGTAAAACATCATGGAGATTTTGTAAAGAACTTTGGGCCATTTCAGAGATTTTAGATGTTGGCATCTATAGATCTGTCATTATGGTTAATTATATTTTGAAACTCATATCTAATGTGAAAGATTCAGAAAATTATTATCCCAGTAACTTTCTTTTCTTTTAATGAGAGGCTTAGAAATGGAATGAAGATGGGAAGAGGGAGGCAGGACAGAGTTTGTAATTTTTTCCCAGAGGGAAAAGGTAAGGAAAAGGGTCAAAAAGAATGACCTTTTCCATGAGAGAGATCACATTTAAAGTGGATTAAATCGAGTTGGAAAAGGTAGGGGGAAAAAAAGGAGGAGGGCGAAAAACAAATGCTATATGATTCCTTTTGTGTGGGGTGCTTAGAATAGTCCAAATCATCAGAGACAGAAAGTAGAACTGTGGTTGTAGGGGCTGGTGGGGGGCGGGTTTGGATGCGGAGTTACTGTTAATGGTACAGAGTTTCGTTTTGCAAGATGAAGAATTCTGAGGATGGATCATGGTGATAATTGTGTAACAATATGAATTTACTCAATACAACTCAGCTGCATGAAAAATGGTTAAGACGCTAAATTTTGTTATATACGTTTTTACACCAATGAACACACACTCACAAGTCAAAGGATTTAAACAGGAGGAACACATTATGCAGGTCTTTAGTGCCAGGCCCATTAAGATGTTAGAAAGAACCAAGTTTGTGAAAAAGAAATGTGAAGACAGCTTTCCAGGTGACCTGCAGGTGCCCCAAGTCAACTTGTCTCTTAGAAGTGGTTATGATTTCAAAACGAGGGTTGGAGCTGCCTCTAGTAGGTGAGAATAGGAAGGGAAAATGTCCAGCCAATTCCTTCATTACTCACAGGGCATTCCCAAGTCAGGACTTGATAATGTCAGGGTTGATTGGCCAGAATTCTGCAGCTTTGCAGCATTACCACAGTCCACAAGATTCTCCTAACTCTCCAACATCTTCATCAGTTTGCACCCCTCCAGTGGTACGAGTAGCTCTAAAACATCAGCCGACAGTCAGTTCATTCCCGGTTTTCTGCCTTCAGGACCAGTGAGGATGGTCTGTCTGCTCAATGGAAAGTTTGCCAAATAATGAGAAACATTTTCTGATATGAAGCATTGATCAGCAAGGGTACACTATCTCAAAAAATGGAAAATGGAGAACTTACTCCATCCTATCTGGGACTTCCACTAGTTGAGTACAGTCAAGATCCTTCTGCTTCCCATCTAATTCCCCTCTTCCTCCTCCCCATTAACCTTTCTAGAATCCCAGGACCAGCCCTGTAGAGCAGTGGCAGCCAAGAGTTCTTGACTTCAATAATCAGGAAGACGTTTTCTAAATCCATTGCCTACTTTTCTTTTTTTCCAATGTACTCCCTACTAAAAATTACAAAAGCAAGACAAAGACAAAAGGGAGAGAAAGGAATGAAATAATTGATAGTAATGTAAAGCACTGAAATAGCAAAAGTTAAAAAAAAAATAGCGATAAGGAAGAGGATTTTTCAATATAAGGCGGCTGTTTTCAAGTGTACATTTTGTATCAGCTTGTTCCTAAGTTTGTAAATCAAAGGATTAAATATTTACATGTAACTCGGACAAAGCAGAGTCACCCATATTTAAATTATGTAGTAGGAAATGCTCTTTTTTTAACCAGTTTGGGCGTGTGTATGTATAGAATAGTTATTAATAAATAAAGTTATTCATCATAGATAGACTATAAGTAGAATATTAATATGAAAAGAGAGGGTTTCCCTGGTGGCTCAGATAGTAAAAAATCTGCATGCAGTGCAGGAGACCTGGGTTCCATCCCTGGGTTGGGAAGGTGCCCTGGAGGAGGGCCTGGTAACCCACTCCAGTATTCTTGCCTGGAGAATTCCATGGACAGAGGAGCCTGGCAGGCTATAGTCCATGGGGTCACAGAGTTGGACTTGACTGAGCAACTTACACTTTCACTTTCACATGAAAAGAAAAAGTACCCTGCAGATGTAATATTCTTATTTGAAAATGGGGAATATTCTATTTCTGATAGAAAGGTCTAATAATTTTCAGCTTATTTTCTTCTACTGCAAGAAGTATATTCTATTTGTCTTTTTCTAAAGTGAATAACTTTGAGTATAAAAATAGGAAGACCTAATAGGAATATACACACACACATTTGAACTATGTGATTGTACCTCATAAATAATTTAGTTTATGAAGGCTGTCTTGGTTGACTTCCTCATAATCAAAACAATTACCCTTTACATGCCTACCAGGCAAGGGAAGACATCTCCATGGTTCTAATTCCAAGATTTAAGTGTATTTAAATCTGACTTACTAGTTTTGTGACCTTGAGATTATTTTCTTGATGTTAAAGTATGCTTTAATGCAACTTGGGGTATGTTTTTATACCAGTTAATCAACTGAGAAGTATTTATTCAGTGCCCACTATTGTCTAGGGTGGTGTCATCTCAGAGAAGAATGGAAAGATCACATCTGGAAGCCTTCAACTTGTAAGATAATATTTCTCACTCCAGTGAAAATGTAATAATAGGTTTCAGGTTTAATGAAGTAGCCCTTACTGCCATCCTAAAAAGATTCACAAAGTTCAAGGCTAGTCAGTTAAAGCTGGGGTCTGTCGCTCATGGGGCCAGAAAGCTTGGTGGGTGCAGGATGAAAGCCCTCTGCCTTGGGATACGTGTGGCCAGGCATGATACAGGAGTGTGACTTCATGTCTAGATGTGACCTAAACCTGTGCAGGTGTTTCTGATGAGTGTGACTCCATACCCCTGCTTATAACCAGGGGGAACATCTCCAAGGCTCCAGGGCAGCACGAAATCATCAACCTCAAATATTACCAGAGATATGATGCTTCTTGAGTCAAAACAATCAAGTGTATTTTGGAGGAGGAGGAGGGTCAAGCAGAGGAACTAACTTTTTAAGAAAACTTTTCCAAGCTGACATCCTTATTACTGTTATCTCTGAAGTTGTAAACTCTCTCATCTGTAAAGAGAAAGTTGGGCATAGGGAAGGATTGGAATTAGAATCATAGTAATAGTTGTGAATATTTTTTTAGTTCTTGCTGGGTGCCAGGTATTACTCTGGATGCTTCACATGTTTGACTTCATTGAAAACCATTCAGTGAGAGAAAACCAAACCAATGAGAGAGGTACTATTTACTAATGAGGAAACTGAGGCCCAGAGATATGAAGAAACTTGCTAAAGAGTGCATGGGTAGTCTGTGATAAAGTCTGTGCTTGAACTCAGGCAGCTTGTTGAGTCCTTATTGTGTTTCAGACAATGCACCAAGTCCTTTATTTGCATTATTTCATGTAGTCCTTTTGGGTTGACTTGTGTCCCTTGAAAGAGATACGTTGAAGTTCAAACCCCAGATCCTATGATGGGACTTTATTTGGCAGTAATATCTTTGCAGATGTAATCATGTTAAGATGAGGTTGTTTTCTGTTAGAATGGGCCTAAACCCAGTGAATGGTTTTCCTTATCAGAAGAAGAAACAGGCAGACAGACCATGTTGGGATGAACACCATGTGATACGAGAGGCAGACATCAGAGTGATGCATGCAAACCAAGGAATGCCAAGAACTGCCAGCCAGCAGCAGCCACTAGAAAGAGACAGGAAAAAATTCTTACCAGCGTGTAAGAGGGAGCATGGCCCTGCCAACACCTTGCTTTTGGACCTCTAGCCTCTAGAACTGAAAACAAAGTTCTGTTGTTTTAAACCATCCAGTGGTGGTGTTTTGTTAGGGTAGCACTAGGAAACTATGACAGTCCTTTTTTGGCAATCCTGTAAGGAAGAAATTATTAGTGCTAGGAGACTAAAGCCCACAAGGTTAAATGACTTGCCCAAGGTCATACAACTAGTCAGTGTGTGTAGCCAACTCAGATCAAGCTTCTCCAGGGCCTCTGGTCACAGCTGTGATGCAGACATGTTTGCAGCTCTCCAATGGCACTGTCCATTTCTGCTTTGTTTTCATTGATCATGGATTTTTCTGGTCTCAGTCTCTAATATTCATCCTCCTCTCCCTTGAGCATCTTGCCTGACACAGGACCAGGCACAGAGCAGACAGTCCATACACTTTCATGGATTCCAGGGGCAGATGTGTTCATAGAATCAAGGAACATGTGATCATTGCTCTTTATCACATTTAATTGAATGAGATAATTTTAGAACCAAAGAAAGAAAGCACTAATTTTCACTGTAGGCTGCACTAACCTGTCAGACTCATACAAAATGCAGATACATTCAGTAAGTTTCCAAGCTAGCACAAAAGTTATTTTCAGTGTCTCAGAAGGTACTGTCAGCACAAGGTCCTGGAATAGTTACAGAGCTATCTCCAGGGCCTTCCTTGCTCCCTGTCTGAACTCTTCTCCCTTCTTCCTCAGACACGTCTTGCCTCTGGGGGTCCAGAGCCCCCTTGACTGTATCAGCCCATTTACTCCTCACTTGCTACCCCATAAAAACACAATTTTCTTTTCTTTCTGTAGTGGATCCTAGCTTTGTGAAGAGAGGGATCTGGTGGGTTGGAATAGAGACCTGGGATGTTGACTGATGAAGGAAACTCCCCTGTGAGCATCAGGGACAGATAGAGGAGCCAATGGTAACTGGTAGAGGAAACAGCACCCAGGTATAAAGACATGAGACAGGAAAAGGCACAATGTGTTCAGGGACTGCTGGTCTACCATGCTGTTATGGCCAAAGTTTGAGGTGCACCGGAAGTAAATAGGAAGGTATGGGGCAAGAAAATAGGTCTCCGGGGGACTGTAATTCATGATAAAGAGCTTGGATCCTACCTTGTGAGTAGGAGAGACACAGAAGGGTTCTAAGGAAGGATGTGATGTGATCAGATCCTTTAGAAAGATCCCTCTGGCTGCAGTGTGGAGTGGGGCTGCTCAAAGCATCATCTTTAGCCCACCTGCATCAGAATCGCCCAGCCTGAGTGTCCACAAAATAGCTTTCCTTGGCTTCATCCCAAACCTACCAAATCAAGAGTCTCTGATCAGGAATTCCCTGGCAGTTCAGTGGTTAGGACTCCATGATTTCACTTCCCAGGGCACAGGCTCAATCTCTGGTTGAGAAACTAAGATCCTGTAAGCTATGAGGCATGACCAAAGTTGCGGGGGGGGGGGGGAACCATGGCCAAAGGGGGAGGGGGAAGAGCTAGAATCTCTGATACTTCAGGTGAGAATGCCTGATGTGGAAGGTGGATGGAAGGAAAGAGTAGTGAGAACTGGAGGCATTTAGGAGGAGGCATTGCTAAGGCTCCTGAGAGTCCCTTGGACAGCAAGGAGACCAAACCATTCAATCTTAAGGGAAATCAACCCTGAGTACTCATTGGAAGGGCTGATGCTTAAGCTGAAACTCCAGTATTTTGGTCATCTGATGCGAACAGCTGACTCATTGGAAAAGTCCCTGATGCTGGGAAGGATTGAGGGCAGAAGGAGAAGAAGGTGTCTGAGGATGAGATGGCTGGACGGCATCACTGAAGCAATGGACATGAACTTGGGTAAACTCTGGGAGATGGGGAGGGACAGAGAGGCCTGGCGTGCTGCAGTCCATGGGGTCAGAAAGAGTCAGACATAACTGAGCAACTGAACAACAGCATTGCTAAGGCAGTGTCAGGTACTGCTGGCCCATTGTAATCTGTAAAAATTACAAAAAGGCCCCTCTTCATTCTCTCCAGGGTGATGAAGCCTCATCCCCACATACAACATTTAGTGCACAGCATGTAGACTCAAATCTCTCTTCCACTTGGGTACAGACCTTTGTACAGTGCACAAAATTGTCCCCTGTTGTTACCATTAGTAATATATCCTTCCAATGTTGGTAAAAGTTAATTGAATTGTTGCATCATATGCCCATCTATCCTTCCCATTGCATCAAGAAATCAAAAAGTTAAGGGTTGGTTTCCACTGGAAAAAAAAAAAAAAGTTAAGGGTTGGTTAAATCCTAATACTAAATTCAGAAATATGACTGGTGAGGACAGCAACCCCAGTCAGTCACTTGGACTTCCCATATTTGTTCAGTTCAGTTCAGTCGCTCAGTCGTGTTCCGACTCTTTGCAACCCCATGGACTACAGCATGCCAGGCTTCCCTGTCCATGACCAACTCCCGGAGCTTGCTCAAACTTATGTCCTTTGAGTTGGTAATGCCATCCAACCATCTCATCCCCATATTTGAACTGATCATAAAAATTCCAGGTCCTAGGTCCAGAAACTCTGAGTGGGCCATGTTTCAGAAAACCATTTGCAAGATAGTTATTTGAAACTCTGTACCCAACAAAAGCAACTAGATTCCAATCCTTTCCTCCAAAGCTTGCTTATTGCATATAACACTGAACTCATAACTCTTTTAAATCAAGAAGTCTTAAAATATGACTTTTCAATGTCAGTAAGTAAATGTTCCCCCCAGTCAACCTGGCATAAGAAATCATTGCATTGATCTTGAAAAAGGAAGGTTTAGAGAAGGAGAAAGAGCAGTTGGATAACCTTGGGGCAGTTAGGAAATACATTTAAATTGAAATATAAAGAGAGAAAATTAAGAATAGTATTTAAATCAATTAAAAATAAATAAATTTATAAAAACAGAAAGCACAGGAAGAATAGTATTTAAAGCTGAAACAATACAGTTATCAACAGAAAAATAAAACTAAAAAGATGTAATTTGCAGTGATGGGGAGAATGGGCCAAATTTCTCATCTTCCATCGAGATGATTAAATACACTATTCTTGAAAGGGAAGGGAATTTTTTTTTTTCAAATGAGATGCAAATCTTTTCTTTTCATCCTTAAATTGTACATTTATTATTTATTTATTTTTGGCTGGGTTGTGTCTTTGTTGCTGCGTGCAGGTTTCTCTAATTTTGGAGCTGTTATAGTTGCAGCGCATGCTCGGGCTTCTCACTGCGGTGATTTCTTTTGTTGTGGAGCATGGACTCTAGGGCTTTCGGGCTTCAGTAGTTAGAGGGCATGAGACTTAGTTGCCCTGAGGCATGTGGAATCTTAGTTCGCAGACCAGGTGTGGAACCCATGTCCCCTGCATTGGCAGGTAGATTCTTAAGCACTGGACCATCAGGGAAATCCCCAAAATCTTTTTTACAGTTAAAAGATAACTGTCAAAGAATAGGCACAGAATCATGCAAAAATGATTGCCTCCAAGAGAGGCCTTTTACTTGTCACCTCCTACCCATTTATATTGTTTGAATGTTGATGTTCTTGTCTGTACCACGTGACTAATGGTTAAAAAGAGGCATTTGGAGCCTGTGTGCAAACTTTGATGGATTCAAGCCCCTTGTCTCCAATGATACTGTTTTCTGAAGCCATTTGGGGCTCACATTCAGATGAGAAGGGGGACAGAGGCTTTGCTAAAGTAAGTGGGGAGAAGGGCTTAGAATGAATAAGAAAAGTATTACTGGGGCTCTCTTTGTCCTGTTAATTGCTTCATGGTTAAAAGAAATTGACTGGGAACATCATTCTGTCTTGAGTTTGAGTCTCGATTTCAACATTATGCCATCTTGAATAGGTGACTTTACTTCCTAGGCTTTAGTGTCTGCCACCATAAATCAGGAATAAAAGTGAGAACTTCACAGAGGTATTCTGAGGACTAAATGAGATAATGTATATAAATAACTGAGCAAAGTATCTGGCATCTCTCTTCGGTAAATGTTAGGTTGATGATGTGATGCTGAGGATGATGAGGGTAGCAATGATGATTGCTGCCACCCTTACCAGCCCCTTGAAATGCCAGCCTTCCACTGTTCTTAATTCAGGTGCTCTGCTCTTAGCTCAGTCTTAGATGCACACAAACCTCCAGGTTTCCCTGGCTCTGGACTCAGAGAAGTAGTATCTTACGGGACACTTGAGAGCTTGTTTGGAGGTTTTAGCAGGGGAGCGCAGCTTCTCGTATACCCTTGACCAAAGACCGGTCCTCCTCTATCAGGGATGGTCGGCCTCTTTGACCGAGCATGCGGCTTCGGGAGGGACGCACATGGAGCGGTGAGGGAGGAAGGGGACACCCGCCTAGCCAGCCAGATCAGCCGAATCAACCCTGGCGATCAATGGGGTGACAGATGTCGCAACCAGATTGCCCTGACATCCTTACAGGACACTTGAAAGGAGGTATCTAGAGGCTGGATTCTGCCCCTTTGTAAGGTTTTCCTTAGGGTTCATGCATCAGATCATTCATTAATTCATTTAACAAACATTAATCGAGCATCTTCTATGTGACAAGCACTGTGCTAGGCCCTGAGGATAAAACAGTGAATAAGACAAAGTCTTAACTTTCAAGGAATTCACCTGATACTGCAGGAGATGGACAAATATCCCTGCAATTTTCAGATGGTAATAAATGTTATAGTTGAGATAAAAACAGGATGTAGGGGCTCAGAGGGTCCCTGTACCAACTTGAGTGAAGTCTGAGGTTTCTAAAATCACTTAAGAGCCTAAAGAAATGTGAACACCCTATGTAACTAAGGAAAACAAGCTCTCACCTCTGTTATGATGCTTCTGTTGTTTTAGTTCCGCTTTTTTGCTGGTATCATCTCTGTTCCCTCCAGAGTAGAAAAGATGCTAAGCATTTATTCCTGGGATTGGGCACCATGTCTGCTAAGCTTGGTATAAAATTTAGTGTTCAAGTTAGAACTTGTACATTTTTGTGAAGTTGCATTACTCTTTACAATAAAATTAAATGTTTCAATACATGTAACTAATCCTTTTGAGTGTTTTTAAATTGTTTACCTTTTTAAAGGACAAAAATCTCACTTAAATGAGCTATGAAAATTCTTGTCCATGGGAACATTTATAGAACATAGTGGAATATACTTATAATTTGTTTATAATAACATGTGGGTCAGTAGCAAATATTTAAGAGGAAAAAAAAGAGAAGATCTCAGGACAGTCTGAGTCATTATTTAAACTTCTGTCGGAATTGAGTCTTAAAACCAAGAAATTACTAGTACAGTTAAAGTTGTTAGTGGACATTTTAAGAGTGTTTGGTTTTCAATGGACTAAACTCTAACAGAAGATGTTACCATCTTCTGGAAAGTATAGAATGTTTTACCAGCTGGAAATATGTACATATTTGGCATTTTAAGCCTCTTTACTCTCTATTTCATTGTAATAACAAACGATTCTATGATGGCCTGAAAAAATGGTTGCTTCCGCCCCTCTGAGGCTCTTCTTGTGAATTTTACAGTCACCAGAAACACCATTGCTAACAGTCATGGTATTTTACCCTGATTCATACCCAGAATCATTCAACTTCTGCATTAGTAAGCAGACTCGTCTAAAATCCATTTCAAGCAGATATTTTTGGGGATGATCTGGAAACATGGAGGGAAACTGACAGTATAAAAAGTTTCAGAGACTCTGGCAATGCACAGGATCTGAGCTTATGGACTACCAAGTCTAGAACTAAAACCTTTAACTGGGCTTAAAGGGGCAAAGCCTACGTTTGGTCTCCAAGTCTCTCTGATCCCCAACCCAAGTTCTTTTTTTTTTCTCAGAAAAACAGATGTGTGTATTTATTTATTTATTTTTTCATTTATTTTTATTAGTTGGAGGCTAATTACTTTACAATATTGTAGTGGTTTTTGTCATACATTGACATGAATCAGCCATGGATTTACATGAATTCCCCATCCCGATCCCCCCTCCCACCTCCCTCTCTACCCGATCCCTCTGGGTCTTCCCAGTGCACCAGGCCCGAGCACTTGTCTCAGGCATCCAACCTGGGCTGGTGATCTGTTTCACCATAGATAATATACCTGTTTCGATGCTGTTCTCTCAAAACATCCCACCCTGGCCTTCTCCCACAGAGTCCAAAAGTCTGTTCTGTACATCTGTGTCTCTTTTTCTGTTTTGCATATAGGGTTATCATTACCATCTTTCTAAATTCCATATATATGTGTTAGTATGCTGTAATGTTCTTTATCTTTCTGGCTTACTTCACTCTGTATAATGGGCTCCAGTTTCATCCATCTCATTAGAACTAATTCAAATGAATTCTTTTTAATGGCTGAGTAATATTCCATGGTGTATATGTACCACAGCTTCCTTATCCATTCATCTGCTGATGGGCATCTAGGTTGCTTCCATGTCCTGGCTATTATAAACAGTGCTGCGATGAACATTGGGGTGCACGTGTCTCTTTCAGATCTGGTTTCCTCAGTGTGTATGCCCAGAAGTGGGATTGCTGGGTCATATGGCAGTTCTATTTCCAGTTTTTTAAGAAATCTCCACACTGTTTTCCATAGTGGCTGTACTAGTTTGCATTCCCACCAACAGTGTAAGAGGGTTCCCTTTTCTCCACACCCTCTCCAGCATTTATTGCTTGTAGACTTTTGGATAGCAGCCATCCTGACTGGCGTGTAATGGTACTTAATTGTGGTTTTGATTTGCATTTCTCTGATGATGAGTGATGTGGAGCATCTTTTCATGTGTTTGTTAGCCATCTGTATGTCTTCTTTGGAGAAATGTCTGTTTAGTTCTTTGGCCCATTTTTTGATTGGGTCATTTATTTTTCTGGAATTGAGCTGCAGGAGTTGCTTGTATATTTTTGAGATTAATCCTCTGTCTGTTGCTTCGTTTGCTATTATTTTCTCCCAATCTGAGAGCTGTCTTTTCACCTTGCTTATAGTTTCCTTTGTTGTGCAAAAGCTTTTAAGTTTCATTCATTCCCATTTGTTTATTTTTGCTTTTATTTCCAATATTCTGAGAGGTAGGTCATAGAGGATCCTGCTGTGATTTATGTCGGAGAGTCCAACCCAAGTTCTTAACCACCAGGAAATCCTATAGTTTTAACTCCCACTCACATTTCACCCTGTACTGACCTTGTGTGTATTTGTGTGTTTGTGTGTGTGTGTGTGTGCACGTGTACATACATAAATATAACATAGAAGCCCCAATTTGATTGCAAGTTCATCCAGACTACAAAATTGATCTCTTCTCTGTGTACCTGCTGCCTCCTTGCCCTGTATTCCTCCCAGGACTTCTAAGACATCTCCAGTATTCTTTGTTATGCGAACCTGTAGGGGTGGATGGAAGGATCTTCCCATCTACGGCTGAGTAGTCATAGCACAGAATCAACCAACTGGGAGAGGATGTCTCAGAAAATATTTGTTGAGTGAAAAAATAAGTAAATGAATACATACATACAACTCAAGATAACATACAATTCCCCGTACTAAAACCAGGAAAGAAATTTGAAGCCATCTGGTTCGAACCCGTGAGCATCACCATCTAGAGTTAACTTACCAGATTTTTCAAGCATCATTTACAAAACTCGCTTGGGCTGGTCCCCGTCCTGCTCAATCTGTGACTGGAGGTACAGGGCAGAAGTCAGACCATCTGAGAGCCATACAAGGAATATTTAAGCCTTTGATCTTCCTTGGCCTCTGAGTGAGAGAGTCCTGCCCTGGCCCATATTGAGGCAGACGGCCATGGAATGACTTCTCTCTGGTCTGTTTCTGTCACTGCTCAATGTGTCCTTGTACCCCTGAGCCAACTGACAAGTGCACTTGAGGGTCTTATCTCTGCAAAGTGGACTTACACTGTTGTTGAGAAAAGAGAAAAGGCGGGGGGAAAAGAGTGACCCCAATCTCTGCATTAGCCCTGCTTTGAAGGGTCTGGAGTCTCTTTCCTGAGCAAAGAGATGAAGGCACCTCCATTCCACAGCCCTCACACTGAGAGAGGAGTCCATGTTCCCTCTCTGTCTCTGGGGGAATGCCCTCTTCTCAGTGGTCATCATACCCCCACACATGCCAAGGACAGGACGCTGGTGGTGGAAATTAATTTTATCTTGCAAATATTATTAAACACCGTCACTGCCAGGTACCAGGAATAGAACAGACGTTGTACCCACCCACATGGAACTTAAAGACCAGTAGGGAATCAAGTAATTACAAAAATAAATGACAAGCTGTGGCCGTCGTACATGCTACCAGGGAAAGGGCCATGTGCATGTGATCTTCTAAAAGGGGGATTTGACCCAAGCAGAGAAGGCTTCCACGTAAGGCTACAGGCTCTCCTTAGCCTGTAGCTAAGGGAAGGGGAGCAAGAAGAATGTTCTAGACAGAAGTAATCATGCCAAGGCCCCATGGCAGCCAGGAGTATGGCAAGTTTGAAGTTTGAGTGGACAGTTGAGATCTGGAGGGTTCCCTCTCAAGAAAGTCTGGAGAACTCAGAATGACAAAGGCTAACAGGTGCTGGGTGCTCACTGTGAGCCAGACACTCTGACAAGCTTTTTTTTTTTTGGTATTATCTAATTTAAAACTCATATTTTTACATGAGAAGAAGCTAAGCCACAGAAAAGTAAAGCAAGTTGCCAGATAGTACAGACTCTAGTTAAGGGTTCCTGTCTGTATCCTTGGGAGCCATGGAAAACCAAGTTTCAAACAGAAGAAGGGACACCATAGGATTTCTCTTTCAAAAGGATGATTCAGACAAAAATCAGCTTGAGATGACTCCAGCCCTCTTTATACCCAGATAAAAATGTTAGCATTTAAAACCACTGAAGATATTGAATCAGAGAATAAAGGATAATCTGAAAGAAAGCTACAGCTCAGATGAGCCTTAGTACTCTGTGGTTGTTCTGAGGAGGCAGGCAAAGGACAAATAACCTAGTAACCCAGCTCTCTCTACTTCCTGGGAACTGTATTCCAAGAAGTTTAGAAGAAAGGTTTGTGGTGTGGACTAGAAAGGAGGATTGATGACACCCTACCCACCACCCCCCCGCAGGCCCAGGGGGACTGTTAACACTCCCCCACCCCAGGCCAGACTCTCTGAGTACTGAGTCATAGCAGTGTCTTGCTTTAACTAGGGAAGCAAAAACTCCCTGGCGGGCCAAATCCAGGCCATGTGGCTTTTTCCTTGACAGCTTCAGTATTTTTTTAAATTAGGAAATTTTGCGTTAAAATGTAGAGTTCTATCTTTTCTGGCACCCCCGGGCCCCCATTCTCCCCTGGCCCCTTGCACTGGTCCTGATCCATACACCTGCCTCCAAGCAAGATGCACCAGTTCAACTCACCCTCCCATACCTACCCACCCGGACCCCACCGCTGGGTTATCTCCCTCCCATCCCGAGTCTCATTTTCTCACCTGCCCGACCCTGCAGACATCTTCTTTTGTGTGCCCTGGGTGGTATGCCAGGGAGAGTTTTAGTTCTTGGGTTTAGGAGGCTGGGCTGGAAGCAGGGAAGTCTTCTGTGAACCAGCTTCTGCTTGGGAGTGGGGGAGTAGGGTCTCATTCCAGGCAAGAAAAATACGTGAGATAAGTAAAGGGTAAGTATGAGGAAGTGATTCTCAGCCAAGATCTCATGGGGGGAATACAAGGAGGCATAAGGCTAAGTTGGTAGGTCCGGTCACAATTTGGAGAAAACAAGGGGAAAATTTGGACCTAAAGCATTAGAGAGCCATCACATGCTCTTAAAGCAGGTTGAATTTTAGGAAGGAAAGACCAACAAAGGTCAAGAGTCTGGAGGTAGGACACCCTCGGAAGGAGGGAGAGTCGTAATCACAAACCTACAAGGATATTCCCGGATCAGGAATAGTGTGCTCAAAATAAAGGGCCAGAAGCCAGTGTGAACACATGTAGTTTATGTTGGCCCAGGGCAGTGCTTACAGGAAAAAAGATTGGCCTTGAAAATTTAGCATCACAGGGGGAAAAATGAAAAGGTAATAAAAATTACGGTTGGTTAAGAATGGAGGCATTTTTACTGTGACACAGCAACATTGTGAAAATCCCCACACTCGTGCCAAGGGATACATGCTGCTAAACTTCTCTCGGAGTTTGGGCTCTTGACTGGTCTTGATGCAGAGTGCTCAGCCCGAGGGGCTGGGAGCAGGGCCTCGTTGGACTTCCATAAAGCATAGATCTTGCCCAAATGTGGAAAACCTTTAGGGACATGAAAACCATTAGGGATCTGTAGCCCTGACTTGAACCAAGCAGAATAAACAAACCCCTGCCCAAATTGGAACTCACTGGATGCCTTTCAGAGTTATCCAAGGGGAAAGGCTGGAGGCCTCAAGGGTCTTCAAGTGGGTTAATGTCCTGTTTCACTGCTTCACTCCAGTCTAATTTAACTGCGTGCTCTTCAGTCTTTGCCCTTTTTTGAAGTGTCTCAACACCTCAATTGCAAACCCAGAAATAGACTGTGTTCTGAACCTAAAACATATACAGTATTCCCCTTTTTTTTTCTGCTAATGGGATGTTAAAGTCCAAGTTAGATCTTCTGGAAGTGTGTTACATATTCAGAAACTGGGCTGGAAAAGTTCCAGAGAGCATTCACATTTTCCATAGACAGGGTCTTGGTAAGTTCCCAACCTTGATTTCTATTTTCAATATCCTTTGTCACTCTTTCCAGTCTCATTGTTTAGTTTTCTGTATGCATAACATAGTGTAATTGTCTCTCTCTCCCCATAACAGTTAGGTGGCATGTTTTCTTTTTTATTCCATTTTTTTAAAATGGGGAGGCAGATGTATAGAGAATTGTGAACAATCATTCATTCACTGAATAGTCAACTTGATGCCTAATGGCTGGACACTCAAGTCATATGCTGTTTGGAGACAGTGAAAGGGGTAGATTGAAGAAGAATTAACACTACTCCTGTCTCCCTGATGTTCACAGTCTAGTAAAAGATGGAGATGGACACAGAGGTAGGAAACCAAGACTCAGAGCAGCTAAGGACCAAGCCCTAGATGGTCATGAATCCAAAGGTCACAGAAGCCTGATTTGAACTAACCTCAACCTAGGCTTGGGGCTTCCCTGGTGGCTCAGATGGTAAAGAATCTGCCTGCAATGTGGGAGATCTAGGTTCAGTCCTTGGGTTGGGAAGATCCCCTGGAGGGGGACATGGCAACTCACTCCAGTATTCTTGCCTAGAGAATCCACTTGGACAGAGGAGCCTGAGGGGCTACAGTGCATGAGGTTGCAAAGAGTCAGACACGACTGAGCGACTAAGCACAGCACAGCACAACCTAGACTTGAGCTCTTAGCCTGTCTCTAGTCCACCTCTGGGAAACGAAATGTAACACACTGTGAAAACGTTTGCTGAGTGCTAGCCATGGCTTTGTCCTAACCAGGGAAAACAATGAAAAGAAAGCATGTTCTTCATCTCTAGGAGTCAGTGATTTAGTAGATAGACTGACGTTTGAATATGTGGTTACACCATACCGTGACACATACGAAACAAAGATTAGAGATTAAAAGTGTGCACTTTGGCAACAGACAGACCTAAATCCCAGCTCTACATCAGACAAGCTTTGTGACCTGGAGCAAATTGCTTGACCTTTCTGTTCCTAAGTTTCATCATGTTTTCTGTAAAATGAGGACAATGTAGATACTTGCCTCACAAAATTATAATGGGATAAAATCAATGAACTTAGTGATTATAAAGCATACCATGCAAAACAAACAACAGAAAAAGGTGGATGTAGAGCAAAGAAGACATTCCAGAAATAGTAAGAACAAAGGCTTAGATCAGAATGGCTCTTAGAAGAGGTTCAGGTTTGGGTCTAGCAAGAGGTCAGGTTTGGCAGAAGGGAGAGAGCATGGGGGGCGGACTATGGAAATGGATCTGGGTAGCGTGCCCTCGTCTGGAGGCTGCCTGGAGCTGCAGGTGGACTCTGGGGGTCAGTGCAAACCTCAGGAAACAGAGCTTTCCCCAGCTTTTGACCTCAGAGCTCATTTCTCCCATCCATACCCACCCGTCTCACAAGTCCAGGCCACATCAGCCACCAACAGCAACTCACCTGCCTGGAAGTTCTCTCTCCTCTTCTTGGCTATTAATAATTCAGGTGAATAATGCACATATAAATTTTCTTTTCTCTTTTTCTGCCTCAGACATGAGAAAATTGGAATTTTTTGTGCAAACTCTTTCTCTTAGAAGAAAAAGAGAAAAAGGATAGAAGGAAATGAGGGAGGTAAAAGAGATAGAAGAAGGGAAAGGGAGGGAAATGCCTAGAGATGGGATGGACATACAGGTGCATGATAACAGATGTGTTCAGCAAAGCACAGACTTACTATCCCATTCATCAAAAACAGGTCACACAAATCACTCTTACCAATGGATTCCATTGGAAGGACTTCCTGTTCTTCTCTTCCCTGCTCTGTCTGAATGTCTGGACTTAGAGAAATTACACTAGCTATTTGAGGAAGAGTTTGCTTGCTGACATGGATGCCACATCCCTTCCAGAACCTTCTGATCTCTCCACAGTAGGGGGAGCAGAGAGCCCAGGTCTTAGATTCCTTTGGCCCTGGACTGTGTCACATTCCCTCGTGTTCATCAGTCTCTCCATCCGTTCATTCAGTGACACTTACTAACCTCTTCTCTCTGCAGGCACTCTGCCAAGAGTTGGAGATAGCAACATAAGCTATAGGAGGTCCAAACAACAGTACTACAGACTCTGACAACAGCACTGAAAAAGGACCAGGGCTACCCAGAGCACCTTTGTATCAATTTACAGTGCCCAAAGGTGACTGCTTAGTGCTTAACTTGGACCTGAATTCTTTTGCTTTTTCTTAAAAAAAAAAAAAAAAAAAATCATTTCTGTACCTTTATTTCTTTGGACTTAAAAGCAAAAAGCCTGCATTGCTTTAAAATATTATTTTTAATATTGCATTAAGATCTTAATATTCTAAGATCAAAATATTGATCTTTTCTACTGTTCGATTTAGTACAATTAATGAGAAACCGTGTACTTATAAAGGGACCTGTAGTAGAATAAAATAGCTTTAATTTAGGCTTCTATGTTGAAGATCAATTTTTGAGGTATAGTTTCAAAGAGTCATTTTAGGGGGACCTCATATTTGATTATTCAGTCTCTCTGAGCCTTAGTTTTCTGTATCCACAAAGTGGAAATAATAAGCTTAGTCAGTAAATCAAAGGAATGTAGAGGCATTCAATTTTTTTACTCTAAGCCATTATACATATGTAAACTGCTTCTATCACCGTTGCACATAATTGTGATGATAAGTATTGACTAGTTGAGGTCCTGCCTGTGGGTTTGTGAAACCAGTGGGCTTATTCTCTGCTATATCTGGATGCTTCTTTTCCTGTGGCCACTGCACTTGTAAAGAAACTCCATCAAAGCAGTGCTTATCAATTAGTAATGTGCATATGAGTCTCCTGGGGACTTTGTTGAAATGCAAATTTCAATAAATTTGGATTTGTTAGGATTTAGACCTAGTGAATTTGGATTTATTAAGTCTGGGTAAGGACTGAGATTCTGAATTTTTCAGGGATTCCTAAATGATGCACTTGCTGATGGCCAAGACCCTCATGTTGAGCAGCAAGACTCTAGATTACCTCTGGAGGCCTCTTCAAGGGACCTTTCTGTATCTCATGGCTTCTGTGTCACCCACCTTTGCCTAAGGAGACCAAACTCCTCCTCTGAGGTTCAAGAGTTTCCGCTCCAGCCTGTGCCTGGTCTTAGAATAGGGAGCCCGCCTGCTGCACACAGAACAAGAGCCCTGTCCTGCTGCAGCACCCTTTGGTTGCTGCCACACACAGGAGGCAGCTTTAAAAAAAAATATTCTCCTGTATCTTTGTTCCACTTTTCCTTGAGCTCGAATCCTTACTTCTGAAGGTATCTTCAAAGTTTGTTATGGTCAGTTCACCAGCCCCTTTGAATTCATCTTTGATTCCTGAGGCACTGGTCTGAGCCAATCAAGTCCATGGAAAATGGACTTCTAAACCCAAATGCACTTGCCCAGTTTCTAAGAGCTACATACAACTCAGCCAGTGCGAGTAATAGAAACAATAATACCTATCATTTGTTGAATCAGAAACTACATACCATAAACTATTCTAAGTGCTTCAGCAACATCAACCCTCTTGCAACTCTAAGTATGGTCCCAGAAACAGCAGAAATCTTAGACCCCACCTGGGACCTAATGAATCAGAATCTGCATTATTTTTTCAATACAATTCCTAGGTAAAACTCCTGGGTTCAGTCCTAGCTATACTACTCAATAACTGTACAAAAATCTTTTCTCCTTTGCCCTCTATCTTCATTCCCTTGGTCTCATTCAGTTTCAGGGTCTTCTTGGAAAGATCCCAGGTCTTTTTCATTGACAAAGATTGTTTGAGCATTCTCTTTGGTGCCCAGGATTGGCGGTCAACAACTGTAAGACTCCAGAGTGGCCAGAGAGGATTCTTCCTTTAGAGAGAGCAAGAATCAGCCAGTTGGGTCCCTTCAGTTGAAGAGTTTATAGAGTAATTAGATATGATCCCCCCCAGCTATTAGTAAATAGAATCTGCTTGTATTATTTATATTTATATCTGTAACTATAGATAAAAAGGAAGTCACCCTGAAAGAAATAACAGACCAGTGAGCAATTGGTCCTTCAACAGAATGAGACGTTACATGTCTTATGTGTATTAATGAGCTGTTCCCTCCCTTTGCCAACTCTCATGTGCTTATAAACAAGTAAATAATAACACACTTCTAGGCATATGACCACCTCCCCAGAGTTTATGTGGAAATACTCAGGTCTTCTGTGAATGGCCCAACCACCATGCTGAGTGTTTTATGTACATCTCATGTGATTTCCAAAGCAACCTTGTAAGGTAGGCTCATGATTCCCGCTTCAAAGATAAGAAAACTGAGACTTAAGGACCATAAATTGGTGCCCCTACTTAAGAAGAGCTTGAGAAGGGGGAGGATAAGCTGTGGCTTCACCCTCTATTGTCCCGAGCTATTCCCTTCTGGCCCCCAACTTGCCTGCCCCAGTCCACAAACTCAAACCTCTGTCATTAGGCTAAGTGGGTGTCTCTGTTTTAAAAGACACTTCGAGAGCCTCATGATGATCCCATCCCCATCCACCTTCAGAGGTATGCCAGTGTTTGTCCCAACCACAGATGATATTTCACTTCTAAGGAGTTGAAGAAAACTGATTTTCCCCATCTTCTTGTCTCTTTAGTGGTGGTTTGTACGCCTTCCAGCTGGGAGTTCACAGGAAGCTGAACAGATGGCCTGTTCCACTCAAAGAGATTAATTACAGGGTTAAGCAACTAAAGGGGGTGCTGAGCAGAATTTGAACTTAGTTCCATCCCATTTCAGAGCCCAGGCACCTGATCACTCTCCCGACTTGCATGTGCAGCCCAGGGCTCCTTCTTTACCACCTCCCTATCACATGCCTCTGGTGGGAGACATGAGATTGAAGGTGCCCAAGGTACCCAGGCACGAAGCCCTGGATTGCACAGTCCAGCTGGCAGCAGTCTGGCTCAGGAGCACGGATACCAGAGGCTGGGCATGTACTCATGTCCAGGAACGGGCACCAGCACTTCTTTTGTGTCTGCTGCTCCGAGAGAGGATGACAGCTGTTATTCCAGGTCTTATGACTGTTTTATACCAAATCAAAGAGGAATTGGCCTCAGGAAGAAAGCATGAGGTCTCTCTTAGACATCTTGAAACCCGTATGTGTTTTATTTACACATTTTATTGAACTGGCTCCCTTCTCCCATGTCCCACTGCCATCATGGACATCATGTCACAGAATCAAATGGCCTTGCTAACACCCTAGACTTTGTCCTAAGAAAGGTCTTGTGAGGATTCTTCTGAACATCTTATAGTGGAGGACAGTCAAGAGGTTGATGCAGACGTCCATGCGGGTGGATTGAGAGAAAGCAATGAAAATGGGATGGAAGCGACTCATTCTGGAAATAACTAGTAGATGCAAACTCAGCCCAGGAGGTGGAGGAGTAACAAAGTCCCCAAGAATTTGGACCTGAGGAAGTGAAGGTGACACCCTAAATAGAAGTTCAACTTGCATAACTTCACTCTAAGATGCTGGTTGTTCGAGTAGACCTTCCGGATAGAAGCATCAGGATTGGAGCTAAGTGAGAGGTCAGAACTGGAATTACACATTTACAAAGGCATCTGCTTAGCTGTGATGGTTGCAGCTTGAGATGAACACTTCTAGGAAAGAGAGAGGTGAGAGAACTGAGACTGTAGAGTTCAGGCTCAGGAGCTGCAAGAAGACTCAGAAACCAGTGTCATTTCTGGAGAGTAAAGAGGAAAGCCAAGGTCATGTAGTGTCCTGAGGCCGAACTCAGGGAAGGTCCACGGTGTTAGGCTTAGGCTTATAGATTACCAGGCTCCTGCTCCATGATATTTGCATGGTAATTTTAATGCACCAAATCATAATTTCCTCCAATCTATCACTAGGCACTTTGGCATGGCCCCTCTTAAAGGTGGTTTTGACTTTGTCAGTAAAGATCTTCTACTCAAATAATATTGCATAATTAAATACAAAATAGTTTCTATACAGTCGTGTCCACTACTAGATAAGGTACATACCATAGGCTGAATTCATGTGGTAAGTACTTACTAAGGATTTAAGTTGAAATAGCATTTGGTCAACTAGTGACACAATGTGAATCCTTACGCCTTCAGGTTTTGGTCCCATTTTAGTTGAAAAGGGGAAATGAACAGTTTTGAATTTGTGCATAACTTTAACTGTGGTACCCAGAGTACAAGAAATGGTGAAGAGAATGGACTTTGAAGTCAAATGAGTCTGAGTCAAATTCCTGGCATCACTACTTACTACCTGTGAGTATTTAGGCAAGTTACTTAACCTTTGGCATTTCCTCAGCTATAAAATGAAATATTTAATCATACTTGGGGGCTTCCCTAGTGGCTCAGACAGCAAAGTATCTGCCTGCAATGCAGGTGACCCAGGTTTGATCCTGGGTCAGGAAGATCCCCTGGAGAAGGGAGTGGCAACTCACTCCAGTATTCTTGCCTGGAGAGTTCCATGGACAGAGGAACCTGGTGGGCTACTGTCCATGGGGGTCGCAAAGAGTTGGACATGACTGATTGACTAACATTTAATCATACTTAGACCAGAGTCATTGGTAGGACTAAAGGAGATACTTAAATAAAATGTTAGCAAGTAATGCTGTCTGTACAATTAGTACTGCCTTTTATGGGCAAAAAGAAATATATAAATTCCAGGTCGACGTGTGTTTTTCTTATTAAGTGACTTTGAGCTACCCAAAGTCTGGTACAGGTCAGTTCTAAAACAATATGTTTTAAATCAGAAATAACATGCACCAGTTTTCTTTTAAGTCATAGAGCTATTTTAATTGATACTCAGATCACCATGGGTTGAAAATGTGAATAACAAACAACAATTTTCAACATGCATTTTTAAAATATACATTTCCTTTCTTTAAAACAAACATAATTTTTAAAAATATCAGAGTGTTTGTGGTTTGAAGTCATGGTTACAGTCACGTCCCAGTTTGCCATCTGATCTTGTCCAATGTACAGATCCAAGTTAAGGTCAGAACTGCAAATAAACAATAAATGTCTGCTGGTCTCATACAAGGCTTTTCTCGGTTAGGCTGTACTTGAATATGTGATATATTAATATAAAATAAATACGCAGTTAAACATATGAAAATTAAAGTAATGCACCATATTAATAGAATAATGGATAACAACCACACGATCATCTCAATAGATGCAGAAAAATCATTTGACAAAATCCAATACCCTTTTACAATAAAAGCATTAAACAAAATAGGAATAGAAGGGAGCTTCTCTAACCTGATAAAGTGCATCTATGAAAAACCTACAGCTAATATAATGTGTTACAGTGGAAGACTGAGAATTTTTCACCCAAGATCAGGAACCAGACAAAGATATCTCTTCTCACCGCTTTTGTTCCACATTTATTGGAGGGTCTTGCTAGGGCAATTAGGTAAGAAAAAGAAACAAAAGGTATTCCAACTGGAAACAAAGAAGTAAAACTATCTCTGTTATCAGATAACCTGATCTCATATATAGAAAATCATAAGGAATCCACTAAACTCCTATTAGAATTATTAACTGAATCCAGCAGGCTTGCAAGACAGAAACTCAGTCATACTTCTGCACACTGGCCATGAACAATCTGATAGTGAAGTTACAAAAACTGCTTCATTTACAGCAGCATCAAAAATAATAAAATACTCAGGAATAAATTTAACAGAAGAAATTCAAGACTTGTACACTAAAAACTATAAAGCATTGTTGAAAGAACGAGACAGCAAAAGAGACACAGATGTATTGAACAGTCTTTTGCACTCTGGGAGAGGGCAAGGGTGGGATGATATGGGAGAATGGCATTGAAACATGTAAATTATCATATGTGAAATGAATCGCCAGTCCAGGTTCGATGCATGAGACAGGGTGCTCAGGGCTGGTGCACTGGGATGACCCAGAGGGATGGGATGGGGAGGGAGGTGGGAGGGAGGTTCAGGATGGGGAACACATGTACACCCATGGAGGATTCAAGTCAATGTATGGCAAAACCAATACAATATTGTAAAGTAAAAATAAATAAATTAATTAATTTGAAAAAAAAAAGAATTTTAAAAGACTTCAATAAGTGGAAAGACCTCCTGTGGTCATGAATTTAAAACTAATATTGTTAAACCGGCCATACTCCCCAAAGTAATCTACTGATTCAGTGCAATCCCTACCAAATCCACCTGCTGTTTTGGGGGAATTAACATGCTGATTCTAAAATTCACATGGACTTTCAGGGTCACAAAATAGCCAAAGTAACTTTTTAAAATAAACTTTAAAAGTGAAAAAAATTGGAAGACTCACACGTCCAATATCTAAATTTACTACAAAGCTACAGTAATCATACTGGCATAAAGACAGACATATAGACCAAAAGTATGGAATAGAGATCCCAGAAGTAAACCCTTGCATGTATGATCAAATAATTTTCAACAAAGATCATTCAGTGGGGAAAGTTTTTCCAAAAATGATGCTGGGAAAATTGGATACACATGTACAAAAATGAAATTGGACCCTTGCCTTACACTATATACAAAAATTAACCTAAAACAAATCAAAGAACTAAATATAAGACCTAAAGCTATGAAACATAGGGGGAAAGCATCATGACATTGTATATGGCAGTGAATTTTGGATATGACACCAAAAGCATAGTCAACAGAAGAAACATGGAAAATAGGACTTTATCAAAATTAAAAATTTTGTGATATCTAATGTCTTATAATAACTTATTATTGAAGATAACCTGAAAAATGTATATATGTAACTGAATCACTTTGCTGTACACTTGAAACTAACATAATATTGTAAATCAACTATATTGCCATTTTTTTTTTTAAAAAATTGTTTGTCAAAGAACACTATCAGTGAAGCTAAAAGGTAGCACACAGAATGGGATAAAATATTTGCAAATAACATATATGATAAGAGATTAATATCCAGAATATATATACAACTCAACAACAACAGCAAAACAACCCAATTCAAAGTTGGGCAAAGGACTTAAGTCAATATTTCTCATAAGAAGTATACAGATGGCCAGTAAGCACATGAAAACATGCTCAACATCGTTAGTGACTAGGAATATGCAAATCAAAACCATAAGATACCACTTCACACTCACTAGGATGGCTATAATTTTTTTAAAAATTTAAGGAAAACAAATGTTGACCTGGATGTGGAGAAATTGGAGCCCTGTACATTGCTGAGGGAATGTAAATTGGTGCAGTCCCTGAGGAAAACAGTTTGAACATTCTTCAATAACTGCTAAACACAGAGTTATCAAATGATCCATCAATCCCATTCCTAGGTATTTACCCACACAAAAGATTTTACACAAATATTCGTAATAGCACTATTCATGATCATCAAAAGGTGGAAACAGCACAAATGTTCATTACCTGATGAATGGATAGACAAAATTTGGTATATACATAAAATGGAATCTTATTTAGCCAAAATAAGAAATGAAGTACTGATTTATGCTATAACATTGATTTACCTTGAAAATATTATAACTGAAAGAAGCCATGCACAAAAGGCCACATACTGTATGATTCAGTTTTAGAAAATGTACAAATGCATAGAGACAGAGTAGTGGTTATCGGGGGCTGATATGAGTTGGGCCACGGGGAATGACTGATAATGTGTGTGCATATATTCTAATATTATTGCTCAGTTGTGTCTGACTCTTTGTGACCCCATGGACTGTAGCCTGCCAGGATCCTCTGTCCATAGGATTGTCCAGGCAAGAGTACTAGAGTGGATTGCAATTTCCTCCTCCAGGGGATCTTCCTGATGTGGGATTGAACCCACGTCTCCTGTGTCTTCTGCACTGCAGGTGGATTTTTTACTTGCTGAGCCTTAAAGGAAGTAGCAGTGATAAAAAAATGTTCTAAAACTAACTATGACGACAATTCAACTCCATGAGCATACTTAAAAACCGCTGAATTGTATACTTTCAAAAATGAGTTTTATGATATGTGAATTATATCTCAATTAAAAAAAAAGAATGGACATAAATAACTCAGCAGTATTTTAGCATGAAAGGATTTAACTCTGAGACTATTCTGACTTTTCAATGAGGTCTGCTGATGATGCCAAACTAGAAGGGATGTGACTGTTCATAGAGGGTACAGCTGCCAAGTTAAGAACAGCAAATTCGGGGTGAGGAGGGGATAACTTTTTTTAAAGTGGGGAATCTATTACTGAAATGTATGGCAAAATGTGATGGATATTTTCCTATGAATAAATGAGGATCTTTAAAAAATGCTTGATTATGGTGGGCACCATACCAGAGGGTACAAGTTGCAGGTTATAAAAACAAAGCAAAAGTTTCCATACCCTGAAATGGTTTGATATATGACTAAGTCTCTCCATCTGACTTCCAAGATGAAAGGCCCCAAGATTCCTTCCTCTTTCAAAGGATAAATTCACTACAATAAAAAAACAGTTAACTACTGAGAGCTGAATATGTGCTAAATGTTTTTGCATGCATTTTCTTATTTTAATTTCCCCATCGTCATTGTGACATGCTTGTAGAGAACTTACCCAAGGTCAGTCAGCAAGTCAGGGCCTGAGCTGGGCTGCAGCCCCACTCCTGGACCCCACTCGTAACCACTGGATTATACTCTCCATTACCTTGTTTTCTTCCTCTGGGGGAGATTCCCCCCAGGAGTGTACAATACCTGAGGTTCTACCCACACTAAGTAGGGGAGACAGTGGAGTAGAGAGGGAATTCTCGACTGGGAGTCGGAGACCAACTTTGCCGATAATCAGCTCCAGGACCTTGGGCAGGAAGCTTGATCTCTTAGAGGCACTGTTTCCTGATTTGTAAGGTGTGGAAAATTTGTCCTAGCTGTCCCTGAATGAGGTCCTTCCAGCTCGATCATTTGGTCCGAGTCCCACCTCATTTACCTACCACTAGGAAACCAGTTGTATAGAAACACTAAGAGGAACAAGTGCTTCAAGCCAGAGAGGGTGGTGATTTGGGGAGCCTGGACTTGGGTGTCAGACTGATGTGGCATGGCTTCCATCGCTAATCTCAGGATGATACTGAATAAGTTCTGTAACTTCTGTCCCTGTATGATAAAATGAGTATAATAATAGGAGAGGGTATAAATAAAATGAGTATAATAATAAAATGAGTATATAATAATATAAAATGAGTATAATAATAATAAAACTTTCCTGGTTTTCTAGTGACTAAGACTCTGTGCTCCCAATGCAGGGGACCCGGGTTTAATCTCTGGTCAGGGAACTAAATCCTGCATGCCTCAGGTAAAAGCTGGTACTCCCAAATAAATAAATAATTTTTTAAAATAAGCTTTAAAAAAGTAATAGCAAGAATAGAAAGCCCAGAGATAAATCCACGAACCTATGGACACCTTATCTTTGACAAAGGAGGCAAGGATATACAATGGAAAAAAGACAACCTCTTTAACAAGTGGTGCTGGGAAAACTGGTCAACCACTTGCAAAAGAATGAAACTAGAACACTTTCTAACACCATACACAAAAATAAACTCAAAATGGATTAAAGATCTAAATGTAAGACCAGAAACTATAAAACTCCTAGAGGAGAACATAGGCAAAACACTCTCCGACATAAATCACAGCAAGATCCTCTATGACCCACCTCCCAGAATATTGGAAATAAAAGCAAAACTAAACAAATGGGATCTAATGAAACTTAAAAGCTTTTGCACTACAAAAAACTATAAGTAAGGTGAAAAGACAGCCCTCAGATTGGGAGAAAATAATAGCAAATGAAGAAACAGACAAAGGATTAATCTCAAAAATTATACAAGCAACTCCTGCAGCTCAATTCCAGAAAAATAAATGACCCAATCAAAAAATGGGCCAAAGAACTAAACAGACATTTCTCCAAAGAAGACATACAGATGGCTAACAAACACATGAAAAGATGCTCAACATCACTCATTATAGAGAAATGCAAATCAAAACCACAATGAGGTACCATTACATGCCAGTCAGGATGGCTGCTATCCAAAAGTCTACAAGCAATAAATGCTGGAGAGGGTGTGGAGAAAAGGGAACCCTCTTACACTGTTGGTGGGAATGCAAACTAGTACAGCCGCTATGGAGAACAGTGTGGAGATTTCTTAAAAAACTGGAAATAGAACTCCATATGACCCAGCAATACCACTTCTGGGCATACACACGGAGGAAACCAGATCTGAAAGAGACACGTGCACCCCAATGTTCATCGCAGCACTGTTTATAATAGCCAGGACATGGAAGCAACCTAGATGCCCATCAGCAGATGAATGGATAAGGAAGCTGTGGTACATATACACCATGGAATATTACTCAGCCATTAAAAAGAATTCATTTGAATCAGTCCTAATGAGATGGATGAAACTGGAGCCCATTATACAGAGTGAAGTAAGCCAGAAAGATAAAGAACATTACAGCATACTAACACATATATATGGAATTTAGAAAGATGGTAACGATAACCCTATATGCAAAACAGAAAAAGAGACACAGAAATACAGAACAGACTTTTGAACTCTGTGGGAGAAGGTGAGGGTGGGATGTTTCAAAAGAACAGCATGTATACTATCTATGGTGAAACAGATCACCAGCCCAGGTGGGATGCATGAGACAAGTGCTCGGGCCTGGTACACTGGGAAGACCCAGAGGAATCGGGTGGAGAGGGAGGTGGGAGGGGGGATCGGGATGGGGAATAAGTGTAAATCTATGGCTGATTCATATCAATGTATGACAAAACCCACTGAAATGTTGTGAAGTAATTAGCCTCCAACTAATAAAAAAAAAAAAAAAGTAATAGCATAGGATGCTATGGCTTAAAGTGCTTGTGAGGACCGAGTGAGACCTCTTTAGGGAGCTTACAGCAATTCTTAGCATACTGTAAGTAGTGATTATTATACATTATTTAATGATATAATTTATTTAGTATTATTATTGATGATTATCATTATAAAATAGAAGCACAGAATCCCTTAAGGGTAAATAGTATAGGTTTAAGTTGCTCAGCCAGATTAGACTCTGGTGTTCAGGTGACCTGCTTGGGCTCTGCTCTAGAAATATTCACGTCTACTGGATTGGCCATCAGGAATGACCTGCTGGGTACAAGGGCATTAGATTGTCACTGGCACTCTAGAGTTTCCCTCCTGTTAACTTTGAGCCAGTAATGCCACTTTCCTCTGTAAGCACGGCATCTTATTATAGTTTACCATATGAATTTTGGCTCAATTAATTTTGTTTACCCAAAATAATCAGAAACAATAGGTGATCAATGAGAAATATGGCTAAAACATTTGACTAATGTGTGCTGTGAAAAGAAATTACTGCTCCCTGGAAATTTCCCAGTGTGGGTGGGGAATTTTTCTTTGTTTCAATGTTATTGGAAACTATAATAAGCACATATAATGATATATTTAAAAACTCTATCACAGTGTTATTTATAATGACATAAATGGTAAACATAACATTGACTACTAAAGAGCCATTAAGATCAAATATTAGAAAACTAGTTTTAAAGTTGGGGAAATGTGTACTGTAGAATAAGTTGGGTTTTTTGTTTGTTTGTTTGCTTCAAAAAAAAAGCATGTGTTCTGATCCTAATTTTGTAAATGCTTTGTACATTTGTAGAAAAAATATGAAATGCTACAACAAAAGTATTAGCAGAGATTATCTGTGTGTGTAGGATTATTGATTGTTTTAATTTTCTTCTATAAAGTATAAACTTCTCTAATTTTTTATACTTTCACGGTGGACTCATGTCTCTCTGGAAGTCAGAGTGAGCACAGAAGTTATTTTTTACTAATAGGAATACTGTCGTATTTTCTTCTTCTATGAAGCTCTTCCATCGCTTATAAAGTATTTTATCTGACTATGGTTTAATTCTCAATCTATGCATATTGGTTTTTTCCCTTTTTTAAAAAAAAAGTATGACTTAGAAATAATATGCTTCATTGATTTGTGAACTCATAAAATCATGCAGTATTGAGGACCAGACACAGTTGTTGCAAGATTGATTGTTACTCCAAAAACCAATAACAGATAATGAGAAAGTATCACCAACTAGCTGACCTTTCTCCATCTAAATCTATTACTTCCCTGTTGAAAAACAATTTTCAACTCTGCCTGAGATTTAGCGTCGGCAAGTCAACTTTGAATCTTAAATAAAAGAAAGAAATCAACATCCTTCCTCTCCTGTCTTATTTTATATGATTAGAATCACATCACTCAAAGACTACTAAGTGTGAGGTTGATGAATCCAGGGCTTCAGTTAAAAAAAATAAAGGATTGCCTACAAAATGAATTCAGATCAAAGAAAAATGGGTAGAATAGATATAATAAAAGTTTTTTCTTCGCTCTTCCCTAATTGCAATTTGAACTAATTTTTCAAAAACAATACTGCAATATTTGGAAAAATCTGAACTGCTCAGATACCAAACCAGTTTGTGCCCATGAGAAGATTAGAATTTTGTTCTCTGGCTGAATTTTTCAGATAACATTTGATATATCTTTTTAATACTGTAAAATTACATTAGAAAAAAGTTCAATGAAATAGTAGACAGTCTCTGGGAGTAGAAGTTTATAGGCAAGATCAGGGCTTTCTGGTCCTAGGAAGGAAGGAACCCAGGGTTAGATGTCTCTCACCACAGCACCCCTCAAGGGAAGACTTGGCCCAGATTCTCCTCCTTCAAGGTCGGGTGATTGCATAGGTCCACCCAGAGACCCCAAAGTTTAAGATGTACATTTCTTCATGTGTATATTTGGATTCTCCTACCACCCCCATTGTTCCTTCATGAGCCACACTGTTTTGTAGTGCCTTCTAGAAAATAAAGCTTCCTTCATTTTCTACACGGATGCTTCATCTCTGTTAATATGTACTACAGCCTTGGGCAATGACATGCAGTTTCCTAAACAAGCAATGTTCTCTCTCACCCTTGGATCTTTACATAGACCTGTATATATTGTCTTTGGCAATATGGCAGGCCAAGCTTCTTTGGAACCACTAACCTCACAAGTACCCAAGGCCCTATTTCCCCCAGTTGACAAAAGTTTTGAGGAAACTATAATTTCCATATAAATGATATAGAGATAGATAGCAAAATTGAGGATAGCTACTGTGTACTATGATAGTTTTTCCCCTAGGGGGAATTATTAAAGGCTCTGAGAAATCCTGAAGTTAAAATAGAAAAACGAAAGCTTGTTTAACTTTGTTTAACCCTGTATGTCTCTAGATTAGTAACCAAGGAACCATGTTTTGCATAAATTCAGTGTAATACACTTTCAAAAATGTTGATTTCAAGCATGGGAGCTTTCATATGAATTTGTAAGAAGGAAAGGAGAGGGCACTTTTTCAGTGGTGTTTGCTACATTCTAACGTAATTGTAATGTTGTGATTGACACGATGGTTCCAGGCTGACCAAAGAATGAAACTGTCACCTCTTTAGAGTCAAATCCTTACCTTTAGAGTTTGAAGAGTTCATCTCTTCAGACCACTGCAAGTAAGCAAGCACAGGAAGTTGACTTATACTAACAGAAATCACTTGCGATGCATCTAAAAATCCATAATGCCAATGTGATTTTCTGTTGCTACATAAGGTCATATGCTGAGTGATCAAGAACACAAACTCTGAGGTCAAAAAGACCCTAATTCAAATCCCAACTTCCCAGCTGACCACTTATGTTACCTTATATGAGTATCACATAATACCTACCTCCTGAATTAATCCAACCATCTCATCTTCTGTCACTCCCTTCTCCCCTTGCCCTCAATTTTCCCCAGCATGAGGGTCTTTTTCAGTGGGTCAGCTCTTCGCATCAGGTGGCCAAACTATTGGAGCTTCAGCTTCAGCATCAGTCTTTCTAGTGAATATTCAGGGTTGATTTTCTTTAGGACTGACTGGTTAAATCTCCTTGCTGTCTAAGGGACTCTCAAGAGTCTTCTCCAGCACCACAATTCAAAAGCATCTATTCTTCAGTACTCAGCCTTCCTTATGGTCCACCTTTCACATCCTTACATGACTACTGGAAAAACTATAGCTTTGACTAGACAGACCTTTGTCAGCAAAGTAATGTCTCTGATTTTTAATATACTGTCTAGATTTGTTATAGCTTTCCTTCTGAAGAGCGAGCGTCTTTTAATTTCATGGCTGCAGTCACCATCCACAGTGATTTTGGAGACCAAGAAGATAAAGTCTGTCACTGTTTCCACTTTTTCCCCTTCTATTTGCCATGAAGTGATGGGACTGGATGCCATGATCTTCAGTTTTTGAATACTGAGTTTTAAGCCAGCCTTTTCACTCTCCTCTTTCACCTTCATCAAGAGGCTCTTAGTTTCCCTTTGCTTTCTCCTTTTAGGGTCATATCATCTGGATATCTGAGGTTATTGATATTCTCCTGGCAATCTTGATTCCAGCTTGTGGTTTTTTCACATGATGTACTCTGCGTGTAAGTTAAATAAGCAGCTGTTTCATAAGATTAGGGAGTTATTTTTATTTCCTTCACAGAATGCTATACTTTGAAATCATGTCTTAAACCTGGTTACTTCTGGGAAGATTTACTATATATGGCTAGTTCTACTGTACATAAATGATCAGCATCAGAAACTGAAATCTGCCTCCGTCATCATTCAGGCCATATTCTGGCTCAGTTTGGGGGAAATCTGGTCACTTTCTCAACCATTCAGCAAGTTGGAGAATGGGATCTTGTAGGCTTGATTGAGTACCTGCCTTATTTTAATTATTTTCAAATATGAACTTAGAGAGAACCAGATATAATTTGGTATTCCACATCAACACTGTCATCTAAGACAGACCTGGTTTCCACTTTTCTGTTGCATCCACATCCTTATTGATTTATTAATTTGAACAGACTGCATGGCTTGAGTTTTGGATCAGAAGATAAGTCGCCATACTCATAGCGGAAGGAATCAGGGAAAGTAGACTACCCTTTAGAGAAGGTAGGTAATGCAGGGTAAGGCTAGTTGGAGTTTAAGGGAGAAGGGATATTTTATTGGTTTGTGTTTAAGGATAAAGGTAATTAACATCTCTCTAGGCAAAGAAGAGTCAGTGGAAAGGAAGAAATGGAAGGTGGAGATATCCACTGTGGCAAAGTGAACATGTGCTAAGAGAATAATTTTGAGTCTATGAATGAATGCCTTTGGGACTTCTATCTAATGCACTTGCTACCTTCCTTCCTGCTACCACCTTCTTATTATCAGTTGTGAAGCAGGCAATAAACTTTATTTTATTTATTTAGATATATCTCCTTATTACCTATTTCTTCCTTACTCTTGTATAGGTGGTTCTGTCCCTGTAAGGAAAGTAAAGTGTTTGTCACTCAGTTGTATCCGACTCTTTGCAACCCTATGGACTATAGACCTCCAGGCTCCTCTGTCTGTGGGATTCTCCAGGCAAGAATACTAGAGTCGGTTACCCTTTCCTTCTCCAGGAAATCTTCACAACCCAGGGATTGAACCTGGGTTTCTTGCATGACTGGCAGATTCTTTACTGTCTGAGCCATCAAGGAAGCTCTCTGTTCCTGAAAACCCCCAGATAAATCTCAGTGGAACTGGCATCTTTGAGGGTGGGATATTGGCAGGGTAGACCATGATGAAGTTTTGAAATCTGGTGTGCGGAGGGTCCTTAGGTCTCTGGTGTGTTTGCACACAGGGTGCACATCCCTATACGTGTATAGGCCTCCTCCCCTTACAGCCTTTTTTCCTCTTCCATTTCAGTTGCGTTGCCCGTGCCCACCCTCAGTCCTTTTCAGACTGATGGTTAGCCCTGGAGGATGAGGAAGCAAATAGTACATTCTCCTTCACTAATACTCTGCGGAGTGTCACAGTGAACTGGTTAGGGAATGGTGTGCTAGATCACTTCTGCTTCTGAAAATGGGAAACCAAAGAGTGGGAGGGGGGCAAGACAGATATCAGAAAGCTCTCCATAACAGGAGAGATAGTATAGACTATTCACCAAGCAGAAACTTTGGTTGATAAACCTATAAGATTTTTTTTAATTTTATTTTTAATTAGAAGATAATTGCTTTATAATACTCAATTGGTTTCTGCCATACAATGACATGAATCAGCCATAAGTATACAAATATCCCCTCCCTCTTGAACCTCCCCCATCCTCCACCCCAGCCCACCCCTCTAGGCTGTCACAGAGCACCGGGTTGAGCTTCCATGTTACATAGCAACTTCCCGTTAGCTATCTGTTTTACATATGGTAATGTATATGTTTTAGTGGTTTGTCTCACCCTCTCCTCACCCTTTACCACTGTGTCCATAAGACTGTTCTCTACATCTGTGTCTCTATTTTTGCCGTGCAAATAGATTCATCAGTACCATTTTTCTAGGTTTCATATATATGTGTTAATATACATTATTTGTTTTTCTCTCTCTGATCTACTTCCCTCTGTATAACAAGCTGTAGATTCATCTACCTCAGTTCAACTGACTCAAATTTGTTCCTTTGATGAGTGAGTATTATTCCATTGTATATATGTACCACAGCTTCTTTATCCCTTCATCTGTCGATGTACATCTAGGGAGAAATCTGTAGGATTCTGAATGGCTCTCAAGTAAATATCTGTTGTGCATGCATGCATGCCAGGTCATTTCAGTCATGTCCAACTCTTTGTGACCCGATGGACTGTAGCCAGCCAGGCTCCTCTGTCCATGGTATTCTCCAGGCAAGGATACTAGAGTGGGTTGCCATGCCCTCCTCCAGGGGATCTTCCCAAACCAGGGATCAAACCCGTGTCTCTTACATCTCCTGGTTCTTTAGCGTTCTCTAGCACCACCTGGGAAGCCCAAATATCTGTGGTAGGGGATACCAATCACAGTGTAACCATGGCTTCTGTTGCTTTATTTCAGAACGCCAAGCAGGCACGTCTATGGCCAATTCCAGTGCCCTTCCTTCAAGTTCAGCTGGGATCAGCAAGGAACTGATTGATCTGAAGCCCCTCATCCAGTTCCCAGAGGAAGTCGCCAGCATCCTGATGGAGCAGGAGCAAAATATTTACCGAAGGGTCTTGCCAGTTGACTATCTTTTTTTCTTGACCCGGGGCTTGGGCACCACAGAATGTCAGAGGTCCATGCCCTCCCTCAAAGCATCCATCTCAGCATCCATTCTTACCTCTCAGAATGGAGAGCACAACGCCCTCGAAGATCTTGTGATGAGATTTAATGAGGTAAGAAGCCACTCTCAGATTTGTTGTGATTGAATCACTGGTGATTTTTTTCATTTTTAGTTAATTTTTAATTGAAATATAATTGATTATAATGTTGTATCTGTTTTTGCAGATAGCAAAAGTGAATAGCAAAGTGAATAAGCTATACATATACGTATGCCTTTTTAGATTCTTTTCCCTTATAGACATTACAGAATATTAAGTAGAGTCCCCTGTGCTATGCAATAGGTCCTTATTAATTATCTGTTTTATATATAGTAGTGTATGTATGTCCATCCCAATCACCCAATTTGTCCCTCCCCCACTTTCCCCTGGTAACCATAAGTTTGTTTTCTACATCTGTGACTCTGTTTCTGTTTTGTGAATAAGTTCATTTGTACCATTTTTTTATATTTCACACATAAACAATGTCATATGATATTTGTCTTTGTCTCACGGCTAGTAAGTGACCTTTAGGCATTTCTCCTTTTAGGTTTGTTTGTTACTGCTATCTCATCTGCCTGTCTGTCTTGACGCTTCCATGATGACTGTTTTCTTTCCAGGCAATGAGATAGACACACTGTCATCCTCCCTTTCACTCCACTTCACCCTTCAACCTAATTGAGCCCATCTCCATCCCATAGCATAACCATGTTCTACAAGCTTTCACCCTTTGGACAACCAGAACCCCTCATTTTCTGTATGCCCTTGCCAAAATGTTCTCCCCGGGCTCATTGTCAAATTGTCTCCTCCTTTCCTCCTTGTAAGCTTATAAGCCCAGGTGTCTTAATTTGGAGTTTGATGACGTGATCCCTTGCCCATGGGGTCCTTCTAGCCCACTCCATCTGCTATTGTCAGTTCTCCTCCGCAGAAATTAAACACTAATACACCTGGGTCAGGAGTGCTGGGAGGAACATGGTCTTGAAGGACAATGAATTGCCTCATTCCTGACCTCTATATACATCAATTTCTCAGCCCCAGAAAGTCCCTCTAAGGCCTCCGAGACCTTGCCAGAAGCAACTTCTAAAAAGGACAGGTGTGACCAGAGTCTGGGAACACCTAGAAGGGAGGTATTGTAAGAGGTCTAGGAGCTTGCTGGGAGCTTGCTGGACACCCTGTGACCTTGGACCAAGGATGAAGGACAGGATAGAGAGGCAGGTGTCTATGAAGTGCTAGGGTCAGGGGATGCTGTGCTCCTGGACTTAAAGAATACTTTCACTCCATAGCCTAACCCCACACCCAGAGCTTTCTGTTCTATATTTTATTTCTTTTAGACTTCATTTCCTTGTGTTGAATATTAAAACACAGAATTTCAGTCTGTGTGTTTGGTGGTTGTTGGTTGGTTGAATTCCACAAACACAGTAGTTTCCTCGTCATTTAGTAAACTACCTAAATGCTAACAGAATATCCTAGGTCTCATATGTCTCTGATTGGCAGAGGATCAATCAACCTTTGTTACTTAAATACTTTCCAACCATAACAGCTCACCTTGCAGCCTCCATAGCCAGTCAATCATGACCCTGGTGATGGTTATATCATGACAGTGAGGCCCAGTGGATGAAGAGAGTGTTAGAGGCTGATCTCAAACAGCTCTGTGTTCCAGAGATGCCCTGAGCATCATTTCTTAAAGGGAGCTCGTGATTCATAGGAATTGCTAGTAGTCATCTAGCACTGTCATGCTGATTATTTAACATGTGCCACTTATTTGTTCCTTACAACCAACCTTGGGAGACAGATTCTTGTCATTAACCCCATTTTACCAAAGGGGAAACAGACACGAGGAGGTGAAATTCTTTTCAAAAGGTCCTATAGGTAGTAGGTGGCAACAGCGATACTAAACCCACAGAGTCAGGTCTCAGAGCCTGGGCTTTGAACCACAACATGAGAAAAAAAATCAGACAATCCCAAATTGAAGGCCATTCTACTCTTCAAATGTGTCAGGGTCATGAATGGTAATTGTCAAAAACTAGAGGAGACCAGGAATTTTGTGCTCAACTAAATATAGTTTGGGGTCCTATTACATCCTGGACTAGAAGAAGGATATTGATGGGAAACTGGTGAAATTCTAATAATGCATGTAGTTTAATTTTTATGAATGTATCAATGTTAACTTCCTTGTTGTGATAATGGGACTATGGTTATAAAAGATGCTAACACTGGAAGAAGTTGGGTGAACTATGTACAAGAACTCTCTGTATTTTTGTAACTTTCCTGTAAATCTAAAATTACTTCAAAATTAAAAGGTTTTTTAAAAAAAATAGTGAAGCTCAGAGAGGTTGAGTCACTTGTCCAAGGTCACACAGTGGCTGAGTGACGTCAGGATCCAGATGTCTGTCTTTAAAGTAAATTTTCTTCTCAACCAATTGCCTTGCCTCTCTACTTGTTGAATTACCAAGTTAAAGTTTGTAGTAAAATAAGCATCTCTGACTTAGAGTTTAATTAGCCCAAGGTCTCCTTTAACTTCTTGCGCATCTACTCTTTTTCTACTTCTCCTACCATTTCTATTTTTATCCAATTTCCTATTACCATTCATTCATTCATTCACTCACTCAAGATTTATTTATTGAGCACCTACTATTCTGTAAACTTCTCTTTTTTAAATTGGTGTGCCAAACATCTCTTTTAAATAAGAAATTAGCATCACTGACTCAATGGACATGAGTTTGAACAAACTCCAGGAGTTAGTAAAGGACAAGGAAGCCTGGTGGATTGCAGTCCATGGGATCTCAGAGAGTCAGACACAACTTAGCGACTGAACAACATATGATGAAAATTTACAACATTATTATCCCATGTTTGGTTCTTTCAGAATTGGATATACAAAATAAATGCACTTTCCTCAATGGAAGTAAAATATATTTTTCTTTAACATGGGAGAATCTCAAAGACAAGAGAGAGAATACTAGCTTCATTGCTAGTCACTTAGGAGAAAGGCAAATGCATTTGTTCAAGCATTCAATCTTTCAGTTGACTTGTTTTCTGTACTTCTCAGAAGCAGGAGACCATAGTGGAAAAGCGCTAAGGAAAGTGAGTAACAGTCTGTGGCTGCCAGAAGCTACCAGTCTTAGATTGTAGTCAGGCAGGGGCACAAATCTATACCAAAAAAGACAGAAATTATGTGCTGTGTGAGTGACACAGATGGTGGGAGTTGAAGTATCCAGGTGGGCGATCAGACTCTGCTTCACGCTGGTGTTTGCGGCCAGGCCTTGAGGGGTGGTTGGGATAGAGGGGGACCATCTCAGGAAATGGGAGGAGGCCATTCTGGGCAAGAATACAGTATGGCCAGCTCTTGTCATGAGCAGGAAAGCCTCATGGTCATGGTCTGAGGCAGCTTGCTCCTAATTGTCAGGAGAATGTGATCATGAGCTAGAAGTTTCCCAAATCCTAACAACTCTTTACATAAGGACTTAACTGTAATGTTGGGGAAAGGGAAGAATATCCCTGATGCCTCTCAGGCAGTGTTGCATAACATTAATTCTTAGGAAAATATGGTGAAAATGCAGCTCCAAGTACAGTCATGAAATAACTGAAAGGGGTTTGGCTTATGTTAAGGAAGGCCAGGAGATAAATCATTTAAAATCCATTTAGATTGTGGCTTGGAAGCAAAATTTCTCCCCATTTCCCCTTCTCCTGTCCGATGTCAAGACTGGTACTTGCTAGTGACTTTTCTTTATCCTTGTAAGTAAGCAGAAGCAGGCACAAGGAGCCAGCCCCCAAGCCAGTGGTAGTCAAGGGGGTCCTAGTGAAAAGTAAAAAGTGTTAGTCCCTCAGTCATGTCCAACTTTTTGTGACCCCATGGACTGTAGCCCACCAGCCTCCTCCGTCCATGGGATTTTCCAGGCAAGAATATTGTAGTGGGTTGCCATTTCCTTCTCCAGAGGATCTTCCCAACCCGGGGATCAAACCCAGGTCTCCTGCATTGCAGGCAGATTCTTTACCATCTGAGCCACTAGGGGGCCCTAGGGGTGGGTTCAATCCTGCTCCCCTTGGTTTGGAAGGCAGGGCTTGCTGAACCCTTTTGACCCAGACACCTCTCTGTAGTCATATTCTTGTTCTGAAGCTCCAAGAAGCCAGTGTTCTCTCTTGCTCCTCTCAGGCTCAGCAGGCTCACTTCCTGGCCACCCACTTCCTTGCTCTGACAGTCTCAAATCATATTTTTCTTTTCCCCACTCCTTCTTCCTTTCTCCCACCTCTACTTCTAGTCCACATTCTTTTTGATCTTCCTGTTTTTAGTTTCTCTTCGAATTAACTCCAGAGCCATTCATCTCTACGAAAAGGAGACAGAGAGGCATTTTTTGGTAGATAATTTTCCCAAAAAGATGACATACTTTATCACGTGCCTTTGAGAAGAGATGAAAGGCAAATACAGATTGATGAGCATCCTTACTAGCTTTGAGTTCACACGCTTTTCTTGTGAAAGGCTGTGATGGAACATGATTTGGGGAAGTGGTATATGAGTCACTAGTTCTCAAACCTTATGCCTCTTCAGTATGACCTCTGCTTTTGTCTGGTAGTCCACCCACTGATGGCCTTTGGGGTCAGAATCCATCATCCTATGCCCTGAGAGAACAGCTTTTCTTTTTGAGTAGGTCTTAGCAAGACCATTCTCAGAGCTCCTCTCTTGAACCAGCTGATCCAAGGGCAGGTGGTGAGCCCAAGACTGAGCCCCCAGTTAGACTGAGACCCCAGGAGGCTCAGGAGAGATTCCCCCTGGCTCTTTACCCCACCCTCCTGTGTTTGGTCAGCCTAAGCCATCATCAACCTGCTTCTCTAGACACACAAATGTAGGCAGTCCAGAGTGACACTCAGGTGCTGCCTGTCCCTTCCATCTGGTGAGTTTCACCAAATGTCAGTTCAACAGTGTAAAGGTCTTCCCCTCTATAAAGAGTGCCAAGGTGAGGCTTAACTCTCTAGGAAAGATCATAAGAATAAATAAACCATCTGACCAGAGAAAGACTGTTTGGGCCTGAGTCCTTTCAGCCAGAATCTCCTTGCTGTTCCATTGCTCTGTCATGTCTGACTCTTTGTGACCCCATGGACTGCAGCACGCCATGCTTCCCTGTCATTCACCATCTCCCGGCATGTGCTCAAACTCATGTCCATTGAGTCAGTGATGCCATACATCCATCTTGTCCTCTGTCATCCCCTTCACCTCCTGCCTTCAATCTCTCTCTCCCAGCATCAGGATCTTTTCCAGTGGGTCAGCTCTTTGCATCATGTGGCCAAAGGATTGGAGTTTCAGCTTCAGCATCAGACCTTCCAATGAATAGTCAGGGTTGGTTTCCTTTAGGATTGACTGGTTCGATCTCCTTGCAGTCCAAGTGACTCTCAAGAGTCTTCTCCAACACCACAGTTCAAAGGCATCAATTCTTCAATGTTCAGCCTTCTTTGTGGTCCAACTCTCACATTCATACATGACTATGAGAAAAATCGTAGCTTTGACTATATGAACTTTGGTCAGGAAGGTAATGAGTCTGCTTTTTAATATGTTGTCTAGGTCAGTCATAGCTTTTCTTCCAAGAAGCAAGAGACTTTTAATTTCATGGTTGCAGTCACTATCTGCAGTGACTTTGGAGCCCAAGAAAATAAAGTCTCTTCACTGTTTCCACTGTTTCCCCATCTATTTGCCATGAACTGATGGGACCAGATGCCATGATCTTAGTTATTGAATGTTGAGTTTTAAGTCAGCTTTTACACTCTCCTCTTTCACCTTCAAGAGGCTCTTTAGTTCCTCTTTGCTTTCTGCCATAAGGGTTGCATCATTTGCATATCTGAGGTTATTGAAATTTCTCCCGGCAATCTTGATTCCAACTTGTGCTTCATCCAGCCCAGCATTTCATATGATGTACTCTGCATTTAAGTTAAATAAGCAGGGTGACAATATACAGCCTTGATGTACTGCTCTCCCAATTTTGAACCAGTCTGTTGTTACATGTCCTGTTCTAACTGTTTCTTCTTGACCTGCATACACGTTTCTCAGGAGGCAGGTAAGGTGGTCTGTTATTCCTCTCTCTAAGAATTTTCCACAGTTTGTTATGATCCACACAGACAAAGGCTTTAGTGTAGTCAATGAAGTAGAAGTAGATGTTTTTCTGGAATTCTCTTGCTTTTTCTATGATCCAACAGATGTTGGCATTTTGATCTCTGGTTCCTCTGCCTTTTCTAAATCCAGCTTGAACATCTGGAAAATCTTGGGTCACATACTATTGGATCCTCCCTTGGATTATTTTGAGCATTACTTTGCTAGTGTATGAGATGAGTGCAACTGTGCAGTAGTTTGAACATTCTTTGGCGTTGCCTTTCTTTGGGACTGGAAAGAAAACTGACTTTTCCAGTTCTATGACCACTGCTGAGTTTTCCAAATTTGCTGGCATATTGAGTGCAGCACTTTCACAGCATCATCTTTAAGGATTTGAAATAGCTCAGCTGGAATTCCACCACCTCCACTTGCTTTGTTTGTAGTGATGCTTCCTAAGGCCCACTTGACTTTGCACTTCAGGAGATCTGGCTCTAGGTGAGTGATCACACCATTGTGGTTATCTGGGTCATGACGATCTTTTTTGTACAGTTCTATGTATTCTTGCCACCTCTTCTCAATATCTTGTGCTTCTGTTAGGTCCATACCATTTCTGTCCTTTATTGAGCCCATCTTTGCATGAAATGTTCCTTTGGTATCTAATTTTCTTGAAGGGATCTCTAGTCTTTCCCATTCTATTGGTTTCCTCTATTTCTTTGCTTTGTTCACTTAGGAAGGCTTTCTTATCTCTCCTTGCTATTCTTTGGAACTCTGCATTCAAATGGGTATAGCTTTCCTTTTGTCCTTTGTCTTTCTCTTCTCCCCATTCCTCAGCTATTTATAAGGACTCTTCAGACAACCATTTTGCCGTATTGCATTTTTTTCTTGGGGATGGTTTTGATCACCCCCTCTTGTACAATGTTAGGAACTTCCATCCATAGTTCTTCAGGGACTCTGTCTATCAGATCTAATCCCTTGAATCTATTTGTCACTTCCACTGTGCAATTGTAAGGGATTTGATTTAGGTCATACCTGAATGGCCTAGTGGTTTTCCCTACTTTCTTGAATTTAAGTCTGAATTTGGCAATAAGGAGTTCATGATCTGAGCCACAGTCAGCTCCTGGTCTTGTTTTTGCTGACTGTATAGAGCTTTTCCATCTTCAGCTGCAACGAATATAATCTTGAGGGATCATGATCACTTTGACAAATTCCAACATCCAGAAGTCTCTCTGTTCGTAGCCCAGGAAATACCATTTTAGCATAGTAAGAAAAAAGCATAACGTATCATCATGATCAATGGGAACTTCCCTGTGGTTCAGTTGGTAAAGAATTTGCCTGCAATGCATAAGACCACCTGTAATGCATGAGACCAGGGTTTGATCCCTGGCTCCCTGGCTTGGGTCAGGAAGGTCCACTGGAGGAGAAAATGGCAACCACTCCAGTATTCTTGCCTGGGTAATTCCACAGACAGAGGGGCCTGGAGAACTACAGTCCACAGGGTTGCAAAGAGTTGAACACGTCTTAGTGACTAAACCAACAACAGTGACCAAATGTGTTCCTTCACTTGAAATATTTTTTAAAAAAATATTGGTTTTGAATTTGTACACTCAACCTTGTTAGGAAAGTTTCCTATCAAAGCTTCCTGTCCCCAACACTCATACTCTTTCATGCAGAAAGCCAAACAAATCCTCTGCTCAGGACTGCTGTACAAACTATTTTCCCTCATATTGGAATACTCATGAGGTAAGTAATAAAGCTCTCTCAGGGTAAGGGAAATTTCAGCTCTCTTTGGAAAACCAGATTTTTCCTTGGGAAAGCACTTCTCCCTAGAGGCATACCTCTGAGAGCAGAAATGGTATTCATTTCCCTGGAAATTTCATGCCGCATTCCCCAGGGAACAGAAATTTTAGTTCAGAAGTTTCTGGACTAAAGAAATACGTGCGTGCTAAGTCGCTTCGGTCATGTCCAACTGATTTATGAATATAGGACACTTGTGAGAGATGCAAGCACGAAGGCACGGGGGCTCTGCCCCGAGGATTAAATACGCTGCCCTTTTATAACCAAAGGAAAGTCAGGGAGGGGGGGAGACACCTTCTTTAAGTAGGCATCAGACTTAGATCTCTGGCTTCTCCCTATATCAGGCAAGAGAGAGTCTGACCCTATGAGGTCAAACTAGGATTATCATAGCACTTACTCAAACCAGTAGACACGGGTGGTGACATTTTTCTTTCACCTAATGGCCTGGAGTATATCTCGTGCATTTATTTATGCCTTTATAGAAGCAAGCCTGCTTCGGGGAGTTTTGATAGCTTTCTTGAGTAATCATTAACTTACAGTGGTCTTTCAAAATATCCTAGGTTTCCCTATCTACAGTGGCCTGCCTGGGTTCTAATCCATCATTTCTCACTGTGGAACCTCAAGCCAAGTACCTAATCCCTCATCTTTCTCTGGGGATATTAATAGTACCTACTTCACATGGTTGATATAAGTCAGAGAGATGACGTGGGTAAAGCACTTAGTGAGGACCCAAGACACAGTGCTGGGTTCAATGTCAGTTACAAACAAAACTAAAATAGCTGCATTTTCACAATAACTAATTATAATAGATCCCACTTATTATTCTTATCCCCTCACTTAACAGATGATAAAATGGAAGCACAGAGAGGCTAAGTAAATGACCCATGGCTTCAGAGTTAGTGTTTGAACTCAGGTGGTCTGACTTCTGAAGTCAATATTCTTAATTCGTTAACCTGGTGCCATTGAATTAGAAGCCATAAGAGCCCTTTTTCCTCACCTTGGTCTTTTATTCTGAATTAAACCATTTGCTTCACAACGATATTCAAATATTCTTTATTATTTCAACATGTATAACACTGTTGACCTCCTTGTTGACTCCATGATATTGAAAATGTGGCATCTTCTTTGAACTGGCAGACTGTGGAGCTGGAAATGGGTAGGACAGTGGTATTGCACAATGTCTGAGAACATTGTCCTAGAAAAGTAATAGAATAAACTGTCATTTCCCAGTACCAGGCAGAAACGGGATTTAAGGTCTTTGGCTTTTAAAGTTTCCGTTTTGGTTTTGAAATCTCCTTAGGTACTGGGTACTTGAGAATGTAGGCTGCCAAAAAAAGAATAAAATAAAAATTTTGCTTTAGGGACTTGCCTCATCCAGTGGTTAAGACTCCAGGCTTCCGATGCAGGGGGTGTAGGTTTGATCCCTGGTCAGGGGACTAAGATCCCACATGCTGTGCAGTGCAGCCAAAGAAAAATTTTTTTTTCCTTTGTTTCTTTATTCTCCTTCCTTGACCACACCACATCTGCAAATCTTTTTCCTCCTCTTTTTCTGTATTTCAATTTTGCATGAAACTTATACTCCCAACAGGCATGGCTTTTGAAATTCAAAATCTTTAGTTGTACCTGTACTCCTTGAAAGACTGGGAGTACAGTTATTTTGTGGATTTTTTTTGGCTGTTCTCTAGTTGTGCTCCAATTTGGGGCAGCAGGAGAAGGCTTTGGAGAGGACCTGCTCAGTATCTTGTGAATCAGTCCCTCCACGCCTGAGTTCATGCTTTAAACATCAAACATGATTTCCTTTAACAGTGGCTTTCGTTGATCAGCAGAATGAAAGCAATGGGCATCTGAATATTTTTCAAATACACACATGCCTGGAGCTAGTCCACAGGAGATTCTGGCTGTATGAATCCATGGTGGGCCTGGGGATCTGTATTTTTAGAAAGTTCCACTATATATTACTGATGCCACCAATGGTTGAGAATCATGACTCTAGACCATCAGGAGCACAGGTTTTCAAAGAGAAGAATAAAGCTGTATCCCAAAACAAATAGGGGGGAAATGATTCCAGTCTTTGGAGACAGTATAATAGTTGAAAATTGTCTAAATAGATAAATGAACAATAAATGTTAAATGTGATGGCTTGCTTATTTGCCTATTTGCTCTTTCCTTCCTTCCTTCCTTCTTTCTTTCTGTATTTTTTTAATTTTTGGTCCTAGAGCACTTGGTTTTGAAGTCTTCAATATTCAAACTATTTTATTACTATGACAGGATATTTTTATTCTTATTTACCCTGCTTAAGGCTCACATCATGCCTTTAGTGTTTAGCCATTCTAGAAAGAGAACTGCCAAAGCCATAGATTCATTGGAGGCCTGTTTTATTCTGTTGAAAGTAAGCATCAAGTTGCTACTTCAATCCCTGGACTGATAAAAATAAGAATGCGTCCAGTGGAAATTAGCACACAGACAAATACGATTTTGACGTACATGAGAAGTATTTATTTTTAACTGGAAACAGTTAACATGACTCAGAGAAACACTCCAGCAGCTTCTCAAGACCCCATATTCTTTGCCATCAGGCATGTCACTGAGTGACACTGAGGGAAAGAGACTGGGCTTTTGAGACTCTCCCCAGGACTGCCTTAACTGACCCTGTTAGGATGTTTAATTCAACTCTGAAAAACTACTCTCTCAGAGGTCTTTACTGCACATGTAGGAGCCAAGGCGGAAAATTTATGCTTTGCCAAGAATCTACATTCACCAAAGAGATTTAAACATTCATAAATCCAGTTGCCTTCTTGATGCCCCGCCTTGGCTTTTATCATTCAACAGATTTTTACCAAGGTACATCTTGTATTCTAGGTACTGTTTTGTGTGCTGGGGATACAGCAAAGAACCAAGACAGAGCCCCTCTATGCATAGAGCTTACATTCTAATGTCTAAAAGGCATCTCAAATATGACCAAAACAGAACTACTGCCTTCTCTCTACCCTATTCACATACCACATAGTATTTTCCCCATTTATCTCCTTCCTCTCATTTCAGCATCTACCTGGGTGCTCAATTAACAAACTAGGAGTCACTCTTGATTTACTCTCTCTACCCAGACTGCCAACACCCAAACCATCAGCAAGTAGCATTTGCTCGACTTACAAAATACACCTGGAATTGGACCACTCCTTAGCATTTCCCCTAGGAGCTTCCCTGGTGGCTCAGATGGTAAAGAATCTTCCTGCAGTGTGGGAGATGTGGGTTCGATCCCTCGGTCGGGAAGATCACCTGGAGAGGAGAATGGCTACCCACTCCAGTATTCTTATCTGGAGAGTTCCATGGGCAGAGGGGCCTGGTGGGTTACAGTCCATGGAGTCACAAAGAGTCGTACACAACTGAGCAACTAACACTTTCCCTTTTTTCACTTTAGCATTCCCCCTGCCACCACCTTGGAGCCAGTCACCATTGCACTCACCTCCAGTACTACTTTGATGCTTGCATATCCTATAATCCTTTTCTCCACCCAGTGGCCAGCGTGGTATTTTATAAATATGAAGTGGATCAGATCACTGCTGTTGTTTAATTACTAAGTCATGTCCAACTCTTTGCAGCCCCATGGACTGTAGCCCACCAGGCTCCTCTGTCCATGGTATTTGCTGGGCAAGAACCCTGGAGTGGGTTGCCATTTCCTTCTTCAGGGGATCTTCCCATCCAGGGATCGAACCTGTGTCTCCTGCATTGCAGGCAGATTCTTTACTGCTGAGCCACTTCCTAAAAATTCCACTAGGTCTTCCCTTTGCATTTGGAATGAAATCCAAAATGGCAAGATCCTGCATGATTTTGCCCTGTCAGCTTCTCCAGCCATCTTTGTATCTGGCTCTGTTCCAACCACACTGGACTTCATTCTGTTCCTGAAGACGCTGAACTCGTTCTTCCCATGCAGGCTTTGCACTTGTTGTTCCCTAGACCAAACACTGTCTCCCCCGCTGCTGGTGTCTGCTTTTTCTTGATCATGTCTCAGTTCAAAAGTCAGGGAAGCCATTGACTTGTTTACTTTTTGTCAGAAACCTGCTTACCCTGTTCATTGCTGTAGGTCTGGTTCTTTGCCAAATGTCATTTAAGTTCAGTTCAGTTCAGTTGCTCAGTCCTCTCTGACTCTTTGCAACCCCATGGACTGCAGCACGCCAGGCTTCCCTGTCCATCACCAACTCCCGGAGCCTACTCAAATTCATGTCCATCGTGTTGGTGATGCCATCCAACCATCTCATCCTCTGTCGTCCCCTTCTCCTCCCACCTTCAATCTTTCCCAGCATCAGGGTCTTTTCCAATGAGTTGGTTCTTCACATTAGGTGGCCAAAGTTTTTGAGTTTCAGCTTCAGCATCAGTCCTTCCAATGAATATTCAGGACTGATTTCCTTTAGAATTGACTGGTTGGATCTCCTTGCAGTCCAAGGGACTCTCAAGAGTCTTCCCCAACACCACAGCTCAAAAGCATCAATTCTTCGGTGCTCAGCTTTCTTTATAGTCCAACTCTCACATCCATACATGACTACTGGGAAAACCATAGCTTTAATTAGATGGACCTTTGTTGGTAAAGTAATGTCTCTGCTTTTTAATATGCTATCTAGGTTGGTCATAGCTTTTCTTCCAAAGAGCAAGCGTCTTTTAATTTCATGACTGCAGTCACCATCTGCAGTGATTTTGGAGCCCAAAAAAATGAAGTCTGTCACTGTTGACATTGTTTCCCCACTTATTTGCAATGAAGTGATGGGATCAGATGCCATGATCTTAGTTTTCTGAATGTTAAGTTTAAGTACTAGATGCTTAATACATATTTAATAAATCAGTTTAGTTTAGTCACTCAGTCATGTCTGACTCTTTTCGACCCCATGGACTGCAGCACACCAGGCTTCCCTGTCCATCACCAACTCCCAGATCTTGTTCAAACTCATGTCCGCTAAGTTGGCGATGCCATCCAACCTTCTCATCCTCTATTGTCCCCTTCTCCTCCTGCCTTCAATCTTTCCCAGTGTCAAGGTCTTTTCCAATGAGTCGGTTCTTTGCATCAGGTGGCCAAAGTATTGGCGTTTCAGCTTCAACATCAGTCTTTCCAATGAATATTTCAGGACTAATTTCCTTTAGGATTGACTAGTTAAATCTCCTTGCAGTCCAAAGGAGTCTCAGGAGTTTTCTCCAACACCACAGTTCAAAAGCATCAATTCTTCAGTGCTCAGCTTTCTTTATAGCTTTCATATATAGTTAATAAATGAATAATGCTAATTGGTATTACCACTTGTTTCTTGACATAGATGTTGTTGGACATAATTAGCAAGACATGTCCCTTTGTTCAAGGAATTTACAGTCAAGTTCCAGACACATAAGACATAAAATATTAAGTAAATACACATATTTAGAAAAAGGCAGTGCAAAGCATCACCTGTCACAGGAGAGACAGTGGTTGGAGAGGTACCATAGGTAGTGGAAAGAGTATGATTCTGTTTCAAAGTCTGGTTTTGCATCCAGGTTCTGCCCTTACTCACTATGGGACTCTAGACAAGTCAGTGATCACATTACTTGATAATCAGCTTCATATTTCCCACCTGTGAAATGGGCTAATTTTATAAAATTCACATAATTATTGGGACATTTAAGCAAGCTAATGTGTATAAGATCTCTCAGTACAGGATAGGTACTCAATAAATAGTAACTAGGGGGATTCCTGCCACATGGGACATAGGACTGTGATAGTGGAAGAGAGTCACACAGGCACATCTCTCTCGAGCATGGCCAAGGGCTTCAGAGCCTCAGATGTTGGTAAGGCTTTTATCAGACACAATTATAAACTTTATCACTGATGAAGTTTCAGAGATTATGTTATGTTCTCCTATCTCCACCAACTGTAGGAGTCTCTCCGATGCATAGTCTGACCCGGCTTTTGCTAAAAACTTCCAAAGACAGAGTTCATTCCATTTTAATGAGCCTGTTATGTTGATGGAACTCAATTTGTTTTAAAAATTTTCCTTAAACTGAAATCTGCCTCTTCATAAATTCTACCTGTTCCTTCCAGGGGGCTAATAGAAACTGTCTTCCTTTGGTTTGGTTCTCTCAAGATTGGGCATTCCTCACACTGTCCAAACTTGTATTATTTTTGAACATCCCTCTTAAGAAATGAGGCTCTCTCGATTCATGGGGTCGCAAAGAGTCGGACACGACTGAGTGACTGAACTGAACTGAACTGAATCTGCTTTGAATAGTGAGACTCTTCTTTCTTGCAGCTGGGTCATTCTCCTGCTCTTTACTTTTTCTATCTAATTATTAGCCCACTGATGATCAACTAAAACCCCTAGACTTGTATCATACAAAGAGACCATGCTCAAATTTTCCCTGTGCATAGGTTGTTTTGTTTGTAGTTTCCTTTTTTGAAAATATTTATTTATTTAGCTGTGCTGGGTCTTAGTTGTAGCATGTAGGATCTTTAGTTTTGGCTTGCAGGATCTAGTTCCCTGACCAGGGATCCAACCTGGGCCCCCTGGATTGGGAGCATGGAGTCTTAGCCATGGGATCTTCAGGAAGTCCGTGTTTATTGTTTTCTTATATGGAGGTAGTATTTGATATTTAAGTCTACTAAGTGTTTTCTTTAGGCACATTAAAACCTGTCAAAAAATTTTTGAATATTAATTTAGTTATGTGTTAGCTTCCACTCCCCATATATATATATTTTTTTATATTCAGGTTTGATACACATGTCTCATGTTTTTAAATGCAAATTGTTGGTAAACATGTCAAACCAAATAAGAATTAATAGGAAGCCTTTTGGCACATCGTTAGACTGCTCATCAGGTTGCCCTGAACCACATATCTCCTCTTTATGTAGTGTTTTTAAGCTAGATGTAAATTTCTATAATGCAGTCATCTGACAGATGTTCCGCATTTTGTTTCTGGGTGTAGCTTGAGATACTCTGTGAAATGATTTCTTAAAACCAGTAAACATGCCTGATATGCAAGTCAAATTATCCTGTAAAAAGGAAAGAAAAAATTTGGTTAATTTGACAAATAGCTGTTGGAGGATGTCTAATTGTTATTCCATTTACTTAAATAACAATGATGATGATAATGAGGATGACAGAGAAATTAATAATGTAACCACTGTTGATTCTGTGCCTTGCACTGGGCACCATGCCAAGCACTTTACATACCTAATCACTTTTAGTTTCCACACAACTCTGAAAGATGGGAATCACTGCTTTATTTTGCAAATAAGAAAACTGAGATTCAGAAGGGCTACATAATTTGTCCAGTTATCACACAGCTAGAGAGTGACTAAACTAAGATGAAATTCAGGCTTTCATGACCCCAGAGCCCAAACTCTGTTTTATTGCTATATGTGTAGCACTATGTATCTAATTACACAATAAATACTTGCCCCAGGAAATACCATGAATAAAGAGATGAGGGCAGGGCTTCCCTGGTGGCTCAGGGGTAAAGAATCTGCCTGCCAGGCAGGCAGGAGTGCGGGAGACACAGGTTCAGTCCCTGGTCTGGGAAGATCCCACATGCTACAGAGCAACTAAGCCCGCACACGCTAACTGTTGAGCCTGTGCCCTGGAGCCTGGGAGCTACAACAACTGAGTCCATGTGCTGCAACTGCTGAGCTCACGTTCCACAACAACGGAGCTGCCACAACTACTAAGCTGGCGCACTCTAGAGCCTGTGCCCCACAACAGGGCAAGGCACCACAGTGAGAAGCCCACACACTCTATCAAAGCGTAACCTCTGCTTACCGCAACTAGAGAAAAGCCCACACAGCAACAGAGACCCAGACAGTCAAAAATAAACAAATAAATTATTTTTTTAAAAAAGAAATGAGGCCAGAAAATGCTGGTTTGTTTGAGGGATTTGACTGGACTAGAGCAGCATCTCCTAAAGTGAGTTGTGTAGGAAGTCAGTATCATTCATGTGGCATATGCATATGCCGCAGCCTGGGCAAACGATAACTTTTTCTTTTCTCATTGCAGGACTTCTCAGGTCATTTATTGTGCTCATGTACATTGAAACTCTCTTAGAAGGCAATATTTCATAAAAATATTTGAGTATTGCATAGCTGTAGGCCTGGTACCTATTATAAAGCATGCTTTAAGAAACTCTGCCACATGGGAAAAGTAGGTGGGTCTGTCATATAAAGGAGAAGGTGGGTTTTGGCTTAATGCCTTAGCCTCTCTAAACTACATGGCTACAGATCCTTTGAGAGCTGGAGACAGAGCAGGGAAGGAAGTGAGGCTTCAACTCCGGTCAAAGCAGGGCAGATTCTGTGGAAGGTGAGGTCTTGGTCCCTCCTGCTCTGGCACATGTGTCTGAGCCACATGAATTTACATGGTGAGACCCTAATCTTGTGATTCAGATTTCATAAGCCTCACACAAATACAAGTTTCATTCCTTTATCATTATACCTCCCACTTTAAAAGCTGTATAGATACTAAAATTGTGTAAAAGTCATTAGGCTAGAAAACATGAAGGACAAACCCTGGGCAAAAAATGCAGCCAAGAAGGTTGCTGGCCTTTCCAACCACCACATCCATCTCTTCTATTCTCTCTCCCTCCTGCCCCTTCCCTAGGTACCTACAGCTACCATGATGCAAGGGTTTAATATGAACTTCAGTTCAGTTCAGCTCAGTCGCTCAGTAGTGTTCAACTCTTTGAGACCCCATGGACTGCAGCATGCCACGCTTCCCTGTCCATCACCAACTCCCAGAGCTTGCTCAAACTCATGTCCATTGAGTCAGTGATGCCATCCAACCATCTCATCCTCTGTCACCCCCTTCTCCCACCTTCAATCTTTCCCAGCATCAGGGTCTTTTCTAATGGGTCAGTTCTTCACATCAGGTGGCCAAAGTATTGGAGCTTTAGCTTCAGCATTAGTCCTTCCAGTGAATATTCAGGGTTGGTTTCCTTTAGGATTGACTGGTTTGATCTCCTTGCAGTCCAAGGGACTCTCAAGGGTTTTCTCCAACACCACAGTTCAGAAGCATCCATTCTTTGGCACTCAGCTTTCTTTATGGTCCAACTCTCATATCCACACATGACTATTGGAAAAACCATAGCTTTGATTATACAGACTTTTTGTCAGCAAACTTATGTCTCTGCTTTTTAATAAGCTGACTAGATTTGTCATAGCTTTTCTTTCAAGAGCAAGCGTCTTTTAATTTAATGGCTGCAGTCACCATCTACAGTGATTTTGGAGCCCCCCAAAATAAGTCTATCACTGTTTCCATTGTTTCCCCTTCTATTTGCCATGATGGGATGGCACTGGATGCCACAATCTTAGTTTATTTAATGTTTAGTTCAATTCATATTAAAGTTGCCTTATCTTTTTGTTATGAGTCATTCTATAATTTGTAAAATGCTATTCTCTTCAATGAAAAGTAAAATCACCATATGTTTGTGGCAGTTCTTTATTTGGATCAGTTGAATATATAAATGTAACATCTACTCCCTGGAAGTGGAGGAAATAAAAATCTGTATGTTTATGGAACTTCTCTGGTAGTCCAGTGGTTAAGACTCCATGCTTCCAACGTATGGAGCCCAGATTTGATCCCTGGTCAGGGAACTGGATCCCATGTGCTGCAACTCAGACCCAGTGCCACCAAATAAATAAATAAATAAATAAAATTGGAATTGTTTATTTTTTAAAATCATCATATCATATAAAAGATTAAAAAAACTATGAAGTTTTTTCTAGTTCTGGGCTTTCCTAGTAGCTCAGATGGTAAAGAATCTGCCTGCAACACAGGAGACCCGGGTTCAGTCCCTGGTTTGGGAAGATCTTCTGGAGAAGGGAATGGCAACCCACTGCAGTATTCTTTCCTGGAGAATTCCATGGACAGAGGAGCCTTGCGGGCTACAGTCCATGGGGTCACAAAGAGTCATACACAACCGACCAACACACATTTATAGTTCTATCTAATACTGTCTTAAAAGCTTCTTATTGTTTTATAAGATATTATTATGTTTGTTGTTGTTGTTATCTTTAACTGGAGAAGACAACAGTCAATCTTGGGGGCAAATTCTAAGGTATACTTAAAACCCCAAATCATATAGTGACCCGTTTACTGACACAGAGCTCATCACATGAGTTATCTCATTTCATCCTTACAGGGCCACTCTGATTTTGGTTCTGGGTCTCCAGTCTGTCCTTCTGTGTCCACGTCCAGAGCTCTTCCCCTCATCATTGCTGCCTTTCACTCCCACTGCAAGCCTAACATTTTGATAGACATTCTGAGAGTAGCTTTTCCTAAAAATTGTGCTGCAGAATCCTGGTTTCTCAGCCTGCTCTGGAGGAGAAAATAAGATAAAATAAAAGATTCATGGTTCAGTGCCTTCCAGAAACATCTTTGCAGGTTCTTCCTTGTGTATTGATATTCCCAATGCACATTAGTGTATTGAAGACCTGAGAAGTCCATCAATAAAGACACTTATAGTTAGTTCATCATTTCCCAAACGTATCTCACTTCCAACTTTATTTACTTGGTCTTTCTCTAGTTTCGCCAAACACACTGCTCTTGAAACAACCAAGGATAAAAAATAGTAAGGAACAAAAAGTACCCATCTGAAATATTTAAATTGCATGATAGTTGATGTATGTTCTAGCCTTCCTCCTCTCCTCCCACCAGGATGAGGGCTGAACAGTCCCAAGATAGGTTAAATGAATCGCAATGAGCAACAGCTGAAGAAACTTGGACTGTTTTGACAAAATGGGAGACTTCTGATGTGGGCAAGATAGGTGCATTTCAATATTTGAAAGGTTACCATGAAAATGAAACTGAGCTATTCTTTGTGACTTTAGGGTTAGGGTCAGGCAAAACTAGGGCCCATCATTTTATCTTGGCCTTGGAACAGACTGCCTTTGGAGGTAGTGAGCTTTCTACAACTGGAGAAATTTCACAAAGGGCCTGGCTGGCTCTCTGCAAAACTGGGAAGAAACTCATGGTTTGGGTTGGGAGGTTGTCCAAGATCAAGCTGTGGCCTGTGGGCCAAATCTATGCCACCACTTGTTTTTGTATTGCCTGTGAAATATGAATAATTTTTGCATGTTTAAATGATTTTTAAAAATCAAAAGAAGAGTAAAATTTTGTGATGGTTGAAAATGATATGAAGTTCAAATATCAGTGTCCATACAAAAAATTGCACCAGAACACAGCCAGGCTTATTGGTTTGCATATTGGTTTGCATATTGCTCTGTGGTTGCTTTCTCGCTGCAAAGCCAGTTGCAACAAAGATTGAATGGCTCACAAAGTCTAAAATATTTATAATCTGGTCTTTTAGAGAAAAGGTTTGCCAAAAAGTTTGAGATCATCCAATTGCCTTTTTTTTTCCAACTGGGAGATTCTGTGAGGGAGAAAAGTTTGGGTAGAAGGTCCTGGGTCACTTGGAGACCACCGGTAGAATAACCTGCAGGAATGGAAAACCAGGGTGCAGTGGTGAGAAAATGTAGGTGATGGGGCAGGAAAACTTGTTTGAGAAGGAAGTCAGAACACAGAGGTGAGAGTCTGGATGGTGCTCATCAGATCAACACAGTACAGGGAAGGTATTTTTCTGGCAATAGGGAGACATGTATAAATTTGTGTCAGAAGAGAGACATAAAACCTTTTCCTGTGCTTGATGAACTTAACGGTGTTCTTAATATCTGCTTTATTTTACGGCACAGTTAAATATATCTGTTGTAATATCTCTCAGCAAGAGGGGATTTTCTAAATGTTCTTGTTTATAAATGTGCAGAAAATTTTTGCACAGAGAGTCATGCTTTTGTTGGCCAAAGAAAGTGAACACTTGCTGATTTTCTGGCAATCCTAACAAAAATACTGAAGTGTATTTATACTCTGGGGGCCAAAATGAATTTCAAGATGACAGCGCTCAGATACATAATCAGCCCAGCTTTCCTCTTCTGCCTCCACTGGGTTTAACAACTCTGTCAAATCCCTTCCTCTGAAATCCACTTCTGCAAATGAGTTGAAACTAATTTTCTCTACAGCCACATAAACACAAGACAGGCTTCCCTGCTGGGCTCTCAAAAGCTTGGTCCCCAACCAGGGGGTGAGATAAGCATGCTATGTCCACCGAAAGTGTGGTGCAAAACTGTCTTTATTAAAAAGCAAAGTTTTTACTGATTTTTACAGTGTGATTTCCTTATTAACATCTCATAACTGTATCGCAAAAAAAAAAAAAAATGTTTACTTCACATTGTTTTGAAGTATTACGATATTCCAGAATTTCAAACCAAGCTTAGTTACTGTTCTTATTTCAATCAGGGCAGGATACCTATTATGCAATACAATACTGTATGTGTGTGTTCTCAGCTGTGTCCAACTCTGTGACCTCATGGACTGTAGCCCACTAGGCTCTTCTGTCCATGGGATTTCCCAGGCAAGAATACTGGAGTGGGTTGATATTACCTACTCCAGGGGAATCTTCCTGACCCATGGATTGAACCCACGTCTCTTGTGTCTCCTTCATTGGCAGGCAGATCCTTTTACCACTGTGTCATCTGGAAAGCCCTTCAGTACTGAAAAGTAACTATTATCTCTGCCAATGAAGGAATCAGATATTCTATTGATAAAAATCCACACAGAACCAAACATCCTACTTTGGCTAACAGTTTTGCCATCCTTTCCCAGGAGAATTCAGTGACAGTATTTAACAGGACTCACATTCATTCATTTGGTTGTTGCATTTATTCCCTGTCCCTGTGGCAATAACAGGAGCTAACTCTCTGCTCGTCCTTCTCTCGTAGCTTCCTATCACTGACCAAGTAGTGTTCAGGCCTTTTAGCTGCATTCAAACGTCTCTCCAACGAACCTGTCCAGTTTTTTCCCTGAGTAATCCCTGATGCACCTTTCATAAGAATCAGCCTCAAGGATTCACTGTTGTGCTCTGTTGGGAGTGGCAGGGACCCTACAAAGTTCCAGAGGGCAGCATTCACCTAGTGCCCCAAACAGCAGCTCTGGAGGAGAATGCTGGCCCTGGGGCTTGAATTTAAATCCCAGTCCCAACAGTGAGTGTGGGACCCCAGGCAAGTTTCCTAACCATTCTATACCCCAGTCTCATCATCCATTAAATGGTATTAATAAAACCCATGTAACACGTAGGCTTGTTGCAAGAATTATGAAACTGTTTGGGGGGAATATATTCGCCACAGTGATCAACCTTGATTTAAGAACTCAATAAATATCAACTAAGGAAGATCTCCTGGAAGAGGGCATGGCAACCCATTCCAGTATTCTTGCCTGGAGAATCCCTTGGACAGAGGAGAGCCCGGTGGGCTACACTCCATGGGATCGCAAAGAATTGGACACAGCTGAAGAGACTTAGCATACCCACACACAATGTTGAAGATAATGATTCTAGGAAAACTAGTAACTCTCAATCACTTCTTTTAGAATGGATAAGAAAAATTTTTCCAATACTATAATATTTTAAGATTTCTATTTACAAGCTATCAGGAGGTTTGGGAAAATGGAGGTCCCCATTTTGAACAGTTGAACACGCCTATGCAGGCTCTTTGAATGACTGCAAAAGTGACAGATAGAGATACTGATATTAGGAGTGGTTCTACTGTGTGTATCTGGATTCATAGAATAGAGAAACTGCATTTAAGGTATAGTGTTATAACATTTTTAACTCATGCTCTTTTTTCAGAATTAAAAAACATTCATATCTACATTTAATGTGATTTGAAATTTTAAAATATAATTGATAGCATGAGTAAAAGCATTTAATAAAGTGCAAAATATACATTTAAAAATATCATGTGTTCTCCTCTCCCCTACCTGCCCTGCCCCAACTGGGCAACAAGAGTGCCTTCACCTTTAACAGGTGGTAGGATGGTCCAGATTCCACATGACCTCTTCCAGCCCTGGGAGTTTATGATTTGGCGACTCACTGTTAAAGCCCTAGAGATCCAAGTCCTCCTCTTAACAGGAAAGAAGTCCCTGTGTAAAAGGACACAATGAGATGACAAAGAAGTATTCCTAAGAATTGGAAGCTTGCTTTCTTTCTTTTCTATTTTTTGGAAGAGGAGGTGACATGACTGGACATCTTTGAGGAGAGTAATGCCACACCAGTGATGCCCTTTCTCCTGGGAAGATGAGACTAGTGAGAAAAAATCACACATACAGAAAGACATTCTGTCAGCTGTATAACTCCCTGAAGATTTTGAAAACTTCTTTCTTAGAAATCCTGAAGAAAACAATGCATACTCATCTGCCTGGACTTAAGTTACATGACTCTGGACTAGATGTGAGATCCTGACTTCAGGGAATTTCTGCCATCTCTGTACCATGAATCTAAAAAAAAGGCCAAGGGTGCTTTTAACAAGGTGATGAGTCTGGATTCTTTCTTTTGCCTCTAGCCAGCCACATGATGCTGAGCAACTCCTTTAACCCCTGGACATTAGTTTCTGCCCTGTAAGACAAAGGTTGAGAACAAGCGATCTCTAGCACCCCTTAGAATTTGAGCTCTGGAGTCTGATCTCCCCAAGTTTGAATCCTAGCTGCATTGTTTATGTGACCTACATTACTAAGCTTCTTTTTCCCCCCTCTGTCAAATACCCTCTAGATGGGGCCATTTGATGCCCCCATCAATTCTGTTATGATCAATTTTTTTGTTCAGTCACTGAATTGTGTACAACTCTTTGCAACCGCATGGACTGCAGCATGCCAGGCTTCCCTATCCTTCACTATCTCCTAGAGCTTGCTCAAGCTCACATCCTTTGAGTCGGTGATGCCATCCAACCATCTCATCCTCTGTCACCCCCTTCTCCTGCCTTCCATCTTTCCCAGGATCAGGATCTTTTCCAATGTCAGCTCTTCACATCAGGTGGCCAAAGTATTGGAGCTTCAGCTTCAGCATCAGTCCTTCGGATGAATATTCAGGACTGATTTCCTTTAGGCTCAATAAATGCCATCTATTGTTATAGTCCTCTGATGCTTAATACATAAGATGAATTGAATGTAATACCGAATCCACAACAGTATGTGCTATACACTCGCTATACCCCTATTTTCAGGGAAAGAAGGGGCAGGAACTGAGTCTGCCAGTCAGCAGCCATGGCCCTGGGTTCAGTGGCTTGGTTTCTATGGGGTGGGGTGATAGCAAGGGTTCTGTGACTGCTGCATCCTATATATTTTAGCATGGTGTGCTCTTCATTTCTTTGAGGTAATAACTTCTTATCTGATCCACCCTCAGCCTGGTTATTACAGTTGGGCAGAGCCCACAGGAGAAACAGCTACACCCCCAGCTGAATCTTCTTTGGATGAGAGAGGAGGCTCAATAGCCTGTCTTCCATGGGAGAAATTGAGGGAGAAAGGGCCCCACTTAAACATAATAAGGGGGGACTGCCCAGCTCTGCATGCCTGATCCTCCTTCTGGTGTGTTTTCTCTACTGCTGGCAGCACTTCTTTTTTTGTTTATTATATTCAGTATTTGTCATTTTGTAACAGCTTTATTGAGATACATTTATATGTAATAAAACAGAAAGATTTAAATTATATACTTCAGTGACTTTTTAGTATATTCCGAAGAGTTGTACAGATAAAACCACAATCGATCTTATTTTATTTCATTTTGATATTTTATTTATTTTTTGGCTGCGCCAGGTCTTAGTTGCAGCATTTGGGATCTCTAGTTGCGTCATACAAGCTCTTAGTTGTGGCATGTGGGATCTAGTTCTCCGACTAGGGATCGATCCTGGGCCCCCTGCATTGGGAGTGCAGAGTTTTAGCCATAGGACCACCAGAGAAGTCCCACCACAATCAATTTTAGAACATGCTCATTGCCCACAAAAGAAACCCCCTACCCACTGGCAGTCACTCCCTATTCCTCTCTAACCCTAGTTCCTGGAAACCACTAATCTATCTCCTTTTAGTCTCTATGAATTTGCATATTCGGGACATTTCACACAAATGAAATCATACAATGTGTGGTCTTTTTGTGTGACTTCTTTCACTTAGCATAATGTTTTCAATGGGGGCTTCCCTGGTAGCTCAGTGGTAAAGAATCTGTCTGCAGTGCAGGACTCAGGTTTAATCCCTGGGTCAGGAAGATCCCCTAAAGAAGGAAATGACAACCCACTCTAGTATTCTTGCCTGGGAAATCCTATGGACAGAGGAACCTGGTGGGCTACAGTCCATGGGATCGAGAAAGAGGTCAAACATGACTTAGCGACCAAACAACAATGTTTTCAAGGTTCATTCACTTTGAATTATAGCACACATCAGTGCTTCACTTTTTTATTGTTGAGTAATATTCCGTTGTATGGATATAGCTCATGTTGTTTACCTGTTCATCAGTTGATGGACGTTTGGGTTGTTCTACTTTTTGGTTATTACAAATAATGCTGCTGTGAATATTCATGTATAAATTTGTATGTGGATATATGTTTTGAATTCTCTTGAGTATTTATATACCTAGAAGTGAAATCACTGGGTTATATATTAACTCAATTTTTAACATTTTGAGGAATTGTCAAACTGTGTTCCAAAGTGCCTGTACCCTTCTACATTCCCACCAGCAAAATAAGAGGATTCTGATTTCTCTACATCCTTGTCAAAATCTTTTCTATTATAGCCATCCTAGCAGAAGTGATGTGGTAGCTCATTATGGTTCTGATTTCATTTCCCTAAATGGCTAATGATGTTGAGTATCTTTTCATGTGCTTATGTTTTTATATCTTCTTTGGAAAAATTTTCATTCAAATCTTTACAACATTTCTGACAATGCTGCTATGCACATTCATGTATAAATCTTAATAAAATGCTTCACTAAGATATGGTCTCATGCTTTATAGATTGGCTATTGTCATTCTGAATCCTTAAGTAGGAATATGTATCCTGGGCAGGAAAAGTGAGCTCTACTTCCAAGTGTGGACAAGAAGAAAGGGATCAGCACTTAAGACTCTCACTCTAACTGGGGTTTGTGTCTATAAGCAGGAAAGACAGAAAATCGGTTGTTTTCTAGACAAGTGTCCATTCTCAATAGAAAAACTCTGGGCTTGAAGGTAGAAAACCTGGGTTCAATTCCTGGTTCTGCTTGGTAACTATGAATAAGTTGCTCAGTGGGTAACTTAGCTTATTTAAACTTTCCTTTCCACCATCAGCCCCCTCCCCTTTTAAGGAAGAGTTAAACCTCTTACTTAAAAAAAAATTATTTAATTATTTGACTGTACCGGGTCTTAGTTGCCACACTCAGGATCTTCAATCGGGCATGTGGGATCTTTACTTGCAGCATGTGAAGCATTTGTTATGCCCTGTGAACTCTTAGTTGCATATGTGGGATCTAGTTTCCTGACCAGGGATTGAACCCAGGCTCCCTGCATTGGGAGTCTGGAGTCTTAGCCACATGGACCACCAGGGAAGTCCCTCCACTACCACTTTTCAATGATCCGATTCTCTTTTTTGAATTGAAGTATAATTTACACACTGTAGAGTTCACCTTTTTGGTGTACAATTTGTATTTTTTGACAAATGTGTAGATTTCTGTAATGACCACCACAAACAAATATTTCCCTCATTTCCAAAGTTCCCTTTGTGGTCAGTCTCCTCCCCATCTTCAAACCTGTGGGAATTAATTATCTGATTTCTCTCTTTATCCTTTTGCCTTATCCAAAATGTCATGTAAATGGAATCTTACAGTCTTTTGAGGTTGGCTTTTGTTCATTAAGCATAGTGCATTGGAAATTCATTATTGTTATTGTGCATGTCAGTACTTTGTTCTGAGTAGTATTCACTGTATATACGTCTATTATGGTTTTATTAATTCATTAACTGAAGGACTTTTGGATCATTTTCACTTTTTTTGCAATTATAAATTAAACCACTAAACATTCTCAAATAGGTAAAGGTAGGTTTTAATTTCCCTTGGGTAAACCTAAACTATTTTGCAAAGCATTGTGCAAGGTGTCTATATCATTTGCCATTGTCTGTATCTGTATCATTTGCCATTCCCAGTGTGACCATTCCGGTTGCTCTGTGTCCTCACCAGCACTTACTGTCACAAACCTCAGTTTTTTAAATCTGTAAATGGAACACCAGTCTGTCTTCCCCTCTCAGGATTGTTATATAGAAGTAAAAATGAAATAGCTTAAGCAGAAGTGTTTTATAATCTGTTAAGTGCCACACCCAAGTAAGACATGCTCCCGTGTCCGATGATAATGATCATACCCATACCCACTTATATGCAAAACTTGTTTCCCACATGAACTAAATGTCTTGTTTTTTTCCCCTACGTGTTGGCAGACAGAGTGAGTTACAGCAAGTCTAAAGCAACAAGAGGTTTTGCCTTAGATGCATTCTGAAGTTTGTTTTGGCTTCAGATTTTGAACTTTTCACAGAAGCAGATAAATGGTCAAGATGTAAATCATCAAGTGTGAGTCAGTTTTGTAAAGAAACATGACCCTCTGTGATGGAAGTCAGCAGGAGTGGAATCCGCAGAACAGGCAGTATGACGTGCTGTGGGAGAAATAACGGCAGGGCTAACCAGGCAGTGTCCCCAGGGTAAGGCATTCATTCGACTGTGGCAGATAAGAGGACTGGCTGCCTCATATGTCCCATCAGGGTGGGGTGGGAGGGGTGGAGAAGAAAACTGAACATAAAGTAATAATTTTAGCTTACTCTTTGGTGGTGGTTGTTGTTCTTTTTTTTATAAAAATCAAAAGCTTTTTATTTTGTATTGGGGTATAGCTGATAAGCAAACAATGTTATGATAGTTTCAGGTAAACAGTGAAGGGACTCCTTCAAACATATATACATGTATCCATTCTCCCCCAAACCCCCTCCTATCCAGATTGCCATACATTGGTTGCATGTATCATACATTGGTACATAACATTGAGCAGAGTTCCGTGTGCTGTATACAGTAGGTCGTTGTTGGTTATCCATTTTAAATATATCATTAACTTACTCTTTTCAACTTTGAGGTTTACTTTTGAGTTAAAAACAGAAGTGTGTGAGAAACAAATTGGCAAATGCTTTCTCATTGACATTGGTATGAACTAATGATTAGCATAATGTACAAGTGTACATGTAGTACATGATGTACATAATGTACATGTAGAAATGTTGGTAGGTATGTATGAATTCATAGGTCAATATACACACTTATATTTCCTTGCTCTGACTTCTGAGGGCCTAGAAGCAACTGACACCCCAGTAGCAGTGAGCACACCTTCTTCCCAGCTCTTGGTTTCTAATTCCATTCTTCAGTAAAAGGAACCAGGTCTCCTTGGATAAATGTCTGATTCTAGGACTAGGGCAAGCAATATACAAGATGAACCTGGAGCATCTAGTAGGTCCAGGATATAAGTAAGAAGCCAAAAATCAGCAGCGATGGTATGTTAAAGAGGCACGGGAGCCAACTGAAAGAGCTCCCAGTGGCCAAAGCTGGAGCAATTAGAGCAACAAAATAAAGTGCTACAGGTACCTCTGGCTCTTTGAAAAGTTCACTTTACTGCATTTCAGTTTTACAAAAGATTTGCACTAGTACCTGTTTTTGCTCACCAAAAGAAATCCAAAAAGGATTTCCATTTTTACAAAAAAAAAAAAAAAATGGCAAAAAGCAAGAAAAAATAGCATTAAGCACAGGTTTTACAGTGAATGGTTATAGAGGCAGCATGCATCATGGCCAGCAGTAAGAGTGGCAACACCACTCTGCTTCCCGGAGAGCTACACTAAACGTCTCAGTGCCATAGCTCTGAGTTGTGTCTTTGAACATCTGTGCTTTCTTATCAGTTTATCTGTGGTAGCAAGATGTGTCCTAAGGTAATCACTTACTCTCTCTACTACACCAATTTGGTTTACAAAATGTTTCATAGTAACACTCTACTTTTAGATAGCAGGGAAAACCCATTTTAGAGTATATGGCCTGTCACGGCTTTTTATAATGAGCATTTGTTAAGTGGAATGTCTGGTGTCAGATGGTTCTACAAAGACTGTTTGGTGTCCTTGTACCTCACAAGCACACTTAGAGGGGCCACATGGAGAAGTCATGTGCAGGTAGTGAGAAAGGCAGGAGCTGGGGTATGTGCCTTTATTAGGATCCATGAGTGGAATGCTTTGGAATTTCTGGGATAAAGCCAGATTGGTCAATTCAAAACAAAAAGAGCAGGGTTTTGATAAGCTCCATGGAGGTCTTGTCTAAGATGCACAAGGCCTCAAGCAGAGCACTGGGGAAGAGTGCTCATCCAGAAAGTCTTTGAGGGAGTCCTTATCCTAAACCTGTATTTACTTGTGATTCTGCTCCAGGAGGAAGGGGCTAGTGTCAGTTTAACACTTGGCCACACAGAATGGCTATCAAGGCAACAATATCCCAGAGTAGCTGAGCTCTCAACCTAGCCCAAAGTGTAAGTCTTCATGGATCTGTACTGATATAAGTAAATGATTGAGTCAATAAATAAGAAACATAGGCACGTATCCTGTGGAAAAGAATTCAAAAGATCTCATTCTAGAAACTACCCTCTAAGACGTGGAGCATGACTCCCTACTGCTTCAGAGTGAGCTTCACCTAGTGACTTACTTCCGAAGAGGACCATGTGGAAAGGGAGGAAAAAATGAGTAACTTTTCAGAATAAGGATATTAAGTAAAAACTGAGGGAAAGTGAATAAATTATGGAATTTAGTTAATAATAATATACCAGTATTGTTTTATTGTGACAAATGTACCATACTAACGTAAGACGTTAAAAAAAGGGGAAACTGGGTTTGTGAGAATTCTCTGTATTACTCTTGCTGTTTTCCTGTAAGTCTAAAAATACTATAAAATTAAGTTTACTTTTAAAAAACTTCTCACAAAATAAGAATCGAGCTAAAATTTCATTTGTATATGTAAGTATATATAGGACATTTTGCCCCACTGAAAAATATTCTCTGAAGGATTTCAGTTTTAATCTTGATGAAATCTTAAACAAGATAATTTTTAAGGTTATGTGACATGAATTATGTAAGCTTCAAATAAAATTTTTTTTATTTTTTTGTTGTTGTCCACTTAGAAACCCAAAGAAAAGGATGACTAAAGATATTTGGGGTAGAGGGCAGTTTTATTCTAAAATTTAAATATGGAGACATGTTTGGTAAAAAATAAATAAATAAATAAAACCCAGAAGATAATTATTTAGACTATCACACGCAAAATCATAGGCCACTTTTTATGCCAAGTTAAAAACAAAATTCAGCTTTCTGTTTGTCCTCTAAAATTTTAAAAAAAAAATTTATATATAATTTTTGGTATTTTTTTTTTTTTTTGCCACATCACATGGCATGCAGGAATTGTACCCAGACCCCCTGCAATGGAAGCACAAAGTCTTAACCACTGGACCACCAGGGAAATCCCTGTAAACTATTATTTTGTTTTGCTTCTCAAGTTAACAAATAAGAGCAAGTATACAAATACGATCAATTTACAGATGGTATAGTATAGAACCCAGTATTTTATAATGTGACCATGGGATGGCCAGTATGTGTCCATATCCAAACATCTGGACCGTCTAGGTCAATCAATCAAGATGTTTTATGCCAAGAGGAAATTTCCATTTTCCTTTTATCAGATTAATTTATTCCTGGCCACAGTACCCTGACCCCCTTCCCTGAGATAATAGTGATGCCTTGAAAGGACATGTAACAGCTTAACCTTCCATTGCTTTCTAGTGAGCTTCCTGTTACAGAAAGTTTCTGGCAGGATGTCTCATGTTCAGATCCAATTCACTGTGATGAAACTGAGCCAAGAACTTCATGCCCAGGCCCCACAGGAACTGACACTCCAGTCTCACGTCCCAAGACTCAGGGCTGCCAATCACTCAGTTTTTGAGGGTCTTTTCTCTGTGGGCTCTGACCTTAGGACTGTAGTCTTGGCCTATTATTACTCTTCAGGGGGCACTTTGGCCCATTCTGTACTCAGCTGGTCATTTATGACTTGATCACAATGTGAGGAAGCCTCGGCCCTTTGGCTGCAAGATATATAAGTCCAACAGAGTTAGGCAGTTACCTAGGTACGAAGTTTATTTATTGGTTTGATTTATGCTAATGTAAGTCTGGCTCATCACAGTTTTAGTCTGAAAACATCTTTGCAGCTATGTCCACCCCTGAGAGGAAAGTGTGACCTCAGTTAAGCATACCCAACACCTCTTCAGTACCTTCTGTGTACTGAAGGTTTTTCTTTGTGATTTTTGCCTAGTTGTTTAAGTAACTTAGTTACTGACTGGATACTGTGGTTTCTCTAACCTGACTTAGAAGTGGTGATAACTATGATTAGTTGAGCACTTAAGTCTACACTGTGGGGTTCATCCAGGGGGACTTATTAAATCCCCCGCAGAGTCTTGTTTTTTAGATGGGCACACCAAAGTGCAAAGAACTTAGAACACATTTCAGAGTTCACACAGCTGGTACCTGGGAGAACTGGGATTCCAAAACAGTTTGTGTGCCCCTAAAACCCCTACCCATAGTGGCACTCCAGTCAGATCTGGGCTCTGACATGCTCTCTGCTCCCCCTAGCTAAACCCCTTCCTCTATGGCACTTAGGGGCACCTGTCAGTCTGCCCTGACAACTCAGCACTCCTAGGTCCATCTTTATACTTATCCTATTTTCCCACACGTGCATGCTCAGTTGCTTCCATTGTGTCCAACTCTTTGTGACCCCATGGACTGTAGCCCACCAGGCTCCTCCGTCCATGGAATTGTCTAGGCAAGAATACTGAAGTGGGCTGCCATGCCCTCCTCCAGGGGATCTCCCCAACCCAGGGATCAAACTGGTGTCTCCTGCATTGCAGACGTATTCTTTACTAGTGAGCCACCTGGGAAGCCCACACAAGGAAACCTTAAAGTACAAATAAGAGTGTTTACTTCATATTGATGTTTTAGGGGGAAATTATTTTAAATACAATCAATTTGGGGCTTCCCTCATAGCTCAGTTGGTAAAGAATCTGCCTGAAATGCAGGAGACCCCGATTTGATTCTTGGGTCAGGAAGATCCTCTGGAGAAGGTATAGGCTACCCACTCCAGTATTCTTGGGCTTCCCTTGTGTCTCAGCTGGTAAAGAATCCCCCTCAATGTAAGAGACCTGAGTTTGATCCCTAGGTTGGGAAGATCCCTTGGAGAAGGGAAAGGCTACTAACTCCAGTATTCTGGCCTGGAGAATTCCATGGACTGTGTAGTCCTTGGGGTCACAAAGAGTAAGACACAACTGAGCAACTTTCACTTTCACATACTTGCTTTGGGAGGATAAACTACCATATTTCAAACTTCAAAATATGGAGTTCTTCAGCTTGCATTAAGCTCATAGTTTCCCTCTTTTTGGTGACCCCATAGTCCACAACAAAAATGTCATACTCAGAAATACCTTGTTTCCTAAATATATTTTGTCCATATCCCCATTATTATGTCGGAGTGAATATTCACAATATCTGAAGACAGAAGAAATACAGTCTTTAATTTGAAATACTATATAGGGCAGTGAGAGAGTGGGGACCCTCAGGTTTTAATCTGAAAGCTTCTGCTAACTAGCTTTTTGTGACTCTTAGCAAAGGCAACCTCTCTGAGCCCTATTTTCCTTCCTTGTAAATTATAAAATGTCAGCATTGGACTCTTATTGTTTTTTACATCTCCTTCTTCTTGCAAAAAAAAAAAAAAATAGAAAAAATTCAAGAAGAGTTTTAGAAATGGTGGAGTAGAAATATTGGACTCATGCCAAGAAAGGATAAAACAGAGCAAGAAAGAACACATAGGCCAAGGGAAACTGATACCATTGATTCAAAGTTGGGCCAAGCTTCCTGGTAGCCTAAGCAAAAAGAGAGAGGTGATAACACAGTGTTATTCTTTTTATCTGAAAAAGAAAGTTTAGAGAGAGGGGAGAGAAGATGAATGAGAGGAGGAAGGCGAAGAAGCAGCAGCATACCAGATTGTCTGAAAATCCAAGCTAAGTTCAGGGAGGAATTTTTTCTGCATCCTACGGAAGGTGGATAGTCTCTAAGAACTGTTTGGGGGACAAAAATATTTGCAGAAACCATCTCTCTCCAGTCATATTTTATATTGACCCTCAATAAAAGGAAATGATTTAAAAGCATAGCTCTCTAAAGATATGTACGTAGAGAGCTGAGATAAATCTAGTCCAGGTGTATTGCTCACTGAGAGTCACTTGGCACAGGGATAAAGCTGGGAAAAATCCCAGGAATGAGTGCCTGGTATGACCCTTAGGATGTCTTTTGCAAATACCAGTCACCTCAGCCAAGCTTTTGACAAGCATGATATAGAACAGACAGTTGAAAGTTGAGATTCCTGGCAAGTTCCTTTGTATATAAAAGTCAAGTTTGTGGAAGTTCTCTCCCCTTTCATCACCTTTCTATTCCCCCAGGAATCTTACCTGTCTACCTGAAGAGAGGGCTAATAAATGATATTATTAGAATGACCCATAATGAGGGAGGGAATTTCATTTTCTACTGCATGGAAAGCTATGTTGTTGGATTTTCTTTTTACAACAAACATGTATTGCCTAAAATAATGAAGCTGAAACTAAGGACCTTATGAGTGGTGGGAGAGAGAGAGGGGAGGGAGGTTGGGAAGGTGGAGAAACAAAGAATGAAAAAAAGTGCAGTTGCATGCAAATAAATTTGATAAAGTCTGCTTAACTAAAAGAAGAAGATTATGCACATGAAGCCCTAGTGCTGTCTGTCCTTTCACTTAGACAGGACAAGTATTTATTGAATGACTAAGTACATAGAACACAGAGGAGAAGACCGGCCTGCAGGAGCCTGAGGGCAGAGTCTTCTGTTGGCTACCTTGACTAGGAAACAAGTGTACTTCAGCTCTTTAAAAACACTTTGTTGTGAGTGAGGCAGCATCCTAACGCCCTTTCTGGGGTGGACAGCTCCAAAATGCACTCTCCTCACCCTCAGATGCCTAAATGAATCGCTAAATGGATTTATCTGTCAACCAGAATTATATGTCAGAGGCAGGCTGCCAAAAGCAACTCTTTGGATCCAGCAGAGTTGGAAATGAGCTCTTCCTCCTGTTGTCAGACAGCTAGCATTTTTGTTTGCTTCTTGAGGCCACGCTTGGAAGAGCTTTCATTTGTTCATTCAGTCATTCATGCAGAAATATTGATTGAGTGTCTATGACATGCCAGGCACTGTTCTAGGCTCTGGAGATCCTGCAGTGGAAAAAAAAAAAAAAGATAAAAATATCTACTGATAGAATTTCCATTCTAGTTAGGTGGAGACAGATGATAAGTAGAGCATATGGCATGATAAGTGCTAGAGAGAAAATACAGCAGGGGAGAGGGTTGAGGAGTATTGGGGGGGAGTGGCTTTTTTAATATTTATTTAACTTTATTTATTTGGCTGCTCAGGGTCTTAGTTGGGGCATGCAGGATCTTTGATCGTCATTGCAGCATGCAGGGTCTTTAATTGCGGCATATGGGATCTAGTTCCCTGACCAGGGATCAAACCCAGGGCCCTTGTATTGCAAGCACAGAAACTTAGCCACTGGACCACCAGGGAAGTCCCAAGAGTGACTATTGTAACTTTAAGTAGGGAGGTGTGGGAAGACCTCACTGAGAGGCTAATATTTGAGTAAAGACAGGAAGTGGGGGAGAAAGTGATCGATCTGGACTTCTGAAGGAAGCTGTCCAGGCAGAGGAAATAGTAAGTGCAAAGACCCTGTGGAGATGTGGAGGGGGCGGGGTTGGGTTCACATGCCTGACACATTCAAAGCAGAGTAAGGAAGCCAGTGTGACTGTGAAGGATGGAAGAGAGCAGTAGGAAGTGAGGTCAAATAGCTTGATGGTATAGAGTTTTGTAAAACATTTCAGTTTTATCCAGAAGGATATGGGAAATTGATAGAAAGTTTTGACCAGATTGTGGGTATTCTTTCCTGACTTGTTCTTTTACTCAATTTTGTATTTGAAATTCATCCATGTTGAAATGTATGGCTATGGTTGATTCATTTTCATTGCTCTCTATAGTTCCATTGAGTACTCTTTACACTTCTACCATTGGAAGACAGTTGTTTCTCTCTTTTTTTGCTCATCATGTGGATGCCTCTTTATATTTACAGTTGTGGGGAGTGGAAGCAGGTATATCCTATTCACCTCAATGCCATATTGAAATAATTTGGGGATAAGTTAAGAGTTAGGGATCTAGGCCATTCTTTCTCTTATGAACAGCTGGAATTTGTGCCATCAATGGACAAATCCTATGTAACACAATCTTCTAAAATTCCTTCAAGTATCCAGAAAGAATATAAGATCCAGAAGAATGTAAGAATCCTGAAATCCTGAAAGGAATATTGAGATACATGGCTTGGCCCCATAGGTAGTTCCTGGACATGTATCAACAGTGGACAATGGTCAAATCTATGTGGCTGAGTTGTTAGCAAATAGCAAAGTGGTCGGTTAAGCCTGCCTTCTCCTTGTTTGGACTTTGAGAGGTTGGATGAGACTGGTGGTGTTGAAATTATGTTCTGAGGAGCTCTAGGGAATATTCCTTGAAGAGAGACTACTCTCATCGAGCCTGTCTTCATCAGAGCAGCTCTGCTTTCAATGTTGTGTCCTAGGCAGCATAAAATCCTGGGGACTCCAGTTAAAACCATTTGACTAAGTGACCTTTGAAGTTCTTTACAACTTTAAAGTTCAGTTGCCACACACACACACAGTGTTTAAATTATCTTGCATGCTAAGTCACTTAAGTCGTGTCCAACTCTATGCGACATTACAGACTATAGCCTCCCAGGCTCCTCTATCAGTGGGATTTTCCAGGTGAGACTACTGGAGTGGGTTGCCATTTCCTTTTCCAGGGGATCTGCCCGACCTAGGGATTGAAACCATGTCTCTTATTTCTCCTGCAATTGGCAGGTGGGTTCTTTACCACTAGCACTACCTGGGAAGCTCCTTAAGTTATCTTAGTATTTACTTTTTATTAGAGAGTGTTTTAACAAAAAAGTCAAATTTACCTTCACAATTATGAATTTACTAACCATTGTAGCTTAAACACAAGACACTATTGATTCATTTACAAAGAATGAATAGCCTTCTCTTTCTTTCCCAGCATGGAACAGTTAGGAGCAGGTCTGCCTCATTGAAGTGAGGGATGTGGGAGCCACACAGGTACATCAATTGCATGCCAGAGAATGTAGGGTGGTGATGGGGCACATAGGTGATGGTTGGAAGAGAAGGGCTGGATGGTTGGCATACCAGTTACTTTAAGCAAATAACCCAATCAATTGTACTAAATATATTAAGTACTTAAATATATTAAGGAAAAATATATGAAAGCCAGATTCATCACTGTTGGAAAAGGTGCAAACTTGGAAAGAAGAAAGAACCTTAAGGTATTATAATGGAAATGTAGATTTCATTATGAACTTATGTTTTTAAATATATATAGATATAGAGATAAATATGGGAGTAGTTAAAGGGGGTGTGTGTGTTTGTGTGTATTTTCTAGCGCTGTGTAACTAAGGGACCTAGAAGAAGTGACATTCCAGTAGCATGAGCACACTGAACACGCAAATACCAGATTCTAAATATCACCCTTCACTTAAAGGAAACCAAGGGTTTTTTGGAGAAATGGCTGATTCTGTGGGTGGAGCAGGAAAAATTAAAGAGAAATCTGAAACATCTTGTTATGCTAGAATGTAAGGGAATGCTCAAATGATGATGGTGTATGTCAAGAAGACCCAGAATTTGAGCTTCTGCAACAATTTGAGCTTCATTATGATAGTCATAGATTCCAGTGTAGTAGGCAGTTTAGCAATCTATTAGTCTTTGCTGATTTAAGTTAATGAATAAATAAATAAATGGGGGGGGGGGCGGCTTCCCAGGTGGCACAGTGGTAAAGAATCTGCCTGCCAATGCAGGAGATGCGGATTTGATGCCTGTGTTAGGAAGATCCCTAAAGGAGGAAATGGCAATACCCTCCAATATTCTTGCCTGGAAAATGCCATGGACAGAGGAGCCTGGCAGGCTACAGTCCACAGGGTCTCAAAGAGCTGGACACAACTGAGTGACTGAATACACTCATGTACAAAGAAAGGAAAGCTCATCCTTACCAAGGAATGCAACTAATAAAAATAGAAGGAATAGTGGAAATATAAATCATTTGGCAACTCTCATAGGGGTGGATGGTTGATCCAGGTGGTAGTCATCTGTTGAAAGCGGGTGGACAGAGGGTTGATGAGGAGCAAGATTTCAGTGTGTTCATTGAATGACCTCCACATAAACACCGATCAGTTATTGAGGACAAATGGTGATGTTATGGTACAGAGATCTGGTCACATGATCAAGATCTATATGACCAAGTGGTGTCATCCTGTACCTTCTGTTGTGATGCACTGAGACAAACCCAGTTTCATTCTGGGGCATTCCTGCTGAAACAGTGAAACTGAAGTCCGGACATAAGGAAGTATCCCATGGACCTAGGCAAAGGACTATCCTACAGAATGGAAGCCTGCAATCTTTGAAATTGTAGAGGACATGAAAGAGAGATATGGAGAAATCATTCCTGATGGAAAAAGACTGAAGAGACCTGAGAACAAAATGCAGACTCTCCCCACTCAACCCCAATCTCAACTCAGACCTACTGAATCAGAACCTACATTTTAACAAAATCCCCCAAAATTCCTGTGCATACTGAAATTTGAAACAGCCAGAGCCCTAGCTCAGCAGTTCCTAGGCTTAATCAGTATCATCTAGAAGGACTTTTTAATAGGATTCCTCTGCTGGCTCAGATGGTAGAGTCCACCTACAATGTAGGAGACCTGGGTTTGATCCCTGGGTTGGGAAGATCCCCTGGAGGAGGGAATGGCAACCCACTCTAGTGTTCTTGCCTGGAGAATTCCATGGACAGAGGAGCCTGGTGGGCTACAGTCCATGGGGTCGCAAAGAGTCGGACATGACTGAAGTGACTAACACTTAGTTACTTAATTTAATAGGACAGATTCCTCCCCTCTCCGTCCCCAGATCTATAAAATTAGACACTAATTGGCCAGTTCTCACAGGTGGTTCTGATACTAAGCCACTGGGTTCTAAATGGTATTGTCTTCTGTATGTGACCAAAGTGGGGTTCATTCCATTCAGACCTGGAAATAGATTGGAGAATCAAACTAATCATCACCTTGATTCTTACTCTAAGCACAAAGACATGACCCCAAACTAATATTCCAATGCAGGGATGGAATGTAAATAAATATTGCTGGCTCACATTTCAGGAGTTTTCCAGGACATTTAAGTGGATTTGAAAAATACTTTTTAAAAGATTGTTTGTACAAACATCATACTCTTTCCAGTCCTTGTTTGGCATAGAGTTTAATCAGATTTAAAATGGTAAGTGTTCTTTGTAAGGTTGTATGTTTCTTTTCTTCCAGGGCATGTAAAACAAGACATCTGGGTTTTATCATTAAAATACTAAAACATGTCCAGCATTTTTAGGAAATCTGGGCCTGAGTTTATATGCTGCAGGTGTTGAACAGATTTGATAGAAGGCTCTAGTCTATTCATTTACAGTTAAAAGGAAAAAAAATTATGCATACCGACTTTGTTTCAGAAAAATATTTGACTAAAACATCTGAGGTTTTGACTGTATCTTAGAAAACTAAGAGAAAATAGAAATCATTTAGTCAATCTTATATGGAAATGGTGTCAGATAGTCTTAGTTTTATATTGTACATTGAACTCTCATCCACTCATAGCAAAATTTGCTTTTGCTCTCTTATTAACATCTGTCAGTTTACCTGTGGACATAAATAGCTCATGGAGCAGAGGCCAGTGAGGGAGCGGTGAGAGATACATAATAAAACATTAAACTAGGTCTTCAGTGGTAAAGAGTCCGCCTGCCAATGCAAGAGATGTGTGTTCAATCCCTGGTCCAGGAAGATCCCACACACTGCAGAGCAACTAAGTCAGTGCACCACAACCACTGAAGCCCTCACACCCTAGAGCCCCTGCACTGCAACAGGGGAAGCCACCACAATGAGAAGCCCACACACCACAACTGGAGAATAGCCCCCACTCACCACAACTAGAGAAAAGCCCAAGCAGCAATGAAGACCCAGGTCAGCCAGTAAAGAAATAAGTAAATAATTTTTTTAAAGACATTCCTTAAATATTTTAATTTCTAAGTTAAGGGAAATGCCACATTAAATGTAGGTGCCTCACAAAACCAAATGCCATATCTGGAAATCATTGAATATGTGCCTATTAATATTGGTAAAATTGGCTAGCCTTTCTACCGTGCTTATAAGCACTCTCACCTTATTTCACTTAACCCTCCCATTCTGTAAGGTAGGTGTTGCTGACATGCCTGCTTTAAATTGAAGGAATAGAAGAGAGTAAGTAGTTGGCCCAGTATCACAGTAAATGTTAGAGCTGAGACTTGAACCTAGCACTTCTGACTTTGAGCACTTCCTACCCCAGCTCCACTGCATCCAGGAAAGAATATTTGTCCAGTCAGCACCCCAAAAGCATGATCTTGCTTTGTTTTGGTTTGGTTTGGGCTTTTGTCTTGTTTTGTCTAGTTTTGGTATAAGAAATGCCACTTTCTAATACTTTAAGCAGCGTTTTTTATTTTTCAGTCTCTGTCACCTGTACCCAAGGCACTTTCGGAGTAAATATTTCTCTAAAGAGATTTCTTGAGCCAGATGTAAAGCATGTGTTTAACCCCTCTGAAGTGAAAGCTCACCCTCCCCCCAAAGAAGAAGCAAAGCTGGTGTTTAGCCCCCACTGTCTCCTGCCTTGGCTTCAGGGAACCCTTAAATTACCAGACCCCAAACAGGTCAGTCACTTTTAGAGAAACTGTCAACATACCCTCAGAAACTGTCAACACCCGCCCAAACTGACTCTCCTGAAGAAAACAAGCAGAACTTCAGTCCACACAAGATCACTCTGAAGTCCTGCCAGGCGCGTGGCATGGCCCCAGTCTCCAAAGTAAATCCCCTCTTCTGCTGGCCTGAAGCTCCCTCCAGCCGCTCCAAGTTTTGAATTTCTGCAGCTCCTGTCCTTGGGTTTATGCCCATGCACTATTCATTGGGGTCCCCAACCCATAATCCTCCACACCAACACTGGTGAGCAGCCATTGTCTCCCTTCCAAGAATACACATTCTGGCAGGATCTTCCTGGAAGGCTTCTTCCCACCTGCCTTCCTCCTCCCAGAACAAGAAGAAGGTTTTTTTTGTTTTTTTTTTTTTTTTGGCTGCACCACCTGGCATGTGGGATCTTACTTCCTTGACCAGGGGTTGAACTTGTGTCCCCTGCATTGGAAGCATGGAGTCTTAACCACTGCACCCCAGGCAAGTCCCTTTCCTAGGTCTTTTTGTTTGCTTGTTTGTTTTTTCAGAGGAGATTTCCTGCCTCTTCCTCAGACCTCTCCTGCCATCGCTGAAGACAGTGAAGTTGTAGCAACTCTACAAAATGTAGTTTCTCCTTATCTTTCTTCCAGCCTCCCTTCTAGAATCCTGCCCCAAATCTCTGTGGGCAGGTGGCTGCCCACTGAGAGCGTCTCATTGCCCTGACTCTTCTTCCTTTTGTTCCTTGGGTTTTGCCCAGCTAGGACCTGCTGCCACTATCTCTTAGGTTCCCTGAGCTAGTGTCTTCAGCAGTTCCTCCAGTTCCCCTCCTCCTCCTCTCCATCAGACCAGGTTAGCTCCTTGCTGGCATGTGCTGCTTCTTCACCTGGGAAGTCTGCCTCTGCAGACCCATGGGTGGAGGGAGTGAGAGAGGGAGGGGGCAATGCATCAGATCCTCTTCTCAGAGATAGCAGAAACCCAGCAGATTATGACTGCAGGATGTCCTGAGGTCAGAGACCTGAGGTCTAGCCCCAGCACTATCACTGACCAGATGGATAACCTTGGGTAAGTCACCTGACCTCTCTGGTTCTCTTGGGTTTCTTCATCTATGAAATACAGAAAGTGATCTAAATAACCTCTAAGGTCCTTTGGTGTAGTCGTTGTCATATTGTATAGTGGAACCACAGCTAAAAGCTGGTCTGCTCAGCTCTTTCTTCTGACTGCCTTGGCTATGAAATAATAATTGCCTGCATGCCTTAATCTCCTCATTATGGATTATAAAAAAAATCTTATTTGTGTATTGGTTTTAGAATTCCTACAACAATATATTGATTCTGAGTTTTTGACACCTGTCACAAAACCACAGGCTGCCATTTCTGGCTATTTCTACCCCCTGATGTCCACTCACACCTTGCAGCTTCTAGAGGTGGAAGGACATGTTTTGAGGTTGAGCAGACACAGGCCAAGGTCTTCAGAATTGCCAGTGGAGATGAGGCTATGAGGGCTCCAGGCTGTAGGAGCTCAAAGAGATCCAATGCCAATATTCCAGGATTCCTTTAGGGAAAAATGACGTGGTATAAGGAATTTCAGGCTTCCCAGGTGCCGCTAGTGGTAAAGAACCTGCCTGCCAATACAGGAGAGGCAGGTTCGATTCCTGAGTGGATCCCAGAGTCAGGAAGATCCCCTGGAGGAGGGCATAGCAATCCACTCCAGTATTCTTGCCTGGAGAATCCCATGGACAGAGGAGCCTGGTAAGCTACAGTCCATAGCATTGCAAAGAGTCAGACATGACTGAAGTGACTTAATACCCATAAAGAATTTGGGAAACTCTGAATATTAGCCCCTTAGAGATTTACCATGCATGTTAGCATATTTAAAGATCTAAGAAATCCTGTCAGTGAAGAAATATTAATTGTTCCCAGCACTTCCCAAACCTGAATGGCCCCAGACACTTTCTTCACAAAATAGCTAATATCTGATAGAACATGTCCCCAGAACACAGGCGGGAACCCATTACCACAGAACCTGGCTGACCTGTCTCTCCCTGGGTCTTCCAAGCAGAAAGAGAAAACTACAGTTATTGAAATATTTACTAAGCACCTACTGTATGCGGAACAGCTCAAAACTGGTACAGAGTCTGCCTGCCAAGATTTCTTACAAGAAATCTTTCATGCAAACTCTTAAAGTTTTCTTTCATGCAAACTCTAAAGCTGCATAGGGGTAGGCAGACGTGAAGAAGCATGCCAGTTGGCACACAGGGCAAAGTTCAGGTACCATGTGGAAGCGCTGCAGCCAGGCCCCGGGGCAGTGGTTTGCTTCCTGAAGTGAATTTCCACGCACTCAGCTGTCAGGCTCAAGTTCTTAGCTTTGTGCCACAGGGTTGTTACCATTCACCCAGTTACATGACCTCATCACAGGACAGTCATTGTTTGTTTTCACAGATTAAGTGGTTGGAGAGACACACCAAGTACTTTTCTTTTGTGCTGGCATCCTAGAATTTCTGCCTTACGTGTACAGTTCTGTTGCGTTTTATTTGGAATTAGGATCTATTCTTTCCCAAGAAAAGATGACCTCCTTCTCACAAAGTGAGACAGGTATTGAACTGGCCAGCATCCCTTGCTGCTGTTTAGCCCTACTCTGAATCAAGTGTCACTACTGACCAGCGCACCTAGTGTTTCCTGGACAAAGGAGCCAGGGCTCTCAAGGCAGCTGCCCTTATAGAACCTAGCTCTGACTCACTGCTGTTTCCTAAGCACTTCCCCTCCCACCAAAGCACATCCATGTGTCCCCACTTCCTCAGACAGCCCTCACCACACCCTCGCTCCTCATCTCCTGTGTCCCATCCATCCCTGCTGACTGTCCTTAGACTTTTGTTGATCTGGTTTTTTTGGGGGGGAGGGTCTCAATTTTTTCTTACATCCTTTCTGCCTTCCCTGTATCTTTCCTTTTTGGTCTCTTTAAAAGAAGCAAAGGATCATTCCTTCTGAGGGTTTGATCCGTGGGAAGTCTCTCTCTGCTAAACAAAACAGAGAGGCTGGCACTGTAATTAAAAGGCCAACACGGTTTCCTCAAAGAAACATCTTTGAAGAAGGAGCTGCTTATTTTTTTTTTTCATTATCAGCATTACTTGACATTTATTGAGTATGTACTCTGCTCCAACCACTAGAGCCCTTTACATATATTTATTGTCTATTAGTTACCACACGCCCCTCTTATGGCAGGACATTTTATGGGTGAAAAATTGAGTCTCAGGGAAGGTAAGAAACTTGTTCAAGGTAACAGAAATAGTAAAAAGTAGTGCCAAGATGTGAACCTACATTTCTTTGGCTCCAAATCCTGTGTTTTCCCTTCTCTCTCTCACCTCCCATTAAAACAGGGAAGCTAAAATGACAGAACTCTGGTTTTCATCACATTTATTCCTTAGCAAGTTTTGTTCACAGAAGCTCACCCCTATGCACATGTACGGCACAGACAGCAGATTCCATTACCTTCCTCTTAATGATCTATTATATCTACCAGGGCCCAGCAGGGAGGATGTAATGGATCTTGGTGGGATGCTAATATCCTTTGTTTCTTCACACAGATTTGTCTTTAGAGGAACATAGGCGAACACATGCAAATGATTTTATTCCCTTACAATCTCTCCTTCCTGCTTGATCACTGGTATCTGTTTAACTGTTGATCTCTTGTTACCTGCTTACCATCCACCTTGCAGTCAGCAAACATTTGCCGTTGGGTCCTAGGGGTGAAACAGTGACTTATGGGGCTCCTTCTTCCTTTCCTGTGACAGGAATCCACCTGCCCCTGGGGTCCAGAGTGATTCACAGCAGGTCTCAGAACCTCTGGCCCTGCTCAGTGGCCCTAGAAGACTACCTTCTCTCTCCCTTCTCCAAGCAGTGTGGCCTGTGGCCAGTGAGTTTCCCACTGGGGGACTTAGGTAACCAGTGAGGCCATTTCCTGTCCACCACTCAGAGCACCTCGGGATGGAGCCACTCCTGGGGTGGCAGCAGCTCAGGGGAGGTTTCTTAGGGCATCTCCTGACACTTCCTCAGACCTCTACCCAGGACACCTTGCTGCCCCCAGGAGTGAGCCCAGGGATGGAATCTCTTGCAGGGCTTCTCTCACACTCTCCCTCCACTTCCAGACTCAAATTCATGCTTGTCAGAGAAAACTTAGAACTTCATGCAGGTGAGAGAGCAGGAACACTGGGGGACAGCTGGCAAGCCCCTGCACCACATTCTCTGTGACCTATCAGGACACCAACGTCCTGTTTCTATAGGAGATGAGACTCAGCTGCTCAAATCTGGAGCAGAGCTCCGCATAGTCTGTGTGAAGGCATTTCTTTGCTCAGTAGATCAGGGCCTTCGTCAGGAGTAAAAGTTGGCCCTCTTTGCTCAAGAGAAAATGGAAAAGAATAAAGCACGTAGTTTAAAAGCACAGGCTTTTGATTTGTCTTGTTCCTAGTTTTCATGTTGTGTCACCTTGGACAGGCTACCTCAGTCACTTTGAACCTCAGTTTCCCCATCTGTAAAATGGGAACACTGTTAGTACCAGCTGTGAGGGCTGAGGGGATTAAATGGAATAAGCAGTGTCCCTCTCATAGCAACAACCAATACTTTGAAGCTATTGTTACTGTAAGTATTATTATTAAAATCATACAAAGAGGAAAAGAAATTGATTCATAAGTGATCCTGCAATAGGATCAGGATAGTGTGGAGCTGGCAACTCATGTCAAGATGTTTTATGTAAACTGCTAGCCATGGTTTTTTTTAATTAATTGATTTATTTGGCTGCACTGGGCCTTAGTTGTGCATGCAGGATCATCCCTGTTATGTGGGATCTTTCATTGTGACGCACAGACTCTCTAGTTGTGGCCTGTGGGCTCCAGAGCGAGTGGGCTTCAGTAGTTGCAGAGCATGGGCTTAGTTGCTCCACGATGTGTGGGATCTTAGTTCCCTGACCACATATCAAACCTTCATCCTCTGCATTGGAAGGTGGATTCTTAACCACTGGACCACCAGGGAAGTCCCTAGTGGTGAGTGTTAATCCCATTATTAAAATGGGATGAAATTAAAAAGACCCTGTTCCAGGACAACGATAATACTGTTACAAAAGGAGAGAATATGCATAAAATGAGGCTTATTCTTGAATAGTTTTTAAAAAATGATTTCAGAATGAATGATCCATTCAGTTGTGTTAAGAGAGAAGAGGGTAACACAGCCTGCATAGCCATTGTAATTCTCTGTAGACCATTTAAATAGAAATGGCATTTGTATCTTTAAGTCAAAGTATGTCCAATGGTGGATTTTAAAATAGTAAATATCCATACAAAGGAATGAAATCTTGTCATTTGTGGAGAATGTGAAGGGACCCCAAGGATGTCATGCTAAGTGAAATAAATCAGAGGAAGAGAATTACCTTGTGGTTTCACTTATATGTGGGATTTAAATCACATAAAACAAAACAAAAAAAAATGAAGCTCATAGATGCAGAGAACAGTTTGGTGGTTGCCAGAGGCCAGTGAGGGGTGGGAGGGGAATGAGTGAAGGGGTCAAAATGTACAAATTTACAGTTATAAAATAATGAAGTCACGAGGATATTTTTTCTATATATGTATATATACATATTTATATATAAAATGGTAGTCAACATGTTATCATTAATAACACCGTATTTCATTTTTAAAAGTTGCTAAGAGAAGAGATCTTAAAAGTCCTTATTACACGAAAAAAAATTGTGTATGTGGGGTAATCGATGCTAACTGGACTTGTTCTGGTGATTGTCTCATAATAGATACAAATATTGAATTGTTGTACACCTGAAACTAATATATGTCAATTATACTTCAATATTTAAAGGTAATGTAATGTCACAAAGAATGGAACAGCAAAGCATTTTAAAAACTTATAATAACTGTATGCTTTATACAAAAAGGCAGTTTAAGTATGTCGTGTAAAATTGAGGACTTGTCAAAGTTTCTAGAGTTCACATCCTGGGAATATTCACATGTAACTTATGATACAAGCTTTTAGTTAAATGGAAGAAGAATAAACAAAAAGTGTGTTTTAAAAACAGTAAATAATTCTAGTGAATTTAGAATCTATTTTCTGAGTATATAAGGAATTTTTAGTTGAATAATTTGAGAATAAAGTTATCTTTTGCAAACTACAGGGAAGACATTCTGCAAACAATAGAAAGATGGCTGAGTGATATGGTCCCTATTTTTAAGGAGCTGACTATTTAGAGAAGTTGGACATATATACAGTTGACATCATTGCAATGCAGAGCATGCTAACTTACTTTTCTCATACTTGATCCAACCTCTCCTGCCCCCATGCCTAGCATGTTCCTGGCAAGTTCACAGGCATGCAGTAGCTGCTTGGAAAGAATAAGCACTGTATAGAGATATAAATAAAGTGCTTTGGGGGGTTGACTGGGACCAAGGAGTGGTAAAAAGATCAGACTTCCTTTTGGACTTCCAAAGATGATAGCATATAAATGGATAAAGTTGGCCTTGTACTTACTTAACATGGTATCAACCACACTATTATTTAATTCCTTGTTTATATTATTTTCCCCCATGAGGCTCCAAGCTCCCCACGGGAGGTACCACATTTGTCTTTTTTGCTGGTATCCTACATGGTGCACTGTGTAGTAAATACTCAGTAAGTGTTTGTTGGAAGAATGAGGGTCATCTGATAAAGAGAGTTAAGAATTTTTCTTTCCAGTTACAAGTTAACAGCAACAGCAACCTGCTCAAACAAAATGAGGGAATTTGTTCATTTATTAAATGAAATATTCTCAGGGCTTCAAGTACGGCTGGATCTAGGAATCTGACCAATAGCCTCAGGAATCTATTTTCATCTTTCATTTGTCCTGGCTTCGTTCTCAAGCAGGCTTTCCTGATATTGTGGCAAAGGTGGCTGTTGATAGCTCCAGGCTCATATCTTTGAAGTTTATGATTCTGATGAAAAGATTGTGTCTTTTTTCCTAACAGTTTCAGCAGAAGACTCAAGGGGACTTCTGGTTGGCCTGACCTGGCTCCTATACCCATCTTTGAACAAATCACTAAGGCCAGGCCTAAAGGTGGGGGGTATGGGTGCAGCTTCATGTAATCTGTATAGATTGAGGTGGAGAAAAGGCAGTTCAGCTAAGAAATGTTGGACAGGCAAAGGGAAACAAGCACGTGTGCACAGCGCAAGGAGCAGACGGAGCAACACCATAGAGACAGGAGGAATAGGCAGAGAAGAGGAAATGGTATGAAATGTAGTAGGATTGGAATGTCAGACAGATGAGTAGTGGGAAAGAGTCAAAATTAATGCTGGAGATGTAAATTTAGATCAGATGGTACCAGGACTGAGGGCCAGAAAAAAGAGGTGGAGAGTTTGTTCTGTAGACACTTGTGCTGCAGTTTGAGGTGGGTATAATCCAGGATGTGTTTAGGGCTTCTCCAGAAGCCACCTTCAAGTGTCTCCTTTTTTCCGAGTCTCTCCTAAACAAAGTTATGGTGAAACCATGCCAGGCAGAACAGGAGTTTCTTCTGCACTCACTTCACATCCTCAGGGAGGATGCTATCAATACACTTATTAATCACATAGATAAATCTACATATATATATGAATTGGGCAATTTAAATAGGAAAAATGATATTTTATTCCTAATGAGGAGTCAGAGAAGCCTTCAGAGGACAGGAAATAGGTGAGCTATCCTTTTAGGACAGGTTTGCATTTGAGGGACAAACCCTTCTTAAGGCTACTACAGGTTCTTCCTGATCCAGCCTTGGGCTCCTTCCTTCCATGGAGTTAGGAACTGAGACTTAGAGACTCCTCTCTCTGGATTTCTGCACTCTGCTTACTGGAACTTAGATAGCAGTACTAATAGTGGTTATAGAAGCAGTAGGTGGCCGCAGCAATCCACTTCTGTTGAGCCCTTAACTACATCCTGAGCACCACGTTGAGGTCTTGGATATAGTCTGCAGGTTCATCCTGATGACAATTTTATGGGGTAAATATTATTATTCCCCTTTTACTGGAACAGAAATGGAATCTCCAAGAGGGTAGATCACTTGCCTCAGGGACCTGCACAGAGTAACAGTGGAACTGGGAGTTGAAGACAGATCTACTCCGAGGCCCATGCTCCTCACCACTGTGCCATGCCATCTCCTGCTGGCTCCGAGTTGTGAGTTCCAAATGGGTCAGAGCTCCAGCCTCAGGTGCAGTTACAGAGGTGGTGACTTAGAGTACTGGACAGGTACTACTGAAGTGATGCTTCCTGACTCGAGGCTCAGGGGCCCAGAAAGGGACACTGAATCCCAGGGAAAGCTCTCAACTTAAGTGCATTTGAGAATGCAGATTCGTGGTCTGCAGATCTAGAGAGTCTGGTTTCTAGGTCTGAGTGGGGCCTTGTAATCTGTATTTGAATAAACAGCCTAAAGATTCTGATGCAGATGTGCCATGTTGTGAGGAGTGCTGCCTAGGCAGGGACGTGTGTGTGTGTGTGTGTGTGTGTGTGTGTTGCCTGCATGTGCATGCCAATTACCCTAGTTCAAGGGTTCTAATAAAACTCTGTAGAGGGTGGATAAAGATATGCACTGCACACAACCCACTTCAGAGGAGCTTTTCTACTCAGGCTTCATGGCCTTCTTTATTTATTTTTTTTTAATTTTTTATTTTTTTAAATTTTTTTTTTATTAGTTGGAGGCTAATTACTTCACAACATTTCAGTGGGTTTTGTCATACATTGATATGAATCAGCCATAGATTTACATGTATTCCCCATCCCATGGCATTCTTTAGACTTTACCATTTGAACCTGGACTTTGCAGTGAGGGTGACCAGATACCCACTACAAAGGATCATCTTTCTATGAAAACTTCTGTTCAGGATATTCAAAAAAACTTTTTGGCAGGAAGTCATCAGTCCCCCTTTTCTGGACCTGGGAACAGCAGTAGGAAGTGTTCAGGCCTTTTCCCAAATATAATCTCTGGCCATTTGAAGGCTGAGAATCCTCTCTGCCCACGGCCTCCTGGGACTCCGAGTGGCCTGCCTGCCGGTCAGGGGCACCGAACATCCCCACACTGGGGATGTGGGAAAGATGGTCTCTGCCCTGGAGGTCTGGGTGGGGGTGCGGGGGGAGACGGAAGAGACCCATGTGAAAGAGTCAGGCACACAAATATAACAAAAATAAGCCAGAGGCAAACACATGCGGCTGTGAGAATCCAAGTGCAGACGTGACGCTGGACTCAAGGTCCAACATCCAGTGAAAGAGAAGCCGGAGGAGACTGTATGTGAGGTGCCAGGTGAGCCGTCGGAACGGCCTTCCCAGGGAGGTCACATGCACTCACACGTGACTGCCCTCGAGCACCTGGAATGAGCTGTGCTGCTGGTGAGTGCGGCAGCCCCCAAGTCAGCCTTTTGGGGAACACAGTGCTGATGGCGCAAGGGGTCTGGGGCACCACCTAGCGCAGAGCGTGTGGACCCTGCCCCCGTGGGAAGTCAGGGCGAGCCTCCCCAAGGTAGTGAGGCCTTCATCAGATTCCTGAACACAGCCCTGCCCCTGACTTTAGGGGAGTCGGGATGAAGTACAAAAAGAGGCCCCCAGACCCCAGCCTGTGGCCTGTCCACCTCCTCCTTCCACCTTGGCTCGTATGCCTGTATCATGTGGATACCTCCAGCCCCAAGTGTAAACTCCGTCCATATACTACCCGCCCTTGGCCAGCCTTCAGGCCTATTGTTGTGACCCTCAGGAGGACTAATCCAGATATCAGGCCCTTGCCATCCTAGAAGTGGGGTGCTTGAACAGGGGATTGGGAATACCGGTCTACAGGGGTGAGTGATCTGGTGGTGGGCTGATATGTTCCCTCTTGCCCACAGGCTTCTTGTTCTTGGAGGGAAGGCGGGGACACAGCTGAATGAGGGCCAACGTGGGCCTCTATAGCCTGGGGCATGGGCAGGGTGCCTGGCTGCAGGCCTAAGTATGGTTCTGCCTAAAGGATGTGTCAATGTTAGCTAAAGCAGAGGTGGAGGGCTGGGAACGGGGTACCTTCCCATAGAAGGAACAACCAGTACAAGCTCCATAAGATGGGAAAAGCCTGGTTCACCTCCCTAAGAGGAGGGGTGTGGGAGAGCCAAGGTGAGACTGGAGAACAGACAGGGGCCTCCAGGGCCAAGGTAAGGACTCAGCTTTACAAAGGACATAGCCAAGGCGTGGTGGACCAGGGAAAGGTCACGTTGAATGGAGCAAGAACGTTCCTCTCAAACTGAGCTTATATGATGCCAGTAAGGTGTTTGATGTAGGGAGAGAGAGAGCAACTCGTTCAGTCCGCGGGCCCCAGAGTACTGAGAAAGGCCTGAGAAGGAAGGAAAAGAAAACAGTTATGAAGGAGCTGTAGCCATGTAGAAAGGGGTCAGGATTGTCAGGGTAAGCACAGAGCCTCTGGGAGGAACACTGAAGGAACGGGACTAGGGCCCAGATTCTCTGTCTATGCTGTGCTGACCATTGCAGTGAGGCAAAATAATCTGACACATATAACACCTTTCTGCTTTAGGACTGTTCCCTGTGTCTGAGTCGTAGTACTATACACGTGCGATTCGTGTTTTTCTGTGTGGTTTCCTGAAAGTCTTTATGGATTGGCAACACATTCCTTCATCCACTTAGTAAATATGACCATGTTTATGCTGTGGTCTACATTTTACAGTCATCACTGAATCCTTGTTTTCTTTTTGCATCATTTTAGAATTTGCGTTTTTTAGAATTAGTGGCGGCACTCTTGTTACTTAATGCTTGTGGAATTATTAGTACATTAGGCCACAGTAAGAATTGTTCCCAAAGTCTGTAGGCAGATATTATGTATGTGTGTGTGTATCTGTGTGTGCATGTGTTTATGATAGCAGTGCTTACATAATCTCAATAACCAAGCCCTAGGGACTCACACTTGGAGATGGAACAGTTGGTTTAAATTAGGTTTCCATGTGAAATATGGTATCACTATTTTTTTCCTAGCATTGTGGGAAAGTATATGGAAAACAATTTGACTGATAGGAAATAAATCTGGGTGTGTGGTCAGGACTGAGGCACAAACCTCATGACGGTCAGTGCCTGCTCTCTGAAGCAGGTCTCTCCAGGGGGAGATGTGTTAACCCTTTCAGGTCACAGCACTGACAAGTCACTGTGTAGTACCAAAATAGCCTGACAGAACAGTGACTTTGCAGAAACACTGATTTTCCATCCATTTCAACAGAGAAGGTGCTAAAGCCATACAAAAAATACAGCCAGAGGCCTCAAGAATTAATGCATTGGGTGTCTTTGAAGAACAACTTTAAATTTTTAAGTATTTCATCTTTATTTTAAGGAGATGGTTTCAAATTTCTAGCTCAAAGAGTCAATGACGTTGTGATTCTGAGTGTTTTCTGATGACTTCTTTTGGCAGGATTGGTGTTGCTCAGTCACTCAGTCATGTCTAACTCTTTTTGACCTCATGGTCTGCATTACGCCAGGCTTCTCTGACCTTCACTATCTCCCAGAGTTTACTCAAACTCACATCCCTTGCGTTGATGATGCCATCCAACCATCTCATCCTCTGTCACCCCCTTCTCCTCCTGGCTGCAATCTTTCCCAGCATCAGGGTCTTTGAGTCAGCTCTTCACATTAGGTAGATAGGGCTTATCAAAAGTTGATCACAGCAACAGAAGAATTGGCTGAAAACTTTAACGACACTCAGTCTCTATTGGCAATATAATGGCTTGGTCTAGAGAGCCAGAGTTCCACAAAAGTGACTGGTAACTGGGTAAGCAGGTGAAGGGACAAGGCCGAGAAGCAGTGAGCCAGGGATTGCTCACAGCTGCAGGAGAGGGGTTGGCTTTGGGAATCCCAGAGGAGTCCCAGGAGACCGAACAAAAGGTTCTCTCTTTCCCAAGAGGATCTTCATTCTTTGCAGGATGGTCTGGACTCTGGCTCATCCCAGGGGTCTGATTCCAGATCTGTTCCCTGACGTCTCGTGAGAGCTCAGCTAAGTCTGAGCAGGTGGAGAGTGGTGGTGCCTGCCGAAAGCCCATTGGGCTAGGGCTGGGCTCAGGGCTAGAAGGTGGCCCATCACTTTTTGCTTCAGCCAATTTCAGAAAAGAAGAGAAAGATTATTACTGCAGTGCTCCTGACTGGTACCAGATTATAACCCTGTGCTAGCATGGAATCTCTCTGTTGCTGTCTCCTACTTGTTTGTGTATAGGGAAAGGAGAGGTGTGTTCAGCACTGATCTTTTCTGTTCTGCTTTTTTCATTTTCTAAATCATGTTTTGATAGTCTTCTTGGTATCTTCTCCTTTGATTCCGTCTTCAAGTATGCATCTCTTATTGAGTGCTTAGAAGGACCTACCAGTGCCAAGTTTACCAAAACTAGCTTCCCTTCATCAGAGGAAAAAGCACCAGCCTGGGAGTCCTAGTTTTGACATCCATAAGAATTGTGACGTTGGCAAGTCAATTTCTCCCACGAGCCTTGAATTCTTGATCTGGAAGAAAGAGGTTGGGCCGCCCTCTGTGGTTGCTGCCAGCACTAAATGCCATTCATTCCTCTCATTTTATTTGGAGGAAAGGAGGCAGAGAAGTGTTCCCTTAGACCTTGAACTTTTCCCCCTGTAACGTTCTCTGTTCAGGCTTCACTCTCACTCAAGCCAGGGAAATGAGTTGCTCCTCAGGTTTTGGCACTGTTGCTGAACCAAGTAAAACTCGTGGGCCATGGCAGGGGTGGGGGTGGGGGGTCAAGGTCAAGACCAAGGCTTTGATCTACTAACAACTGAACTTATCAGCTCAGACCTTAAGCAGGATGGAGAAAGTAACTTAAGTGAACATTAGTATCAAGACACCAAAGTATAGGAAGCAGCAAAATAATCTTAGAGATTAAGCAAAGGATTTTGAGGCTGCATACCATAAAGCGGGGACTTTAATAGTACATTATTATTAAGTATTATACTCCAGTTACACTGGTCATAGCAAACACCCTCTTCCAACAACACAAGAGAAGACTCTACACATGGACATCACCAAATGGTCAATACTGAAATTGGATTGATTATATTCTTTGCAGCCAAAGATGGAGAAGCTCTATACAGTCAGCAAAAACAAGACCAGGAGCTGACTGTGGCTCAGATTATGAACTGCTTATTGCCAAATTCAGACTTAAGTTGAAGAAAGTAGGGAAAACCACTAGGCCATTCAGGTATGACCTAAATCAAATCCCTTATGATTATACAGTAGAAGTGACAAATATATTCAAAGGATTAGATCTGATAGACAGAGTGCCTGAAGAACTATGGACGGAGGTTCATGACATTGTATAGGAGGCAGTGATCAAGATCATCCCAAAGAAAAATAAGTGCAAAAAGGCAAAGTGGTTGTCTGAGGAGGCCTTACAAATAGCTGAGAAAAGAAGAGAAGTTAGAGGCAAAGGAGAATGCAGAGTTCCCAAGAACAGCAAGGAGAGATAAGAAAGCCTACCTCAGTGATCAATGCAAAGAAATAGAGGAAAACAATAGAATGGGAAAGACTAGAGATCTCTTCAAGAAAATTAGAGATACTGAAGGGAACACTTCATGCAAAGATGGGCTCAATAAAGGACAGAAATGGTATGGACCTAACTGAAGCAGAAGATATTAAAAGAAGTAGCAAGAATACACAGAAGAACTGTACGAAAAAGATCTTCACGACCCAGATAACCACAATGGTGTGATCACTCACCTAGAGCCAGACCTCCTGGAATGTGATGTCAAGAGGGCCTTAGGAAGCATCACTATGAACAAAGCTAGTGAAGGTGATGGAATTCCAGTTGAGCTATTTCAAATCCTAAAAGATGATGCTATGAAAGTGCTGCACTCGATATGCCAGCAAATTTGGAAAACTCAACAGTGGCCACAGGACTAGAAAAGGTCAGTTTTCATTCCAATCCCAAAGAAAGGCAATACCAAAGAATGTTCGAACTACTGTACAATTGCTCACACGCTAGCAAAGTAATGCTCAATATTCTCCAAACCAGGCTTCAACAGTCCGTAAACCGTGACATTTCAGATGTTCAAGCTGGGTTTAGAAAAGGCAGAGGAACCAGAGATCAAATTGCCAACATCCGTTGGATCATCGAAAAAGCAAGAGAGTTCCAGAAAAACATCTACTTCTGCTTTATTGATTACACCAAAGCATTTGACTGTGTGGATCACAACAAACTGTGGAAAATTCTTAAAGAGATGGGAATACCAGACCACCTTACCTGTCTCCTGAGAAATCTGTATGCAGTTCAAAAAGCAACAGTTAGAACTAGACATGGAACAACAGACTGGTTCCAACTCAGGAAAGGAGTATGTCAAGGCTGTATATTGTCACCTTGCTTATTTAACTTATATGCAAAGTACATCATATGAAAGGCTGGGCTGGATGAAGCACAAGCTGGAATGAAGATTGCTGGGAGAAATATTAATAACCTCAGATATGCAGATGGCACCACCCTTATGGCAGAAAGTGAAGAAAAACTAAAGAGCCTCTTGATGAAAGTGAAAGAGGAGAATTAAAAAGTTGGCTTAAAGCTCAACATTCAGAAAACTAAGATCATGGAATCTGGTCCTATCACTTCATGGCAAATAGATGGGGAAATAATGGAAACAGTGAGAGACTTTATTTTCTTGGGCTCCAAAATCACTGCAGATGGTGACTGCAGTCATGAAATTAAAAGACTCTTGTTCCTTGGAAGAAAAGCTATGACCAACCTAGACAGCATATTAAAAAGCAGAGACTACTTTGCCAACAAATATCCATCTAGTCAAAGCTATGGTTTTTCTAGTAGTCGTGTATGGATGTGAGAGTTGGACTCTAAAGAAAGCTGAGCGCAGAAGAATTGATGCTTTTGAACTGAGTTGTTGGAGAAGACTCTTGAGAGTCTCTTGAACTGCAAGGAGATCAAACCAGTCAATCCTAGATGAAATCATTCCTGAATATTCACTGGAAGGACTGATGCTGAAGCTGAAAGTCCAATACTTTGGCCACCTGATTCGAAGAACCGACTCATTAGAAAAGATTCTGATGCTGGGAAAGATTGAAGGTGGGAGGAGAAAGGGACGCCAGAGGATGAAATGGTTGGATGGCATCACTGAATGGATGGACATGAGTGTGAGCAAGCTCTGGGAGTTGGTGATGGACAGGGAAGCTTGGCATGGTGCAGTCCATAGGATCGCAAAGACTCAGACAGAGCTACTGAACTGAACTGAACTGATACACTGGTCTGTATAGTAGAAAGGCAAATCACATTAGACTAAATTTAAGCCTAGAGGAGAATAGTATCTACATTAAGTGTTTAGTGAGTAGTTAATAGTAACACCTCAGGGACACACATTTCATTTTTCATGTGTGTGTGCTCAGTTGTGTTCATCCCTTTGCTACCCCATAGACTGTAACCTGCCAGGCTCCTCTCTTGGTGTGATTTTTCAGGCAAGAATACTGGAGTGAATTACCATTTCCTCAGGGGATCTTCCCGTAACCTGCGTCTCCTGCATCTCCTGGTTGGCTAAGATGGATTCTTTACCTCTCAGCCACCAGGGGCACATACCTCAGTTCAGTTTCAGGCTTTGCTACCTATTGGTTGGGAACTTTGAGCAAGTCTTTTAGGCTCTCTGTCCTTCAGTTTCCTCATCTATAAAATGAGCGTAATTATGGTTCCTGACTCAGGATTGTTGTAAGAGATCCATGAGTTAACATATATGAAGTGCTTAGAACAGTAACATAAGTGCTATGTTGGTTCTATTATTTAGTCATTTGAGGAACATAATAGATAATGCATTTGTGTAAGATAGTTCAAAAAGTTTTTTGTGTTTTTTCATTTAATATTATGCATTGTACTCTTTGACAAATGGACTTTTGTTCATGTGCTAAGTGCATTGATTGCATTTATTCTTGCTCCATCAGTCAAATACACTTAAATCATCATTACCTTTAGGCCTTGTTTTCCTATGGTCTCATGGAATCTTATAGATGAAAAGGGATTATATGAATTACCTTTCAGCCTCATTTTAAAGGTGAAGATTAACAGAGGTTAATCCCATTGCAAAGCAGTGATGGAGCTAGAGCTTCAATTCAGTCTCTTGACAGGGTCCTTCATTTCCTAATACTAAACTGACTTAAAAACAACAACAACAATATTTTTCTCATGAGAAAATATATGTCAAGCTTCCCCAGCCTGGTTTCAGTGGATGCACCTCTCTGCATTCTACAGGTGAGCTCCTGGGTGACGTGGCTGATCCTCGCGGCGGGCTCCATGGAAGAGAAGCGGGAAGTCTTCTCGTACTTGGTTCATGTGGCCAAATGCTGCTGGAACATGGGCAACTACAATGCTGTCATGGAGTTCTTGGCCGGCCTCAGGTATGGGCAGTGGAATATAGTTATCTGGGGTTTCCTCTTAATAGCTGAATAGCACTGAATTAATTGTCTGGGTAACCATATTTACCCCAACTAGGCAATTGTACTGATCTTTGGGGGAAAATATATTACCCTCTGTTAGTGCCACAATCCCTGTTCCTCAGAGGTGCTGCAGAATTAAGCAGGCATGATCCTACTCCACTGTGTCTGCCTTGATCCCATGCTCTTGGGCAGGCTGAGTGTCTGATTGCTTAACTCATTCAACGCCATCACTGACCTCCTTTTCCCCTTCCTGGCCTGTGTGCCCCACTGTTACCTATCTCTTCCCAGATCTACCTTACAAATTACCTAGCACTGTAAGCTGCCAACCACTGACTGCCCTCACCAATAACAGTGGCTTATGTTGATAATAAGCACTGAATAATCTTAGCTGTCATTTTTATTGAACACTTACTACATGTTAAGAATTGAACTAAACATGTTCTGTGCATTAAAACTTTCGATTGTTGGAACAATTTTTTGAGGTAGATACTATTATTATTTCCATACTGGATGAAAGAAGAAACGTCTAAAATAAGAAGAAATGAAATCACTCACACAAGGTCACCTGGTGTGGCCAGGATGTGAATGCAGGCCACCTTGATTTCAGAGCCTGTGCCCTTAACTTCAGTGATATCTTCCTCTTACACTTTCTCTGTCAAGCTAATAATAAGATCAGCATTCTATCATTAAAGCCTCCGGCTGTATTCCCTTTAAGCATCAGTTACCTTGCTAAAATAGCTGTTACTCACTCTTGTGGGTGGCAGTGTGGTATGAGGAAGAAGAGGATAAATGGTGGAATTAGAATAACAGGGAATCAAATCCTGGCTCCCCTGTGGAACAGCTGTGTAATCTAGTTACTTGACCTCATTGAGCTTCAGTTTCTTCATCTGCAAATGGGAGCAATAATAAAAAACACCTACCCCTTTGCATAGGATTTAATGAGACAATGTAAAGTGTTGAGTATGTGTGTCTGGCATGTAGTAAGGCTCAAGAAGAGAACTTGTCATTGCTGTTGTTGTTGTTGTCTAAGATTTGTCTTCCCAACGAAGATCTATAAATAGATCTTGCTTCGTAACATTTCAAGGTTTTTCTTTGATTCCCCAGGCCCGACATAGGGGTTCAGGATTGGGGGTGGAGAGGAAAATTCTTAGTTGGAAATTTTTTCGTCCTTTTGAACTTTCTCAACTAAGAATAAACTCACATGATCATGTCGTTGGCATTTAAAATGGTCATACAAATGCACTAAGCATGGCTTGAAAGAAGGAAAAATAGAAAAGTACTGGGTGAAGAAAAGGCTATATCCAGATGATTTGATTCTCTTTGTGATAAATTTTCTACAAAGAATCTGTGCTACTTTTCTTTTTTAATATTTATTTATTTATTTGGCTGCACAAGATCTTAGTTGTAGCATCCAGGATCTTTCATTATGGTTTGCCGGCTTCTCTCTAGTTGCAATATGCAGGCTTAGTTGCCCCACAGTATGTGGAATCTTAGTTGCCCAAGCAGGGATCAAACCCACATCCTCTGCATTGGAAGGCAGATTCTTAACTGCTGGACCACCAGGGAAGTCCCTGCATTATTTTCCTGTAAAAAAATAGAGATCATATTATGATAAATTAGTCCTGTTTTAATGGTGCTTGGGCTTCCCTGGTGGCTCAAGGGTAAAGAATCCACCTGCAATGCAGGAGATGCAAGAGATCCCCGGGTGTGGGAGATCCCCTGGAAGAGGAGATGACAACCCACTCCAGTGGGAAAATCCCATGGATGAAAGAACCTGGTAGACTACAGACCTCCTGGTGGGCTAGGGTTGCAAAGAGTTGGACACGACTGAGCAACTAAGGACACACATACAATGGTGCTGATCCTTCCGTGTTTGACTAGCAAACTGGTGCTGACTGTTGTCTGGGGACCTCGCTTCCTCTCTTCTGGATGTCACCATCCTCACAGCATGGCAGCTGGCTCCCTCCAAAGTGAACAATCCAAAAGAACAAGGCAGGGACTTCCCTGGTGGTCCAGGGGTTAAGAACCTGCCTGCCAACGAAGGGGACATGGGTTTGATCCTTGGTCTGGGAACTAAGATCCTGCATGCCAGCGGGCAACTAAGCCCATGCACCACATCTATTGAACCCTTGTACTCTGGAGCCCGTGCACCACAACTACTGAACCCCTGAGTCCCAATTACTGAAACCCATTGCCTAGAGCCTGTGCTCTGCAACAAGATAAACCACTGCAATGAGAAGCCTGCACACCACAACTGGGGAGTAGCCTCCGCTTGCCACAACTAGAGAAAGCCTGCACACAGCAGTAAAGACCCCGTGCTGCCAAAAATAAATAAATAGATAAATAAATAAATGGAAAGAGCAAGGCAGAAGCTGCGGTGCTTTTTATGTCCTGGCCTCAGGAGTCACACACTGTCCACTTCTGCCATGTTGTACTGATCATGTAGGACCAGCCCTGACTCACTGTGAGTGGGACCACACTGCAGCAGGAAGTGTGGATCTTTGGAGGCCGTCTTGGAGGTTGGCTGCCACGTACCATGTATTAGAGAGTGCCTTGATGCAAAGCATAGCCTCATAATGCCTAATGGAGGCCTTGGGGAAATGTGACTTTTAGACCCAACTTAATTTGAATTCAAAATCTAAGAAGTCCATGTGAAAGTGAAAGTTGCTCAGTCAATTGTCTGACTCTTTGCAACCCCATGGGCTATATAGTCCATGGAATTCTCAATGCCAAAATACTGGAGTAGGTAGACTTTCCCTTCTCCAGGAGATCTTCCCAATGCAGGGATTGAACCCAGGTCTCCTACCTTGCAGGTAGATTCTTTACCAGCTGAGCCACAAGGGAAGTCTATAGAGCCAGGTAATTCTTTTTTAGATAAGAAATAATGTCAAAGCAGCTAAACCTTACCATTGATTCCTGGCCACCCCAGACCCACTGCTACCTAGTTTCACACTCCTGTATTTGGCTTAAGGCTGAATTAGTCTTTACAAATAGATGGGTAAAACTACCAGGTTTAATAGTTCGTCAGCCAGAACAGTAGATACAGGAGGTAAGTTGCTGGATGTCCTTATGATGGAATGATAGTGGAGGAAGAGCTCATATGTGCACTTTCAAGTTTGAAAGCATTTAGATTACAAGTAATTGAACTGCATCAAGATAACTGATTTTTTTTTTTAATTTTTAAAACAATTAGAGGGGAAGGGGGCACAATCTTATTGTTGAGTGACTGCTTTTCTGTCACCTTTGTACATTTTGCTTTCTCGAACTAAATTCTCAGCTGTTTACAGGAAATGAGTAGAAGTACAAAGATTTACATGCAGCAATATTTACTCAATTTTAATGTCAATATAAAATAACCCAAATGTCAATGACACCTTGGTTTTAAAATAATAAAATAAAATAAATCAAATGAACAATAATAGAAAAATGAAGGAAATAACATGATGCATCCACACACTGGAATGTTATTTAATCCCCAAAAACAATGTTTATAATAATTTTAATATCATAGGACTTCAAGTAACATACAATATATAAAACTACCTGGGAACAAAGCTGTTCATACTTAATAACCTCAGCAATATTTATATAACAAAATGTATAAAATATTTGGACCAGACAGACACAAATAGGATAAGTACTGGAAGAAAATATACCTACTGTTGTCTGTGGTTGGAAGAACTGTGAGTGGATTTTCTATATTTTTGGTATTTTTGAGATTGTCTACAATGGGCATACCTTTTTAATCATGAAAAGAAATAAAGTTTCTTTTTAAAAAGTGTCAGTCTTCAGTCTAACAAAAAACCATTGCTCTTTGCTAATATTTGTCTCTTGCCCCACCCACATATCATGAATCATGAAAAAAAGGATGATCAGATAATGAGAACCAAGTCTCATTCATGTATTCACTTCATTTATTTAAACCTCCATTCCATGCCCCCAAATGGGTTCTCACCACCTTATAAGGAACTGGTTGTAGGACAAGTTGAACCCAGTGGGGGGAAATCAGGAGACAGTTTTATTTTTCTGACCTCACTGTCTTTCAAACCAGCCAATTGGCTCTTCTTCCCCTGAATTCTGGAATGTACCTTGGGCCCCCTGTGTCTTTCCCCGTCACTAGTGTGGTTAATAAGCCGTCTCCTTCACCTATGCCCTTGAGCGCTAGTGAACCCCAGAATCATATGGCAGTGCCATAAAAGCAGGTCGCCTACAGATTGACACCATTTGTATAAAGTTTAAAAATGCACAAACAATTGTACAAACTGCTTAGCAATATCTGCCCGGGTTGAGAAAGTATGAGGAATTGTCAGGGAAGGAGTGCAGTAAAATTGCAGTCGTGGTCCCTTGTGAGGAAGGGAGAGGGGTGTGTTCACGGAGGAGTTCTCTGGGGCCTCAGCCATATTATGAATGCTTTAATTTTTTAAACTGAGAGGTTGATGCATGAGTGTTTGTCATGTTCTACTTCTTGATGTCTTTTGGATGTCTTAGATATTACCTAATGATTTTTTAATTCAGTCTGATATAAATCAGAGCTTCAAGTTTTCATTTAAAACTTCAATAAAAGGAGTAAAGGGACTTCTCTGATGGTCCAGTGGTTAACACTCCACACTCTACTGCATGGGACATGGGTTCAATCCCTGGTCAGGAAACTGAGATCCTGTATGTCACACTGCTGCTGCTGCTAAGTCGCTTCAGTTGTGTCTGGCTCTTTGTGACTCCATGGACTATATCCTGCCAGGCTCCTCTGTCCATGAGATTCTCCAGGCAAGAATACTGGAGTGGATTGTCATGCCCTCCTCCAGGAGATCTTCCCAACCCAGGGATCAAACCTGTGTCTCTGATGTCTCCTGCACTGGCAGGAAGGTTGGTTCTTTACCACTAGCGCCACCTGGGAAGGTTCTTTACCACTAGTGCCACCTGGGAAGAAAAAAAAAAGGAAGAAAAGCTTCACCCTTTCCCCAATTTCACAGCCCTACCAGTCTCAGAAAGCTGCAGTAAAAAAGAAAAAAGAAAAAAAGCTGCAGTAGGTGGGAAGATATAATTTATCTTTTCTCTCCCTGTCTCCAGCTCAGGGTTCCTGCGGAAAACATGGGCAGGACAGGAGAGAAGAAGGGAGGAGGGGTAAAGGGAGCCAGTCTAACTTGACTGGGGCCGCTGTGGTCCGGCCTTGGTGACCCCACAGAGAGCCATGTGGGGTGTTTTCAGGGTCACTTCCTACTTACCTGCCCTAACTCCCCCCAGTTCCCGTCTGGAAGCAACCCCCTGTACCATCACCTGGAGAGGGGTGGTACACCCCCAGCCTGGCCCACCACTCAGTCCTCCCCCACAGCATCTAGTTCTGGAAGGCCTACCGTTACAGACTCTTTCCACTAGGGACCCCTTCTTTGGAGGGAAGCCTTTCAAGATAACTCAAGCCCCGCTGCCTCTCAGGGTCCATTCCAGACTCACAGAAAGCCCCAGCACTTTGCCCACCCAGGCTCTGCAGACGCAAAGCACGCCCACCGGATCCTTCTCCCTCACATAGCCATCCCGCGGCCCCAGGCAGCCTCTCATCCTTACACTTTCCCAGGAAGTCACACACCAGGCAGCCCACATGATCAACAAGCTGCCAGGACATGGGCGAGCCTCTCCATGAAGTTCCCCGAAGCCCCTGAACTTGGGGAGATCTCCTCCTTCTCACTTACCATGTCCTGACAGCCCTCTGCAAAGAAGTCCCCGCTTAGCTGCTCAGACCCAGCTCTCTGTTGATGGAGGGTGGGAGACCTCTGCAGGAGAACACTTTGAGTCTCCTGGTGACGACACGCTGCCTCACTTTAGAAGATGGAGTTCAATGTCAGCTGTTGTTCTTAGCAGCAGTTTAAACATAGGAAGACTCTCATTTAACATCCTATTCTGCAAATGATACTTTAAGATAAGATCCCTCAAGACAGGTCAGTGACTTAATGTCAGTTGAAGCAGTTCAATAGAAAAGGCCAAAACAGGCTTTGTGGGCATCACTGCAGCACTGGCCTCATCCAGTTATGTTTAAAAGATCAAGAGGAGTGAATGGAACACATTTTCTGTGAGTGATCCTCCATGAATATTTGTAAAAACCGTATTACCCATCAGGTTTCCCTTTTGGGAAACCAGGAAAACTCAAACTTGAGGTTCAGTGCCCACCTTCCAAAATTAACTCCCCCCAATGTGTGTTTTTGTATATATCTCTGTTTAATTTCATGTTTCAATTTATTAAAGTAATATTCACATCATTTGGGGAAGTACGTGGCAATGTGAATCCTAAATAAATATTAAAACAGAAAGAAAACATAAACAAATGAATTTCGTACAGAATTTAAGCTGTCTACTGTAAACGACATTATTTCTCCTTCGGTCTAAAAACAATGTCCCTGACTTGCCATAGGTCAAGGAAAGTTTTAAAAATGTGGCAGTTTATGGACCAGTCTGACCTGGAGACCATGAGGAGCCTGAAGGACGCCATGGCCCAGCACGAGTCTTCCTGTGAATACAGGAAGGTGGTGACGCGAGCGCTGCACATCCCCGGCTGCAAGGTGGTTCCGTTCTGCGGGGTGTTCCTGAAGGAGCTCTGTGAGGTGCTGGACGGAGCCTCTGGCCTCATGAAGCTTTGCCCGAGGTACAATTCGCAGGAAGAAACTCTAGAGGTGAGACCTTTCAAAACTCTCATGATCTGGAGAGTCGTTGTTGCCTCCTGGCTTGTCACACACTGAAGCCAGAAGAGAGACACCTCTGAGCCGGGGGCTATCCATTGTCACAGTTGTGCTGACTAACAGTTAGATCCTTGGGGGCTTCCCTGGTGGCTCAGATGGTAAAGAATCTGCCTGCAATGCAGGAGACCTGGGTTCGATTCCTAGATCGGGAAGATCCCCTAGAGAAGGGAATGGCAGCCCACTGCAGTATTGTTGTCTGGAGAATTCCATGGACAGGAGCCTGGCAGGCTACAGCCCATGGGGTCACTAAGAGTCGGACATGACTGAGCAGCTGACAGTTTCACTTTCACTAGATCCTTGAACATCCCAAAGAAAAGAAGGCCAACTAGCACTATTGGGGCTTTATATTAAGTTAGCTTTAATGGGGCAATGTACAAATGGTGCTGTTTTTCTGGGTGTTTTTTCTTAAGGTTGATGGGATTTTCCTCTCTTGTTAGGTGCAAATGGGTGAAGGGGATATAATAAGTCAGATGAGAGTAGTAACTTTTTGGGGTCAGTGGAAGAAAGAATGAGGGGAAGTCAGTGCTGCCTTCTTTTCCTCCACTCTGTCCTCTGAGGATGTGCTCTGGGCTCCTGATCATGCTGTCCCCAGCCCATTGCTGCTCATTCCCAGCCCCCAGCACGGGAAGAACCACATGAGCTTGGACTCAGAGTATTGGGCAGTGCAGAGAAGAGGCACTGAGAAACAGAATATACAGACACCTCTCTATATGGTGTTTAGAAATGAAAGAAGGGATTGAAAGGTGGGGGAGATTTGAGGAGTCCCATGCCTGGAAGTCCCATACCTAAATCTAGAGTCATTCTCGCCATGGTACCAGCACCCACTGTTGACCTTACACACACACACTCTCCCCCTCTCTCCTTCTCTCTCTCTCTCTTTCTCACCCTCATTCACACCCCTTCTTGGTGACAGTGGGAAGACTCTCCTAAAACTGCAGCCTCTTCCAGGTCCCCTGGGAGCAAAAGAATTACCTGGTATCAGGGAGACTTAGAGCCCCTGACAGGTGCTGGCAGCATTACTGGCTTCTATCTCCCTGGCTTGTGAAAGGGATCATAAAGTGCAAGAAGAGACTTCCCCAGTGGTTCAGCGGTAAAGAATCTGCCTCCAGTGCAGGAGACGCAAGTTCAGCCCCTGGGTTGGGAAGATCCCCTGGAGGAGGAAGTAGCTACCCACTCCAACGTTCTTGCCTGAAAAAATCCCATGAACAGAAGAGCCTGGCAGGCTACAGCCCATGAGTCAAAAAGAGTCAGACACAACTTAATGACTAAATAACAACAACAAAAAAAAAGTGCAAGAAATGAAGGAGAAAGCTTAAAGCAAGCCCCCCAAGCTTGCTTGCACCGGCTCCCTCACATCTCAAAAGTAGGGAACTCCATATCTCATGGCCTAGCCATCCCTCTGACCTCTGACCTCTGATGGGAGATACTTCCCTGATTACAAATACAGACAATAAGAGCTTATAAATCACCAGGAAGCCTCTGTGTTACTGTTAAGGTATATGGGAAATAAAGCAAAATGTCCCCCTTCCTTGATCGTTTCCTTGGGCCCCAGTAATTTTATCTGGTTCCATAGAATAATAGATTTCTGTCATGGTTTTTCTCAATTCTCACTACAGGAATAAAATAACTCTATCCTTCCTCTGTAAAGTGGCTAATCTTCTCCCTAGGGAACCTTGAAATAATATTGCTTTTTGTGTTATAAACTTGAAGTGGAGTGTTGATTCCTAGAGGGACTGAAATTGTCTTAGTGGAAACAAGAGTAAGTTTTGGTATTTCATGTGGTGAAAGGAAAAAATGTTTTTCCTGGAGGTTGGTTTTCCCCCCAATAAAATAGGCACAAATGCCATTATTTATGATTGTTATGATTTCGTTTCTCTAGCCAAGTAGGTTATTTAGATGTAGTATGTGAAGCTGCGATAACAAATCCTCAATATATTTCTCTGTAGTTTGTAGCCGATTATAGTGGACAAGATAATTTCTTACAACGAGTGGGACAGAATGGCTTAAAGAATTCAGAGAAGGAATCCACTGTCAACAGCATCTTTCAGATCATCAGGAGCTGCAGTCGAAGTCTGGAGACAGAGGAGGAGGACAGCCCCAGTGATGGGAACAGCTCAAGGAAAAATTCCCTGAAGGATAAAGCCCGATGGCAGTAAGTTTTACATGGGATGTTTTACATGGGATTTAAAAATTGGGATTCTCATTTCTTCTTTTTCCTACTCCAATTTGGTTTCAGTTGTAAATAGCATCCATATATGTGTTAGTTGCTCAGTCGTGTGCAATTCTTTGCAGCCCCATAGACTGTAGCCTGGCTTCCCTGGTAGCTCAGATGCTAAAGCATCTGCCTGCAATGCGGGAGACCGGTTTCGATCCCTGGGTCAGGAAGATCTCCTGGAGAAGGATATGGCAACCCACTCCAGTACTTTTGCCTGGAAAATGCCATGGACGGAGGAGCCTGGCAGGCTACAGTCCATGGGATCGCAGATAGTCACACACGACTGAGCGACTTCACTTGCACTTTCAGACTGTAGCCCACCAGGCTCCACTGTCCATGGAATTTCCCAGGCGAGAATACTGGAGTGGGATGCCATTCCCTTCTCCAATAGTATCCAGAGTATACATTATAAATCAACTATACTTTGATGTGTTTGTGTATGTGTGTTAGTTGCTCACTTGTGTCCGACTCTTTGCAACCCCATGGACTGTAGCCCACAAGGCTTCTCTGTTCATGGAATTTTCCAGGCAGGAATACTGGAGTAGGCTGCATTTTCTCCTGCAGGGGATCTTCCCGATCCAGGGATTGAACTGACATCTCCTGTATTTCTTGCCCTGGCAGGCTAATTTTACCACTGTGTCACCTGGGAAGCCCCAATACTTCAATTAAAAAACTAATTTTTTAAAAAGGGTTTATTAGTTACTGGGTAAGTCATGGGGCAAATATTAACATTTTTAAATCAAATATACTGATTTAGTAGGATTGGCAGAGAAGGCAATGGCAACCCACTCCAGTACTCTTGCCTGGAAAATCCCATGGACAGAGAAGCCTGGTAGGCTGCAGTCCATGGGGTCGCTAAGAGTCGGATACAAATGAGTGACTTCACTTTCACTTTTCACTTTCATGCATTGGAGAAGGAAATGGCAACCCACTCCAGTGTTCTTACTTGGAGAATCCCAGGGATGGGGGAGCCTGGTGGGCTGCCATCTATGGGGTCGCACAGAGTCGGACACGACTGAAGTGACTTAGCAGCAGCAGCAGCAGTAGGATTGGAGTCAGTCATACCCAGAAATCAGCACTGTTGCAGCTCCCCCCAACTTCTGATGATTCTAAGGCAGCTCATCACTGATTGACAAGCATTGCAATGCTTCCAGGGTATCACTTTCAGGTGGCATCTGCAGCATTGTGATTGCCTCGCTGTTCCGATTGCTGTTTATTGACAAGCATTGCAGTCTACCCATGACATGCTTGCTTAACCCAAGACCAAATGAGAAGTTCAGAAATCAATGGTCTTAGGGTAGCCATTGCATCTCTTCAAGGCCATTTACTCATGGTCAAGCCCAACTCAAAGCGGAGTCTGATCCACCTGGAAGAATCCTTGAGCGTGACCCAAAAGCAGAACATCTGCTGGCTTTGACATCTTGGCCACAAAAGGTTCTGTTTGTGTGGCATACTCATGAGTCATACCTGGCAGTTGTCTCCCAGTCCTTGTAAAACATCGCTGTTTGTTTTGCAAAGTCTTTCCTGGATGACTATGTGTGCATGAACCTACATTGGGAAGAGACAGTGTTTCTGGAAAATAATTCCTTTGGAATTGTAGTGCTGGATCCTCAGGATCAGTTGTGAACACAGAAATGAACACCTGTGCCTGAATCCCAAGTATTGTTATTAAAGAGATGAACCTATATACCCAGTTTTTCCAAAGCCTTTGAGCTTTTTTCCAAACCTCATCTCCTAGCTCATTCCCCCATAGGGGATCCAGGTGCTCAAAGATGAACCAATATTGCCCTTATCACAATGTCACATCCCTAAAGCTCAAATTTCACAAGCAGCTTCTACCAATTGTTCTTTTTAAGTTGGTTGTGAGTCAAAGATTATTTGAAAGTTTCTCACTAATTTTTGCTGATGTTGGTGCCATCATATATAAATAGAGAGAGGACCATCTACAAATAAGCACAGAGGCCTCTCATAGCCCTTAACTCCTTAATCTACATCTATCTACCTGTCTCTATACATAGGTATCTATGTATATATCTACATCCTCCCACAAAATATTTTGTAGATGCTTATAAGAATAGATATAAATAATTGAAGATATAAAGGGAAAAGGAAAGTAGGATAGGAAAAAATAAAACATACAGAAATGTATACTATATTGTCTTTACAGTGACTAAATTTTGTTCTGAGATAGTGACCATAAAAAAGAGGGAATCAGGAGTCACAGTCTTTGTAAGAAAAATCAAACAGATGTTTGGGAGAAGCACACCTGTTCTTCATACTGAGATCTGGCTGAAATTCCTTCCTTAAATCCTCCAATAAAGGATATGTCATCTCTGAATAGATAAAATTTCATATGATTTTTTTTTTTATAACAACCTTCACTTGAGGCTGTGTGTGTAGGTGTATATGTTACTTATAGGTGTTAGTCTTTCTAAAAATACTTTTAGGAATGCTTGTGACTAAGCTGGTAAAGAATCTGTCTGCAGTGTGGGAGACCTGGGTTCAATCCCTGGGTTGGGAAGATCACCTGGAGAAGGGAACAGCTACCCACTCCAGTATTCTGGCCTGGAGAATTCCATGGACTGTATAGTCCTTGGGGTCGCAAAGAGTTGTGGGCATGACTTAGTGACTTTCACTTCACTTCCCTTCACTTTTGGTTGAGACTCAGAGACCAGGCCTCTGAGTTTTTCTTTACCATCTTTTTCCTTTTGACTAGGTTTCCTTCAAGTAATAAATTTCATACCTCATACCATCACCTCTTTTGAAATCATTATTTCCAATTCTCTGCTTGTTCCTTTGTCCCCTCCCTAATCGTTTTATCATCTACATTCTAAGATCACTGCTTTTCTACTTCCCGTTTTCTAGACTGCACTTGTAAGCACTCTTAGAAGGGGAAAAGAAGCACAAAATTGCAAATATTTCTTTTACAAAACCCAAGAAGTCAGGTTGAAATCCTCACGTTGAAATTTATGTACTTCAGTACTGGTAAATTTTCTTACCTCACATGATGGCTATTTTGAAAAGAACCACTGAACACACAAGATGAGGGTGGGGGTGTTTAATAGAATTCACTGAAACCAGATCAGCAAGCACTATTTCCAGGACCATTTGCCAGGACTTGGGAATCCATTTCTGATCCGGAGTCCTGCATTAAAATATCCAGTACAGGGCTGTGTGTGAAAAAGGGATTTTCAGATCTCAAAACCCACGGGAACTGTGCTTTGTTGTTGATTTTGCTGAAACAAAGACTCTGTAAACAGTAACCTCCAGCCCCTTTCCTATGGCAGCCACCAACCCTGTGAAAATTACATCAGAGAAAGAAGGGATGACCTCATGGTCATTTGGTTCACCCAACCTGTAGGGTGTCTAATAATTCTTCTCAAAGATCTCAGCTGCTCCTGCCAGAACACCCACTCAAAACATTGACAGAAACCCCAGAAAGATGGTCATAAGAAATTCAAGACCTCAGCAGGAAAGGAACAGGGCTGAAATAATCTCAAGACGTCAGTGAGATCTTAAGGGCATCAACTTATCATCTCCGTGTACAGTTGAGAAAGTGGTGCCTAGAGAGGTGAAGTCACTTCCCTAAGTGGTGCCTAGCAGAGCTGGGTTATGAGCCTGACCACGTGATCAACTGCAGGGCAGGCTGTTTCCTCTTGCAGTGTTGAAGGCATTTCTTGTCACTGTGGAACCCTCAACTTCTTTTTATTCCTAGTTCCTATAGATTAGGAACATCTAAATTCTAAAAGTAGCCCAGTTACATTTCATATGACCTATAAAGCTCATTAAAAATGACTTTTCAAATTTACCACTATGAAGAATAAATAAGTTTTGCTTGTGTGAGTGTAAGTCATGAAGGCATAAGAGTAGCGTATGGCACCATTGTAGGAAAATGGGAATTAAGAATATTTAGGTGTGTAGAGAAGAGTGTTGGGTGCTATAGGAGCCACAAGTTCTTATTACCAACATTGTCCACCCTCTCTGAAATACTTCTTAAGGATTATTCCATTTGGAGAAGTTGGATATAAGCAGATAACAAGTTCAGGCAGAACCTTAGAAGGGAGGCTGTTTGGGATGATTCAGAACTCAAAGCTTGCAGTCACATTGTCTGGGACTGTATGTTGGCCCCACCACTTACTATTTGTGTCACCTGGGTAGGTGACTTAATCTTGCTCTTGTGCTGTGCTTAGTCACTCAGTCGAGTCTGATTCTTTGCAACCACATGGACTGTAGCCCACCAGGGTCCTCTGTCCATGGGATTCTCCAGGCAAGAATACTGGAGTGGGTTGCCATGCCCTCCTCCAGGGGATCTTCCCAACCCAGGGATCAAACCCAGGGCTTCTGCATTGCAGGCAGATTCTTTACCTTCTAAGCCACCAGGGAAGCCTACTAAGCCTCAATTTTATAATCTGTAAAGTGGGAATGATTATAATGCTTTATTTATAAGGTTGTTGTAAGGATTATGTGAGAGGATACATGTAAAATAAGGAATTTTGCATTATAAAGGCATATAAATGGTGGCTGTTGTAATTAACGCTTACCATCACAAATAGCGGAGACCTTAAGGTATGGGCACCTGTGGCAACAGTCACCATCTGAGAAGCAGCCCTCAGTCACCCTGCCCTTCTTTATGGGAGAACACAGAGTATGCGCTGCTCTCCCATCCCAACAACCTCAGACACTTCCCTGAAAGATGACCCCACAAGGATAGAAATAAGAAAGCTAAACGTGAGTTCCTTTGCTGTGCATCTGAAACTATCACAACATTGTTAATCAACTATACTCCAATACAAAATAAAAAGTTTTTTAAAAAGCTAAGCATAAGGAAATAGAGCATCTGAGAAAAGATCATAGATACCAGGACTTGCCACGTATACACATGCACACTTATGTGCACACATGAAATAATAAAATGATAGGAAACCAGACACTTATTCTCCATGAAGGATGGTGCAGCGTTATAAACACCAACCTCACAACATCCTTTAGGGACACCTGACTGCCTCCGCCCAGCCAAGAGCTTAACACTATCTCCTCCTGCCCCATGGCTGGCTCTGTTAGGGGCTTCTGGGACTGGGGATACCCAGGACCCCTTCTCTTTCTCTTTTTTCTTGTCTGCTTGCCAGTACACAAGACCCAGTCCTGCTTCTATTACCTTAACAAAGAAAGCCATTTCCCCCGTCTGCACAACATTCAAGGGCTTCCCAGGTGGCTCAGTGGTAAAGAATCCGCCTGACAATTCAGGAGTCAGGGGTTTGATCCCTGGGTTTGAAGATCCCCTGGAGGAAGAAATGGCAACTCACTCTAGTATTCTTGCCAGATTAATTCCGTAGACAAAGGAGCCTGGCGGGCTATAGTCCGTGGGCTCAGAAAGAGACAGACTGGAGCAACTGAGCATGCATGCACAACGTTCAGTTTAAGCTTGTTTATCGCTTGAATCCCAGCATGAAACTTGGACACCATTTTTACAAAGAAGCAGTGTCTGTTTGGGTGGCTGTGTTTTAGGATATTGACTTTGCACACAAACTGGGCCATACTACTAGTATTTGACATGCTATTATTTATCAAGAGCCTACTTTTAAAGGAACACTGTTTTAAATACTTTACATTTAAATTAGTTAATCCTCACAGTGATTCTGTTTCGCTCAAGATCTCACATTTAGCAGGGCCAGAATTTAACCTCAGGCAGGCTGGCTTTAAAGTCCTTGCATTATGCAGCTATAATTTAGAAGCTGCCTATGGCTGAGGAAAGTGCTAAGTTAATTAAAAGCAAGAATTTGCCAGAAGCAAAGTTGAAGCTCTCAATTTTATTACAGGGTACAGCTATAGCAAGTCCTTTGGAAAAAGTGCACCTTTTCATGTCTTACAAAATTAAATTTAGGCTTATCACTTGATGAATCATGTTTATATAATCCATTTAACTCTGCAGGAGTAACAAAATGTTATGAAAAAAGTTAGTGCCAAGTCGCTTCAGTCATGTCGGACTCTTTGCAACCCTGTGGACTATAGCCCACCAGATTCCTCTGTCCATGGGATTTCCCCAGACAAGAATACTGGAGTGGGTTGCCGTGCCCTCCTCCAGGGGATCTTCCTGAGTCTCTCGTGTCTCCTCCATTGGCAGATGAGTTCTTTACCACTGGTGCCACCTGGGAAGCCTGATAAGTAGCCCACTTTTCCCCTAATGTAAGATCTTCAGGGATTTCCCTGGTGGTCCAGTGGCTAAGACTCCACGCTCCCAGTTCAGGGGGCCGAGGTTCAATCCCTGGTCAGAGAACTAGAGTCCACATGCTGCATCTAAGAGTTCAAATGCCACAACTGAAAGATCCCTCATGCCACAATGAACATCAAAGGTCCCATGTCCCCAACTAAGACCTAGTGCAGCCAAGTAAATAAATATTTTAAAAATAAATATTTTTTAAAATGAGTTATATTTTTAAACAGATTTTCATCATGGAACATTAGAAAGGTATTTACCTGTCAATTTATAGTTTCTAACTGAAGGATGCTTCAGAACCTCTTCAGAGGTTGAATATAAACTTTCCTTCTCTTTTTACTTCTTGGTCCTCTCCTTAAGGCATATGACCTAAATTTGACTAGGTAGGTTTTTTTTGCCAGTACCCCATCTTTGATGCCACTTGGTTCCTGAGTAACTCTTTAAGTCCCACCTAATTCCTTTTTGTAAACCCACAGAAACTTGTCTCCTGAGAGAATCAGGCACAGAAGTGCATAAAATTCACTATATGATGTAAGAGACAAAGCTACTAGTTTCCTTCTTAAAGTGATCTTACTTTATTACAACTGCCAATTTTATCTTGGGCATTAGTCCCTAGAAGAGGAATTATTAACACCTAACATTAGTTCTTTTGTGTCTAAAATAGAACTGATGCTAAGAAAGATAGTGTCCATTCTCTCCCAGCTTACATCATAGCTGAGCAGTTGAAACAGGCTCCAGAAAAGCCTCATAATTTTTCTTTTCCAGATACGACTTTTCATAATGCCTATAGTTTTTCACTGGAAAATATTTGATTTAGCTCAGAACTCAAATTAAATGGAATATGGAAAACACCATTTCTCTTGCTAAATTAAAACCAGAAGTTCTATGTCCAAATCAACATATGTTACATTTCATGGGTATTGATACTCTCCAATTGAATCATTTTTGCTCTTAGGGGGAAAAAAAAAAAACACCAGCAAGCAGTGTGACAGGGAGAACGTGGAAATGGTCCCAGAGAAAGGAAATAAAAAGATTAAAGAACTTGGATGTGGCCCTGAGGAAAGCCCCTCTAGAGGAACAGCTGGACTGATTTAGCCTAGAGAAAAGGAAGTGGGAAGAAGAAGAGGCAGGATAAAACCTTGATCTTTTTTATGTTTAATTATAGTCATGTACTTTACTGAGCCAGAGTCTGTGCTGAATCACTTACCAGTATTATCTTATTTGAGCTTCACCATTACTCTCTGAAAGTGGGTATTGTCTTTTTGCCATTAGCAGATGAGTAAAGTGAGGGTCAGAGAGGTTGAGTGATTTGACTAGATCACACAGTGAAGAGGTAATAGAGTCTAACATTAAACCCAAAGTGAATAGAGGCTGTGCCCCTAACCACCTTGCTACATATATGTGTAGAATGGACAGAAGTATTATGTAAGAGAACCTGAGTGTTGGTTTCCCACTGTTACTGAGAGAAATTTCAGAGAGACTGTGATAATTTAAATATAAAAGATTTTCTTCCTTTCTCATTCTTTCTTCACTTTTTATGGTGAGATGTAACATTAAGAAAAGTGCGTTAAAAAGAATGGATTTGCACCTAGAACTCAGATCTTGATTTCTAATAAGTCTTCAGTGAAAGAAAGCAAACCTCCTTGGAAAGAAGACTGCTTCTAGGACTGGGGCAGGAAATATACAAGATGAGCCTGGAGTATCTTGTGCCAGAAAAAGTAAATAAGTGCTGAGAAAAAAAAACTAAAACAATAATGAGGTTATATCAAAGATGCACAAGAGCCAACGGAAAGTTATATTCTGTTGGCCAAAGCTGGGGCAATTTGAGTAACAAAATAAAATAGTATTAGATTATAACCCAAGTAAGTAAGTGAAAATCGCTCAGTTGTGTCCGACTCTGCAACCCCATGGACTGTAGCCTGCCAGTTTCCCCTGTCCATGGAATTCTCCAGGCAAGAATACTGGAGTGGGTAGCCATTCTTTTCTCCAGGGAATCTTCCCAACTCATGGATCAAACCCAAGTCTCCTGCAATGAAGGCAGATTCTTTACCGTCTGAACTACCAGAGAAGCTTTGATTATAACCCAAAGTATTACATAAATATTCACAAGTCCATGTATGTAAGTGATAACAAAGCAAACACATGGGGGAGAAGAGACAAATTTCTCATGCAGAATTCCAAATAACTTGTGTGGATACTCTGACCTCTAGAAGGTAGAGCAGACTCACCTTTCCTTATGTGTGGGCTGCACACAGTGACTTCCTTCCAAAGGGGACAATGTAGAAAGGAGGTTGTTTTTTTTAAGTAACTTTAAGTGGACACTGTAAAGTGGACACTGACTAGCACTACCTCAGCCAGGTCAGCATCAACAGCATAAGCCCTGTTGATAGTATGTTCCCTGGATATGATGTGACAAGAATGGCACTTTGCCTCCGTGGTCTTCCTCCCCAGAACCCAGAGCACCAGAATAATTATGAGAAAATTATCAGGCAAATTCTAATTGTTTGTCATTCTACAAAATTCCTGACCACTGTTCCTCAAAACTGTCAAAATCATAAAATCAAGAAAAATCTGAGAAACCATGACATAAAGAAATATGAAGGTTAAATGTAATATGGGCTCCTGGATATAATCCTGCAACAGAAAAGGGAAATGGGTAAAAAACTAAAGAAATCTAAACAAAGTATGTGCTGTGCTGTGCTAAGTCACTCAGTCGTGTCCGACTCTTCGCAACCCCATGGACTGCAGCCCACCAGGCTCCTCTGTCCTTGGGGATTCTCTAGGCAAGAATACTGGGGTGGGTTGCCATGCCCTCCTCCAGGGGATATTCCCAACCCAGGGTTCCGACTCAGGTCTCCCGCATTGCAGGTGGCTTCTTTACTGTCTGAGGAACACAGAGAAGGGCATCCTTGGGTGGACTTGAACCACCAATCTTCCAGTTAACAGGCAAAGGTGATAATGCCACCAATCACGCCACAAAGACTAATACAAATACTAAACAAAGTATAAGACCAGTACTAATACTAAGCAAAGTATGGGCTTTAATAAATAGTAGTGTTTTGTGGTATTGGTTCATGAATTGTGTCAAATACACCACCCTAATGTAAGATGTTAATATAATAGGAAAAACGGTATATGGGGTATGCTATCTTTGCAATTTCTCTCCTAATCAAAAACTATTCTGAAAAATTTTTTTAAACTAATGTTTTTGAATAGTTTCAAGTGAGTGTGTGTGTAGCTACCATCCATTATCAGTACCCATAAACCCCTTTTTTCCTGTCTGTTATGTCACCACCTTTCCCCATAAAGAAAAATTCACTGCTGTGAATATTGTGATAATACATTCTGTTTTTCTTTATAATTTTACCACTTTATGCTTCTCTAAACAATATAGTATAATTTTTCCTTTTTTGAAATTTACATTAATGTAATCACGCAATATGTATGTCTGTATGTCCTGCTTAAGATTTGTCTGTGTTGTTGCAGGTGGTTAACCATTGCATGTTTACTTTCGTGGCTGTGCAGGCTGGTGTTATATGAATACATCAAATTTTATTTATATATTTGATTGTTGCTGGACGTTTGGGTGGTTTCCAGTGTTTCCAGTGTGGATTATTTGAAAAGGATCTTCTGCTCATCAGATTTGTGAGATTTCTTGTGGATTTCTTTTCTTTCTTAAGAATATCTGTTTATGTGAGGCATGGAAGAAGAACATTTTCCTGTTTGAAAGCAGGAGTGGAATCTTGCTTAGGGACCAGGATCTAGACCGAGAGTCTGAGAAGCCCAAGGCCGCTTCTCAGACCTTGCCAAGAGGCTGTCAGCTGCCCAAGTGTCTCAAGGTGATGGGAATATCCCTTCCTAGGGATGTATGGACCAATTCCTCAATTTTACCCACCCCTTTGCTAGTGATTTCTGTGGATCAAGCAGTGAAAAGCCTTGACCTTAGGAACAGTTTCTCATGCTTTGAAGAGAATGAGTCTCTCTTAGGCACATTCCTACCAAAGTAGCCAAATAGAAGAAAGAGAGTCAGGCAGACCAAATTCCTGCCTTGGGTAGGTCTCTTCTGAGCTGGGTAACCTGGAGCCAGTTACTCACCCCTCCTGAACCTCAGTTCCCCCATAGATTAAAAAAATATGTATACTTGTGGCTGATTCATGTTGATATATTGCAGGAGCCAACACAATATTATAAAACAATTATCCTCCAGTTTAAAAAAATTTTAAAAATAATAATAAAACTTACTTTGCAAATAGGTCATATTAATTGCAAAAATGTATGTATTTAACACAAGAGGAAAGACTAATAATGAAAATTGTTGTTTACATTAAAAATACAATAATATAGTAGTTCCTTTATTCAACCTGCTCCAGTACTCCTGCTTGGAAAACTCCATGGACAGGAGCCTGCGGGCTACAGTCCATGGGGCCTCAAAGCCTATGGTCAGACATGTTGTTAAATATAAGGTTTTATAATACCGCTATACAAAATCACTCTGACTTGTAGCATTTTATGTTTCCTATGCTAATTTGAATTTATAATGGAATGAAAAATGATGCCAGTGTCAGTGAAAGATTTTTGTTGTCCTTACTTCTGATTATAAGACAGATCAAATTTGTAATTCTTTCTATCAGGTTTATAATTGGAGATTTGTTGGATTCCGAAAATGACATCTTTGAGCAGCCCAAAGAATGGGACTCTCATGGATCGGAAGAGCCACAGAAAGCCTTTGACCATGGGACAGAGCTCATCCCATGGTACGTGCTGTCCATCCAAGCTGATGTGCACCAGTTCCTGTTGCAGGGGGCCACAGTCATCCACTATGATCAGGACACGCACCTCTCTGCCCGCTGCTTCCTCCAGCTTCAGCCTGACAATAGCACCTTGACCTGGATAAAACCCACCACTGCTTCCCCAGCCAGTGCTAAAGCAAAACTTGGTGTGCTCAGTAACACGTCTGAGCCTGGCAAATTCCCGTTACTGGGCAATGCTGGATTAAGTGGCCTGGTGGAGGGGATCTTGGATCTGTTTGCAGCAAAGGCTGTGTACATGGGACACCCTAACATTGATATACACACTGTGTGTGTTCAGAACAAATTGAGTAACATGTCTCTCTCAGAGACTGGTGTGACACTGCTCTACGGGCTGCAGACCACGGACAATAGATTATTGCACTTTGTGGCACCAAAGCACACAGCTAAAATGCTCTTCAGTGGATTGTTGGAGCTCACTAGAGCTGTGAGGAAGATGAGGAAGTTCCCTGACCAAAGACAGCAGTGGCTGCGGAAACAGTACGTCAGCCTCTACCAGGTAAGGGGAAAGGGATGCAGCCTTCCCTGTCTCCTTGGTAGTATAATTCTCCAGATTTATCTTGTAAAAACACACTGGACAACTAGACCACCAAGGTTCATTTTCCCAGCTCTGACAACTGTCTGCCTGAGTGATGTTGAACAGCTTTTACTTAACCTCTCTGTGCCTTAGTTTCTTATCTATAAAGTGAGAAAAATAATGATATTATTCATATTGTCCAAAGGGTGACTGTGAGGCTTAACTGAGTTAATATGTGTAAAGCCATAATGTAAATTCATATGTATAAAGCATAGTGTCTGGCTCAAAGTAGGTCCTATTATTATTTTGTATGAAAATAGTGACTTCACACATCTGGAAAGAAACAAGTTAATATAAGCATTTTCACTTAAAGTGAAAATAGAAAGCATTGTAATCTGAATGCTTTTATGCTAATTAGGGACTAGCTGATGTGTTGGAAATCTTCACTTTGGAAACCGAAATCCTATTTCATCTTCTAATGTGCTCCATGACTCTCAGAGAGTTCTTTAATTTACTGTGTATTGCTGCCAAACTGTAGAACTTGTAAGCTTAAAAGAAACATTCCCAAATGTGAGATAGTCACAACTAGAGTTTTTCCAAACCTCATTTGTAGTGGCAACAGCCCTTAGGAGGCAGCTTAAACTGAGTGATTTTTTTGTTAACCCTGAAGTATCAGGATCCCTGGGTTGGGAAGATCCCCGGAGAAGGAAATGGCAACCCACTCCTGTATTCGCCTGGAAAATTTCATGGACAAAGGAACCTGGCGTGCTATACAATCCATGGGGTCACAAAAAGTCAGACATGGCTGAGCAACTGAGCACACACACACGTATCAGGTACTTTGACCCTCCAGCCAAAGGTACACCAGCACTGGGTTGGATGAGATGGTGAGAAGAGACACAGTGTAGCTAGAGCCACATGCTTATGGAGGAAGGAGGGCAGAGATTGCTTGGAAATTGAGTCATAAACCCCACTACAAGGTGACACTATTGGTGGGATTGTCAAATGAGTTGTAGAGTATTCAGTTTTTCTTTGCTATGTTTTTGTGTCTTGAGTAAGTGAAAGTAGCTCAGTTGTGTCCGACTCTTTGAGACCCCATGGACTATACAGTCCATGGAATTCTCTAGCCTAGAATACTGGAGTGGGTAGCCCTTCCCTTCTCCAGGGGATCTTCCCAGCCCAGGGACTGAACCTAGGTCTCCCACATTGCAGACAGATTCTTTACTAGCTGAGCCACAAGGGAAACCCTTTTCTATGTTATGGGGGACGAATTATCTTTTGTAGTGTCACAGAACAAATACCACTGTGACTTAAATTACTCAAAGGATTGATTTTCGTGTACTTTTCATAGTTCTAACATGTTTCTGACAATTTAAAACATTTTCTGCTCTGGAATGTTAGTAGAGTCACATGTGTAAAACCCCTTCTTTCCCCTTTCCCCACATCCATACAGTACTTAATGAGTAGAGATCATATCCTGAAGAACTCAATTAATTAATAAGCACTTAGGCCTATATACATGATTATGCTGCACTGCACAAAGCCAGTTTTAGTTAACTCATCTAAAATGGAAACCAAGGGACCTCTCTGGTGGTCCAGTGGCTAAGATGCCTTGCTCCCCCAATACAGGGGGCCCAGGTTCTATCCCTGGTCACAGAACTAGATCCCACATTCCACAACTAAAGATCCCACATGATGCAACTAAGACCTGGCACAGCCAAATAAATAAATATTTTTTGAAATAAAATGGAAACCAAAATGCTTGCTTCCTGTCTACTGCACAGGAAGCTCTCAGTGGTGCCGGCTGCTTGGAAGGAAGGTCTCCAGGAGCTATTATGAGTATTGGTTTTCAATTACAGTCATTCCTCAGCCTTCTACAGTCATGAAAATGCATTCAGTCTGGTCATGAACCAAAGTCTTTGGGCTCAATTACAGTCACTGTCACAAAACCTATGTGGTTTATTTGCTCCATGTGTTTCCTTCCCAGTCTTACAAAGTAACTGAATTAACATGTAAAGTCTGCTTAGTTTCTCATTACTAAGTTCACAGTACTGTACTGTGGCTCAGATGGTAAAGAATCTGCCTGCAATGCAGGAGACCCGAGTTGGATCCCTGGGTCAGGAAGATCCACTGGAGAAGGGCATGGCTACCCACTCCAGTACAGGAGCCCAGGGGGCTATAGTCCATGGGGTCGCAAAGAGTCGGATACAACCGAGCAACTAACACACAGCACCAAGTTTCTCATTTACCCTGGCAACGTTCAGTTTATGCTGAGGGGGCACCAGATGAGACCACAGACAATGGATGAGAAAAGGTGCTGCTGGAGCTGAGACAGAGGAAGTGACTTGGAGTTGACTTGGTCTTACGCAGTTATAACCACAGCTATATCCCTCCCTTTCTCTCCACCCCCATCCTTCCACCCCTGTGAGGAACCAAGCTGTCACAGTGTAAGGGCAAAAAGCCTCCATATACCTCAGTCACTTCTGAAAACATAGATGGCATTCATCCTCAAAACAACATACTACACAAGCTGCCTAAGACAGACAACAGTCTTAGACACTCAAGATTTCTTTCTTCCTTTTTTTTTTTAAGTGAAAAAGGTCAATGGACTACTCATTTTTCCATCATATAGACCAGTTCCCAAATTGTATCACGGGATATTAAAAAGATGCTAATTTGGCACTTGGAGAACAAAAGGTCAAATAGGTATCATTCTAAATGCCCCCTTGGTGATTTATAATACAGCTTAGCAATGTATGACAAAAATAAATAAATAAATTAATTAATTAATTTAAAAAAAAAAAAAAACTCTGAGAAGTCCCAAAGTACAAAAGAAATTTTTAAACGTATCTACAAACTAAAGAAACGTATGAAAGATCTTGATTTCTTCCAAACTTCCTCTAACAGCCATATAAGAATATTTCTTTATCCCCAATTTAGGAAGAGCTTATATAGAAAATAATCTTCCTAACATCCGAGTCCTCTTCTGTGATAAATGTTTGCAGTGTTACTTTCAAGTACAAGTATTTTAGTGCTAGTGAATATAAACTAAGCTAATGAAAATAGTAGTAAGAGATAAAGCAAAAGACAAGAAAAAATAGTGACTTCTGTTTTTGTTTGTTTGGTTTTGGGGGGGGTCTCTGCTCTGAGTCTTTGTTGCAGTGCATGGGCTTCTCATGTTTCCAAGCATGAGCTCTGGAGCCTGTAAGCTCAGTAGTTGTGGCATGGACTTTGTTCCCCCAAGGCATGTGGGATCTTAGTTCCCTGGGCTTGAACCCGAGTCCTCTGCATTGAAAGACAGATTCTTAACCCCTAGACCACCAGGGAATTCCCAATAGTGATATTTGTAACAAAGCCTAGGGATACAAGAAATTTTTAAAAAGCAAACTGTGCAGAAATTTGATATGGGATGTGGAAGAAAGGTTGGTATCATGAGCTTTGGCTCAAAGTTATGGGCAGGGCTTAAGAACTCATATATTTGGAAAGATTTCTGGGAAGCTGAGGAGGTTATACACAGGATTATCAGTAAACTTCTTTGTAAGCAACAGAAACAGATTCTGGCTATCTCCAAGGAAAAAAGTGGGGCATCTATTTAAAGAGTTAGATTGTTTTAAGTCTTTAAGATATCATATGCAAAGATATGCCAAGTTAAAAGTACATGAATTTTTAAAAAAATATGTATTTATTTAGCTCCATGGGTCTTAGTTGTGGCACTCAGGATCTTAGACCTTTGTTGCTGCATGCTGGATCCTTAGTCTTGGGATGCAGGATCTTTTCATTGTGGCTTGCAAACTCTTAGTTACAGCATGTGGGATCTAGTTCCCTGACCAGGGACTGAACCCAGGCACCCCGCAATGGGAGTGTGGAGTCTTAACCAATGGACCACCAGGGAAGTCCCAAAAGTACATGCATACTTTTTAAGGAGTCAATTTCCTAATTCTCAGTGTTCACATGAACCATTTTCTAAAACTGAGAATGTACCTTCACTTGCTATAGCCCAAATTTAAAATAGAAGGTACATCTTTCATCCATCCCAAACAAGTTTATTGTTTTGTGTAAAACAAAAGGAAGATTCAAAGTACATTTTAGTTCCCAGAAAGTCTCCTTTAAAGATTAAACAAAGGCATCCTGCCTTTTACAGGCCTAAAATATTTCCATTAATAGTAAAGCTTGGCCCATGTTAGGATGTTCTGAATTTATGAAAACCAAAGCAGTAGAGGCTGATTCTTTTATATGTACATGGTAATGGGTCTATTAAATTTTATTAAAGATTTTATTTTTTAGAGCATTTTTAGGTTTATTATAAAATTGAAAGGAAAGTACAGAGATTTCCCATAAACCTCCTGTCCCCACACATACATGGCTCCCCCGTTATCAACATCACTAACAAGTATGATACATTTTTTACAAAGGATCAGTTCAGTTCAGTTCAGTCACTCAGTTGTATCCGACTCTTTACGACCCCATGGACTGCAGCATGCCAGGCCTCCCTGTCCATCACTAACTCCCGGAGCTTAGTCAAACTCATGTCCATTGAGTCAGTGATGCCATCCAACCATCTCATCCTCTGTTATCCCTTTCTCCTCCCACTTTCAATCTTTCCCAGCATCAGGGTCTTTTCCAAGGAGTCAGTTCTTCACATCAGGTGGCCAAAGCTTTAGCATCAGTCCTTCCAGTGGATATTCAGGACTGATTTCCTTTAGGATTGACTGGTTGGATCTCCTTGCAGTCCACGGGACTCTCAAGAGTCTTCTCCAACACCACAGTTCAGAAGCATCAATTCTTTGGTGCTCAGCTTTCTTTATAGTCCAACTCGCACATCCATACATGACTACTGGAAAAACCATAGCTTTGACTAGACATCCTTTTACAAAGGATGAACCTACGTTAACATGTCGTAATTTCCCAAAGTCCGTAGTTTACCTTAGAGTTCACTCTTGGTGCTGTACATTCTATGGGCTTGTACAAATATAATATACTGACATATATCCCTCACTACAATACCATATGGAGCATTTTTGCTGCCCTAAATATCCTGTGTGCTCTGCCTGTTCATCTTGCTCCCACTCCATCCCACTCTCTCCTAGCCCCTGCAACCACTGATCTTCTTATTGTCTCCATAGTTTTGCCTTTTCCAGATGTTATATAGTGGGAATCATAGAATATGTAGCCTTCTCAGATCAGTTTCTTTCACTTAGTCATATGCATTTAAGTTTTCCCCCATGTCTGCTTGTGGCTCGATAGTTCATTTCTTTTTATTACTGAGTGAAGTTTGATTGTCTTAGTGAACCACAGTTTATTCATTCATTCACCTACTAAAGGATTTCTTGGTTGCTTCCAAGTTTTGGCAATTATGAATGAAGCAAGTGTAAGTATCCATGTTCAGGTTTTGGTATAGATACAAGTTTCCAACTCATTTGGGTAAATATCAAGGAGTGTGATTGCTGAATCATACAGTAAAAGTGTGTTTAGTTTTGTAAGAAACTGCCTTCTAACATGGCTGTAACATTTTTCATTCGCACCAGTGGCAAATGAGAGTCCCTATTGCTCTGCATCCTCACCAGCATTTGGTGTTGTCAGTGTTCTCAATTTTGGCCATTCTAATAGGTGTGCAGTTGTACCTCATTGTCTTATTTCACATTTCTCTGATGACATATGACGTGGAACATCTTTTCATATGCTTATTTGCCATCTGCTTATATTCTTTGGTGAGGTGTCTATCAAATTCTTTGACCTATTTTTTGATTGAGTCGTTTGTTTTCTTATTGTTGAGTTTTAAATTTTTTTTGTACATTTTGGATAACAGACCTTTATCAGACATTTCTTCTCAAATATTTCCTCCCAGCCTGTGGCTTGTCTTCTAACTTTCTTGACCATGTCTTTTGCAGAGAAGAGCTTTTAAATTTTAATGAAGTGGTCTACTCTGTTTAAGCATTAGGTTTAATGTTTAAAGATGTATTAGTTAAAACCCATAGATAAAATTTTACAGAATTTTTTTGTAATCAGAGTATGTTATGCAATAAGGTAGTTAAAAATCAGCTTATGAAGTTGTGTCACTTTGCAGTCAGTTTGGTGACTTGTTAGCAGGGACTCTCTCCAGCAGATCTGCACCAGGTGGAATCATCTCCAGCCATTTTCATTCTTTGTATCACTCCATTCAAGATTCATTTTCCAGGGGTGGAGGTTTTTTTAACTTTTTATTTTGTATTGGGATATAGCCAATTAGCAACCAGTGTTGTGACAGTTTCAGGTGAATAGCAAAGGGACTCAGCCATATGTATACATGTATCCATCCTCCCCCAAATTCCCCTCCCATTCAGGCTGCCTCATAACATTGAGCTGTACTGTAGGACCTTGTTGATTATTATTCATTTTAAATATAGTAGTGTGTACATGTCAGGGATGGTGACTTTGATTGGCTTATTTGGGTCCTATACCAACCATTGGTCAAGGGAGGATGTTCCCCATTGACTGATAGACCCAAGACTGTATCCAGTGACAAGAGATAAAGTAAACTTGGGTATGGTTAAAGAAAAGAAAAATGACCCGCACTGGGAAGACCCAGAGGAATCGGGTGGAGAGGGAGGTGGGAGGGGGGATCGGGATGGGGAATACGTGTAAATCTATGGCTGATTCATATCAATGTATGACCAAAAAAATAAAAATTAAAAGAAAAAAAAAAAGACAAAAAAAAAAAAAAGAAAAATGACCCACAGACAGGCATAAATCACAGATATTCAGGACAGAAGGTCACCAAAAGGTTTCGTCACACATTATTCAAAAGATCACCAAGTAGCCAATTCACTAAGCATCCTGGGATCCGTAATGGGATTCAGGAAGTAGGAGGTCACAACTCAAGTCATCAAATCAGATAGTCATTGAACATTAGGAACAAGCACAGACATGAAGGCGCAAACACACTCACATGCACACACGTTTGTGCACAAAGTCGCTTTATTATTTGCATATTATCTACAACAAAGCTAAAATCTATTTATAAGCACATCTTTGCATTTGCAAAGGAGGACTAACCTTAAAAGCTTGTAGAAAGTAAAGATAGTAAATAGAAATAGATTTAAAAGGTGCTTTTTCTACGATTTGTGAAATATCAATATTGTCTTTAATTCATGTGACTTTTTGTAGTTTCATTAACTTTCCTGACTTACAAGGAGAATTGTTGAACACTGTTTAATTACTCTATCCCTTCTGATACTCAGTGCATATTACATAGAACTGCCTTACAAGAAGCAGTTATTGTAAACCATCATGTACCCACTGAGGATGTTTTCACTGCTCAAGGCATCATAATATGCATGGTGTTCTGAGTCCCCTGGGCTCTCTGTCCTTGGATGTCAGTCACTGAAGAAGATGGCAGCTCAACTACTTGAGGTGCCCCCAAAGCCCTTCAAAATGAATTTCATGTACTCCACCTACTCTGACTCCAAGTCAGACTGTCCCAAGCATCAAGCTAGGTGAAAATATAGCTAGAGTGATGAAATAACAAATAGAACTTGATTTTACTTCAATAGAGTCATACACACATATACACCCTCCAAGTCCTTCAAAGCCCAGATTTACAAAGTACATCTTAATGAATTTGCCTGCAGTGATAATGCTGAAACATAACTTCTGAAAGTGGAAAGGGAAACTTTTTGTTAATCCCAATTGAACGTGGCTGTATTAAAGCACAACACTGGAACTCAGCTGGATTTGACCAGGACCACATAGGACTTGATGAAATCCCCAACAGAGAGTCCGGACAGTTAGAGCCACTTGGGTGGCCAGATCATTCTTCTTTGGTGACAGCCTGTGCTCCTCTGCCTCTGGGAATTTCCGGAAAGCCTTTGATACATTTACTCCCCCTTTACTCATTCTTCCCTTATGGGTTCAGAATGTGTCTCTTTTACAGGAGGATGGACGATATGAAGGCCCAACTTTGGCTCAAGCTGTGGAGCTGTTTGGTGGCAGACGATGGAGTACTCGAAACCCCAGCCCTGGGACATCAGCAAAGAGCGCTGAGAAGCCCAACACCTTAAGTATAAGCAACGCCAAGAAAAAGAAGAAAATCCTTATGAGGGTAGGGTGTTACTTGTTTATTAAGCATCCAACCCAATCATCTGGGACCACTGTATAATCTACATAACCATAAACTATGTTAGGTCATTTGGATTGGGGACAGGGTGAGATGTAAAACAAATAAAATACAAGAGCTTACCAAGTGCCCACTGGATGCCAAGCCCAGTACTAGGAACTGAGTCACCACCAGCAAAAAGTCAGGGTCCATAGAGGGACACAGAGATGCTAACAAACACAGTGAGATCTAAGGAAGAGTCCCTGTCACGCTGTCTGCAAAGTGCTGTGGGGTAGAGAGAAGGGAAATAGAAGACTGGGAGTCAGGCAGGGATGGCTCCACAGAGAAGGTGAGAGGTGGGTCTTAAAGGACAGATGGGATTTACCAGGCAGACAATGCAGGGGACCGCCTCTCTGGCACAGGGGGCCCTGGATTCAGGCTTCAGATTGGAGCATGGGCTCTGTGGTGGGCAAAGAAAGGATAGTAAGGAACAAGGATCATATTAGGAAGGTTTTGGAGGGTCAAAAGGCTAGAACTCAATTTAAAATATATTAACAAGAGAATCAAGTGTCCATCCACCAATGAAGGATAAAGAAAAGGTAACATGTACATACAATGGGGATAAAAAGAGGGAAATCCTGTCATGTGCTACAATGCAGATGACCTTAAGGACATTATCCTAAGTGAAATAAGTCAGTCACAAAAGGACAAATACTGCTTGATTCCAGTTACAGGTATGAGATACCTAAAGTGGTCCAACTCTTAGAAAATAGAATGGTGGTTGCGGGGACTAAGGTGAAGGGGAAAGGGGGAGTTGTTTAATGAGTATAGAGTATCAGTTTTGCAAAAGTGAAAAAGTTCTAGAAATACCTTGCACAACAAAATACAAATAGTTAGCACTACTTTCTCTATGGTACACTTAAAAATGGTCATGTGTGTGTTAGTTGCTCAGTTGTGTCTGACTCTTTGCTACCCCATGGACTGTAGCCTGCCAGACTCTTCTGTCCATGGGATTCTCCAGGCAAGAATACTGGAGTGGGTTGCCAGTTCCTTCTCCAGGGGATCTTCCCGACTGAGGGATTGAACCCAGGTCTCCCACATTGCAGGCAGCTTCTTTACCATCTGAGTCACAAGGGAAGCATTAAAAATGGTTAAGATGGTAAATTCTGTGTTTTGTTTTTTAGCATGATATATATATATATATATATATATATATATGTATGTATGTATCACTCTATATTATATATTACATTATTTATATTATCACTATAGTGTGATACATTTTCTTCATGGTTAAATGGAAGAAGTTCCACTCTTTGCACTTGGGAGGCTGTTGATGCCTAGGTTGAACTTTATCTGCTTCATAATTCTGTCTCTGCACAGACTCCAGGGATCTTATGCCTTCTCTTGTCACCCTTTCCCCCAAGGAGTACTGCATTATCATGAAGAACACGTGGGATAAACAGAACAAGGGAGCACTTGGTCAGCCTTCACATAGGTCTTTACTGGTTTCACCAGGGGGAGGTGGTACTGATGGTGGATCAGTGAAAAAATAGGGACCCACCTGAGCTAAGCAGAGATGGGAAGGATAAGCATGGTGAGTTTTCTGTTCCCAGGGTGAGAGTGGAGAGGTGACGGATGACGAGATGGCCACCCGCAAGGCCAAAACACACAAAGAGAGTCGGAGCCGGAGTGGTTCTGATCCTCAAGATGTCAATGAACAAGAAGAATCAGGTAAAGCAGCATCTTCACATCTAAGGGTTTTTTAAATGGGAAAACGTGCATTTGGTTTTAAATTGAGATATAAGTATCACAGGTCTTCTTAACTAAACTCTTTATCTTATTAAATATACTTACCTTTGTTTTTAACTGGATGATGGAACCCAAGAGGTATTTCTGCAAACACAAGTTTGCAGATGTAAGTTGCATTTAGAAGAAAATACTAACTAGTTAACTTGCCATTATTGACAAGGAATATTAGATTTGAAAGGTACAATCAAATCACTGGATTAGATCAGTGATTCTTACCTCCTGGCTGGATATTAGAGCTTTTTAAAGACTCTCTGCATGCTCTAGCTACACCCCAGCCCAACCGATTCAGACTCTGTGTAACTCCAGGATATCTATGCACTGTTTAAGTTCCCCAGATGATTCTGATGTGTAGCCAGGATTGAGAACTCACCAGAATATTTTAATGCTTCTTATACATATATGCTTATACATATACATATAATGCTTCTTATAATTGCCTATATAGATTGATTTCCTCAGACATTCAGAAACATCTTTTCTATCTGATTTGTGAGGGAAAGTTTAATCAGAGTCATTGTCTTTTTTCTGTCTTCCACTCTCACAGAGGCAAATGCCATCATGAACCCTCCCAACCCTCTCCCTTCCAGAAGAGCCCACTCCTTGACCACGACTGGGCCCCCTACCTTGGCTGCCGGGACATCATCTCCCATCAGGCCAGTGTCCTCCCCTGTGCTGCCTGCTTCCAACAAGAGCCCGACCAGGTGGGGCCTTAACATGATAAAAAGAAGGACCCTTTACACCATTCGGGTTGTGTAGAAGGGCATCCTCTTTTAGTGCTCTGTCAAAAGATGGTCTCTAACAATCACTTTAAAACTGAAAACCCCAAAATTTTAAAAGCTATTAGTTTTCTTGACTGCATTTTCCTACTTTCTCACATTACTACCATTCACACTACTTTGCGACCCCATAGACTGCCCGTGAGGCTCCTCTGTCCATGGAATTCTCCAGGCAAGAATACTGGAGTGGGTTGCCATTTCCTTCTTCAGGGGGTCTTCCCAACCCAGGGAATGAACCCAGGTCTTCTGCTTTGCTGGCAGACTCTTTACCATCTGAGCCACATTACTATAATGGCTTCTAATTTTTTTGACAAACCAATCCTTCAAAGGCCAGTAACAGTAACGAAACCTGAGCGGTCAGTCTCTAAATCTGCATTGTCTGGTCTAGCAGCCACTAGTCACAGGAAAGGACTCCCCCAGTGACGCAGCAATAAAGAATCTGCCTACAACATGGGAGTCACAGGATCCCTAGGTCAAGAATATCCCCTGGAGGAGGGTACAGCAACCCACTCCAGTATTCTTGCCTGGAGAATCTCATGGACAGAGGAGCCTGGCGGGCTGCAGTCCATGGGGTCACAAAGACTCAGACAGGACTGAAACTACTTAGCACAGCACAGCAGCCACAAGAAAACAAACAAAAAAAGTTAACTGGCTATTTAAATTCAAATTTAATTAAAATAAAATTTCAAATTCAGTTCCTCAGTCACACTAGCCACATTAAAAGTATTGCAGAGCTACCACTGGCTGGTGGCTACTGTATGTACTCAACAGTGCAGATAAAGAACATTTCTATCATTGCAGAAAGTTCTACTGGATAGCACTGCTCTAAATGAAGGATAAATGTTTTCATGTAAGCAACTTGATCCTTTGCTAATGGGTGAAATATATTTAATACTCTTCTCATGTATAAGATGTACATGTCTGGAGAAATGAATGTCTTACAGCCAGTTGGAGAGGTTTAGATATAATCCTAAAGCTGGTATTACTGTAAATAATTTTTTAAGGTCCATGCCAATTAAAGATTTGAAACAACAGCTACCCTCTTAAAAAAATATATTAAAATGAAAGTCTTTCAGAGGAATCAGAATGCCATACCATCTCTCTCAACCCCATTTCTTAAACTCTCTTAAAGTTTAAGAAATGTTGAGATTCCAGACAGAACCATGATAAAAAAAAAAAGCAGACATTCTATTACTTCGTCAGAGAAGTGGGAGGAGGATATGGGTCTGTATAGGTACTGGTTTAGAAACATTTCTACACACACACACTTAACACACATGCATCACCCGCCCTCTTCTCTCCTTCTCTTCCTCCCCGCATCTCCCTCCTCCTCATGTCTGTTTTTCTCTTTCCTTGTCTCTGTGTCTCTGTCTGTCTCTCTGGGTGTCTCTCTCTCTGTACCTCTCTCTTTCTCTCTCTCTTGGAAGCTTGCTATAGATAAAAACCCTACAGTAAATCCTCTTTTAGAGGGAAGCATCCTTTCATAGTGTGAATAATGTACATAATTTCTGCATTTGGCTTAACTGGATCACAGGTACCTAGAAATTCTTTTTACCACTTTTGCAAGGTTTGTAGGTTTGTAACAAAATTAAAGCTACAAAGAATCAGAATTCTTTGCATTATATTTCAGCCTAAACAGTCTCTTGATGAAAGTAAAGGAGGAGAGTGAAAAAGTTGGCTTAAAGCTCAACATTCAGAAAACTAACATCATGGCATCTGGTCCCATGACTTCATGGCAAATAGATGGGGAAACAGTGGAAACAGTGTCAGACTTTATTTTTGGGGGCTCCAAAATCACTGCAGATGAAATTAAAAGCTGCTTACTCCTTGGAAGGAAAGTTATGATCAACCTAGATAGATAGCATATTAAAAAGCAGAGACATTACTCTGCCAACAAAGATCTGTCTAGTCAAGGCTATGGTTTTTCCAGTGGTCATGTATGGATGTGAGAGTTGGACTCTGAAGAAAGCTGAGCACCGAAGAATTGATGCTTTTGAGCTGTGGTGTTGGGGAAGACTCTTGAGAGTCCCTTGGACTGCAAGGAGATCCAACCAGTCTATCCTAAAGGGGATCAGTCCTGGGTGTTCATTGGAAGGACTGATGCTGAAGCTGAAACTCCAGTACTTTGGCCACCTCATGTGAAGAGTTGACTCATTGGAAAAGACCCTGATGCTGGGAGGGATTGGGGGCAGGAGGAGAAGGGGATGACAGAGGGTGATATGGCTGGATGGCATCACTGACTCGATGGGCATGAGTTTGAGTAAACTCTGGGAGTTGTTGGTGGTGGACAGGGAGGCCTGGCGTGCTACAATTCATGGGGTCGCAAAGAGTTGGACACTACTGAGCGACTGAACTGTCTAACTGAACTGAAACAATACCCTGGGAAAATAAAACGGCCACATAAGTACAATTAAGTGGCCTTTCCCTTTATTTCCATCACTCATAAGCAGGAAAAGGAAAGACAAAGTAAACAAGGAAAATATTTTCAAAAAGGTAAAAATAGAGAGACTACCATGCCAGATGCAAAATCCGAGGACCCCGCCATATGAGGACAGGGGGCCAGTAAGAGAAGACAAGGCAGGAGAAGAGAAGTCAGCCTGAATACTCTTCAAGAAGAAAGCAAAATTGAGCCCTAGGAAGGAACCGAGTAGAAGAATAGAGGTTCCTAAAGTAAGAGGGAGTTGGGTGCCTATAGACAGTGGCTGGTCAGGGAACCAGAGGAAGGAAGGCATGAAACATACATGTTTAAATTCAAATGAAAAACCACTTTGTTATCAGACCTTTGTCCTCTTCTTCAAGATCTACGCTCTGTTTCCCACACCATACTTGGAATCAACAATCCAGGCCTACAAAGTATAATACCATAAATCTATCCATTTGTAATACTCTTCCATTAATGGAGGTGACCTTCAGATGTCAACACAAAATAATTTTCCATAAATAAACACTGTTGAAAGGATCAAGAACAAGCTAGCTATTCATTACAATATTCTCTCTATTTTCTTATATATTTGAAATATTTTAAAAATGAAAAATTAAACACAAAAACAAAAATGAAAAAAAAAAAGAAAGATCCTACTAATTGATTTGACCAAAAACCAGCCAAAACATTTCTCATACTCTCCTCTTAAGGAACCAGCATAGGAAATAAAAAAATATTGTGAAAGAGCTAGACTGAATTTTTGACCCAGATGACTGATATTTTTATATTACATAGATACAGCCTTGGCAGGTGCAAATATAATTCTAGGCAAGAGTTGGCTTCTTTCCACCCTTCATATTTTTGTGACTCACATTTTCCATTAGCATTAAAAACCCTTCCTTGTTTTCATCTAAAAACTGGTAAAGAAAGAAGAAAGGGAAGACATTGATACATTCAAGATTTTCTTCTTAAATGTGTTTCTATGATTTAAAATATATGAAAGCACATGAATAATTTTCCATAAGTTATAATTGCACAATGTGGGGCTCTTTTTTGAAATGACTTTTCTTCAAAACCACTGAATTTATGGGGTTTTTTTTCCTCTCATTGACCTGTGATTTCAAAGACCTGTTTTGATTTGTAGAGGAATATTAACTCAGCTTTGTGCCCTTATTAAATAGGCTGTAAACATGAAGTGGTTTCAATATATAATGTTTTATTTCCTCTGATGCAATATAGATGAATTTGGAGAGAAATGAAAAGATGTAATAATTAAAGCAATGCTTAGAAAGAAAAGAGCCTAAACTTCAGTGGCTTGCAGTCCATCTTTCTGTTCATGTTGCTAATCCCAGAACGTCTCTTAGGGCAGAGTGACAGAACCGGTCCCAGTTCTGCCCATCAAGGCCGTGTCTTTGTTGCAGTGCTTGGAACAGCAGCAGCTGCTGGCCAGGGAAGATCAAAGGAGGGATGCAGGGCTTTCAGAGCTTCATGGTTTCAGACAGCAGCATGAGTTTTGTGGAATTTGTTGAGCTGTTTAAATCATTCAGGTATGGCCGGCTTTCTTCTCAGCCTTCCCTTCTCTTACCCTTCCCTTGTTAAAACGGAGCTAAAGATGAGGTGTTCTCCACCCTGTGCCCAGTGTGAGGAGCCGCAAGGACCTGAAGGACCTCTTTGACATCTATGCCGTACCCTGTGACCGAGCTGGCTCTGAGGCAGCCCCCCTCTATACCAACCTGACCATTGATGAAAATGTCAGCGGTCTTCAGCCTGACCTAGGTTTGTGTGACAATTTGATATTTCCCTTTGAGACCTTTCTACCTAAAAATAGTTAGAGACCCAGTCATGCAAACCTTCAGCCTGTCCCACATGGCACACTGCCTCCAGGAGCATGGTGAAATGCTTAGAGAATCATTTCTCTAATGGGAGTGTCAGGGGGATGGTATTATTCGCATTTTGGACTAGGAAATTCATCATTGTATGGGTCTGTCCTTAGAGTCCAGGATATATTTAACCAGTAGAGCCTTCCAGTCATTGTGATAACTAAAAATCCTTTCCCACTTATTGCCAAATGTCCACGAAGTCTGTGGCATGTCCCAGTTGGGAAATGCATTTCTTCCCTACCTTCAGGTGGGTGGGTGCTGCACCCAGCGTTGGGAGCGGTCTGCCCTTTGACAGGAGGGTCTTGCCTGACCTCAGCAAAGTACTCCTGCCTGAACATTTAGGACATTCTTCCTAATACATAAACCAGAGTTCCTTGATCCCATTCATTGCCACCACCATTACCATCACCACCCACGTATTTTAGGCCTATTATTTTTCTCTTCTGTTCTTGCTGGAAACCATAAACCTTTCTAAAAAGCAAAAAACAAAATTAACATAGTCCTCTTTCCTGCATTTTCTTTTTTACTTATTTAAAAACATATTGTCCTTAAGAATACTAACCTTTTTCAACCTTATAGCCATTCAGTTATAAATGTACATAACTGTAGATTTGTCAAGTAGTTATAGTTTTCAAAAAAAATAGTAGACTATTTTTTAAGGATAGTTAAGTTTACAGAAAAATGAGCAGAGAGTACAGAGAGTTCCTGTATGCTCTCCCCCAATACATACAGTTTCCCCCTTAGTAATTTTTTGCATTAGTGTGGTATATTTGTTACAGTTGAGCCAATATTGATATATTTGAAGTCCATAATTTACATTAATGTTCGCTGTCTGTGTTTTCTATGGGTTTTCACAGAAGTATAATGATCATGTATTTGCCATTACAATAGTATACAGCATAAATAGTTCCACTGTCCTAAAGACCTGCTATGCTCCGTCTTGTCACTCTCCCACTCTCCTCTGAACCTCTGGAAAATACTGATCTTTTTCCTGTCTCCATAGCTTTGCTTTTCCCAGAATGTCATGTAGTTGGGATCATATAGTATGTATGTAGCCTTTTCAAACTAGCTCCTTTCACTGGGTAATATGTGTTTAAGGTTCCTTGATGTCTTCTCATGGTTTGACAGCTCATTTCTTTATATTGCTGAGCAATATTTTGTTATGTGTATGCTTGCCCATTCACCTATTGAAAGACATCTTGGTTGCTCCTGAGTTTTAGCAATTATGTAGAAAACTGCTATAAATATTTGGTATGCAGGTTTTTTTGTGGACATCAGTTTCTAACTCACTTGGGTAAACACCTAGGAATGGAGTTGCTGGATCCTATGGTGAGCCTGTATTTAGCTCTGCAAGAAACTGCCACCCTGTTCTTCATGGTGGTTAGAATGAAAATGACCGGCCATACCAAAGAGGGTGCACATGTGGAGCAACTAGGGCATTGCTCCTGGCAGTGTGAAACAGTACAGCCAGCTCAGAAGAGAATTTGGCTGTTTCTTACAAAATAGAATGTACTCTTACCATATAATCCTGCAACTCTACTCCTTGGTATTTACCCAAATAAGTTGAAAACATATGTTCACACAGGCACCTGCACACAAATGTTTACAGTTACACTTTTAAAGTACAAAAAAACTGTAATCTTAAGGGTACGTCTTCCATGTGTGCTCAGTCATAGAAGTGGTTATTCTCAAAAACCAAAGTCTGAGTTCAGCCTAAAATCCCCAACTGAATTTACATGAGTTTGCATCTGATACTGAAGTTTATGAGCTTTTAGGATCATTGACCTAGCTCTCTTCATTTCTTTTATTTATTCACTAATTCGTTTTTTTATTCCTTCAACTATGTGAAGTCAGGAAGAAGCACTGAGCTTGATAGCATGTTTAGACAGATTAGTGAAGAGTTACTACTGCTTAATATTTCCACAACATCATTATCTCCAAAAATGGGCTTTATGAAAGATGCTGGCTAGCCCGTCCATGTTCTGTTGGATGGTTCTGTTTCAGATTTGTTGACCAGAAATGTCTCAGATTTGGGGTTATTCATCAAGAGTAAACAGCAGCTGTCCGACAACCAGAGGCAGATATCTGATGCCATTGCTGCTGCAAGTATTGTAACAAATGGCACCGGAGTGGAGAGCACATCTCTGGGTGTGTTTGGAGTCGGCATCCTCCAGCTCAATGACTTCCTAGTGAATTGCCAAGGAGAACACTATACTTATGATGAAATCCTCAGCATCATCCAGGTTTGTATCTTTTTTGTGTGCAAGGACATGTGTTAAGCTTCTACCTATTCTGATTATTTTCTGCTGAACGTTTACTCTTTTAATACTTCCTTCCAATGCCTTTAAAGTCTGGAGGAGAAATAGAAGTTTATTTAAAAAAAAAAAACAAATATGTGAGTGTTCTTATTTAACATACAGTTAACATAGGTCCTAAACCTTTTTCTTTTGCTGTTGTTTAGTTGCTAAGTCATGTCCGACTCTTTTTCGATCCCATGGACTATACAGCCCACCAGGCTCCTCTGTCCATTGGTGCTTCCCTGGTGGCTCAGCGGTAAAGAATCCGCCTGCCAGTGCAGGAGACTCAGATTTGATCCCTGATTTGGGAAGATTCTCTGGAGAAGGAAATGGTAACCCACTGCAGTTTTCTTGCCTGGGAAATCCCACGGATAGAAAAGCCTGGCGGGCTACACTCCATGGCATTGCAATAGTCAGATACAACTTAGTGACTAAACACCAAGTCACTTTTACCCAGTGGCTACTGTAAGGAATCAGTACATGATTGTTTTTTGTTGTTCCAGCACATGCAATGGAATTGGTAGTTAGGTCATCAGCTATTTTGATTGTCTGACAAATGTTTATCAGCTTCTACTCTGGGCCTGGAAATATAGTATTTAAGATCAAGTTCTGACCTTCATAGCAGTTTACATTCTAGTGGGTGAGGCAAACTATAAATGAATAAAGATATCATGTAATTTCAGGTAATAATGGGCTCTGAAAAAAACCTGAGCAGAGTAAGGGAATGGAAGGTTGAGAGGAGTAGGCCAAGGCCACTCGAGCGAGCTGACACTTGGCTTGAGTCCTGAATGATTAAGCCTTGTGAGGGTCTAAGGAGAGAGCTTTCCAGACAGAGAGTAGCAAGAAGAAGCCAGCTTGGAGTTTGTGAGGAATAACAAAAGCCAGAGGGACCATAGCAGACTTGATTTCAGACAGGTGGGCAAGGGCCAAACCATCCAGGCATCTTAGGCCATGGTAAGGAGTCCATGGGAGGTGAGAAGCTATTGGAAATTTTTGAAATGATTTAAGTTTCTAAGAGGTCACTCTGGCCCCACTGGAGTGTAAACTCTGCTGGGGAAGGAGTGAAGGCCAGAGAAACTGGGAAGGAAGCTGTCACTGTAACCCAGAGGAGGTGGTCATGGCTTCCTCTAGGGGGTGAGAGGAGAGAGGGGGCCAGATGGTTCACTGTGGCTGCGCCACATGCAACAGAATTAGTCTAGGCTTTTAGCCTCCCTTGTCAATTGATTAGGAATCAGTGGATTAGCTGGCCAGCAACTGGACTTGATCACTGGCGATGCTAAAAATGTAAGATTATGATCACATGATTGAGTGTGCACTAAGATATGATGGAGTGTGACCACTGTCCTGAGTGGACCTTCACATTTCACCTCCCACCAACTCTGTAGTAGCTGCTATTCTGATTCCCGTCTTCACCTGGATAAACTGATACTGTTTGTTTCCATATAAATCAGCTTTATTCTTTTCTCCTTTTTTTTTCCTCTTAAATAAATATGCTTCCTATAATAAACTCACACATAATAAATGTTTTCTTTTGGACTAAAAACTACATTTTAACACTCCATAACTAAATTAGTCCAAATATTTGGTTTAGATATTTCCTGATGAAAACAGAACAGTTTTAAAAAATGATGTGGTGGTTTTTTTCCCTTTAGTTTCCTTTACCTAAATAACACTCCTTTTGTATCCCTTGCAGAAGTTCGAGCCTAGCATTAGTATGTGTCATCAAGGCCTAATGTCATTTGAAGGATTTGCAAGGTAACTTTTAAAATATTTTTGCCCATCATTTAAGCATGTATATTTCTCAAATAGACTCATAGATACAGAGAACAAACTAGCTGTTACTAGTGGAGAGAGGACTTGGGAGAGGGACAAGATAGGGGAAGGGGGACTTCCCCAGTGGTCAAGGGGTTGAGACTCTACATTTCCAACACAGGGGGCACAGGTTCAATCCCTGGTCGGGGAACCTTAGTTCTGCCGTGTGGTGCAGCCCAAAAAATAAAATAATTTTTTGAAAAAGATAGGGGAAGGGGATTAAAAGATACAAATGATACATATGATAAATACAGGATTAATGTATAATACAAGGAATATAGCCAATGTGTTATAATAGCTTTATGAAGTATAATCTATAAAAATACTGAATCACTATGTTGTATACTTGAAACTGGGCTTCCCAGGTGGTGCTAGTGGTAAAGAATCTGCCTACCAATGCAGGAGATGTAAGAGACGTGGGTTCAACCCCTGGGCTGGGAATATCCCCTGGAGGAGGGCACAGCAACCCACTCTAGTATTCTTGCCTGGAGAATCCCATGGGCACACAAGCCTGGCAGCCATGGGGTCGCACAGAGTTGGACACACCTGAAGCAACTTAGCATGCATACCTGAAACTGATATAATATTTTAAGTCAAGTATACTTCAGAAAAGAGAGTGTGTAGTTTTCCTATACAAGACTGAGAAAATTGTTTCCCCTAGGTTTCTAATGGATAAAGATAATTTTGCCTCAAAAAATGATGAGTCACAGGAGAACGTTAAAGAAATGCAGCTGCCCCTCTCCTACTATTACATTGAATCTTCACACAATACCTACCTCACGGGCCATCAGCTCAAAGGAGAATCCTCAGTAGAACTCTACAGCCAGGTACCGAGAATTTCACTGGGAATGTGGTTTTCATTAACCTTATTTACATAACCCCTGGTCACAGAAAGTTGACCCCAGGCTCCTTTGATGAGCTTATATGCTGTTAATTGTGAAATGTGAAGAAATATGATGTGTGGGAAGCTACCAATATATACGGCTGTTTTCTTTGCTTCTTTTCTTTCCATTCCGCTCCCCATCCCCCATCTATACTTAACCTTTATTCTAGGCAAAAATAAATAAATAAATAAGTAGTAGTTTGAGACTCATAGCTTTTAGATCTTGGTTAGTTTGACCTACTCCTACTAAAATTAGATTTTCCCATGAGAAAACTATCTAATCGCTTGCCTAGATGCTAAATAAATCAATATATTGTAGTGGGAAAGCATAGGAGAAAATGCAACTGTTTATGAAGTTATTCCCAGAATATTGTTTATTTTGTTTTGCAATTTGTTAGAAAATTAATCCATCATTATGACAACCAACTTACCAAAAAAAAAAAAATCTACAAAATGTAGGCACTATCCTTACACACTTAAATTGATGGGAACGTTCTTGAAAACTCAGAAGGGTCTCTGGACTAGAAAAAGCACATCCTATTTGCCTAAACATCCAGCTCTCAATTATCTGTATGGCTGTTGCTTCTATTGTATTTTCTTCAATACCTTTGTCTATGCTCCCTGTTTTCTGTACTCCCACAAGACCAGTTAATTGTGGGAGGATCTAGCTAGGTCCTGTGTGTGTGTGTGTGTGTGTGTGTGTGTGAGTGTCCATGTCTGTGTGTTGGGGGAAGGGGTCCAAGTGTAAAAATTATTACTGTATTGTATACATAAACACAGCACACTTGAGCTTCCTTTTTTCCTCAGATTACTCTAGATATTTCTCAAAGCATGGGTTAAACTTCTGTCCCAAAGCTTATTGGGTATGGAGTATGTCTTTTAAACTCTAAAATTTAAAGGGTTTTTATTATGAAATGAAGATGTGTTCTTAGAGTGACGATTTTCAAAATAAGTGTCTGTCAAGGGACCTCAGCTGCTGACACAGAATAGCTGATATTGGAGGGTCCCGTGCCCTGCTTCCACTGCAGCTGAAGATTTGCTCTTTTATGTGTTTTCTATATTGACCCTCTGTTTGCACTGAGAATTCCAAGGTTAAAAGAAGTTTCAAATCTATTGTTCTAAGGGAAAGAAATGAAATATGTGTGTGTGTGTGTGTGTGTTTATTCCAGGAAAATAAGCAGGGACTGGTGTCCTAGCTTTAATTCCTACTACACTTACCTATTTGACATCAGGGAGGTTTTCTTTTTTAATTTTTTTTTCAGGGACATTTTCTTTTTAAACTCCTTAACATTACACCCCAAGTCTTTGAATAAAGCACAGAAACTCCTCAAATAGATTCATGGATGTGATTAAACCTTAAATGTGAGGCTCCCTTTTATTTCATTTCTTACCACTCTGCTGTCCTTCAACTCCTCCAATTACCTCCTAACATTCGTTACTTATGGGTCATTGAGAAGTGAGAGAAAGCCCTCTTCTCACCTGGAATTTCCAGCCCTGGTTCTCCTATTCTAGCGGTATGTGGAACCTTTAAAGTTATGTGGACTTTAATACAGACCTTTAGTCTTTTCATGCTGAAAGCCATCTGGTCTGCTGCCGGTCAGTGAACGTTTTTCCCAGTGTGGCTCACTGCGGAGAGCCTCACGTCTCAGCTGTCATGTTACACAACAGTTTCAGCCCAAAGCAACTCACCCCTAGATACTCTGATGCTGAAAAATGCTGAGGGCCTTAGGATTCTTTACCACAGAATCAGTTCCCTGTGGGATGAGAGGTTGCCTAGGAAAACTGGGTTCTCTATGGTGTGCAATGGGAAGAATCTAGCAAGTATCTCATATAAAAGCATTAACGGGGATTCAACTATCTAAGTTATGTTGTAGCAACTGTAGTGGCCACTAGCCCCCAGTTACTGTATTGCTGTTACATGGAAATAGGTGTGTGGATTCTTAAAGCAGAGAGTTGGTTCATTCACAGATACATACACCTCTTATCTTGGTTGACCCTTTTGAATATCATCATCTTTAAGATGGTCCACACATAGAGTCTATGGAAGAAGAAGTTGATCCAAGCTAACATTACAGAAATGCCACCCAAATACATGGGTCAGGAGCTCTGCTTCTAGCTTTTAGATTCAGGAAAGCAAATATGTATCATCTCATCTAATTCATTGGTAATGTTTCCTGGGGTTCTTTGCTGAGGAGGTCATGAGACAATGCATCAGAGCTTTGGGGGCAAATGTGTTATGATTGATTACTGATGACTGCTATGGGTATGGAAAAGGGGAGTTTATGGATTTATTTGCCGTCTCTGCTGTGGATGCTGTTCTAGGATTAGACAGCAAACAAATTCCTGATAACTCCTTGCTTCTACCCTTCTCACATGTTACATGTTCACAGCAAAGGTATTAGTTTTGGGCCTAAATAGAAGAGCTTTGGGCTTCCCAGGTGGCACTAGTGGTAAGGAACCTGTCTGCCAATCCTGGAGACATGAGACACAGGTATAGTCCCTGGGTCAGGAAGATCATCCCCTGGAGGAGGGCTTGGCAACCCACTCCAGCATTCTTGCCTGGAGAATCCTGTAGCCAGAGGAACCTGGCAGGCAACAGTCCATAGGGTCACAAAGAGTCAGACACGACTGAGGCAACTTAGCACCACACACAGAGGAACTTTTATCCTGATTAGATTCATATAAATATTTCAGTTCATTAAAGAATCAGTGTCCTCATTTCCTCATCAGCACCTGTGTCATCTCCTCTGACATCTGCCCAGGTAGAGCTCTAGCCTGGCTTTTTCATTTAAGGATATACCATATGTAGGTCACTTGAAGGACCAAAGTTGATGGGAAAATGATCATATGTTATTGCTATCAAATTTTACCTTCCACTAGTATTAGCTCTGGTCAGCACTCTTTCCACCTTAATCTGTTCTATCCCTTCCCCACCTGTGATATATTGTGGCCTTTGGCCAACGTGCAATGTTTCTTTTCAATCTTAGGCCCTTCTGTTTTAGCCTGGAGCGTGAACACTGATATGTGGAAGCCTGTGCTGGGTTTAATTTGAGGCTTTATCTCCATTTGCTCATCTGGGGTGGATTCACTCATTGATCCCACAGGTCCTCCTGCAAGGCTGTAGGAGTGTAGAGTTGGACTGCTGGGACGGAGATGATGGAATGCCCATCATTTATCATGGACACACCCTGACAACCAAGATCCCCTTCAAGGTAATGCTTCATAACTTTCTTTAGATCAGATCACAGAGAGTCATTATCTTTACTCATCATTTAAATAGTGACTCTTCCAAGTTATACCTTAGGTTGGGGGATTCTTATCCTGGGTCTTAAGACCTCCAAATTGTGGGGATGTGCACATGTTCATTTTTTGGGGAGTTGATCTAAAACTCTCCTTATATTCCCATTCAGCCAAAGTTTAGTAACCATTACCTTAAATTAGTTATCATGTAATAATGTTATTGTAATTTCTGTATCATAAAATGATACATAAAAGGCAGGAGTTGTTCTCTTGCTGTAAGAATTAAAGATTATTTTCCCTGGTGTTCAGCTGACAAAGGCCAACATCATGTGTCGAGAGAGGATGAAATAACACTATAAAGTAATGAGAACTGATTCCACCTCGGGAGATTCATCACCCAGGAAGACTGGTCTCATTGTATTATGATGTCAGTTTCTAGGTAGCTTATTTGTTCATTGTGCAATTATAAACCTCAATCTGAGGGTCTTTGGCTGTGGCATCATTTTTTTTTTTTCTGAACTGTAACTGGACTGAGAAGTAATATTACTATTTCTGTCTTGTATGTGAAGATAATGGCTAAAGCATATTTTCTCTTCAACTCATTTTCCTATTCAGCCTTCTTTAAAACTTTTTTTGCCTTATGCTGAGGAAAGGAGGGATTGATAACTGTATTTATGTGCATACATAAAAATAGGTGATATATGTCTTATTACCCCAAGGAGATTTGATTGTAAACTCCTTGAAAGCAGGAAAGTATCTTATGCATCATTATTTTTGATACTGTAACTAAAACAATGTATCTTACCTATAATATACTCAATATATATATGTTGATTTGTTAAATTGACGATACTGATAACTGTTCCTCATAGTATGTGAACAATACTTAATATGAATAGTTTAATGTTTTTATAGAAAATAACCTATTGTACAGCTTAACTTGAAAATATATTTAAAAAGATAGAAACTATTTTGGCTAGAGTCTTCTGCATACACCAAGTTAGATGCCTTCTGTGGCTATTAGTACCTTGCTTCCTGACACCCTGGGCAGATATCTGAGCTCTGATGAGACTTTTTGGCCCTCACAGGAAGTGGTTGAAGCCATCGATCGCAGTGCCTTCATCAACTCTGACCTGCCCATCATCATATCGATTGAGAACCACTGTTCATTGCCTCAGCAACGAAAAATGGCAGAAATTTTCAAGGTAAGGTATCAGCTAAGTGACAGGATGGTGTCTTGGTCTTTGTCATGTTTGACTATTGTTGAGCTTAATTTGGGGCAACCATGGACCACACCACAGCTGGACCTCAGCTGTGAAACATGTATAGTTAGATCCCTCAGACCTGAAAAATGGGGATGCCCCTGTGAGCTTGGGGCTCTCTCTTGAGTGGTTCATCTTTTCAGCTAGTGATTGAAGCATTCTTCTGTAGTCTTCTGGCAATTTCTAGAAAGCCTTCAGAGGTAAAAGAGGACCAACTCTCCAACACTTTTGGAATCACAAATCAGGGGTGCCAGGGTGTCATCTGCCAGTTATACATAGAAAAGCTGAAAATATTTAAGGGCAAAGAAGTCAAATCTTCTTGTGGCCCAACTTCAGATATAGAGATCCATGTTGGCAAAGAGGTTAGACTGGCCACAACAATTGCTGTTAGCACCCAGCTCTTCCTTATGCAAAGAAACTATAATACAAACAGATTTAAAGGCAAATACTCCAGTATACTTCCCCCTTCCTCCACTAGTAGAGGCATTTATGGGAATATGGCTTTCAGTGGGAGGGAGGGGCATGGAGAGAAGAAAATGTTCCCAAATACAAAACTAATGCCAACAAAACTAATTAGCCTTTCATATTGCCTTTTCTTTGCCATCATTTAGAATGATGGTCTCTAAACATTTTTTTTTTTAATAATGTTATTTATTTATTTATTTTGTGTGCCAGTTTTTCTCCAGTCACAGCGAGTGGGGTCTACTCTCCAGTTGCAATGCGTGGGCTTCTCATTGTGGTGGCTTTGCTTTTTGCAGAGCGCAGGCTGTAGGGCACAAGGGCATCAGCAGGTTAGGCCTGTGGGCTCACTAATTTCGGCTCCTGGGCTCTAGAGCGTGACTCAATAATTGTGGCACATGGGGTTAGTTTCTCTGAGGAATGTGGGGTCTTCCTGACCCAGGAAGCAAACTCACATCTACATTGCAGGTGGATTCTTTACCACTGAGCCACCAAAGAAACCCTCTAAACTTTTTTGATTGCATACCTCTATCAGTAAAATATGCCATGTATTCCTATTGTGTATATTGACTTATTCATAAATTATATACATATCCTACTTACTAACATATTTCATATATTAATTAAAACATGCAAAAATAAAATATAAAAGAGGGTAACCGAAAGGATGAAAGTAAAGAATAGCATTTTAATGCTATTATTTATTAATGATACAAAAACTTTTGCTATCATTAAAAAATTAGGACTATTTATTTATTATCTAAATTTTTAGTGGGAACAATGTGATTGAATACACCTCATTATTTTTGAAACTTTTGTGATTGCTGACTTGCATGTCTGGTTTTAAGTTTAGTTTATTATTTCAGCATTTGTCTTTAATAGCTATAGTAGCTGATAAAGATGCCTTACAAAGATACCTATATACAGATGGAAAAGAGTTGTCATTAACTGCACTTGTTAAATCATGGTACTCATTTCTCAATTCCATTAATGAGGCAAAGGTTCTTGTTGGAATTTGGCTAGAGAGTTCGTATGTAAAGGTCTTGCCTTTATATACTTTTATATTTTGGGGCTTCCCTCGTGGCTCAGATAGCAAAGAATCTACCTGCAATGCAGGAGATGAGAGTTCAGTCCCTGGGTCAGGAAGATCCCCTGGAGAAAGGAATTGTGACCCACTCCAGTATTCTTTCCTGGAGAAGTCATGGACAGAGGAGCCTGGCAGGCTACAGTCCATGGGGTTGCAAAAAGTCAGACACAACTGAGTGACTGACACTTTCACTTTTATATTTTTAACAGATGAGTTCAAACTCCACTAAAATCCTTCATTTAGAGGATTTTGTAACCATTAGAAAATCTGTTTCCAAGTTTTTTGACTGTGCCTACATGAGTGTTTATGTTAAAATACATTGTTTCCTATAACAAAATCACATCACAATAGAAATATCTTTAGACAGTTGTCTTTACTCTTTCCAGAACACAAATTTTATCTAAAAAGCAACTGCTTTCTCAATCAGTGTTAAAATGTTACACTTAGCACATAGGAACAGACTAATAGTGATTTTATAATCATCATCATTTGGTAACAAAGTGCAGCACAGAAAAAGTCAGAAATTTTAGGATACTTTTTTTTTAAAGAAAATTGCATAACTTAGAATACTCCTTTGACTAACTAAGTGGGCTTCACCGGTGGCTCAGACGGTAAAGAGACTGCCTGCAGACCCAAGTTCAATCCCTGGGTCAGGAATATCCCCTGGAGAAGGAAATGACAACCCACTCCAGTATCCTTGCCTGGAAAATTCCATGGACGGAGTCCGGCCAGCTACAGTCCATGGGGTCGCAAAGAGTCAGACATGACTGAGTGACTTTACTTTCTTTGACTAAGTGCATTTTCCTTGAATAAAGTGTGAGCTTCTGTATGTTTGTAAAGGATTTTCATAATCACTTTTCATCTAATTACAAAATATTTTAAAGAAAAATCTTTTTTCGAAATTAACCGCAGTGGCATGGCACCCAAACTGTGATCATCTCAATAAGCTGGTACCAAACAAAGATGTGAGGGACACACCTTTGGTCCCTCTGCGTCAGTGGAGACCCCTTGCCAGCCCTGCAGGGACCTTTATGAACAGCCTCTGACATACATTGAGGGTTCCATTTTCAGTCTGTACATTAAGCACTAATAATCTTCCATTTTTGTTCTGTTTTCATTAAAAAAAAAAAAAAAAAAAGACAACTAGAAATAGAAACTGCCATATTTTCTACCCTCACTCCAGGGGGTCATCCTGTACCTTTCCCCACACCCACCTCCTTGGGGGACACAAATGTCCCTTTGGAGACCAGTGCTCAGGAAACCTTTGTGAGAATGGCGTCTGCGGTTCTTTATACCAAATGGTGACAAATTCTCCATTATTTTTCATTTTGTCCCCACTCCCCACCTTCTTCAAGGTTTGTAGCCTGTGACCTCCTGCCCACATCTGGAACAGTCCATATTCTACAAACCACAGCTCTGACTAAATCTCTTTTTCTTCGTTTGTACATCAGACCCCAGAGTGTTTTCCTAAACAGTTATAGAGCTGCCTTCTGGTTCAGTTCAGTTTGGTTCAGTCACTTAGTTGTGTCCGACTCCTTGCAACCCCATGAACCACAGCACGCCAGGCCTCCCTGTCCATCACCAACTCCCCGAGTCCACCCAAACCCATGTCCATCAAGTCGGTGATGCCCTAAAACCCTCCTCCTGGTTTCTCACTCTACCTCCCTTCTTTCCACTAAGAAACTATGCAGAGGGGTGGGGACACATGGATACAACTTCTTTCCTAGTTCCTCTTCTTGGGATTTTTAGAAGAATTCCATTGGGTTGAAATACCTAGCCAAATGATTTAAGTATAGACAAAAGTCATTGATAATGTGTTTTCCTTTATTGTTTTAGACTGTGTTTGGAGAAAAACTGGTGGCTAAATTCTTATTTGAGAGTGATTTCTCAGATGATCCAATGCTCCCCTCGCCTGACCAACTCAGAAGGAAAGTGCTTCTCAAAAATAAGAAATTAAAAGCCCATCAGACACCAGTGGATATCTTAAAGCAAAAGGTACGCTCTTGTTAAAGAGGTTACAGGGATGCTGCATGCCCAGAACAAAGAAATTGATGTCATTCTAAACTTTCAGCCAGGTAACCAGTTTTTGGAGATTCCCTTTCCTTGAATGATATATTTGAGTTTTGGCTTTTGTTTTAATAGACTGATAAATACTCTCTTCCCACTCACCTAAAATTTTATTTTGAAAAATTGACATAGCATATACCTCATTATTTAATTTATTCTGGGCAGAATAATGTGCGGCCTTTATCTCTGGACCTGGGCTTCACAATTCTCAACCCCTCAGTGGTCACTGGAGTCCCCTTTAGAGTCCCTGCCCCTGTGGAGCCCTTGAACATGGGGTTGTGACCCCTGAGGTCAGTTGTAGACCCCCAGTAACAGCAACTCTGTGGTCCTAGCCCTGTGGAAGCTGTCACGGTGTATCACTGTGGTATGTGGACCCCAAGGCACTTCTGTATCTGCCTCACTAATGACATCTATACTCAGAGCACCCCAAACTTGCCTGCATAGGAGGGCCCTCTGCCCAAGGATATGTGAAAAAGTTCAGGTCCCGGACCGGTGAGTCCATATGCCAGGTTGCACTTACTCATTGCACAGAACGACAGCTGCCAAAACTATTTGCCCTGTTTAGGAGGGCACTGTTGGCCCTGAAACACCACTTTTGAAACTTACCACAGCCAAGAGTTGATGCATAAACCTCCTGTCCCCAACAGGAGGAGAATAGTATTTATTTTGTATAAATATATAAGAGATAACATAAATTATATACAAATGTAACTTACAAAAACAGTACTTGTCAAATAAATCAGCCCAGTCAGACTTACATTTGATCAAAAAAGGTCTGACTTTATTTTTTTATTCACATAAACATTGTATTATCATCCCTCTGATGCACATCTCACTTCTAAAGTTTAATTCCAAGGTAGATGGATAGACAGACAGAGGAAAGGAAGGGAGGAAAGGAGAGATAGGTAGATAGATAGATACAGATAGATGATAGACAAGACGTAAAACCTTGAATGTATTTACTGCCTGGATGAAATAAGATGCCCCCTTCTTTCATTTCTTAAGACTCTCTCAGGAGCTCTGCATCCTCAAATGTTCTTTTTACTGCCTGGAATGGTTTTTCACCTCATCTCCTATATCACTGTAAGATTGTTGCTTGATCAGTGAGAGTTCTGCTTGTTTTTTGTAAAGTGAGAAGAACAATCATGAAGAGAAGGTGAGAAGGGAAAATTAGCCAACCACAAGCTTGTTCTCAGGCAAGCCTGTTTTAAAAAGAGTGCCCAAACATGATGAAAAATCTTGAGTCTGGAGATTGATTTCTTTTAAAGATCCAAACCTGCATGTTCCTAGAAGTCTTCGTGTACCCTGGAGGTACACATTGCCCAATTTGACCATCATACACAGCTCTGGGCCAAGAGTTGCAAAAGCAGCCACCTTCAGGGGCCAACCAGGAAACATAAACATAAGAGCCAGCTGGATATTTAACAGTTGGGAAGTGGCGAGGAGGGCAAGGGAGTGCACATGGCTTCATGAATGAGCAACCCTAATTAAAAATTCTTAAAACACTGCATCAGCCAAACAAGTCTGGTCTGGAGGTGAAGTCAGCGCTAAGTGCCACCAGTTTGAGACCTCTACTAGGTCTGCCTTTGTACAGATCTGCACTCCCCAAAGCTGCTGCATTTACTTGGGTTCCAGAAGCCATGAGACCTACGCAGACAGGCTTTGTTATGAAGCCATTTGACCAAAATGTTAGCATGTATATGCTTATGCCTGGCCTCCCCAAATTCTGCAGCAGAAACTGACTCCCCCACATAAAAGGCACTTTTTCTTTGGCAGCACTGTTCCTCCACTCTGCTCTCTTTATCCAGAAACTACTGCCTACATCTCAGTGCCAAGCAGATCCAGCTGCCCTCTGCTCTATGGTCTTCAAGACATAGTTGGATGTTCTTGTAGCTGCTGCCTTTCCTGTTCTTTGCACATTTGCAGTGACTTACACAGTGTCCATTCCACTAATGAATAGATTGTGTTGTTGCAAAAGTCTTCTTATGTAGAGTCCGAATCTTCCTTCCTGTTCCTCCTACTCTTTGGCACAACTTTCCTCTGCAGCTGCACAGACTAACTGCACATCTTGAAAGCCAGCGTGCCTCTTCTCACCAGCTTTTCTCTTCTCCAAGCTAAATGTTTCTGTTGTGTCAACAGTGGCTCACAGGATATGACACTTCCATTAAGACTATTTTGATATTCTTACATTTGTGGATATGCTTGAATTTGTCCATCTTAAAACATGATTTCCAGAACTAAGTCCATGCTCAGGGTCTGTCAACTCATGAACAGTGTAAGCATCACCTCTCTTAATCTGAACTTTATACCTCAGTTAATACAACCTCAGACTGTTCTTGCTATTTAAATTTTTTAACACCTACCAGGCCCATGTTGAGTTTGTGGAAAACAAAGAGTTCAGTTGTTTTCACAGGACTAAACTTATGTCTAGTCTCCCCACATTTCCAGGTTTACAGTTAATGTTAACCTTCCACATAAAAGGAGCCTCACATTTATCGCTCTTAAATTTGCTCTTCTTGGTTTGAGTATGTTATTACAGCATGTAAGGTTCCCTGTGGGTTTTAACATTAGTCATCCAATGTATTTATTAGCAGTTTTCCAAACTGTGCCTTCGCCCAGATAGCCCTTGAGCCAGACGGCCCATTGTAGAGCCCTGTGGCCCTTCTTGCAGGACCTCCCTGGAGTTTAGGTGATTATGCCTCCCGTCTGGTTCTCTGTTCTCTGAAGCCCACATTTCTGCAGAATCTGGTTCAAGCTCTTTCTTTATAGAATAGAAATTGAGGTCTAGCCATCTATGGGACTTTCTCCAAGTCTCCCAGCTCATGGTGGCAGAGGCAAGATTCTGATTCTGGTCTTTAGGAAAGACCTTATCAAAGGCAGTCCAGAAGTCAGGATACATTGATAAGAACCACTGGGGCAGGGACTTCCCTGGTGGTCTAGTTGCTAAGCCTCTGCACTCCCAATGCAGAAGGACTGAGTAGTTCGATCCCTGGTAGGGAACTAGATCCCATATGCCACAACTAAAGATGCTGCATGCTGCAGCTAAGACCCAGTGCAGCCAAAGAAAGAAAGAAAGAGTCACGGGGGAACTTTCAAAGACACAGAGTCTTAGGTCCCAAATCTGCCTAACTAAATCAGAATTGCCATAAGGAAGTCCTGGTAATCTGTTTACTTAAAAATAATTTTTACCATACTGAAAGCTGGAAAATGCTGCTTATCTGTTATTTCCCACAAAGTGAGTTACCTTACCCAAAAGATCTAAACAGGTTTCTGTATGGGAGATTTTTTCTTAGTAAACTCGTTCTACTTCTTTCTAGTCACCTCTTTATTTTCTGTGTTCTCACAACCAAATAATCCATTCTAAGACTTTGTCAGGTATCACCTTGACATTTCCTACCATTTGACTTCCACAACTTACTTCTTCCTCCTTTTGGAAAAATGGGACAATGTAATCCCATTATCAGTGTTTTATTATTTATTTATTTTTTTTTTCCCATTTATTTTTATTAGTTGGAGGCTAATTACTTCACAATATTGTAGTGGTTTTTGCCATACATTGACATGAATCAGCCATGGATTTACATGTGTTCCCCATCCTGACCCCCCCTCCCGCCTCCCTCCCCATGCCATCCCTCTGGGTCTTCCCAGTGCAGCAGCCCTGAGCACTTGTCTCATGCATCCAACCTGGGCTGGTGATCTGTTTCACCCTTGATAGTATATCAGTGTTTTAAGGGCAGTTCCAGACCCCCGTGATTTTCCAGGGAGTTCCCTGGTGGCTCAGATGGAAAAGAACCTGCCTGCAATGCAGGAGACCCAGGTTCAGTCCCTGGTTTGGGAAGATGCCCTGGAGAAGGGAATGGCTACCCATTCCAGTATTCTTGCCTGGAGAATTCCATGGATAGAGGAGCCTGGCGAGCTACAGTCCATGGGGTTGCAAAGAGTTGGACATGACTGAGCTACTAGCATGCTGCTGACAGTCATATTGTCAAGGCTTTTCAGTTGCCTGACAGGTTGTGGGTCCAGGCCTGGTGATCTGAGTTCACATGGGGCTGAGTGATGCATGCCTAGAGCTCCAGTGTGCTCAGACCCATCCCTAACTTACAGCATCTGGGTCCTTTCTATTCAGAGAACTCAACCTCAGCAAGGATAGACTGACTCACAGCCTGATTTCTGAACCCTTGGTCTTCTGAACTCCAACCTGCTAGACTCAGTTCACTCAGTGCCAGGTGCTGTGCTAGGGGCTGGAGGAATAAAGCCAGTGAGACATGGCTCCTGCCTGGGCCCATCTGAGCCAGTCTCTTCACCTGATCCCTACCTCTGACCCTCTGACCTATATCTGAATTGCTTTTATCAAGGGCTGAGATCCTGTTCTTCTGTCCTAAAATAAGTAGGATATTGCAAAGAATAAGGAAGTCAGCTCTTGACTGTCATTGTGCCACCCATCCCATACTTCCTGCACTGGGGGAAGTACCTGCAAGTTGATGGGGCCTTGACACTCTGCTTTCTGATACCTGGTGGTGGAACTTTGACTGGCATCTCTCCCCTTCCTGGTTCCCCCAACTTTCTGCCCGGGGTTGGGGGGGGGCGGGCTTCCCAGCTCTTGGCATCGCCATTCATGATACTTGGCTCCACCCTGAGTGTTTACTGTTTGGAGGTTATTTGCTTATCCAGGACAGATAGACTTGCTTCTGTGGCTCACTTGTGCCTGGAGCATATTTCCCAAAGTTTGAAAGAACGCTAATCCTATGAGACACTCTGGGAAAAAAAGAAAATTCCCAGTTAAATAATCGTGGGAAATGCTGCACTGAAGATCTTTGAAGAACCGTGATGTCCTTTAGCATATTTAATGAAGGCTCTGAGAAACTCTGTAGTAGGAATGTGTTTTAGTTTCTATAAGATGTTGTTTTTAAACTTCCATTGTGTTGTATGGTTACTGTAATTGTCATTTTTTTATATAACAGCTGTTAACACCCATGGAGCTAGTGTTCTATAAAAATTTTGAGCTTAGGTCATGTTCAGTTATCTGGAGTGGACTGCATTGTAAAAGATTTATCTGGGTATCGACATAGCCTAAATCCTATCTTCCTTATGTATATATTTTATTACAAATGCAATATAATCACATTTCAGGAAGCTTAAGAGAGAATTATTGTAAAATATACTTAATTCCAAAGCCAAACACAACATATATCACAGGGATTCTTAACCCTAATAGAATCTATGGATAGAATTCAGGAGGCCCATGAAGTCAGATGAAAAAAAAAAAAATACATCTTTTTTCTTTTTTGGCCACACCACACAGCTTGCAGGATCTCATTAATAGTTCCCCAACCAGGGATTGAACCCATGCTCCTTGCAGTGGAAGCACAGTCCTAATCACTTGGGCCTCCAGAGAATTCCTGAGAAAAAAAAAATTACATCTTAATTTTCACTAACCTGTAGATAAAATTTAGACTTTCCTCTGATTATAAATATAAGAAACACACCAGAATAAAATTGGCAGTAATGTCTTTGTCATCAATAGAAATCACAGGTTTTTCATATTATATCAGAGTTGCTGCCATCAGCTCCAAGAATTATTTATGCTCATCACTATTTCACAAGCGTTACACAACCTGCCATTATATATTTTTCACTGTGTTAATAAAGAAACATATATTCCTATAGCATCGATTTGTCTTTTTAACATTTGATAACTGTAGTCAACATTCCTTTTTTCCTTTGTAATCTTGTATATTTTATTCTATGCGTTTAAAATATTCTGAGAAGGATCTTATCTCACTAGGCTGCCCAAAGGATCTGTGCCTGCCTGTATTAATATTTAAAATCTAGCCTTTTATGCATGTTATTTTATATAATCATTATATAGAGGCATAAAGGTCTTAACGTATAGTTATCAAACAAAGGATATAGAATTATATATATTTGCATAGGTGTATATATATGTATATACTCACATGGATGTGTACACGTACACTTACAAGTGCATATATGTATATACTTGCGTGACTTAGTTCCTCTGTTGTTGGACTTTTAGGTTGTTTCCTGTTTTTAATTCACACAAATAACTTTGCCTGTATTTTGGACTATTTCCTTATGCTAGGCTCCCAGACTTATATTTATTCTTGTGTCCTGTGTTATTCCCTCACAGTAATTCTACTCAAATGTAGAGGCACATGACCTTTCTGATAGCACACATCAAGTTTCCAGAAGCTTCTAAGCCTATTTTGTTAATCTGACTGATGGTTCAGATAAAAACTTTTTTGAAAAGTTGATAAAACTTTATTTGTTGAAAAAACTTTATATTGTTCAAAGAATTTTATTTAAATCAACTATTCTTTTTTCCCATCCATAGGAATTCTAACATTTCTCTCAATGTCAAAGACCTTTAGATAGTATTTTAAGAAGTGGGGGACAGTTTTTTAGCAGAGATTTTCTTTTTCAAAATGAATGGGCTGACTTACTTCCTCATCATTCAGGATTGATGATTCTCTGAAGCACCCAGGTTTCTCCTGGGAAGGAGGGAAATAGTCCTAGGGGACCTGGATTCCAATTCCTTGTGATAGTTTTCTAAAAGTTCCTGGATTCCTCCTGCAAAGATGTTAACATTTGCCTAAGTATTGATGTTGTATTTTAAGTGAGTGTAGAGTTTTGGGGTTTTTTTTCCCCTAGATAATCGAATGGGTTAAGCCACTTTTTAGGACTATGGTAAGCATTGGGTAGTCCTTTTGAAAACCATTAATGAAAGTTTAGTAGCTGGATATCTACAGTCTTTAATTATTGATATCTTACAGGCTCATCAGCTAGCATCCATGCAAGCTCAGGCTTATAACGGTAGCAATGCCAACTCCCCACCTGCTAATAACGAGGAAGAGGAAGATGAAGAGGATGAATATGATTATGATTATGAATCCCTCTCTGATGGTAAGAGAGCCGACATGACGCTGTACTCAGGGAAGCACACTTGGATGGGTTTTCTACTGGGTTTTTTGGTGTCTTTTTTTTTTTTTTCCTCCAAAATAAGTCTGGCACTCTATAGACAAACAGTACAGGTTGTTGTAATATTATCTAAGAGTTTCTGGAATCCTGTCACTTAGCAAGGAGGACCAAGCTAGGAAGGGGATTCTGTCAGCCACTAGAGCCGTTACTAAAGGAAAGAAGAGGATGTGGAAAGCAGCACAGGAGTTGTTCCTACATTGGTTTCTAGAGAAAGAGGTAGAATTACAGCAGAGAGGCCACATTCTTACTCTTTCAGTATCTGGCATGTCTGATGCTCTTGGTGGAACTCGTAGGCTGTGGTTAAATCTTTTCTATCTCCTGAACCACCTGCAGGGAGCAGCATCGAGTTCCCATACTCTGCTTCTTCACTGCTTTCACTCTTGCTTTGCAAGAGCATGGGAAAAAATGAAGCATCATTCCCCTTCTGCACCCACCCCCCTACCCTGGTTCTCACATTACTAAGCCAACCAGACATTTCCTTCTGGCCCCACCAAAAAGAGAAAACAACACGGGTGAAGACTAATGGTGCACTACAAAAAAGTCACAGGAATGATACTACCTACCCTGTTTTACAGGTGAAGGGGTCTTCTTACAAGAGAATTAGGTTTCAGGTGTATGTCATCTGGACAAAATTCATATCTCTGCTAGGGATTACAAAATGCTTCCTCAGGTACCACTGCTGATGATAGATTGTTTTAATTTTGGCAACATCTGAAAGACAAATATGTAGTCATGAAAAAATGCCAAAGTTCCTGTTTACTTAAACATTTAAATGTAGACTATATTACTTCTCATTATTTTGTTAATGTGCAGATATACCCAGACCAGCAACCATTTACCACTTGCATTAAGACTGCAGCCAGGGGACGTCCATGGAAGTCCAGTAGCTGGAACTTTGTCTTCCATTGCAGGGCATGCAGGTGCCATCCCTAGTCAGGAAGCTGGGATCCCACATGCCTCATGGCCAAAAAGCCAAGACATGGAACGGAAGCAGTGCTGTATCAAATTTACTAAAGACTTTGAAAATGGCCTACATAAAAAAAAAACTAAAAAAAAAACGACAGCCAAGCCTCCTCCAAATATCCACTTCTCATGCAGCATGATCGTCTAGTCATGTTTCCATGAGCCTCCATCATGGTCAGCAGCTACAGTCTAATCTGTTTCTGCCCCCAGATATAATACTAGTCTCTATCCATTTAATAATTGTCCTTAGTAGTAGTTGATTGCTTCATGTGCTCAGTCAGTTGCTTAGTCGTGTCTGGCTCTTTGTGATCCCAAGAACTGTAGCCAGCCAGGCTCCTCTGTCCATGGTGATTCTCCAGCCAAGAATACTAGAGTGGGTTACCATGCCCTCCTCCAGAGCATCTTCCTAACCCAGGGATCGAGCCTAAGTCTTTGGGTGGATTCTTTACAGTCTGAACCACCAGCAAAGCCCAAGAATACTGGAGTGGGTAGCCTTTCCCTTCTCCAGGGGAACTTCCTGACCCAGGAGTTGAACTGGGGTCTCCTGCATTGCAGGCAGATTCTTTACCAGTTGAATTACCTGGGAAGCCCTGACTGCTTCATACCATCAACTAAAAACTGACCTGAAATCCTGTCAGTTAACACAAGGGGCATATTCTCTAATTGGGAGACTGAAAAAGCATGATAACAGGAAGGAGTCAAGATCATTTCTTATAGCCTATTCCTCAAAAGCTGTGGGAAGATCCTCTGGAGAAGAGAATGGTAACCCACTCCAGTATTCTTGCCTGGAGAATTCCATGGACTTAGGAGCCTGGCGGGCTATAGTCTATAACATCACAAAGAGTCAGACACACCTGAGTGGCTAACACCTTCACTTTCACTTTTCTGAATCCATTGAAAGCAAGTCAGGCTGAAAACTCACCTAGGTAGCCCAGTTTATCTCTTTGACAACTCTAGTCCTCAGTTTTCACGTATATAAAATGAGCAAATTTCTCTAAAACCTTTTTTTGGCTATAAAACTGTGATAGTTCCTGGGAACTATCTGAAAATTACTTCCAGAAAATTTAAAGGAAGTTGCAAATGAGGCTCATTTATTTCAGGAAGTACTACTCTGCCTTTTGGCCAGTAAGTTCTTAATGAATATTTATTCAATTAAATTTTATTAAAGCAATATCAATTAATTTTTCCCCAACCTTGCTGTACATCTTAACTAGCATTGAACATGCACTATAGATTTGAATTTACAACTTTATATAGATATTCTGTGACTTCATATATATGAAGTCTAATGATTGCATGATTCTAACAAATTAATCAATTTCTATCCACTCGACATGAAGTATTTTGCAGACTATTAGGACCATCAGTAACTGAAGATAGGTAGTGTGAATGTGGCAGCATGATTAATGTTAACAATGTTTGCACTTCTTTTATTGTTAGTCTTTGCATCCCTTAATAGTCAAACTATTAAATCAGTGGAAGAGTTCTTATTTCATTTATGTTGTAATTTAAGCTGTTGTTATTTATGCTTTACTTCATACCTTAATTTAATTTATCTGGCTTTTTGCCTTAATTTTCCTTACTTTTATCCCCTTTCTGATTCTATTTTTCTGTAGCAGATGTCCTTACTGCTTCTCCTGCTCCTAACAGTCAGGAAGGTAAAGCCATTTGAACCTGGCATTTTAACTGCATGAATGTCAGCATTCTGTTTTCTATTGTTTAGGTCTGATTCGCATGTGACACTTAAGAATAAAAATGTCATTAACTGATTGACCTAATTTATTCCTTGGCAGCCTGCATGGCCCTGATTTGGTATAAGGATATTTTGGTCTAAGCATTTGTGGTCTGATGAGATAGTAAATTGTGGGTGAGAAATGAGCTTTCTTGTTTGTCATTTTAAAAGAACATAATCATGTTTATTTTCCTAAAACCTTTACAGTCATTTTGAATAGAAATACCAAAGTAAGAGCAAAGTATAAGATTATCTGTCATACTTTGGAAATGTTTAAATCTATCTTGATTCCTCATCTTAAGATTTTCCCTTCATAAATTGATAGACAATTATGAAAACTTTACTTTCCAATTAAGTATATTTGTGAAAACTGCATGGCAAATAACAATGCCTTTTTCCCCTCTGGTTTTGACATTTCTAGAGGTAAAAGAAACTAATAGCTTCGTTTTTAAGTGAGAGTGATTAAATCATGTCTGTACCATCAAGAAGTGATTCAACCAATCAACCTTTCCCAAACTTGTGTGCTGAGAGCTTCTTGACAGGGTATCTTCCATAATCTGTGCACAGTTCTAATTGTGTGAAAATGAGTTTTCTCATTTAGATTATGTCTATATGGTACCAAAACTAACTGGTAAGTTAGTCCATTCAATCAAAAATGAATATATCATTTAACAAAATTTAAAAATTTAAGCCATTATTTTGGTAACATGTAGTCAGCACCTCAGTCTTACAGATAAGAACAAGAACCTGGATATTCTTGCAGTGATGTAGACACAACCTTAAAGTAAAGCATTCAGTTCTTATTCACTAAAGCCTGCCAACTCATTTTCAGACAACATTCTAGAAGACAGACCTGAAAATAAATCATGTAATGACAAACTTCAGTTTGAGTATAATGAAGAAATCCCCAAGAGGATAAAGAAAGCAGATAACTCTGCTTGCAACAAAGGAAAGGTAGGTGAATGGTTTCTGTTCGATTGTACTTGGACATGGTACTCTTGTCAGTTTCAGATAGGATTTCACTCCCTCCCTATCCCTTCCCTTCACCTTGCCCCTCACTTTCCCTTGAATGCCAAAGTCAGTGATGATATGGGCCCCCTTCTATCATTTATAGAAAGTTAGTCATTTATTCATCCAGCCAGTACCTACTGGAGGTGTAGCATGTGGTAGGCACTAAGGTAACACAGGCGGTGATTTAGCAACGGAAGTAAACATGTCAACAGTGCTTGGAAATAATTACAAAGAGCAGTGATTACACATTGTTATCAGATCATCTGGAAGATGAAGTTGAGAAGCAGATTAAAACAGGGCATTCAGAGCAGGAGGACAGCCTGGTATGTTTAGTGAATTGCCGGAAGTTTTAAAGTTGTTTGGGATGACCAAGAAGATAAACAGGGCTGATTGGGAAGTGTTAGCAGAGGGAGGACACTAAGAATGGAAAAATAAATGAGATACCTGGACCCAGACCTCAAGTGCTTCACAGTGTTAGACTTTGAGCAAATTGATAGTTGCAGTGACATTGTTGGAGAACAAAATAACAAAATGTGCCAAGAATTTGAGCCACAGAAGATACATACTCCATCATCTATTTGTTCAACAAATATGCATTGAATGTTCTACATTTCAGACCCTGAACTATATGCCCTGGGGGAAGATGAAAAATGTTAGACTCAGCCATTGCTCTCAGAAAGCTTTTCTCTAGGGAAGGTGTTAGAATGTGTATATGGATAAGATAGAGCAAGTGAAACACACTGATGACAAAAGAGAGGAACAAAGAGCTTTGGGGAGTCAGAGGTAAGTGATCTGATGGGTACCTTCCCTGTAAACCAGTATCATTGTTCCCTTGATAGGTTTATGACATGGAACTGGGAGAAGAATTTTATCTTCCTCAGAATAAAAAGGAAAGCAGACAGATTGCACCAGAGCTTTCTGACCTTGTCATCTATTGCCAAGCAGTAAAATTCCCAGGTAAGAGTAGACAGTATCATTTATAGCATTTAAAGATACCAAAAGATACAAATACGCTATTTAATCAGGTATTGTGAATGGTCTCAAAATAACTAAAATGTGTTGCAGAAATCACTGTTCCAGTACCTTCTAAATATTTATTATTATTTGCTTTGATGCTGATGTGGATAATACCATAATATTATCATTTTTTCAGACCATACCATTTCTCTTCATAATAGTTAATAATAATCATAATATTCACAACAACTAATAGCTAAAATTTATTAAGCACTTAATTTTAAGTACCAGGATTTGTATTAAATATTTTACATACATCATCTTAAATGACTTCATAATAATTCTGTGAGTAGGCAGATTTATCCCTATTTTTACATAAAACAATCTGAGAGAGATGAAATAATTGGCCCAAGGTTTCAGAGCATATCAGTTAAGACTCTTTTCTTTGAAAGTGGCAGAAATTGGCATAAGCAAAGAAGAAATGTATTGACTTGTGTGTTGAAAAATGAAGAGATAAACAAGTTTCAAATACATCTCTATCCAGGGCTTTCCTCTCACTTCATAGGATCACCCCATTGACTCTCACTGGGTTACCACTGTGTTGGCCTTTTTTCCTTCATGGTGGCAAGGCAGCTGCAGCAGGCCAGCACTGCATGCTTCTAGATTCAGCTTCAGGATGAGTCTCTTTCAGAACTTTCAGCAGCAGTTTCATTGTTTTTCATTGGGTTTTTGCCCATCCCCAAACCAGTCACTGTGATCAAGGACATGCAATGCTCTGACAGTCTAGGGCAGTGGTCCCCAATCTTTTTTGGCAACAGGAGCTGGTTTCCTGGAAGACAGTTTTTCCACAGACTGCATGGGGGAAGGGGTGGGAGAGGAGGGCAGAGGAAGGCTTCATGATGATTCAAGAGTGTTACATTCATTATACTGCTGCTGATCTGATAGGAGTTGGAATGGGAAAGGGCTGTAAATACGGATGAAGCTTTGCTCACTCACTCACCTGCCCTTTACCTCCTTCTATGGGGCCCTGTTCCTAACAAGTTACTGACCACTACTAGTCTATGTCCTGGGGATTGGGGACCCCTGGTCTAGGACTTATGTCATGTGCCCCATCCCTGAGCTAGGTAGTGAGTCTCCACCCAAACTGCAAAGATCAAGGACAAAATTTCAGTGGAGGTTTCCCCAATTGGCCATTTTTAGAAGTACAAGTGAACTTATGCTGATAAACCATTGCCCCCAGAATTGTGCATTTCAGTTAATAAAGAATAGAATTCTGATTCTGAAGCTCGTCTGCCTCCAAAGTCCTGCTCTTAACCCTAGGACTACCCTCCTGTCTTGTTAGGGTGTGCTGCTAGTGAGCTCATCCAAATGGAACAGCAGGAGGCAGAGGGCAAACAGGAAATCCATAAATATCTGGAAGTCAGAAAAATTCATCTCCTCTTATTAAGAAGAAAGATTTCCTTGTACAAGATTTCTGAGGACAGGAAAGCAGCTGGCATTGGGGCACCCATCTAAATGTTAGTAAGCAGCTTGGATGAATTTGACCTAGAGAGGGAAATTAAAACACCAACCCTCATTTTTTTCAAGGTGGTCTGGATGCAGATCCTGCTTCCAGAGGCTTTATCTTAAGACCCAGTTCTCACACTCTGCCCTGCAAAGGGGACAGAGGTCTTAGGCTATCAAAAAATTAGATAACCAGTGGTCTCTTCACACACCAGAGGAGGATAAAAATCATAGAACTTTCTCAATTTTAGATTTTCTCTTATAAACTGCTTTTATTTTTTGTTTTTTTATTATTTTTTTCTTTTTTATTTATTTTTATTAGTTGGAGGCTAATTACTTTACAATATTGTAGTGGTTTTTGCCATACATTGACATGAATCAGCCATGGATTTACATGTGTTCCCCATCCCGATCCCCCCTCCCGCCTCCCTCCCCATCCCATCCCTCTGGGCCTTCCCAGTGCACCAGCCCTGAGCACTTGTCTCATGCATCCAGCCTGGGCTGGTGATCTGTTTCACCCTTGATAGTATACTTGTTTCAATGCTATTCTCTCAGAACATCCCACCCTCGCCTTCTCCCACAGAGTCTAAAAGTCTGTTCTGTACATCTGTGTCTCTTTTTCTGTTTTGCATATAGGGTTATCGTTACCATCTTTTAAAATATATAAATATAAACTGTTTTTAAACTTTTGGCAGCTGCTACTGCCTATCTGCTAGCATATTCTGTTGAGGAGGATAAGAGTGAATAAGTAGCCAGCAATGCAACCCACTCCAGTAATCTTGCCTGGGAAATCCCATGGACAGAGGAGCCTGGCGGGCTACATATTCCTGGGGTCGCAAAAGAGTCGGACACGACTTAGAGACTAAACAACAACAAGAGATTTCAAAGAAACGAAAGAAGCTGGCCATGTAGGTTTAGTTTCACAGATCCGGACTTTCTGTCTCATGAGTACACCATATCTATAGTTAGTGAAATTGTTCTTATCATGGGATAAAATTCTTTCACTGTCAATGAGCCTGATGGCCTGCATGTCCCTCATCTCAGGAACAAATGTGAAGACCACTCCATCCAAGAACTATACTCACTGCATCTCTTGTTCTTTATAAATTTAGCTGCCACTGCACCCAGAACGTTCCTCTGGCTCTGTCTTTTCCTCTCAAGCACTGAGTCAACAAAGAGTACAAGTTCCCAGAGATATTTGAAGTCACCATGAAAGATTACATTTCTCTACTGATAGAGGATCGTGGAAGGGTCAAAGGTCATTTGGTACAGTTTCTGACAAGGCACAGGCAGAGCATGGGGTTGTTTGGCTTGTTTTTAAAATTCCAAGTGTGCTGTTTTTTAAAGTGTTTAAATAGCACACATCCTTTATAAGTATGCTATATTCTAATCCCCTCCTTTTTAACCTTTCTTTTAGTAATTGAAGTTTCTCACATTTTTTCCCCAAATTTATTTCCTTTCTCGTAATGACTAAATTGCATTGCCCGAATCATTGTCATAATAGCTTCTAAATATTTATTATCATTATGATTTGTTTGAATAATTCAGGAGGAAAATACCCTACAGTGTGAATTTCTTTGAGATATAACTTAAAAATTTATATGAATATAATAATTTTTAAAAGTGTTCACTTTGCTCTACTGTTGGTTTAATTTTGCTACATCATCAATTTCTATGCATCTCACCTTTCACCATCCCAAGTCCCTTCCCAAGGAGCCACCATGCAAAAAGTTCTTTAGAGCAGGGAAGCACCATGAAGACCATTGGGTGCGTCCTTCCCCAGATCATGGACCTGCTCCACGGGCAGTCACTCCGCAGGTGACTCAGCCAGGGCAGTTCTATAACTTCTCTGCACTCTGGGTTCTCTACTGGTGAAAGAGGCATGACTTGCAAGGTGTTTGTATAAACAGTCCTAACTTGCAAGGTTGTTATATAACTTAGCAATAAGGCGCACAGTGTGACTAGCACACCATCTAGAAAATAATTGGCTCATTGGAAATGGTTGTTGTCCTTGTCATTGGTGAAGGGACCAACCGGGCAGATTAAGGGTCTTTGTTGCTCTTTCAATAACTTCTTTGGGCCTCTCCAGATTCTTTCCCTTTTCTTGATCACTCAGCGCTTGTTTTCTTGCTTACTCACCCCACCCCAGAGAACACCCAGGCTCCTCAAAGGGGATCATGTACCCTTGGGGGATGTCAGCATGTTCCAGGGTGTGTGCAAAAACCCCAGAATGAATGCAGCCCCTCACTCTGACCCTTCATCGGTTTTATTCGGGAGAAAATCCACTGTTACATCATTGTGTAGAGGGCAAAATTCACAAAAAGTTTTAAGATAAAGAATTCACTTGTTCAAGTTTGTGCATCTTTGCAGTTTCAGATACCTCAGAGGAAAAAAAAGATATAGAAGCCCCATAGCAACTTTGCACTGAACATTTTCTCTGAACAGGACACCCTACTAAGTATGCAGATATACATTATCTCATGTAATCCTAACCAGGACTCTCTTAGAGATGAGGAATAAGTGGTGAGAGAGGTTAAGTAATTTGTGTGAGGTCGCTCCGCAGGGAACAGGGTTTAAATTCCAGAGTCTACACTCTTACTGAGCTCAGTTGTGTCCGACTTTTTGCAGCCCTATGGACTGTAGCCCGCCAGACTCCTCTGTCAATGGGATTTTCCAGGCAGGAATATTGGAGTGGTTTGCCATTTCCTCCTTCAGGGAATTGTCTCAATCCAGATATTGAACCCGCTTCTCCTGGATCTCCTGCATTGGCAGACAAAATCTTTACCACTGAGCCACCTGGGAAGCCCACACTCTTATTAAACACTACTTACTCCCGTCTTCTCACGTGATATTCTTGGAAAGTTTATTTTCATCTTAAAGTGACCTTCCTGAATACTGCTTTAGCTAAAGGAATTACTCTCTAATGGTACAATTGTAGAGAGTGGGACCAGTTTGAAGGCAACTCTGGTTTCACTCTTGCCTTTATATCCTGCCCAGCTGCCAGGTTTGTTTGGTGTGAATTTGTTTCCTCATTCAGCAAATACCTGTGAAGTTCCTGATGTGCCCTAGCACTGGCCAGACAGGAAGGATCCAAAGAGTGGCTGGACCAGGAGTGAGGAAGAGAAGCCCTGAAACATAGTTATCAGCATAATCTGTTTCCCATTTAATCCTCAGGTTAACCCTGTGAATGAGTTCCTATCACTGCACCCATTTTGCAGATAAGGCAGCTGAGGAGCCAAGAAGGTAGATGTTAAATCAAGGTTCCTATGGGCAGGAATTGATCCTGGACAGTTATGATATGGGCTTCCCAGGTGGTGTTAGTGGTAAAGAAACTGCCGCGAATGGGCAGGAGACTTAGGGGACTGTGGGTTCGATCCCTGGGTTGGGAAGATTCCCTGGAGGAGGGTATGACAACCCACTCCAGTATTTTTGCCTGGAGAATCCTATGGACAGAGATTCCTGGCAGGCTAGAATCCATGAGGTCACAGAGAGTCGAACAGGACTAAAGCGACTTAGCACACAATTATATGACAGCTCAGGCCTTTGACCATTCTTTCATCTCTCCAAACTGCACTAATTAGGTTCTAGAGTCTAATCGTTTAGGCTCTAAAAGATTTTTTTCTTGCAATTTTTCAAAATCTTTCTGTTGCATAACCCAATAGGTATGGGTGTGATTTTGTGGTCGTCTTGTAATAATCCTGAAGTTCTTGTCTCATTTGCCTACAGAGATAAAAACTTCTCTGTCATTACTTGCAATGCTATTATTAATCGTGCTAAAAATGCTAGTAGATCTTCTGTACTGGGTTAGAAGGGAGTAGCAGGACTTCAAAATAAACATTAGCAGGGATGGAAAATGTTGAGTTCCCTTGCTTGTAGTTTTTGGCTTATTTATTTTCATTTTATGGGAACAGGCCTGTCAACTCTAAATGCATCTGGCTCTAGCAGAGGAAAAGAAAGGAAAAGCAGGAAGTCCATTTTTGGCAACAATCCGGGCAGAATGAGCCCCGGGGAGACAGCACCATTTAACAAAACATCTGGAAAAAGTAAAGTCACCTTCTGACAATATCTTTGCCTGATTCTGCATGCTGGAGAATTCTGAGATTTCACTAAGCACTTCCCTGGAAATTTTTAATCTTTTTTTTTATAGTAATGATTATTCATATTATCTAAGTGTGGTGTAAATATTTTTTTTAATTACAAAATTATCCTCTTAACTTCCTAAAAAATAGTCTTTCACTGAAGATATTCTAAAAGTGTTTGCCTCAGAAGTAAAAATTGGAGCCACCTTGGAACCTTCTCATGGTTCTTGGAACTGTACTCTTCCCCATTATAATTCCAGAAGATATATCCAGTTTATGTCTAATTACTTTTTATTGTCAAGGTCATAAATTCTTATAGTTAAAAAACTCAAACTATAGAGTATTATTAAAGTTTCTTTCCACTCGCAACATCCCAGTTCTACTCCCCAGAGGTAACCACTATTAAGTTTATTGTGTTTAGTTCAAGAAAAATAAGATTCTTTTTAAGATAATCCAAATGGGATATAACTGAAAATGTATAACTTTTATACGCACTATAGCTTTCTGCATAGCTTTCTGTACATATAATCTACCTTACCCTCCTTAATGTCCCTGTGGTATTCTGTTGTGTGGATATACTGCCATTTATTTAACCATTTCTCACTGGTAGAACTTCTGGGTTGCTTCCTGGGTTTTTATTGCTTTGTGTGTGTGTGTGTGCTGTAAAAAAATACTGCTGAGTGAATACCTTGCATATGCATACATTGTTTTATATCTGTGCAAATATATCTACAAGAAAATGAGGTACTGAGGCAAAGGACTTTAGGGCTTTTAATTTAAATTGGTGTTACATTTACTTTCAAACTCTATAGCTGTTCCTTTTGGGGGGAAGATCTAGTTGGCTTTATTATTTATTGACTCGTGAACGGGTAGCATTCCATCTAGCAGGTAGAAAGGCACACCCTTAACGGCTGTCCTTTACTCTCAAGGTGGGGGACTAACTCACAGGTAACACTCCAGGTGCACGCCGATGTGTCCTGTGCTGTGATTGTAGCCTGCGATGTTGTTCAGGTTTCTCTTTCTAAAATACCTCAAGTGTTCTGCACTAATCTGAGGCTAATCTTTGGGGGGGTTTAGGTTCCTGTGAAGGAATGCGACAGGCCTGGGAGGACTCTCCTTTCTCCGTCAACCCAACCACATCCCTCAGCGCTATCATTAGAACTCCCAAATGCTACCATATCTCCTCGCTGAATGAAAATGCCGCCAAACGTCTATGTCGCAGGTATTCTCAGAAACTGATCCAGCACACCGCCTGCCAGCTGCTGAGGACGTACCCGGCTGCCACTCGCATCGACTCTTCCAACCCCAACCCCCTCCTGTTCTGGCTCCATGGCATACAGCTCGTGGCACTCAACTACCAGACAGATGGTAATGGGCCTGCTTCTCCCAGAGGACTGCCTTCTCCCCTCGCTCCTTTGCATCTTACATCTCAACAAAAAACATGTTTTCAAGGGGGCAAGAGTCCCAACTAGGGCCTATGTGAGGGTGAAAATACAGAAGACAGAAAAGAGAAGAGAATTAGACACTGAATTGTACTCTTGACTTTTCAGAGTTAAGGCGATGGGGAAAAAAAACCTCAAGGAGTCCTGAATAGTCTCTTGTTCCTGCTCCATTTTTAAAGCACTTTTTATTTATTTTTATTATTATTATTTGTTATTTATTTTAATTGGAAAGAAAGAAAGAAAGTGAAGTCGCTCAGTCATGCCTGACTCTTTGTGACCCCATGGTCTATAGCCTACCAGGCTCCTCCATCCATGGGATTTTCCAGGCAAGAATACTGGAGTGGGTTGCCATTTCCTTCTCCAGGGGATCTTCCCGACCCAGGGATCGAACCTGGGTCTCCCACATTGTAAGCAGACGCTTTTACCATCTAAGCCACTAGGAAAGCTTCATGCAAAAGTCTCTGCCTTAATTGGAGGATAATTACATTTTGATGGTTTTTCCCATGCATCAACATAAATCGATCACAGGTATAGATACATGTGTCACCCCTATCCTGAACCCCCCTCCCACCTTCCTCCCCACCCCGTCCCTCCAGGGTGCCCTGCTTCATGTATCAAACTTGCACTGGTCATCTATTTTGTATATGGTAAAGTACATGTTCCAATGCTATTCTCTCAAAGCATCCCACCCTTTCCTTCTCCCACTGAGTCCAAAGTCTATTCTTTACATCTGTGTCTCCTTTGCTGCCCTGCATGTAGGATAGTTGGTAGCATCTTTCTAAATTCCATATATATGCATTAATATACAGTATTTGTCTTTCTCCTTCTGATTTACTTCACTCTGTATAATAGGCTCCAGAATCATCCACCTCATTAGAACTGACTCACATGCATTCCTTTTTAATTAACATTAAATAATATTCCATTGTGTATATGTATCACAACTTCCTTATCCACCCATCTGCAGATGGACATCTAGGTTGTTAAAGCACTTTTTAAAAATAGAACTGCTATTGATAGAGCTGTGTCCAATTTGTTTTTAAAGACCTGTTGGGGTAAAGATTTCTTAATACTCTTTAGTAACTGTCTTGCTCATTTTTTCTTCTTGCTGTTAAAAAGTAGGGTCTTTCCAAACACTTTGCAAGTTAATACCATTTTAGCTTCCTCTCATCCCTTTGAGATTGAAATGGAGATGAATGGTCAGTGCTCAGCGAGCAGCTAATGCAAAGGAAACAAGTCTGAATTATATGGACAGAGAAAGTAGTGTTTGGACTTCTCCTCTGTCCATGAGATGCTCACGGGGGATAACGGGTGAGGCTGAAAACTCCCGAGTACAAGCTAGCTTTTACTACAGGTGGCTCCCTGTGCACTGGGTTTCCCTGGTAGCTCAGGTGAAAGAATCTGCCTACAATGTGGGAGACCCGGTTTGATCTCTGGGTCGGGAAGATCCCCTGGAGAAGGGAATGACAACCCACCCCAGAACTCTTGCCTGGACTAAGGCACCTGGTAGGCTACAGTCCCTGAGGTCGCAAAGGGTCGGATAACTGAGAGACTAAACAGCAGCAGCCTATGCTCACTCTTGACCCTTGTTATCTCATTTAATCTCTGAAACCACCCTAAGAAGTAGGAACCTTTATAATCCCTATTTCTCAGAGAAGCAAACCAAGACAAAGAGCAATTAAGTTGCTCACGGTCACAGAATGACTTATAAATTCAAGGACTCTCAGAGCTTAGAGGATAAAACTCTCTGGTTCCACTTAGATGTGGGGGGAGGTGGGGAGCTACAGCAGATGAAGAAAGAGCAGATGAGGAATGTTTCCTCAAAGCTCTTTCAAAAATCAGATTCTTCTCTTTGAATAGTCAAGCAGCCTGCGCCTTTCTCTCACGTGCACTGAATCAGATCCTAACCAACCGTGCTGACCCATCCACCATGGCGTAACCCTGTCTGCAGCCAAGGTCAAACCACAGCTATAGCTCTGGGATCAGCCAGCCACCTGGCACTGGCGCCACCAGAGCCCATTTGTGGCCAACCCTGGTTAGAGACATCAGTCATATTTTCTCGCTCTTGTTATATTTGCTCCTTTCAGTTGAAATTGAATAAGATAATGCAGGTGAAATACCATACTTAGCATAGTGCCTGGAGTGCGGACAGCATTCCACAAACATTAGCTCTCATTAAGTATTTTTGATAAGTTATGAAAACAGCACACTTTGGACTCGCAAGTGGAAATAATAGTGAAATATTTTCAAAGCTGTAAAAATTTCTTTTCAGTCTGTCCCAAGTGGCTTGTGGGTTTATATCTCTGGCCCTGTCTGTGGCCCTGTGTCCACTGGCGCCCTTGGTTGAGATGATATGGAAATATTTTAAGTGAACTGAAATAACTAGCTAAATGGTTTTCTCAAGGAAATGGAAATGCACTTGGTTTGGGACGTGTCCTTCCTCCTGAAGTGCTGAGGCTGGTGCAGACACGCTGGCTCCACTGATGGCAGAGGGAGCCACAGCTGAAGGGGACACAGGAATGGGGCCCTCCTCAAGCCTCCTTGTGGTCTGGAAGCACACACGGAGGCTGCAGCTTGGCCTCCACTCACCCCTGGAGGCTCAGCCTCTTCCCCAAATCAAGCTGGGTGCGTGTTCCAGCTGCCCCACTCAGGTTTCTCCTCTGTGTCATCTTCCAACCCAGGAGGGAGTGCTGCCATAGATCCTCTCTTGATTCAATGCAGCCAGTAATGATGAAGCCTCTTCCATGCTGGACAAAGCTCACACTGTGTCCAGTTTCAGTCTATCTGTAAAAAAGGTCTTCATTCTCGCACACTGGGGGTAGAGCCTAGTTCAATCCCTTGCATACAGTAGGTGCTCAATAAATGCATGTTGTGCTGCGCTAACACTGTCTCGATGAGCTTCAGCAGAGCCTATCATTCTTGATTTTTGGTCTAGATTCCTTCTAGGTATTGCCAGGTGAATTTCAAGTCCAAACAGACAGATAAACGTCATTGGAATCACTATATTTTAATTTTTGGAAAAAAAAAATTCCTGGGCTAGGGAATGCTTGATTTTCCATGAAATATCCCAACCAAATAACAAATAACCCCTTCCCCATACCCCTTGTAATAATCCAAATATATTCCATGGGTTGTTTGCCTTAAGTTTCCTGAATTTCAGGGGACCCTGGTGCCCCAAAGGTATGCCCATGGACTTAGGGTCACTTCCCAAGATTTCTAATGGCTCCATCAACTCCAAGAAGGTCTGCAGTGATCTGAAACCAGGAGTATCCCAGGTCTACACTCAGTAAAACAAACTCTTAAGTTTGGAAACTGACCTCATCCTGACATGCAGACCCTGGTTATTATAGGCAACAGCCCCTGAAAGTTCTTTCCATTTGGGTCAGAATGATTCTTCCCTCATGTCCCAGGACCTACAAGTATGTAGAAATGCAGCCCCAAGTCAAAAGAAAAACTTCCATTAATATTTATTGTGCTTTTCTGAATAATCGTCACACACTTTCTGATGACTTTTCCAGCCCCCAAATAAGCGTAATGATTATGAAAATGTGTCAACTTCACACAGGGTTTTTAATGACTAGAAGGACACAAAGGTAAAGGATATGCTTAATCTGCCATCCCATGCATTGACTGAGAGGGTTGATGGAGTTACATATATCTGTGCACATTCATTCTTTGTTAAAACGGGTTTTAAAACTATAGCCCTAGTTGAAGTTTGGGGACCACCCTAGGGGGCAGTAGGAGGGCTAGATTTAAGCCCCATCTTTATTCTAACTGAGCAGCTGCACGTAGATCTGTTTTATATACCAAATCACCAAGTGAGATTTTAGTTAGGAAAGGTGCTTTGAAGTTTTGCAGAGCTACAAAGATAGACACAAATGCCAATGAAATCAGACTTCAAACCTAAATGAGCGTGGCCAGTATAATCATGACTTGATACCTACTGTTTATTGAGCACCTTCTATGTTCCAAAGGCTGGGGTAGGGATTTTTGCACATGATCTCGCTTATCTTTATGACACCCTTGTGAGATGCACATTATATGGCCCAGTACTTAAGATTAGGAACTGTGAGTCAAGCTGCCTGTGTTCAAACCTTATCATTCACTTCTTACTAGCTAGATGCCTTGGACTTTTTCACTTTTCATGCCTCAGTTTCTTCATCTATAAAAATGAGAAATACAAAAAGAATCTACCTCATAAGTTATTGGGAGGCGCTAGTACACACAAGTTCTTAGAATGGGGCCTGATCATCTGACCCATCCTTGCCCACGTCTGTGTTCCTCTGTAACAGGATAGCCTGTTTTCTCCCAGGAAGAGAGTTTTTTCCGGTTGCAGGCAATTGTCCCCAATGAATCAGGCACACTGGAGTTGGTAGCATCCAGAGCACTAATTTAATTGATAAGGGAGACAGAGGCTCAAGGAGCTTTGATGTGTGTGTAAGACATCTGACCCCAGAAATGCCTGCACATAATCCCGGCCAACCCCACTTATGGGGAAATTTTTTTACTCACAAGACAAGGAGAGAGGCCAACTTCTCATTGCTCTGCTGGGCTTATTTGCCACACTTTTCCTTGATGTTGGTCCAGGTAGCAGAGTTCATTCTGCACATGGAAGGAATCTGTCAGAGGGGACATTTGTCAGGTGTATCTCATAAACTTCTTGCTCACTTGGAATGCAGCTTTTCTACAGACTTGTGCCATCAGATGAGCATTTGGGTGTGTACAAGCCCCAAACCATACAGAGATCCAACCATTCATCAGACAACTCTGCCAAATAAAATCTGGCCACAGAAGACTGGAAGCTGTTGTGAGGGTTCCCAGAGTGTATTATTGAGGGGATTGTGGACATAATGTGAATCACATGTGATAATGATTGTTTTTTCATACCTAACTACAATTTAAAAATAGAGGTAGAAATACTGTAATTTATGAGTTGAAATTGAGATTTCAAGGAAAAGATATGTTTCTTTGGCTCTTTTCCTGGTCTTTCTTGGATTCTTAAGATTTCATCTTACGTTTGAAAAGGCAAGAATTAGTTGTATGATTGTCTGCATGGTTTGGTGTTTGGGGATAAGAAAATGCCATTATGTCTTTCTAAAATTCAGTATAAAATGAAGTATTTCAAAGATTAGTTTTTGAAAGGATGTTGCAAATTTTAATTTGCAGAAGGAGTTTTAAGTGGCAGGAGTTTTTTTGAACGGCTCCTGGGTTGGAGCAGGAAACGAGGCATATCCCATAGACAGTGAGCTCCATGAAGACTGTGGGTATCTTGTGTCTTGGTCCACACTGTATCTCTGGTGCCCAAGAGCTGACGCGTAGTAGGCACTCAATCTATGGAGTGAATGGATAGTTCTCTCTTCTTCCTGTTTAACTTAGAGAAAATCGGTAAAGTCTATTTGCAAGATGACACTTAAGCGACCAAATAACAAGTGATGCTATTTTACAGATCTCTCTTTACATTTGAATGCCGCCATGTTTGAGGCCAATGGTGGCTGCGGTTATGTTCTGAAACCCCCAGTTCTGTGGGACAAGAACTGTTCCATGTATCAGAAGTTCTCCCCCTTGGAAAGAGACCTGGACAACATGGAGCCTGCCGTCTATTCGTTAACTGTAAGTCTGGCCCCTGTGGTCCCAAGAGAATATAAGAAGGTGTTTAAGCCCTACTGAATATGAACTGCTTTTGACTTCAAGGCATGGCCAAACTCTCATGTAACAATTTTGTTGGTGCAGATTTAGTTCCCAAAAGAATTTCTTTACTTCTCAGAAGGCAGCAGCTGAGGTTTAGGTGCACAATCACCAGGTACTATACTTGCCAGAGCTCAGAAGGTAGAGTGATGACCCCCCTCCCCTGCTTCCACCTCCATACTGGTGATGGTAATTCTGTCTTCCAGGGCCCTCAGAATCATAACTCTCAGTGCACCCCAGAAAAGCTGAGGTCCGTGTTAGAGCAAGTCATCTTAAACTCTAATAGGCTCTTATAAAAAGTAAAACAGGCATCAATATACAAATCAATTAAACTCCTTACAGTCATTCCTGGCCTCTCCTTATTCCTTTTATTGTCTAATTCCTTTTATTGTCTAATTAACTAATTGTCAGAACTCCACAGACCGCCCTTAACATCAGAGTCCTTGTAGTTCATTACTCAATTTTATTTCCAGCTTCTCTCACTCCCTCTTAGCTGAGGGAAAAAAAAAACAAAAACACAAAACTGAGTGGGTGCTAGAAAAGACAGGGAGTGATGAAGTTATCCTTCTGTCCATCTTTAGATCTCGTCTGTTTCCCTCCTAAGGAGGAATGCCAAGCAGTGTCTGCTCACAATACCTCACACCCCTGGGAAACCCCAGCTCACAGATTATCCTACCGCCAAACTGCATTTCCTCTTTCCCTAAGACAGGAGGGCAGCAGCTCCTTTTCTGTGTGACCATTTCTGCTAGACTTGATTATAGCGTCATGTTGACCGAAGGCTATAAATTTTGAACAGCATTCCTTGTGACTTGATCCAGAACTTAACTATTTAAGAAAAACATTTTGGAGTTATAAAAGATACACCTAAAACACTTTGAAGAGAATGTTAGTAACACATTTGTGGCTTCACAATTAAGGTCTTTTTTTCTCAACTTCTTGACAAACAATTTCATCTTAATTGTGGGGCTTTTTGAAGATGTTTCAGTATATTGACAGTTGAAAGGTTATAGTTAGGTGAATGCTGTTGACAAAATAAACTTTCCCATGATTCCAGTCATGCAATTTCCCATGATTCCAGTCTCTTTTTTTTTTAGCAGCCTTATTAATCATTTACTTGGTCCATTCCAGAAGGTTCTTTGTCTTTCTTTGCAGAGGGAAGCAGTGAGGCTCAGTGGTGACATCTGTTTCTTTTGCAACCCCAGTGACTTTGATCCTTTCTTTCCCTCAGATTGTCTCTGGGCAGAACGTGTGCCCGAGTAATAGCACGGGGAGCCCATGTATCGAGGTCGACGTCTTGGGCATGGCCTTGGACAGCTGCCACTTCCGCACAAAGCCCATCCACCGCAATACTCTGAACCCCATGTGGAATGAACAGTTCCTCTTCCGGGTTCACTTTGAAGATCTCGTATTTGTTCGTTTTGCTGTCGTGGAGAACAACAGCTCGGTGGTCACTGCTCAGAGAATCATCTCCCTCAAGGCTCTAAAGCGAGGTAGAATCACTGTCAAAAGTTCGTGATCATTGTAGCTGAGTGATGGGTGCCTGGAGTCCATTACACGCCTCTCTCTATTTTTGTGTATGTTTGAAATTTTCATATTAAAAAGGTAAAATAAGAGGCAGAAGAAGATAATGCAAATTTGAACCCTGAGCATGCCTCAAAAGGCATTTTTCTTTTACGTTATTCTAAAATCTAAGGTTATTGACAACATCTCCTATAAAATATGGCCTCTGCCATCTCTGCCTGTTTTGGGAGCAGTGGTCCTTGTGTTTTTATTCCCATATATCCCTCCCCAGTAGCTCCCAATGCACCCCTGGCATGTTTAAAGCTGGAACTGTTGTAAGGAGAGGAAACCAAGAGCAGGGAGGGTTGGGTTGTGCTGGTGGCATCAGTGGGCTGAGGCTGGAGTCGAGGTCTGGTGGGAGGCCATTGTGGAAGGTCATTGTGGGAAGCCAAGGGAGGTTTGGGTGCAGGGGGAAGGTGGAGAATCCTGAGCAAAGGTTAGAGCTGTTGTCTTGCTGTCTGTTGGCTTTGCCATGGCCCTCGGGGAAACATCAGCTTGTCACACTTGTCCAGAATGTTCATGCACTGCTTCTCAAAATTGATGTGCAATCAAGTCACCTGGGCTCTGGGTAATAAAGTGCAGATCCTGATACAGTGGGTTTGGGGCTTGAGATTATTTATGTCTTTCTAACAAGCTCTGCAAGGAGATCCAACCAGTCCATCCTAAAGGAGATCAGTCCTGGGTGTTCACTGGTAGGACTGATGCTGAAGCTGAAACTCCAGTACTTTGGCCACCTCATGTGAAGAGTTGACTCATTGGAAAAGACCCTGATGCTGGGAGGGATTGGGGGCAGGAGGAGAAGGGGACGAGAGAGGATGAGATGGCTGGATGGCATCACTGACTCAATGGACATGAGTTTGAGTAAACTCTGGGAGCTGGTGATGGACAGGGAGGCCTGGCGTGCTGCGATTCATGGGGTTGCAAAGAGTCAGACACGACTGAGCGACTGAACTGACTGACTGACTGACTGAACAAGCTCCGGGGACGCTGCCCCTGCTGATCTCATTTGAGTATCAAGTTCCCTGAACATGCTTCTTCCTGCAACCACATTTTGCCAGCCTCTGAGCTCCACCAACATGTTGCAGTCCCCTACTCTTTAGTTTGGTTTTTTTTTTTTTTCCTGTTTCTTTTCTCTGTTGTGTGAGTAGCACATGGTCATACTCACTGTGTTATGTCATAACACTGACTGTGTTAGTCAGTTCGGGCTGTGTAACAACATACGACAGACTGGGTGTCTTAAATAACAGAGGTTTACTGTGTCAGCTTTGGAGGCTAGAAGCCCAGGATCAAGGTTTCAGCAAGTTTGCTTTCTACTGAGGCCTCTCTCCTTGGCCTGCAGAGAGTCACCTTCTCGCTGTGTCATCACAGGACTGTCCCTTGGTCTGTGTGCACAGCATCTGGTGTCTCCCCGTGTCTGCCTTCCAATTTCCTCTTCTTATAAGGACCGTTGGTCATGTTGGATTAGGCCCCACCCTAATGACCCAACATCACCTCTTTAAACCCTATTTCCAGACACAGTCACATTCTGAGGTACTGGGAGTTAGAGCTTCAACACATAAATTTTAGGAGGACACCATTCAGTTCCTAACAGTTATTATAGAAATATGATGAAGTACAGAAGAACAAAAACAATTAAAAAAAAATTAACCATCTTTTTATTTCTTCAAGATAGTTACTTTTGGTGTAGATATTTTTTGCAGGCTTTATTTCTCTGCCCATGTGTATAAATATTAACAAGTAAGCTTCCTACTAACCTTAATGTTTTGCGACTTACTGATTTCACTAACATATGTAGTGAACAACTTATCAGGTAAATAGATATACATCTTCGTTACCACTTTACAGAGTTGCGTATTATTCTATTTTATATTTGTACAAACACTCACACTGTAACTTCTTTAACCAACTCTCTGTTGTTGGAATACTTTATTATCACTAAAGTTGTTCTAAGAGGAAATATTTGTAGAACAGTGAGTCTAGATGACTTGATACAAAAATGATCAGATTTTCCTACTGTACGTTGTTTAAGTTTAAAATGTTCGTTTTGAGTCTAAGTTTAAAAACAGCACTTGGACAAGGTAACTACAACCACTAGGTGGCCCCAAACTGTCCCCGGGGGCAGCACGCGGAGAAAAGACATCTGTCGGTTACCTGCCTGTTGTCACCCCTACCCATCTGAAGGTCTTATTTCTCCCTGTCATTTACTGACCTCCCTGGGGCATCTTCTCTGCAGAGCTCTGCAATGCATGGCTAACAAGCTTTTCCCAATTCTGCATTGTTCCAGGATATCGACATCTTCAGCTGCGAAATCTCCACAATGAAGTCTTGGAAATCTCTAGTTTATTCATAAACAGCAGGAGGATGGAAGAAAATTCCTCTGGCAATACTGTGCCGGCCTCTCTGGTAATTAAGTTCTATTTCACTCAGCATATTTGTGGGAATTGCTACACCAGAGGCAGGCTTTCTTGTGGTCCAGGAATGTGGTCCATTCGAGTCATACATTAGGTGGCTATGGATATAATTATAACAACAATGGCTGATACCTGACACATTCTAAGCACTTTACACATATATTGACTCATTTGATCCTCACTAACTTCATGACATAGCTGTTAGTATCATCTCCATGTTACAAAGGAAGGGGAGTGCTAAGTACACCTGAGGTCACACAGCTATAAACCCAAGTTCATCGTCTAGTGCCAAAGTACTTGCCAGGGAAGTGAGCCAAAATTAACAACACAGGGAAAAGGCTAATTATGCAAAGCCTGCTAGGAAGCATCTTGATACTTCTAGAAGGTTTAGGTTAGACCAGGAAAATCCTTTGCTTCTTCAGTAGTGCAGGGGCAGACGTCACAGGCGAGCAGGATTGGGTGAGCAGCCAGGCGCTGCTGGCGACAGGTAACTCTGCAAGCCTAGCAGTACCCTGGCACCTGAGTAGACTCAGCACCTTCACTCTTGGGAATGGGAGAAGAACACTGCACGAAGGGCCACCGTTGCAGAAGCTGAGTTTTAACAAGTTCCCCACTGGTTAAGGTCCGTCGGTAAAGTTTGAGAACTGATGGTGAGGTCCATCAGTTAAAGTTTGAGAACCGTTGGACCAACGCTCCCCCCAGTAACGCAGGGTTGTTTACCTCGACAAGGAACTCTGCTTTGATTAACTGGTTGATTCCACTGTGCTTGCTCTTGAAAAATTAAAGGGTGTCCATCCATTGCCTCTTTACATGTTTAGTAATCTATTCACAGCCACACTGATCTTTTTTTAATTTATTTTGGCGGGGGTGTGGCTGCAATGGGTCTTTGTTGTTGCACACGGGCTTTCTCAAGTTGCAGCAAGCAGGGTCTACTCTTTGTTGCAGTGCTTGGGCTTCTCGTTGCAGTGGCTTCTCTTGTTGGGGAGCAAAGGCTCTACGCGTACGGGCTTCAGTAGTTGCGGTGCTCGGGTTTAGGTGCTCTGCAGTATGCGTGATCTCAGTTCCCGGACCAGGGACTGAAACTGTGTCCCTGCATTGGCAGGTGGATTCTTAACTTCTAGACCACCAGAGAAGTCTGGTTGCATCCACCTTATACTTCTATGTGGTCCTAACAACCTTTGAAAAGCTGCCTTCTGTGCTCACAGTGGCGCCGACTTGACCGCTGCCGCCATCACCTCTGAGCAGCCCTGCTTCCTCCTCTGCTTCTCCTTCCCTCACCTCAATGGTTTCTTCTGTGTCCCTCAGCTTGTTTTCTTGGGCTCTCCTCATTCTCCCTTCAACAAGTGATCGAGGTTGAGTATAGCATGTTGGCCAGTAGAGAGAGGTGTTGCCTCTGCCTGGTGCCTGCCTGTTAGCCCGCCTGCCTGGGAAGCAGGGACGGTCTGCCTGGTACCTGAGAGCAAGAATTAGATGGTAGTGTCCCATTCTGGGTGTGTCCACTTATTCTTCTAGCTGTTCTATTCTAGAAGCCCCCCACCTTGAAGCCAGGGATGTCTTATTTCTCCCTGAAACCCCAGAGCCATCGTTGTCAGCCTTCCATAAATTATTTTGTCTTTTATGAATGAATCTATCTCAGTATACAAACTGCTCAAAGACTTGAGAGTTACACACCTCCCCAGCTCTTCCTAACAAAAATACTTTTTATATCACAATTATTTGTGTGCCTGGACAGCAAGCTCCTGGAGGCCAGAATATTTTATTTATCATTTTACCATCAAAATTCTAGCCCAGTGCCCTGAAGAGAGATGGAACTCAGTAGACACTGTTGAATGTCACTTCATAAGTAAGGGCTGACATACATTTCAGACAATATCAGTCCCCTAATTATGATGGAAAGAAACACTGTTATTTAAAATAAATTGTTACTTTGGTGGTATGCTGCTAAATATTCTTACTAGACTATTAAGGAACATGCACTATTGCCTAAAACCACAAAAAGATGCATCTGGTTATAAAAGGTTGGCCTTATTTTGCATTTATCTGTCCCTGCGTGTACTTATAAGAACCAGCACTTCTGTATTGATGTAGCCTAGAATCAGAAGAATGAAAATGAATGAGACACCATATGATCTTCCTTGACAGATGTTTAATACAGAAGAAAGAAAATGTTTGCAGACTCACAGAGTCACAGTGCATGGCGTCCCAGGTCCAGAGCCCTTTACTGTTTTCTCTATAAACGGAGTCACTAAGGCAAAGCAGCTTCTCCAACAAGTAAGTTCACTGAGTCTATAGTTAAGAAACAGTTCTTTGAGAGGCATCTCTAGGTTAACATCTTGTCCAGCATTTTACAACTGACTCAAAGTCAGAGCAGCTCAAGTGTCAAATTTCATAGATTATAAAACAGAAGCTACTACCAAGGGGTTTGGGCTGTTTTGTTTTTGAACTTTGGTGTCTACCCTCACAAAGCACTGTTGAGGTTTTGGAGACAGTGTAAAATATAATGATGAAAAGTAAGGAAGCATTTCCATGGACCACCCATAAAAAGCAGCACATTACTGTCCACGTGAGTAATCCCGGGGCTGTGGAGCAGGACTGGGGAGGGAGTGATGCTGGCCATCTCATGGAGGTGACGGTGTCAACTGACCTACTCCGGGAAGCTTCATCCCTTAGTTGTTGCTGTAGTGGTAGCTGCCTTGCCCCACAAAATCCACAGTCCAGCATCAACCTGAGACCAAGGTCTGCAGTGAAGGGAGAAGAGTCTTCCTGAGAATCTTCTATCCCACCTCCAGCCCATCCCCAGGTCCTTCTGCTTCTCTGAGTGAGACCAATCAATCACCAAGTGCTGATTCTGGTCACTGCATGCTTGCATGGTCGAGTGGATGGATGCCTGAGGAGAAGGATGTTTGCTTACTCCATGCCAGAAGTTGGCAGCCTTCTCTGGTCACTCAAAGTTCAGCTTTTGCCAGTAATCTGGATAATAGAAAACCATGTGAAAGAATACATCAGTAAGAGTAGCTATCATAATGTTTACCAGGGCTGCCCTGATGGTTCAGACAGTAAAGAATCTGCCTGTAATGCAGGAGACCTGATTTGATCCCTGGGTCCGGAAGATCCCCTGGAGAATAAACCCACTCCAGTATTCTTGCCTGGGAAACCCATGGAGAGAGGCGCCTGGCAGGCTCTAAGTTATCCTGATGCACCTGGATTACATTTTGCAGTCAGTGCCTCAATCATAAAAGGAAACAAAATTAAGAGACAGAATTGCTCCTCTTACTGTTTCCACTGTATAGATGAGGATACTTGAGTCTCCACGGGGTCAGATATCTTGGCCAGAACCTCACAGCCAGTAAGTACTAAATACAGGCCTCAGACCAGAGTCTGTTTGGCTCCCCAGCCTGGTCTCAGCCACTTCGACTGTCAGGGTCAGTAGCCAATAGAGAAAACAGGCCTCTAGGCACACTGTCAAGACTTTATTGAAAGGGGAATTCCCAGGAACTTAGATCAGATGAGATTAGAAGATGATTGAGTATTTCTAACATGAGAATGGGAGATTATCTTGGTAAAAGCTGGACTGGGTTCTTTGCCTTTGGTCTTGTGTTGCAAGATTACAAAGAGCTAAGTTCACAGATTGAAAAACCTAAAGTTTTTAATTCAGTAAGAGCTCTTATTCCATCAGTGGGAAAAACTGTTTTGCTGGCTGGTGATTATGAATAAATTGTTTCATTGCCCAGAATGAACATAAACAATTCTTTTTGGACGTAAGAGAATTCTAAGATCTTCCAGAAAGAGTTATGCAACACTGCAGGGTAGATTTCATTTATAAATTGCAAACCAAACTTATCCGAACCCTGAGAAAATAGACTTGTTTGGGTTTAACGTTTTTGCCACTCTTCAGAAGTGTGCCTTAATTGGCCTTTGCTTTTTCTTTAGATTCTCGTTATGGATCAAGATACCAAACCTATTGCCACAGACTATTTTTTAATGGAGGAAAAATATTTCATATCTAAAGAGAAGAATGAATGTAGGAAACAACCGTTCCAGAGAGCCATTGGTCCAGAAGAAGAGATTGTGCAAATTTTAAGCAGCTGGTTTCCAGAAGAGGGATATGTTGGCAGGATTGTCTTAAAAACCCAGCAGGAAGTAAGTGTGTCCTGGGGCAGCCTACACAGTAACAGCTTATATGTAACTCACTACCTCACCACTGGCCGCCTCCCTCAAATTCAGAACTTCTTATCACCGCAACTTGCTTTATAGTCTTCTTTTAAGTAAATGTGGAGAATTGATTTTATTCTTCTGCACATATTCAGAGGGTTAACTCTTAAGTTATAGAAATTTGGTTTAAAAATCATCCCTTAGGAAACAAAGGGAGAAAGAACTCAAAGGATTCCTTAAGCATGTCATCAGTGTAGTGTCCAGTGTTTTACCTGAATGTGTGAGACCTGGCTGTGAGGGTCACCGCTGTGTAATGGAAAGTCTGTAGGCATTTGCATTTGGGGGTTGGTTGCCCTCCCACTGCTGCTGCTGCTGCTGCTAAGTCGCTTCAGTCGTGTCTGACTCTTAGCGACCCCATGGACTGCAGCCTACCAGGCTCCTCCATCCATGGGATTTTCCAGGCAAGAGCACTGGAGTGGGTTGCCACTTCCTTCTCCAATGCATGAAGGTGAAAAGTGAAGTCGCTCAGTCATGTCCGACTCTTAGCGACCCCATGGACTGCAGCCTACCAGGCTCCTCCATCCATGGGATTTTCCAGGCAAGAGCACTGGAGTGGGTTGCCATTGCCTTCTCTGGTCCTCCTGTAGTGCCCATTCAAGTTTTAGCTAATAAAAGGTTTTTTGCTAATTCATGAAACAACAGCATTTCTTTGAAAATATGCCATAAGATTACACAAAGTAAGAATAACCTCTCAGCTTTGGTCTGAATTTGTAGCAGATTATATTATGGTCCCTAGTATTCCCATGATCATTCTGATAATGGAAACAGTACTGTCTGTTGACTCCAGATTGGGGGACTCCTGATGGGGTTTGCTGATGGAGCACTTTTCTTTTTAATAGACTTATATTAGCCCACTAATTGACTGCCATTTTTAAAAATGACATATAAGGTCATTACATAGATAATAATGCCTTATGATAGATCAACAAGAAAGCAGTTGAAGCAGTTCAACAATCTGATTAAACAAATATTTATTGAGCACTTAATTGTGCCAGGCCCTGTTCTAGGCACATGATCTGCCTTTTGGGGGCATGAAATGGAGATGGACTGGTAAAATGCCCATTGCTGGTCCATGCTTGCTAGAACATAGAGATGATAAAGAGCCCATTTCAGCATCGTGTGTTATTTTTCACTCTCTGCGTAACTGAACATGGCCTGCAGCCTCACCACACTCCTGCTTCTCCAGGAACCAGATCCTCTGCGTTCCCTCCTAACCTTGTCTTAGATGATAAAAGGACACTTCTGTAAGCCAAGAAATGTAATTATCTCCCTAGCGTCTTCTCCCCATCAGATGTGTACAAAGTACTAAGATGGTGGAGAAGCAATTCTAATCATAAAAGCTGTAGAAGAAAATATCAGAGGGCTTACCTGGGCTTTTGAAGCCATCTTTAATTTCTCTCTAATTTTTTTTCCTATTTCTAATTGTCTTTGTCACATATAAATAAGTATGCTAGGGACCTCCCTGGCAGTCCAGTAGTTAAGACTCCATGCTCCAAATGCAGGGGGCACTGATTCGATCCCTGGTCCAGGAACTATTAATAAGATCCCGCCTGCCGCATGGCCTAGCCAAAAAAACCGAAAAGTATCCTAGAAGTGACAATTTCAGTGAAGTGAATTTTTTAATCATATAGTGCATCATGACTTACAGTGTTTAATGCTCTCAAGCACCCAATATTTTGAATCATCTTATGATATAATGGAAACCATTCTACACAGAGGAAACAGGTTCAGAGAGGTTAGATTATGACAGGGTGAGAAGTAGAAAGAACTGAAGTCTTACGGCTTCCGGTCAGTATTCATTCCACCACACCATGCTGCCCAGGCTGGAGCTGAGTCAGTGCTCATGGCTCCTCCATGCCAGGCACCAGGGGAGGCAGGAGAAGGCAGTGAGCAGCAATGGGCAGACTGCCAAGTGTCACGATGGGTCTTCATCACAGGGTTGGAAGGACTGGGAAATCAGGGCTGCCCCATATGCAATTAAAATGTATATGACAATAAGCAGTAGAGATGTCAGGAATAAATGTTTAATCAAGGCTGGTGGAACAGAAGCATTTTGCAAAAAGGATATAGTAGAGGGGAAGGCTAACAAGCATTTTCTGATGAGTATAATATAGCAAGTTCTTCTTTATATGCCTTATTGAGAGGAAAGTTTTGAAATGACTGAAATATGTCTCAAAAGATAACAAATCATATTTCATGTATCTAGGCTTACCAGCTGCACAGTGACCACAATACAAATTTACTGATTGACCAAATGAATTCAGCACTTACTGAATGGAAGCAGACACTGGCATAGTTGATCTATTTGGGCTATAAGTATTTCCACTTAGTCTACTCTCTGAAACTAGGAAGCTATGTAGGCAGTTTGTCCGTATGTTAAAAGTTCCAAAGCTGCTGTCTTTGACCTTTGATCCTGCCTGTCTGCTTTGTATAATTTTCTTGTTTCCTGGGCTCTCAAGCTGTTAGGTATCTTTCTAAGGTCAATATGCTCCCCTCTGACACCTGCTGGATTTGAAATGAGACAAACCCAGCTCTGACACAAATTAGATAGATGACCTTCAAAGGATCATCTGAATTCTGTAAACTTCTGTGTCCATATTTGTAAAATCTATGATAGAAACTGGGCTTCCCCTGTGGCTCAGCGGTAAAGAATCCAACTACAATGCAGAAGTCGCTGGAGACACAGATTAGGTTCCAAGGTTGAGAAGATCCCCTGGAGGAGGGCATGGCAATCCACTCCAGTATTTTTGCCTGGGGAATCCCATGGACAGAGGAGACTAGCAGGCTACAGTACATAGGGTCACAAAGAGTCGGACATGACTGAAGCAACTTAGCACGCACGCCTGATAGAAACTACCCTTCTTGGCTCAAAAAATTATTATGAGACTCAAGTCAAACATGTAGATAAAATGTAGAAAAATGCTTAGTAAACTATAAAGGAAAATGCAAATGAGGATTATTGTTATGGTCATAATCTATGGCTCCTAATGTGACTGAAAACAGCTTAAAAATCAATAAGCTCTGAGTAAGGCTCTAAGGAGTGCTCTTAGAAATAATTCCTAGTGCATGGTCATTGTGTTATTTTATATGGCAACTTAGAACTTTTCTGTCTTGCTTACTTACATCCCGGCTTTCAGGATTATAAATTATGTCATGTGAATTACCACCCAACCCCACTCTCCAATTGGTTAAATATGTTGTAATCAATGCAATGACATACTATGGAAAATCTTTAGAAACGGACATGAAATTATAATCACAATCTTTTTTTAAAAGGTATTTCTGATGTGGACCATTTTAAAAGTCTTTATTGAATTTGCAACAGTATTGCTTCTGTTTTATGTTTTGGGCTTTTGGCCCTGAGGTATGTAGCATCTTAGATCCCTGACCAGGGATCAGACCATACTTGCTGTGTTGGAAGGTGAAGTCTCAACCACTGGACCACGAGGGTAGCAGTCCCTGATCACAACCTTTTAAGTAGAGAAAAAATGAGTTGTAGAACAGTATATGTACTACAGTCTCATTTTATGTAATAAAAATAGAGAATAGCTCTCTCCCCTTCACGCATAATTTGATGAGTGGAATCCAAACACTTCAGCTGTATGTAAATCGTAGGGATCACAACTGTAGGAACAATGAAATGATTGGAGCGAGGCTGTGCAGCTGATTGGTGAGTAGCCCCAGGAGCCAGTCCGTTTTGGTCCTGGCTACAGTTTGGCGCCACCTGGTGGCAGTTACCCATTTTGACCTTGCGGAGGGCCCGGTAGGCTACAGTCCATGGGGTCGCAGAATAGGACACGACTGAGTGACTTCATTTCACGTCACAGTTTGGCGCCACCTGGTGGCAGTTACCCACTTTGACCTTAATATCAACAGGGACAATTCTGGTTCCTAGGGCTGGTTGGAATTTCCAGGACAATGAGAGTGATTCTTGTATTCTTCTGGTTAGTTAGCACCGCTTCTGTGGGATGTTATGAGATTAAGCTAGAAGCATGCTGAGGACTGGAGGGCCTTCCTGCCAAATCCTCCCATCCTGAGATGGGATTGCCTACTGTTTACTTGCCTCACCTCCCCATCGTCTCCATGCTGCTCCCTTGTGGAAGATAGCTTTACACGACCCTCGTTTGAAAACAGCTCTAGCAAAGAACAGGAGCCATTTGACAATGACATAATATTTAAGTTCACGTAATTCCAGGATTTCTTTTTGTTTATTTATTTCTGGTTGTGCTGGGTCTTCGTTGCTGTGCAGGCTTGGTCTAGTTGTGGCGGGTGGGGGGCTACTCTCCACTGTGGTTCACAGGCGTCTCCCTGTGGTGGCTTCTCTTCCTGCACAGCACAGGCTTCAGTACTTGTGGCATGTGGGCTCAGTTGCAGCTTGAGGGCCCTAGAGCGCAGGCTCAGGAGCTGTGGCACAAGGGCTTTAGTTGCCCATGGCATGTGGAACCTTCCCAGGCCAGGGACTGAACCGTGTCCCTTGCATTGGCAGGTAGATTCTTCTCCATTTTACCACTATAGAAGTCCCAGGGTTTCTTTGTATATATTTATTCACATACACAAAAATACATTTTTATATCCATAGCAGATGGTTCAAAGGATATACAACCTAACAACAGTGGTTTTTTTTATGGAGAATGAGATGGGAGAGGTGGAAGAAAGAATGAAACAAAGTAGAAATGGGAAGTTTGCCTTTATATTGATGTATTTCCTTACTGCTTGAAAATTTTTGATAAGATACCTATGTCTATATTGGATGAGGCATTAATACCATTTCTATGATTGTCTAAAAATAAAAAAACAATTAAAAAATACATGTCTATAGATATGGTAAATAATCTGCCTACAATGCAGGAGACCTGGGTTCTATCCCTGGGTCGGGGAGATCCCCTGGAGAAGGGACTGGCAATCCACTCCAGTATTCTTTTTTTTTCCCCAAAAACAAGAGTTTTGTTCATTTCCAATTTATATGACTTGGGTTTTAGGGTTGATAATTCTTTTCATACATTGTGGGATTTGGTTTGCTAGTGTTTTGCTGAAGATTAGAGATAAACGGTTTGCAGCTTTTACTTATTTTTGGTACTGTCTTTGATTTTACTATCAGGGTAATACTGGCCTCATTGGTTGGGAAGTATTCTTGTTGATAGAATTTGTCCTATTGACAAAAATTACAGAATAGGCCAATTTCTGGAAGAGACATTTTCTGAAATAGATTTTTTTCCTGTAACAGTCTCTTTTACATTGGTACTAATCCTTTAAATGTTTGGTATAATTTTTCAGTGAAATCATATGGGCTTGGAGATTTTTTTCAGAAGCTATTAATTATGAATTTAAAAAGATTTTAATGGTATAGGGCTATTTAGATGATTTCATATTGAGCTTTGATGGTTATGTTTTTTGAGGAATTGGTCCATTTCTTCAAATTTATGAATATAAAGTTATTTGTAGTATCCCCTTTTATCTTTTTAGTGATTAGAATCTGTAGTGACTTGTGCCTTTTTCTTGGAGGTTTATGCCTTTCTCTAACCAATTTCATGGCTGCAGAGCAGGCAATAAGATTAATAAAGACTGGAATTTTGCCAAGTAATTCAACAAAGAATGGAGTGATGGATTTGAGAGTATATGCAAGGGAGCGATTATTAATAATAATGTACTATAGACTCTGGGTAAGTGAGGGAGAGAGGGGAGAAATACTATGAGAAGGCACTAGGATTAAAGGACTGTGGGTTCTAGTGAGGTCTAATGATTGCTGGAGTCAGGGCCTATCCAGAGTAAGAGAAGTTAAGGGCAAGTAGTGAGAGATTAGTGATAGTGATAGTGAAGTCGCTCAGTCGTGTCCGACTCTTTGCGACCCCGTGGACTGCAGCCCACCAGGCTCCTCCGTCCATGGGATTCTCCAGGCAAGAATACTGGAGTGGGTTGCCATTTCCTTCTCCAACACTCCAGTATTCTTGCCTGGAGAATTTCATGGACAGAGGAGCCTGGCAGGCTACAGTCCATGGAGTCACAAAGAGTCGGACACGACTGAGTGACTAACACTTTCACTTTCAACTATGTATTTAAAACACATAATTATAAATGTAAAATTCACTGAAAGCCAACCCACCAAAAACCATCTAATCTGATGACCAATTCTCATAATTATTGAGAATTTTGTCAATATTCATTTCGATGTGACTTACTTCTAGTCATTGTTTTAGCCTTTCCACTGTGAGTTTTGTTCATTCAGCCTGCCGGAATGTCAATCTTGCATGTTTCACATTTCAGATGTCTAGCATTTCTTAAATGCTCAAGTTTTGTTGGGGAATGGAGGGGATTTCTCTTAAATGTACTTACTGTACTCTTATTTGGCTTTTTCCTGTGTGCTAAGTCGCTTTAGTCATGTCTGACTCTTTGTGACCCTATGGGCTGTAGCCCACCAGGCGCCTCTGTCCAAGGGATCCTCCAGGCAAAAATACTGGAGTGGGTTGCCATGCCCTCCTCCAGGGGATCCTCCCGACCCAGGGATGAACCAGCATCTCTTATGTCTCCTGCATTGGCAGGTGGGTTCTTAACCATGAGCACCACCAGGGAAGCCCATTTGAATTAGTAACTGGAAAATTTGAATAGTAACTGGAAAAATGGCATATTGTCTTTTTACAAATTTATCTCTAGCTTTTTTGTGGACTCAAAATCCACAGCAAACACGAGCAGATCTACTGGCTTGTTCGGGACCAGACCTTATCAGGGTGTCAACATTAGCAGAAACTTACAGTACTTTCCTCCTCTAAGATGACATGTATATCCTTCTAGGATAGTTTGTGAAACAGTAACTAGTGTATGGGATATCAAGCTAAAAAGTTGTTTCCACATTGCCAAGATCCAACTCAAATTTTTACTAGATTTTTCTTTCCTTATTCTACGTTATCATTTACTTTCCTTTTCTTAACATAGAACCTGGAGGAGAAAAGCATTGTGCAAGATGACAAGGAGATGCTCCTGAGCTCAGAGGAGGACAGCTTCTTTGTCCAGGTGCACGACGTTTCCCCCGAGCAACCGCGCACGGTCATCAAAGCACCCCGTGTCAGCACCGCGCAGGACGTCATTCAGCAGGTGAAGGCCTCCCCGCCCTCCCCCAGCCCTGTCCTCAATGTCAACTGCTGGGCCCAGCTCCCTCTGGGGATGAGGTTCGGGAACAAAGGGGACATGACAAGGCAGCATGTGCCTGGTAAGGCTGGGAAGTATCCGGTCCTTCAACGGTACTTGCCCAGTATATGCTGTGAGTCAGGCTCTCTCGGAAGCCTTGACAGCTGAGCCAGAAGGTGGTTCTGCAGAGCAGGAGCGTCATCGTCTATCACCTAGTGACCATCTCTCCAGGATCCTTCAGACGACATGCAGGAGGACTCTCTGATCCTCTCCCCTTCTGTGTATATGGCTCCAGAGAACTCTGCTGCCTTCATTCCAAGCCCTGTAGTGGTTTGTGTTTATTAAACACTTGCTTGAGAAGTTAGCATAATGGTTCACAGCACCGACTCTAGATCAGGTTGCTCCAGATGTAAACCCTGGCTCTACATCTTACTAGCTTGGAGAGCTTGGGCAAGTCATTTAACCATCTGTGTGTAAGTTACATGGGTGTGCTGGTAAATTGGCTCTCTTTAAAAAAAAAAATAAGACCCTGATTTGTAGCATTTGCCAGTTTCTATCTTGTACATTCCTCACACATCAGATTCCAATGGGCTCCAGCACAATGCCGTGTGCCAAGCTACCACACAGGAAAACATGAAGATAGTATAACAGCACTTTCTTTATAGTTATTGTGAACATTAAGTAAATATATGTAATGGACATTTGCCTAGTATAACACCTAACATGGCAAGCACTATTTAAGTGCTATTTGCTACACTGATTGCACAATAATTTGGTTAATGTTAGTCTCCTTAATAGGGGAGACTTTGCACTCCCCAGACTATATACAGTGTCTGGAACATAGTAAATTTTTGATGAGTGAATACATGCATAAATGAAAGATAGTCTCAATAAAAGATAAAAGAGAAGTGAGACCAGGTAAGTCTTAAAATGCCTTCAACATTCAAGACCAAGAGATGCAGAGGCAGTGTTGTGGGCCAGAGAGGCTCTGGAGGGTCAGGATTCTGTCCCTCACTGTCTGGGTGACTTTCAGGTCCATGAACTTTGGTGGATGCAGAAAATCTGGCTCAAGTCCTTTTTGTGTTACTTACTAAGCTGTTCATCCTCTGGAATCTGCCTGACCTCTTAAGTTTAAGCTTCCTTGTCTGAAAAATGGGGATTAGAACATCTAAATCATGGATGGGTGCTGTGAAGCTAAATGAGGCAATATGCACAAGTTTGTATAAGCTACAACTGTGAAAATGTAAAATGAGAAGTGGGATGACATGATCTGAAAAGGATCCTCCAACCCCCACCCCTGTCTAAAAGTCTGTGACTTTTTCCACCTTAAAGTCTCATTTACAGGGAAGCAAGTGTTGGAGATACTGTGTCTTTATTCTGTTGATCATAACTTACCTTTCAGACCTTATGCAAAGCCAAATATTCCTATAGCATCCTAAGCAACCCCAACCCGAGTGACTATGTGCTTCTGGAAGAGGTGGTGAAAGACACCGCCAACAGGAAGTCTTCCACCCCAAAGCCCTCCCAGCGTGTCCTTTTGGATCAGGAGTGTGTGTTTCAAGCTCAAAGCAAGTGGAAAGGTGCAGGAAAATTCATCCTTAAGCTAAAGGAACAGGTGCAGGTAAAGTTAATGGTTATTTTGCTCTAGCTGATTTTCATAACTACAGTATAATCAAATTCAGGAGCTAGTGAAAGCCAGAGGAAGTTCCCGAGTCAAAGACACTAGTGGGAAGAATTTTGCTTGGCTCTATTTTCACCGTGTGCAAAGAAATGTCTTTCCCTCTGGGTGTAAGCAGTCCTGAGGTGGCATGGGGGTGGGGGGTCCCCTCCACCCTGCTTTCCAAAGCTCTGCCTACTAGAAGAGAACAAGAAAGGGCTCTGATACAGTCTCTTTAACCTAATACCAAGGGAAGGTTCTTATTTTCCACAGGCATCTCGAGAAGATAAAAAAAAAGGCATCTCTTTTGCAAGCGAACTCAAGAAGCTCACCAAGACTAAACAGCCCCGAGGACCCACATCACCTTCTCAGGTCTTGGCCTCAGAAAATGTCCAAAACAAGGAAGAGAAACCTATGGCTGGCTTGCCTTCCAGTGACACCACAGACTACCGACAGTGAGCAAGATAGCACGGTTTACCCAGGTATCCTGAGTCATTGCAGCGTTCTAAACGGGGGTCAACTATACTACTTTGTAAGACATAAGTTTGTGCACTGTCTTTTGTCTTTTCCTGGAGGACGAAGTCCCTGAGGCAGGTAGGGATGGAACCCTACAGAAAAGGGGCTCTGAAGATACACATGACTTCAGCACTGATGATTTCAGATCTCCTTCTTTTGTAGATAACCAAGGCCCCAAGAGGACAATAAACTTGCCCAAACTACAGTAGCTTTATGTCATCAGATATAGAACTGTCTTAATTACTGGTAATTCATATGAACATTCTCAAAGGACTACTATGGGTCATTCTGTTTTCATTCTTTGGATTTTTAGTTTGCTATTCTTCTAATTTAGGTCTGATTTAGCCTCAACAACCTCCATTTCTTCTGACTCAATGGAAAAATTAAAATCTGGCTTGCAGGTTGTGATGATTAAAGAGAAAGCAAAATGACATAAAGTAAATCATGCCTTTGGCTGCCAGCTCAGTGCTTGGTATTCACATACAGAGTAAATTTCATTCTGTTTTAAACTATTTAAATGGATCTGAATTTTTTTAAAAAAGGCATGTGAGGAAACCAAACATAGATCTCTTCTTTCACTTAGTTCCTTAATGAACTCAAGGGATTCTTAAAGCCCTCTTTTCACCTGTTCCATCATAGAGTTCTAAGATTTAAAATCCTTGAGAGACCAACAGCATGGTGAAGGCATTGTTGCTTATGTTACACAGCTGCATCATCTGTCTGCATCACAATCAGGTATTTCTTATATAAAACTGTAGCTCACAATTAAAAGAAATTTATTGATACCTCTTGATGGGGCCAAATCTGACTTACAAGAGCCCATATTGAGCCAATGTTTAAGAAGCAACTCCTAAAACAACTGGTGCCCCAGATACACTTACAAAGAAACCTCTTTCAAAACAGACATAGTGAAATACAGGAAATTACCTTCTCCAGAGCCTCTGCACACCCCACTATTCTGAGTCAGGGCTGTTTAGGTTCTGTATGTAAAGACTCACCAGAAAGAAATCTCAGCACCGTGGCAGCAGTCCACACCATACAGCATCAGATAACACTGAATCTGCACAGAATAGTGAAACCCTGGGCTGTTCCAGACTCTGAGAAGGCTCAGCACCCATTTTCTGTTGTGGTACATCTGGTATTTCACACCCTCCCCCTTTTTTATAGTTATCTTTATTACCACCTTCCTTCCTCTTAGTTCCCTGACCAGGAATTGAACCCGGGTGCTCGGCAGTGAAAGTGCAAAGTCCTAACCACTGGACCACCAGAGAATTTCCTGGTATCTTGTTTTTAAAGTTCTAGACTCAACTTACTTTCCTTCTCAGTGACAGTGTCACTGAGATAGTGCCTTCTCCAAGAACTAAGTGAGCTTTAGGATTAAGCACCAGTTGAGCCTCTCCAGCTTTTGGAAAATGACTCATCATGGTAGTGGGTCTGTGAGCACACAGTAAAGACAGTGATCAGAATTTCAAATATTGTTCTCCATATTAAGAACTTAGCATCAAATAAATCATAGGTGTTATAATGTTATGCACACCTCTCACTTCTCTGTTATAACTTCCGTTAATGATAGAGTGAAATTACACTTGGCAGAGGAAGAGCCCTGGGTGTGCCATAAGATTAATAAGTATATAATACAACTCCATTAGAAACCTGACTTCAAAATAATGTGCTTGCTCTAATGAGCATTACTAACTGCTTATATTTTATGGTGGTGATTTAGATGATTGCCTTTGGATTCAATTTTCCTATCATAAGCAGAAATTCATAATCAGTCAGTTGACCTCTTTCCCTAAATTTGGGGAAGGTTCTCTTTAACAGTCATTGAAAGAATAATAGCCATTGGTGCATAGATGTATATATGGTAATATATGTCCCATGTTATTAACTTTACAAATAGTGTCTCCAAGAAAGAGCACTTGTGAAAAAAGAAGGGCCTTTCTGTATATGCTCATAAGAAAACAAGTTTAGTATTTTTATTGCTTTCTGAGCAACATAATATTTCATGTTATTTGTTCTGAAATATTCACCTCTAAAGTTTCAAGAGTTACCCCCTAATAATCATCTAAGAATTTCTAAACAAGTTATTATTTACCTTATCTTAAGTAATATATTTAACCAGTTGAAAGAAGTCCACCTTTTAAAAAAAAAAGAAAAAGCTGAACAGTTTAATTGTGGTTAAAAAACTTTCTAAAGAATGTGGTGTTCCAGGGCAGAAATAGCCTAATGTTCCACCTCCCAGGAACATCATGTTCTAACACTATGAGTTTATAGGAAATACTCTCTGCCCCAAACCCAGCCACCAGAGCTGTGGGTTTCTGTTGGTTGAACAACCCTAAACCTTGCTACACTATGAATTGTTTCTGCTGCTTCACTTTGAAGATATTAATACTAACAAGCCTATGTATACAACTTTACAGGTGAAGATCTTTTGGCAAGAAGTTAAAATCAAGAATGAACATAATGGAGACAAATATAATTCCCTTATTTTCATAAACTAAACTGGAAACTTACGATTTCTGAACTCTTGATCCGAGGTCCACGCTGAGGTCAAGCAAAATGGTACAGGGCTTGCTATCAACTGGTTTCCTACTGAATGAAGCAAAGAAGCCCAACAGACTGCCATTTTACATGTCAACAGTTGGAAAAACCACCGCTAAGCTTGCAATAATTGACTTAGAACAGGAGTCAGCAAACTTTTATAAAGGGCTAGTCAGTAAATATCTTCGTTCTTATGGGCCAAATGGTCTCTGTTGCAATGACTTAGCTTAGTGCAAAAGCAGCCATAGACAATACATACATGATTGAATGTGGTGGCTGTGATCCAAGAAAACTATTTAAAGACATTGGAATTGGAATTGCATATCATTTTCCCATGGCATAAATATTCCTCTTTGGATTTAAAAAAAAAATCATTTTAAAATGTAAACTATTCTTAGTTCAACAGCCACACAAAAGCAGGTGGCAGGCTGGATTTGGCTCAAGGGCCACAGTTTGCTGACCTGACTTAGAAAACTGGGAACAAGATGCACAGAGGTAAGAAAACAAGCAGGCTAGTTTAGTCATACCTATTATGGCTAAGAATTGGAAGCTTTGGGGCATTGCACATGTAAATATGTCCTCTAGGACTCATTAAAAAATAATTCAACCTACTCTCTGTATTGTGTACCATCGTGAACTCTCCTATAGTGTTTCTTTTTACATATAGAATGATGTTGGGTTTTTTATGTTTATCACTTATATTCACAGACTTTTGGTTTCTACAAAATGAATTTAGAATAATGTTATCTACTGAGTTGTGGCATCTTAGTAAGAAACTTAACCATGTTTCTAACGCAGAAGTAGACTGTTGGTTGTTTATTTATTTTACGAGGTTTGTACTGACACTGTACCTATGTATTTATTATACATAGCTTTCTTGATATTGCTTGCAGATTAGAAGCATTAGTGGTTCTATTTCACTATTTGAAAACAAATCTCCTTAGAAGAAAATGTATGCCCTGAATACCTGAAATAGGCCAGAATTTCATGTATCTTGCCATTTAATGTAAATTATTTTTAAAACTTTGCTGTATAAGACTATCATGTAAGTGATAAAGGATTCGTCTTGTTCTTGGCACGAAGCAAATTGTGACTCTTCACATAAAATGTGTTCCTCTAAAGTAAAATCCAAATTTTATCTTTCTAATGACCTTCAAATTTGATGTTTTTCTTCAAATTATAAAACATACTATAATCTCTAATCTCTGCTTTGAGACATTTTCACCATAAAAAAAAATGAATAAAACAATTCCCCCTTCTTTGTGTACTCTAACAAAAGTATCAAAAACACACAGCTTTCATGTTATTGGAAGTTCTGACTAAGTCAAAGCCTTATTGCTAAAAGAATCACCGTTTGCTTGTCAACAGCATTCAGGCTATTTCAATTTGATGCTGTTTGTACAGTACTACAGGTTTCTTTTTAAATGAAATAATCAGTCTGCAACAAATGCACAATGCTGCCTTCACTTTAAAAATTTTTCCAGAAACCGTCATCAAACTTGTCTCAACTAATGGGCGTTTTTGCCATCTGTTTGGGCTTTGCTGTGCTTTCCGACTCTCTACAACTCCATAGACTGCAGCCCACGTCTCCTCTGTCCATGGGGGTTCTCCAGGCAAGAATACTGGAGTGGGTTGCCATATCCTACTCCAGGGGAGTTTCCCAACCCAGGGATCAAACCCAGGTCTCCCGCATTGCAGGCGGATTCTTGACTGATGGAGCCACCAGAGAAGCCTCTGGTTGGCGTTACTGTGTCATAAAAATCGAGTTACAAGTCCAGCTGGCTAGAGTCAAGATGAAAACTGTGCAGAGTAGTGAGGTGGAAAGCAAGACTGGTCTCACTAGGTTTTATCAACTGGTCTTGACTCTAAGCTCTCCATCCCACCCCAGGGTCCTTAGCATAAAATCTGGAACTTAACTTGAGACTGGTTTTAGCAAGTGAGTGAACCCAGCCTTCTGCCCATGTCGCAACCCATCTTGGTTGTTCATCCCATTGTGAGGTAAAAGTACACATTCTAAGGTATTTGAGTCCTGGGGATTTTAGGAGGGACACATTGCTCAAAAATGTAGAGGGTTTACTCTATTATTACAACTAACCAACACAACCTGGTGTTTGCCAAAAGTAAGAAATTTTGATTTAAAGTTACTCTGAATTATACAGCTGTGTTAGTATACCAAATGAAAGAAACTGTCCTACTGTTTAGAATGCATCTAAAATAGCCACCCAGGCTTATACCCATTACCATTTCATACTTTTCAGACTACTAAAAACCTGGGTAGCAAACTTTCATCAGTAAAGTTGATATGGGAAAGAATCTAAATATGTAAGCTGGGTTTATTACAAGATTTTGAGGAAAAATATTTTAAGATGCTTCACTGAAAACAGAAAGAAAGGAGCATGAATTCTGTCCCTCTGCTGGGTGATTCCAACTTTTAAGATTACGGGAGCTGGCAGGAAAGGATTTAGACTGGGAATCCAATGTGATGTGTGATGCCAGAAGAAACAGAGTAACTTCCTATCACCTCATCTGGAATTTACTGTTTTGCCAACTAATGTAAGATCACATAAGGGTGTGAAGGAGTTGAGAATAAGTCTGAGGATAAACTTGTAGGAGGTAACAACATTATTTGGGCAGAAAGTGCCCTCCTGAAGGAACACCTCCTTTCATGTCATCTTTAGCAAGTAAAAGTTATTTATAAATTCTCCAGTTGGGGGGAAATACGGAGTCCAGACTCAACAAAAGTGAGTCAAAAATCAAATTTACTTTTCAACAAAGGTCTCCCATCTTGATGGCTCTGGAGACAGTGGAGGCTCATTAATGACAGTTGGCGTCCCCAGTGGCTCCGTATGTTCTTTTCTTAAAATCTACATCTTTCTTTTCCTCTGTTCTCTCCCTTTACAATATCTCTGTAGACCTCTCCTCCTCTGCCAGACACCCACAGGCCTTGCTTAATTCCAAAAAGTAGTAAGACCTTGTGTACTGGTCTGGTAAAACAGAATTAACTAAAGCATAAAACTCCACAACTCTGCTCCCATACCACTAAGGAGGATTTTCCTGGCTGGTGTCTGATCTTAAACTTGGCACAGTGAGACACAGCCTACAGCAAAAGAAATCTCTAGATGGCAGCCTTGAACCCCTCCAGTTGTTTCTCTCACATCAGCAGCAAGACAACAGGGCAATCCCTGGGCCCTCCAAAAAGTTACTAGAAGAGGAGACTGCCTCTTACACCAAGCCCACACCTCAGTCAACATTTCCATGATACAGTACATTGTTAACAACTTAAATGTTCTCTGCCATTGCCACCTGTCTACTTCTTAAGTACAGTCCTTGCCTGATGGCTAAGGATTTTGACAGGAATTCCTGAATGTTTTTGAGATACTGAATCTCCAAGATTACCAAGCTGTTTGTATACATCTCTTAGATCCAAAACATACTATGCTGAAGTCTGCCATTAAGCAGGCCTCTGAAACCTTCCCTATTTCAGATGATATAGGTCTTTGAACTTCAACAACTCACTCAACTGGGTAATGCCTCATTCAAACAAAAATGATCTGACTCGGCATACAAGGGCATGGAAGACTGAGGCCATATCATATGTCTGTTGTTAACCCAGTTCACTTTGAAGTGCCTAGCACAATGCGAAGCACATAGTAGGTGTTCAATATTTATCTAGTTAAAGAAACAGATATGAAGACTAGTTTATAATAGCCTCGGGCTGTATGTCTGTGTGTTATCATTAATGAGTACAATATTTAGCTCTGAAAATGAAACTCATCAGTACAAGACTGTAGAAGTTAAATGCACAAGTATGTTTCATCCTCAATTCAATGGCAACCCACTCCAGTACTCTTGCCTGGAAAATCCCATGGATGGAGGAGCCTGGTAGGCTGCAGTCCATGGGGTCGCTAAGAGTCGGACACGACTGAGCGACTTCACTTTTCACCTTTATGCATTGGAGAAGGAAGTGGCAACCCACTCCAGTGTTCTTGCCTGGAGAATCCCAGGGATGGGGGAGCCTGGTGGACTGCCGTCTATGGGGCTGCACAGAGTCGGACATGACTGAAGCAACGTAGCAGCAGCAGCAGCAATTCATACAGGATGTTCAAATACAAGATGTATAATTTTATGGTCCCACTGTGATTCTCTGTATATGTAACAAGAAGGTTAAAAGCATAGTGCAACTGTGGAATAGTTGATGAACTTCTGTTTTAAAATTGATCTTTCATTTAAAGTATAGTTTCTGCTGCCAAAGTGAAATATAAATGTATTTATATATGTTTGGAAAAATAAATGATTTGTGACATGTACTAGTCACTTGTGTTCCAATGGGGAAAGACCCCTTGGTCATCTAAACAAATATTCATAACATTTCTGGCTTTTAATATCTAAAAAGTGGGTTAGAAGCAAATATTTATATGTTGAATCATACATTTCTCACCATTAAATAATCAAGCCTAAAAACTGATTTTAGAAACAAGTTGGACTGCTGTGCTTTTTTTTAATTCTCAAAAGAATAGAAAAAGGCAGCTGTTTTACTCAACTATTCACAGTAAAGAATATTTATAAACTGGTAATTAAAATACTTATTTCATAGGCCATTCCTAGAATATGTTAACAGTCACATAAAATACTACTTTTTTACTTGCATTCCTAAGAATAGGCATTTCATCCATTTAAAAAAAAGGGACGGGGGGGGAATAAAATCAAAGCCCCCCCGTGCTGCATGCACGCTAAGCTGCTTAAATAGTGTCCAACTCTCTGCAATCCCACGTAGCCTTCCTACCTCCTCTGTCCGTGGGATTCTTCAGGCAAGAATACTGGCGTGGGCTGCCAAGACCTCCTCCAGGGGATCTTCTGACCCAGGGATCAAAACCGCATCTCTCACATCTCTTGCACTGGCAGGTGCGGTCTGTACCACTAGTGCCACCTGGAAAGCCCAAAAGGCCCTCACTGGATACCTTTTATCCTTAAGACAGAATGGTAAAGTCTCAGACTTGTTTTTTTCCACCTGGAAGGGATTTTTCCCCTTTCACCCTCCAGAGCATGTCAGAAAATACGAAGGACTTCCAACAGACTAGAATCACACTCAAACTTTCTGCGAAAGCAACCATGATGAGCACTCATTTTTTCCCCCATATACCAAATTAGGTTACTTCTTGAAGTTTATTGTCCAGTAAGAGCCAAAGAACTTGGTATCCAATTGCAAGCTATTTTTCCTTTTCTCAAAAATTTTCATAAAAATATATACACTCAAATTTAGACTGTTTCTCACTTCCGTCATGGTGGTACAATAAAAATAGATTTATTTGGTTATAAAGAGTAACTGACTGGTAAAAAGCAATCTCATAGTCTTGATTTTCCTGTGCGTATTTTTAGGATTGGGGCAGAACCCTGTGCCACGCAAAAGATAAGTCTTTCTCCTCAAGAGAAAGTCCTAAATTAACAATCTATCTTTATGCGCACCTGCACAAACACACAAATATACATGAAGTCCAGTGACTCCTCATTCTTCTACTACCGTAGTGATGTTTCCAAACATTTGGTAAAATCCAGAGGCAACTGAGTAGCAACTTGACTGCAATGTCTTTTGATCAGTTGACTTAACTCTTCATTCAAAAATGAATCCCCTTGTAAAACTTTATCCTGAAAAAATATTAGAAGTATGAGTTAAAAGTCTGCTTATGCTGTAAGCAAAGTTAAAAATGGCAACAGCTGACATCAAACCAACACGTGAAACTTAACGATGACAGGGGCTGTGTCAGGTCTTGGACGTGTCAGCTAGTCTACACTGAATAAAAGAGTCTCCTATCTCCATAGGATTCCAATCCCAGAAATTCACCCTACCATCAACTCCTAAACATGAAAAAAAAAAAAAAAACAAACCTAGAAAACAATTTAGCAAGTTGAAATCAGCTACTAAGAGACATTTAGTTTTTATTTCATCTTTTAAAAAAATAATGAAAACTATCACATACCTTCCTTTTGGAGTTTGAAGATTCAACAGGAGGATTGAAGGTCATTGCTGCCATGCTATAAGCCTCAAAAAGTTCTGCAGCAGATCTATTATAACAAACATAAGAAATGTAAAGACACCAACCCATCTGTATAACCTGAAAAGTTACATTGTACCCAAAGAATTAGATCGTACCCAGAGAAAATAATTTGTACTCAATGTATACTTCTTAATCTCCCTCACCTATTTCTCTCCTCCTTCTAACCCCCTCCTTTCTGGCACCACCTCACTGTTCTCTGTATCCATGACTGTTTTTGTTTTGTTGGTTCATTTATTCTGAGAGTGAAATCATATAGTATTTGTCCTTCTCTGACTTATTTCACCTAGCATAATACCTTCTATGCCCATCCATGTTGTTGCAAAGGGAAAGCTTTAATACTTTTTTTCATGGCTGAGTAACATTCCAGTCATAAATACCTCATTTTCCTTATCCATTCATTTATTGATGGGCATTTAGGTTGCTTCCATATCTTGGCTATTGTAAATAATGCTGTGATGAACTTAAGGATACACATCTTTTCTAATGAGTGCTTTTGTTTTCTTTGAAAACCAGCAAAACACACATACAAAACAAGTCCTAAATCCCTATGTTATAATTTCGTTATCCAACTAAATCCACCTCAGATAGGTCTGGTATACACTGATAAATAGAAGCTTGAACAAAAAGGCTGAGCAAAAGACCTCAAATTTAATGTGATCAAATCCCAACTCAATCAGTTACGTGAACAATATGCAACTAAGTGTTGTTAGTCATGAGAACACAAGGCATGGAGTTATCTTCCACGGATTTCCAACAGCATTCTTCAGTTGTTTGCTTGGATTGGAAGCAAGCAGGGGCCAATCAGGACAGAATAAATGTCCATACCCTTGCATGTAAATGAGTCCTTAATGATCTGAGACTGAAGAAGGGCAAAGGTTATCTCTATCCTACCCAGAATGAAAAGGGTTTATAGGAAATTACAATTTATACCTCATTAAGAGAGGTGGGTGGCTGACTATTATGATGTAAAAATACAGATCTGTTTTGTCATCTCTCCCAGTATTTCCAGAGAAGCTGGAAATGTGATTTTTGGATGAATTCTCCCAAATTTGACAATTTAGCAACGAATCAGACTTTTGTTCAAACACTGAAGAGGCCAGAAAATCTTGTCTTCAGGCCACCTGTCTGTGGTCTCTGATTAAAGAAACCAAAAAAATAATAATAATAATAAAGAAACCAATGGGGCTGTAATAGAAGGGGAAAATCTAAGGCACAATATTAATTCTGAATGGTGGAACTATCACAAAGGCGTCTTCTGTAGAATGAAGTATTTCCTAATTGATCTTGTGTGGGGGTGGGGGGGAGAAAAAGATTAATTACTACTGTTTCAACTTCTTTGTACTTTTTGAAATTTTACAGAATAAAAAGTTGTGGGTAAAGAAACTTCTTTTAGGAGGATCCCCTTTTCCCCATCTGAAAGAGTGTAAGATGAACACTGTAAGTGCCAGTCCAGATTCTGACTGGTCAGGGGGCACAAAAAGATAGTTGTGAGGGCTAAGAAGATAAAGTGCTGCCTTCTCGATGGCAGGGCTCAAAGCACTTCTTCTCTCTGCCTCCTCACTTCTCCCCTTCTGGTCCTAGCAGAACCATTCAGAGGGGAGGGGAAAAGGGAATCTGGTTAGACTCAGGGATTTTCACATAAAGCAAATATGGCATCATCTTATTACACGTTGAACCTAAATAATAAGCACCTGGGGATTCACTATTCTTTCTACTTATCTGTATGTGTGAAACTTTTTATAACTAAAAAAAAAAGTAATTATGCAAAACAAACCAAATCTCAGTCAGCAATGTTTTCTCCTTGGAATAACTCAAGAATATGAAGTGGACCAAATCCAGATGACCAATTGCCACTTTCCATTTTGAAATCTATTACTTTGTAAAAAACAGATTTGTCATAGTCAAAACAGCTATTAGCTGAAATCTGCAGTTCTATGATAAGGCAATGCTACATACTACCTTCGGCTCAATTCTGGTTTGAGCGCTTCCGAGCCTTCCGAAGGGGCTCCGGCAATGAGGTGAACAGCGAACTTCTGCACTATAGGATGGTAATGTCGCTGAAGGGGAAAGAGGACAACCACATTTTGTGCAGGTCAGTATTTTATAAGACACGAGCCACAGTTTAATAAACACCACTTTTTCTAAAAACCACAAATGCATATCTAATTCATTAGAACCACCTACCCACAGAAAAAAACAGTATATTTGCGCACAAGTTGCTTTTACAGTATGAAAAGGAAAAGCAAAAGGCAATTTCTCTTTCAGAGTAAAAAAGTTAGTTTACAACAGGTTTCCTGAAATGTATTTCCACTCGAATGCTACTGTTCACATTATAGGGTCACAACATAGGTGAAACCCTCTTGAAACTGGCAGGCTTCTGAAAGTCTCCCTGGATAGGACCCAATACAAATATTCCTGATAACGAATCTTCTATTTTGAATAGTGTCAGGGAAAGATTTCAGGAAATCTCACCTTACAATACACTGTCACCACTTTCTGCTTCCTTAGAAAATGCATCTCAGCATCTTAATAGCAAGAGCAAAGTGAGATATGGACTATTAAGACAGGAATCGTAGGAAACGCAGTCCCAAAACAAAATACATTAAGTTCTCTGGCAATTATAACTACTTGGGCAAAAACTGAAAAATATTTTTCACAAAAAGGAAAGGGCTGCAGGTGGGATGCATGAGACAAGTGCTCGGGCCTGGTGCACTGGGAAGACCCAGAGGAATTGGGTGGAGAGGGAGGTGGGAGGGGGGATCGGGATTGGGAATACATGTAAATCCATGGCTGATTCATATCAATGTATGACAAAACCCACTGGAAAAAAAAAAAATAATAAAAAAAAAAATAAAATAAAATAAAATGCAATTTAATTTTAAAAAAAAAAAAAAAAAAAGGAAAGGGCTGGGGGGGACTCTTACCCGCAGTGCATGCAGTTCCCAAAGAGCGGTGTTCTGAGCGTTGCAGTACTCGGGTTCATCCAGCTCAGGAAGGAAAACCCCACTTCCCTGAGATTCATTATCAAGCAACAAGTCTGTTTTAGGGAAAGTCTGCAAAAATGTCACATTAAAAGAAGGACTAATTAAAGCAATATTATTAATTTTAAGGATGCTATTGGATTCTGTACTTTTACTTCCATTTAAACGTAATTTGGTTCTATAGTTACATAAGAGATACAAGTACATGTACTTTACACCTAGTTTTAATTTCTGCAATTTAAGTTTGTCCCATAACAGAACAAAAATTGCAAAAGAATATTTCTTAGCTTGCTTTGAAAATAATTCATTTCATCTTGCAAAAGAAAACAGATATTCTTTCACTCAGCAACCCCACTTTTAGGAATCTTTTTCAGAGAAATAATTACATTAGATACACATATAAGAATATTCACTATAGCATCATTTATAATAGCAAAGAAGCAAACAACTTATGTCCATCAAAAGAAAAATGCAAAGTGTAAAAGCCAGATTGCTTAAATTTTAATTTCAACTCTGCCACTTGCTAGAAGTGTCACTTTAGGCAAGTTTCTTTCTCTGGATCTCAGTTTTTCCTATCTATAAATGAGAAAAATAGTAGCTACTTCAGAGCTGCTATGAAAATTAAGTGAATTAATTTTTGCAAAGCATTGTAACAGTGCTTTCACACAGTAAGAACCATGTTAAACCAGCAGTCAGTCATTAACTAGACAAAGTAGCTGTATTTGTACTGACACAAAAATGTGTTCGCCATCAGTAAGTGTTAAAAAGAAAAGTTGTAGAGCAGAGATGTATATCATAATCCCCTCTCCGATAAAAGAAAAAAAATTCTGTTGTCTGTGTGTGTTTAGGACTTCCCTGTAGTTCAAATGGTAAAGAATCTGCCTGCAATGCAGGAGACCAGGGTTCAATCCCTGTGTCGTGAAGATCCCCTGGAGAAGGGAATGGCAATCCACTCCAGTATTTTTGCATGGAGAACCCCACGGAAAGGAGCCTGGTGGGCTACAGTCCATAGGGTCGCAAAGAGTTGGACATGACTGAGTGATTACTACTTGTGTGTATTTAGCGTAAACATTTACATATGAATTTTTTAAAGTCTTCTGGACGGATACGCACCAACTGGTAAAAACGGTTATTTCTGAAGAGTGTCAGTAGGGGTGGAATGTTTTCTTTTCATAATTTTATGTACTTCTTTTATTACCTAATCTTATCACAAATATGAATTACTTTTATAATTAAAATAATAATGTAAATGGGGGAAAAGACATACATCAAACAAAATACCACTGTTACATAGCAAGAACTATGCTCTATTTGTTTGCACCCTACTTACATGCATTAATATTCTGTTAGTTGCTAAAATGCCAATGCTCGAATTTGGAAGCACGTGAAGAGCAAGGGTACAGAGGCGCTTAATGAAGGCAAGGGCCCGCTGTTGAGAAACTTGCTTTCTGCGTTTAGTCAGCATGACATCAAGACACTGGAGGACGGTCTCAACACCTTCATTCGTAGCACCTAAAACAGCAGATAAGACCCTTCAGGGCTGGTCTCATCCCTTTTTCACTAAGCAACTTCACTGAACTTGAAAAATCCCAGATGAACCTGTCGTGCCTGTCCCACATCATTTCCCTAATTGATGAAGCAGTGCTACCCTGCCCATATATTGCTCTGAGTTGGAATTCATCTCCAGTCAATTCCAAAAGTTTTCTGAAATACAGATGTGTGGCACTGGCAGGCCAGCATTTTATACACTAGCTCCTATTTCTCAATTCTCATTGACTAGAACTGCAGTCACAACATAATCTTAAAAGATAAAGATTTATTAAAGACACATTATCTAAAACATACATACCTGCATGTAATTTGAACAGTGTTTTGTAAAGATGAGTATAGAATTTCATTGGATCAATATTCAGAACATCACCTTTGAAATCACAATAAACATCAATTAGGTATGTTACAGCCTTACAGGCTAAGACAAACAGAACTTGGTCAAGAAACTATCTTACCTTGCCCAGAAAGAATATGAAAAGCAGTCTGGACACAGTGAAGACTTTCTTGATAGCTTAAGTCCTTCAAAAGACAAAGACAAAAAAAGGATATTAAGAATAACTACAATTTATATCTTAAAAAGTAATTCATTAGTAGAGTTACTTACACCAGACTCAATGAGAGAATGTAGAACTACTAATAAATCATCAAAAAACTCCACATTTATAAGGTGAGCAAACCTAGAATCAAACAAAATTTGGTTAAAAGGTAATGTAAAAATAGATATAGAGAACTTAAAAATTAAACTTGACTTTAAAACCATGTTTTTAATATTACTTGTTTCAAAATGTTAGCTATGCTAGAGATGATAGTGATTATATTTTTCATTAATTCATACTGGCCTCTTGGACAGTTCATTCACAACTAGACACTATACTCAGCAGGAGGATATGAGGCACTAAACAAATTAAATATATTTCAAAAATACTCCTGCTCAGAGAAAGAAGGTGCTGAGAGCAAACTACTTCTCTGAGACAAGCTGACTTAAGTGCCCAAGCAATGTTCTAAGTAACAAAGGAGTCATCAGTTACAGCTTCTAGGGAAACAGGGCAGAAGAAGGAAAAGAGGAAAGATTTTGCTATTAATAAGAAAACAGACCCTCGGAAAGCTTAAAAAAAATAAATGCTGGACCTAGGGCCCAGCTCAGGCTCTCCAATTAATTACCTATACAATCCTAAATTCTGGCCTTTTATTTCTAGAAATGACTGAGATCACTCAATAGAGTTAAAGAATCATGTGAGCTACTAAATGTCATAGCACTCTGTACACTATAAAATGTTAGGCACTGAAGTAGTTCAAGTCATGATATCTCTTCAGTATTAGTGCAAGAGCCTTTGACACAAAGTAAATATTAGAAGGAAAGACCTTAGAGGTCATAGATTCCCTGTGCATTGGTACAACCTTTTGGAGAAGTAATACAGCAATAATTATCAAAATTTAAAATGAACATACTCTTCCACCTAGCAATATATGCACACAAGTACATTGAAGCTATTTCCAGTGTAGCACTGGGGACTGATTAAATAAAGTATTATATATCCATAAAATGGAGTATCATGAACTTAAAAGTGGGTCTGTATGTACTAACAAGGAAGGATACACAGAATAACTGTTTATAAAAAAGAGAAAAGTTACAGAACAGTATACATTTGTGTGAAAGATTCAATCTATACGAAAGAAGATAGGTAGGCAGATTTACATGAGTTTGAGTAATCTCCGGGAGCTGGTGATGGACAGGGAGGCCTGGCGTGCTGCGACTCATGCAGTTGCAAAGAGTCGGACACAACTGAGCGACTGAACTGAACTGACTGAATAGGAAAGAAGGGAACTTGTGATCTTTTAATTTTTAACTGCATTATTTGAATTTGTATTAATAAATGACTATTAAGAATTTGTTTAAATAAAGAAATTGGTCACTGAAAAAATAAACAGGTCCTCCTTAATGTAATAATACCTTCTCTCTGAATCTCTCACTAACCTCTCTTTCAATGACAAGAACCACACTATCTTATGAGACAAACCATTTCATCACCAAACAGCTCTAGTCATTAGGAAGTAATTTCTTCTATATTGAACCGAATCTGCCTTTTCTCTATCTTTCAGACATTAGTCCTATCTCTAAAGCTGGGCTGCCAAACAATGGTAGCCACTGGCCATCAGGCATTTGAAATGCAGCTTGTCCAAACTGAGATGATGTGCTACAATGTAAAATACATACCACTTCCCGAAGATACATTATGAAAAAAGGAATGTCAAATATCTCATTAATGTTTAACACTCACCCTTATGGCAGAAAGTGAAGATGAACTAAAAAGCCTCTTGATGAAAGTGAAAGAGGAGAGTGAAAAAGTTGCCTTAAAGCTCAACATTGAGAAAACTAAGATCATGACATTTGGTCCCATCACTTCATGGGAAATAGATGGGGAGACAGTGGAAACAGTGTCAGACTTTATTTTTTTGGGCTCCAAAATCACTGCAGATGTTGATTGCAGCCATGAAATTAAAAGATGCTTACTCCTTGGAAGGAAAGTTATGACCAACCTAGATAGCATTATTAAAAAGAAGAGACATTACTTTGCCAACAAAGGTCTGCCTAGTCAAGGCTATGGTTTTACCAGTGGTCATGTATGGATGTGAGAGTTGGACTGTGAAGAAAGCCGAGTGCCGAAAAATTGATGCTTTTGAACTGTGGTGTTGGAGAAGACTCTTGAGAGTCCCTTGGATTGCAAGGAAATTCAACCAGCCCATCCTAAAGGAGATCAGTCCTGGGTGTTCATTGGAAGGACTGACACTGAAGCTGAAACTCCAGTACTTTGGCCACCTCATGGGAAGAGTTGACTCATTGGAAAAGACCCTGATGCTGGGAGGGATTGGGGGCAGGAGGAGAAGGGGATGACAGAGGATGAGATGGCTGGATGGCATCACCGACTCGATGGGCATGAGTTTGAGTAAACTCCGGGAGTTGGTGATGGACAGAGAGGCCTGGAGTGCTGTGATTCATGGGGTCGCAAAGAGTTGGACACGACTGAGCGACTGAACTGAACTGAACATGTCAAAATAATATTTTAGATAAAATAAATTCAGTAAAATATACTTAAATTGATTTCACTGTTTCTTTTTCCTTTTCAATGTGGTTAAAATAAAATTTTTAATTACATATGTAGTTCACACCATATTTCTATTAGATAGCACTGTTCTATGGGACAATATCTCAAATAATTGTAGAAAACTATCGTGACAACCATAACTCTGGCTGACATCCCCCAACAGGTTTATCAGGGTTCACAGAAAAATATGAAAAGACCTATCTTAAGAGGAACAGATTATACAAGACTGAAAACTGACGACAGAGCAGAAGGAAACCAGAACTAAGGGATCAATCTTAGGGAAAGCGAGAACTGAGTAAGCAGGAAGAAAGAGTTAGTGAAGGATATTAAAAAAATTAAAGGTTTGAGATGAGAAAACCAAAAAATGTGTAGTGTTACGAACAGTTTCAAGGAAAAGCTAGTAACAAATAGGAAAGGAATGAGAACTGAGGACACGAGGTAATCATTAGTGAACCCTGTTTAAAACTCATGATTACTTCAGTCTTATTTATTTAGAAAGAATTTAAAAGATTTCAACCTACACAGCCCTTACTTGGCAAGACCTTCCAAAACTGCTGGCAAGAGAGGTGACCTCTGGGCCTTCTTCAGTATTCTGAAGTAGGTTACAAACACGATGTTCAGAGTCTCCGTGTGCTGAGAACAGACAAAATGACTTCAGTATAACCTAGTATACTTTCTCCCAAGTTACCAAAACTATCACTTTTGAAAGCTCAGTCTTTTCCCATCCCTCCCTCGCTATTCAACCTTAAGAGTTTCAACAAAACAGAATGAAGATACACATACTGTTACTTCCTAAAACTACCATTATCACTCAGATTAACATTTCCTGCATATCATACACCCAAGCCCCATGAAGTAAACCAAAATCATATAACCATAAGTTGAAACAGTAAGTCTCTAGTTAAGATCACTTAACAACAGTTTTAAAAGCATAAGAGAATGTGTGAAGCTACCTACAAGTTTAAGTTTTTTCTCGGTACTCTCTGAAGCTTCTGCCTCCCGAAGTTCTCTCTCTAATTTCTCTTCTGCTTTCTTCCACTGAAAATAGATTTTAAAAAAGGGTGTACCACTGAGTGAAGAAGCTAGTTTCAGAGATGCATTATATGTCAGTATTATGAAACACATACAACAATACCATAGACTGTCTACAGATACAAATACAAGCAAAAAGAGAAAATCATGGATAAAAAACATATACAAACCAAATTTATAACAGTGGCTGCCTCCGAGGAGGAAGGCAGAAGAATGGGATTGGAGAGAGGAACAAAGGGACTCCAACTCCATCACCAGTGTTTTCTTTCTTTTCAAGAAAAAAAACTGAAGTGTATTAATACTTGCTCTTCAGAATAGTAAATACATGGGCTATGTTATACTACTCTCTGTAACTTAAATTCTATTGCTACTCTCTGTAACTTAAATTTTCTACAATTTAAATTCTTTCAAAAAGAAAAAAAAGGACACACTCAGCCCAGAAAGAATTCTTATTGTGAAATCATGTATAACGTGGAAACCAGTCATCAACAATACTTCCCAAACTTATTTACATACAATGCATAAAACTATACATTCAGATACTATACATTCAGAAATTCAACAAAAAAACAATTTTTTCCCACTCCCTCCTGCTGTTAAGAGCAGTAAACAATGGTTGCCACACTGCCTGAGATACAGAGGACTGACTGAGGAATAGTTTCCTCCCCTCACATGAAGCTGTTGAAGATCTGCTAAGAATCTCTGATTCCCCACTGTAGGCACATACATGCTGTTCCTAACAGGCATGTCCAACCTGCATTAGGAGAGTGTAGTATAAATAATTTAAATATTAACCTTCATTTGTTAACAATCACTATTGATATTTGATATTTCTTTTTAAAAAATTTATTTTTTAATTGAGGTGTAATTGCTTTACAGAATTCTGTTGTTTTCTGTCAAACATCAACAAGAATCAGCCATAGGTATACATGTGTCCCCTCCTTCTGATATTTCTGTCTTGTTTTCAAAAGTTATTAGACCCATTCACAGATGGATGTTCCTGGAAATTACTTTTTATTTTGTTCCTAATAACCCATTTGGATAACCTAATAAACTGTTTAGAAATGTGTTGAGAAGAGATCATAATGACGATGGTGGTGGTGCTAACTAACGTTTATATAGTACTCCCAGTGCTGTACACTCCGTTAAGTGGTTTTCCTATGTTATTCTATTTAAACTGCACAGTGACCCCTGCAAGGCAGTGCTATTATTAGTTCTATTTCTCAAAATACTAAAAAAAAAAAAAAAAAAAAAGTTTACAAAATCCCATAGCAAATAAATAAAAGTCTGGAATTTCAACCTGGGTTTCAAATTCAAAGCAACAGAAAAACAAGATTCAATTAAAACCTATTTTGTTGCCAACTTCACATGAATACACCCTTTATTTTAAGGAAGGAATCTGTGTTACCACAACGAATCTAAGACGACCTTAAAAGCCAGCATGGCAAGAAAAAGTCAAAGGATAAAAAACAACATGGCAAGAAAACCTCTTCACCTGTTGCTCCCTTTGCTAATGAATTGTCAGTTAAAGTTGATTTCATAAAACATTTCTTTGCAATAACTGGGGAAAATAAAATCCTCTAAATATCAGATTTTAAAATATTTATATTTATGATTTAACTATGATTTTTACCTATGCCTATGATTTTACTCTAAAATCAATTAAAACCAAAAAGGAAATCAACCAAACCTTTCTCTGCATTCTTGATAGAGTTTTTCTCTTTTCCTTAAAAGTCATGAACTTTTTTGGTTTATTAATATCCTCTGTATCTTTTTTCACTTCTACTTCTTTGATTCTTAGGCACAAGAATGTTTTTAACATCTGTTATTGAAGAAAACACAAATACACAGCTTAATATTTATATTGCTCTCAAATACTTTACACAGAATAAGCATTAAACAATGTTATTTCCTTTCTTCAAGCTAAAAAAAAAAAAAAATCCAAAAAACAAAAAAAACTTTGCAACATCTTTTATCACATTTTATACAAAGTTCTATTAGCTTTTTGTTAAACATATTCAGTAATTTTCGTCCATGATTGGACAGTAGCATTTGTCTAAATACACATAATATTACTTTGCAATGAAAATAATAAGAAGAAGAGAACACAATGTGGCACTGGTAGACAGGACGACAAGAGCAGACGGGCCAGAAAAGGTTGGACCAGCATGGGAGGCGAGGATATTTTAGATATTTCTAAACCAGCTTTCATTTCCCAAATCAGATTCAATTCTGCAGTTAACAGTTCTAATCTTTTTTTCTCAATAAAAAAATAATATGAAGAGTAGCATTATTCATTTTAAAATAATTTCTTTAGGCTAGTGGTTCTCCAGCTTGACCAGATATCACACTCACTCAGAGGGCTTGTTAAAACACAAATAGCTAGACCCCATCCCCAAAGTCTATGATTCAGCAGGTCTGTAATAGGGGCCCAGCTGATGCTGGTCTGGGGTCCATGTGTACTACTGCCTTAAGTCATTAAAAAAAAAAAAATCAGAAACTAATTCAGAAATTGATGTATTGTGTGCTACAGTGGCCATCCAAACACAAAAACAAAGGGGCTTAAAATCCTACATTTTCTGGGGAAGAAACCACTCTACTGACCTGCAGTTACAGCCGCATTCTGTGTGTGTGTGTGTGTGTGTGTTGCGGGGGGAGGGGGGCAGAACTACAGGTTTATATTATTTTGAAGTTCCTATATGTACATTTTGAAGAAAGTTGAGAATTTCATTTAAAGTGTGGAATGGAAACCAGGAAGAATGAAAAGCAAAAATACTGCACCTGAAGTCATTCTAGGCATCAGAAGATTTTAGTATTTTTAGGTATTCTGTATGCTCCTAAAATATCCCCAGGGTATCTTCCCAACCCAGGGATCGAACCAGTGGCTCCTGTGTCTCCTGCACTGCAGGCAGATTGTTGACCTGCTGAGCCATCAGGGAAGCTCCCTCCTCAAATAAATAACTCCAAATCAAAGAAAGCAGCACACGGTCCCTCACTCATCTTTGGTAAAGGAACCAGGAAAGCACAGCAGGAGGACAGTCTCTGCAACAACTGGTGCTGGGAAAAATGGATATCCACACACAGAGCTGTGAGACTGGACCCTTATCTCACCAGGCATAAACATGAATTCAAAATGGATTAATAAAGACTTAAGTGTAAGAGCCCAAACCATAAAACCCCTATAAGAGAAAATGCAGGGGCAAAGCTCCTTGACACTGGTCTGAACATTAATTTTTCAGATACGACACCAAAAGCACAGGCAACAAAAGCAAAGCAAACGAGTAAGACTATGTTAAACTGCAAACCTTTCACGCGCAAAGGAGACCACTGACAAGACGCAATGGCAACCTGCTGAACGGGAGAAAATATTTGCAAATCATGTATCTGCAAGGGGTAATATCCAAAATAATAAGGAACTCAACTCACAGAAAAAAAACAAATAACCCGACTTAAAAAAGAACAAAGAACCTAAATACATGTTTTCCAAAGAAGACGAACAACAAATGACGAACAGACAAATGAAAAGATGCTCAACAGCACTAATCATCATGGAAATGAAAATAAATACGGCAGTGAAATACCACCTCACATCTGTTAGAATGGTTATGGTGGCTCAGCTGGTAAAGAATCCACCTGCAATGCAGGAGATCTGGGTTTGATTCCTGGGTCGGGAAAATTCCCCTGGAGAGGGGAATGGCAACCCACTCCGGTATTCTTGCCTGGAGAATCCCATGGACAGAGGACCCTGGCAGGATACAGTCCATAGGGTTGCAAAGAAGTCAGACACGACTGAGCAACTAAGCACTCAAGCTTGCACACAGTGCAGTTAGAAAGAAAAGGAAAGCCTAGTACACTGTCGGTGGGAATGTCAACTGATACAGCCATTATGGAACAGTATGGAGCCTCCTCAAGAAACTGAAAAATACAATTATCATATGATCCAGCAATCCCTCTTCTGGGTATATATCCAAAAGAAATGAAATCAGTATCTCAAAGAGATACCTGCACACCCATGTTCACTGCAGCACTGTTCACAAAAGGCAAGATATGGAAACATCGACATGTCTGCTGGACAGATGAATGAATAAAGCAAATGTGGTGAATACATATAATACAAAGGAATATTATTCAGCCATTAAAAAGATCCTGTCATTTGTGATAACATGGATGAGCCTGGAGGACATTATGCCAAGAGAAATAAGCCAGACACAGAAAGACCAATACTGTATGATCGCAAGGTATACACAGAACCAGAGTAGAATGGTGGTTGCCAGAGGGTGAAGGAAATGAGGAAACTGGTCAAAGGATACAAACTTTCAGTTATGAGGTGAGTAAGTTCTGGGTATCAAATGTACAGCATGGGGACTACCGTTAATAATATTCCATCATACACTTGCAATTTCCTAAGAGAATAGATCTTAAGTATTCTCACCACACTAAAAAAGGCAATTATGAGAGGTAACGGATGTGCTAACCTGACTGTAGTAATCATTTCACAATGTATACATACATTAAATCATCACATCGTACACCTTAAAAAAAAAACCACTGTAAAAATTGTAAACATACAAAACAAATACCAAGAAAGTAAAGAAAGCAGTTTATATTCTAGCATCGATAAAAGTGTTTTCTCACATCCAGTTTTGTGTTCAAGCTCTATTATCTGCTTACTCTAAAATTTTGAGTAATATTTAAGCCCAATATTTGTAATTTTAGCAGTTCAGCTAAAATGATCAGCTTCAGGTGATGAAAAGGGTTTGATGACAAAGGAAGACTTCAAAGTTATAAAATAAAACAGTAAAAAATTAAATTAACAAAAATATCTAAGGCCCAAAAGAAGAAAACTATAAAACTTCATTTAAGAACATAAAGGTAAGATACTTCATATTCTTGAATACAAAAAAAATCAATTCCATAAAATAATTAAAATGCAAAAAACTTCTATGAAGCAAAAAGAGCACAAGATTAAAAGCAACAAGTAAATATTTGCAATTTATATAACAAAGATTTAATATGCTTACTATGTAAGCTCAACAAACACAGACCTTTTGTTTCTTTTGTTCACTACTTTATCCCTAGGACCTAGAATAGTGCCTAGTACATAACTTTTATTGAAATAAATGAGTATTTTAAAAATTAACATATCATTAAGAAAGACAAATACCTGAGAAAAAACAACTGGCAAACAATACAAACAGGTAAAATATTCAAATGACTAATAAATGTATGAAAGGAAGCAAAACGTTACTGAGAAAAATGTGTAAACAAAATAAACAATCTATTAATATACAACTTTTTTACCCAACAGACTAACAAAGATTAAAGAGTGAAAATACTCAACATTGGGTAGGTTGTAGGGAAATGACACTCCTATCACTGGTGGGAACACAAGTGTTCAAATGTTTTTGGAAGACAATTTGGCTTTATCTCTCAAATATTTAAATGTGTATACTGTTGGACACAGAATCGACACTTAAGAAATTTAACTCACAGATTATTCACACAAGTGTGAAAAAATAACGTGACCAGGATGTTCTTTTCTATGCTGACTGTAATAGCAAAAATTTAGAAACAACTCAGCCGTCCTTCAAGTAGGGACTATGTGTTCACTTAACGGAATACTAAGGCAAACATTCAAAAGAATGGAATAGCCCTTTACATAAATCCACAATCCATAAAAACTCCAGAATAGTTTCCATTGTATAAACCCATTTTTTAAAAAAATATAAACACAGCATGTCTCTATCTGTACACATAAATGTCTGTGATAGAAGGATACATGCCAAATTGTTATGAATGGTTACTTTGGGGGAGTACTTTCACTTTATAGTTTACACACTTCTACAAAAAACAAATGCTTCATAACAACTGAAAATTAACTTTGTACTTTAAAACCAAACACAATGCGAGGTGAGAAAAGAAAGGCTTACCTCTGGCCGAACTTCATAATTTCTGCCCTTCACAAAACCAGATATCACTTTAATTACACCCAGGGAAGCTTGGCCTAATTTATCTTGTTTAAATAGTTTCTTTACTGCTTCACAACACATTTCAGATATCTGAAAAATAAAATGTTACAATAAACCAGTGTTTCTCAACTTCAGCAGTACTGACATTTTGGGCCAGGTGATTCTTTGTTGTGGGGGCCCGTCCTATATGGTGTTTAGAAGCCTCTCTGACCTTTGATCTAGCGGCAACAATCCCCTCCTCCCACCACCACAGTCGTGAAAATCAAATGTGTGCAGACACAAGCCTGATGTTCCCTGGAGGGTAAAACCAGTTGCTACTCAGAACCGCTGCGACAAACTTATTTTCAAACAATTTTCTTGAAGAGACAGCATTTAACGGACTCCATTTTAGCAATAAATAAGAGCTCCAAAAGAATTTTGAGACAGAGAGAAAAAAATAATCACACAGTCTTGGATTTTTTGTTAAGGAAAAGCAAAAGCAGCAAAAGCAACCCACCGATTTTGACATGTCATTCATGAGAGGGACAATCAATACAATGATGTTGTTGTGAAAGTTGAAATGAGGCAGGGCCACCAGCAACTCACACAGGCTCTTCACAGCCACCTCTGCCAGTCCCTTGTAGGCCTTTAAGGAAACCACATTACTTTTCTTCAGCTTCCTTTGCTTCCAGTCTAATCAAAAGATAACTGGGGTTACTTTACTCACTGGTTAAAATTTCAATTAATTAGTTTCTTTTACACTAATAGGCAATCATATGAAAAATCAACATGCCATCTGAATTCTTAAATATGAGTTGTCTACACTTAAGACACAAGTACAAATGTTATCACTAGCACTTACCTACCATCATTCATCTTCTGACTCTCCCCACAATTACAAGAACCTTGGATCTTACATCATTTCCCCAGGCTTAGTGCTAATGCTCATTGTGGTATCTTTACCCAAGAGGTCCAGAAGAGGTTTAACTTCTTCAAAATAACTGATGATTCACAGTACCTCTTTCCTAGAAATACCTACACACATACTCTGTAATGTACTGTAACACAGTATCTTGAATATGAGCATACGAAAATATGCCGATTTTTTTTCTAAAGTGGGTTCAACACCTCTCTCTTCATCATACACAGCCAGAGATGAGAAAGACAGTGACTTTTTACATTTTAGTTAATTAATTAATTTTTTGGCTGTGCCACGAAGCATACAGCAACTTAGTTCCCCTACCAGGAATAGAATCCATGCCCCCTGCAGAGGAAGCATAGATTCCTAACCACTGGACCACCAGGGAATTCCCCAAGTGCCTTTGTTTTGAACTTGCTTCTCATAAATGTGATTTTTCCTCAAACAGACTGCATTCACCATAATTAAGAACAATATTTTCTATTTACTTAAAACTGACAAGACTTCATAATGGATGGATGAATGGATAAACAAAATGCAGTGTGTACATACAATGGGATATTATTCAGCCTTAAAAAGGAAGGAAGATACTGACACATGCTACAACAGGGAAGAATCTTGAAGACATTATGATAGATAAATAAATGCTAGTACGCAGGTTCCAGCTGGGATGACAGAGCACAGAAGCAATATCCACGCCACCCACCCCACTCCATGTCCTTACTGGGCCAAAAGATTCAGCTCTGTTGCCGCTGAGATGGCATCTGGGTGCCATCCAGATGGCAGCTGGATCCTTAGACCCAGCACTGAGTAAAGGAGCCCAACTGAGTCAGGTGAAAGCTCCTTGCCTTGGCAAGAAATCTCTTCCCCATTCATGTCAGAATGATCCCTATGCCCTTTTTCCTCTGAACGAAGAGAAAGCAAACAGTGTTTGACAAAAAAGTTTATCATCCTGAAAATGTTAAGTCCATTTTCAAGGCACTCATTACATCCACTCACATTATCTTTCTCCCCCGAGAAAGATATCTTTCTCTTCCTACTCCTTCCAAATAAACAACAGTAGAATAAATTCCAACCATTCATAAATTCAAGAAACATACAACTATTTACTACGTACAGGACTACAGCAATGCTAATACTGACAGCTGATGAGGCACAGTATCTAGCACAGGCACTATAATCCTACTTTACACCCATAAATTAATTCACTCCTCACAACAATCCTATGAGATTGGGTTGTTCCTGTTAAAGAAAAGCATCAAAATACTATTAAAGAATAGTACTTTAACTATTCTTATTCCCATTTTATAGACAGAAAAACTGCAGCACAGAGAGGCTGTCCTTTGCCCATCACAGGTCTTAAGAGGTGAACCAGAACTTGAACTCGGAAGTCTGACTGTAGACTCTGTTCCTGATCATACACTAAACTGACTCAACACACAGGACAGAATACAGAATTCACCTTCCTGAGAGCTCAGTGCACTACACACTCTTAGGATACTTTAATATACCTTTGATCATTTGCTCCAGGTTTTCCAAATAAAATTTGTATTGGCTAACCAGACCTTCTTCAAATTCTCTTAATTTCTGGGTTTCTTTGCGGATCTAAAAAGACCAAAAAGATCATTTTCTTAAATAAAATATTAAAATCCATTTTTAAATTAGCACAAAATATGAGTACCCCCACTACTTCTCCCACCTCTGCATGCTCAGTTGCTAAAGTCGTGCCTGACCCTGTGATCCTATGGACTGTAGCCTAGCAGGGTTCTCTGTCCATGGGGTTTTCCAGCAAGAATACTGGAGGGAGTTGCCATTTCCTCCTCCAGGGGACCTTCTTGACCCAGGGATTGAACCCACATCTCCTGCATTGTGGGCAGATTCTTTACTACTGAGGTATCAGGGAAGCCCTTTTCCTGTCTCTAGTGAAGCAAAGTTTTCAGCTTATTTTGTGTAGTAGTTATATCCAGCGTTACCTTGGTGGATTTTTCTGCCTCTGTTAGGGGTCGTATTTTATATGAAGGAGTAATGTCTTTAAATAACTCCATCAAAGAAACTATCACCAGCTTTCGAACAGTAACAGCCACATCAGGATCCTGCTCCATCAGCATAGAACGTAATTCTTTCAATTTTTTAATCTGTTAAAGAAACAACATATAAGGCTAGAGAAATGGCAAGATAATTATGAACAAAAGAAAACCACCACACATCTGGCACGATAAGTGGAATTCTCACAATGGCTCACAGTCTAGTCCAGCCACATACAACTCCAGACACTGCTCACATTAACAACACATAAATCACTAAAGTTCTAAGTTCATCAAATTTTTGTTAAAAAAGCAGTTAGAAAACATATACTTCAAAAAGTTTACATTTATTAATCTACCTATTTTTAGAAATTCTTTTTTTGAGTTCTTTTTTTAACGATGCTACCTTTTCAAAAATTGAAATATAGTTGATTTACAATGATTCATGTGTATAGCAGAGTGATTCAGTTATACACATACAGATACATATGTATTCTTTTTCAGATTCTTTTCCATTATAGGTTATTACAAAATAATGAATATAGTTCCCTTTGCTGTACAGGAGTTCTTTGTTACTGATCTATATCTGAATCCCAAATTCCTAATTTATCCTCCCCCACCCCTTTCCCCTTTGGTAACCGTAAATTTGTTTTCTATAACTGTGAGTCTCTTTCTGCTTTTAAGATAAGGTCATTTGTATCATTTATTGAGATTCTACACATAAGTGATATCGTATGATATTTGTCTTTCTCTGTCTGACTTTATTTACTCAGTCTGCTAATCTCTAGATCCATCCATACTGCCACAAATGGCATTGAGTTTTCTTAAACCATGTGTGTCCTATTTCCCTAAAAACACTTTCTAAAACACATTGTTACATACATCAATCAAGTATAGTCCAATATCTTCATTTAGAGATGAAGAAAATAAGACTCAGAACTTTTAAGCAACATTTCTAAGATCACAGAAGAAACAAAGTTCAGATTTGGATTAGGCTAAGGTTCTATGTACTCTTATTTTAACTCAGTTACTACCATCGTGTTAATGCCCTTCCTCTCCATGTGTGCTTACAGCTAGGAAGAGAATCTTAAAAGATCAGACTATCACACCACATAATATGAAGATTCTAAGGAAATTAATTTTACTTACATTACTTTCTGGATCTGATAATATGGCAGATGCCAAGGCTGCAATATGCATTTTCCTCTCCTGCAGTTTCTTCTTCCTCTCAATTAAATGTTCTTCTAATGTCAGCTCCTTAATGGGCTTCTCAATTATCTCTAAAACAGATTAGGTTTCCCTCGTAAACATTTCTTTATTTACAAGTATCCAAGAATCTTAATGATTAAAATAATTTTCTTGTAGTAACAAACAACCATAATGATAGCTAACTTTTACCAAGTACTTGCTATGGGCCAAGATTACTATTAATACATATAAATCTCTCACTAATCACTTGAGCCAAATACTACTGTCATTAGCCCCATTTTGTAGATAAACTGAGGCAAAGAGAAAGTAACTTGCCTAAGCTCAGATATCTGGCAGAAATGGGATTTAAATCCAGGTAGTCCAATTAAGAGTTCTTATTCTTAAGTACTATGCTAACTGTTGTTGTTTAGTCACTAAGTCAAGTCCATCCGACTCTTTGTGACCCCATGGACTGCAGTCCACCAGGCCCCTCTGTCTGTGGGATTTCCCAGGCAAGAATACTGGAGTGGGTAGCCACTCCCTTCTCGAGAGGATTTTTCTGACCCAGGGATCAAACTTACGTTTCCTGCATGGGTAGAGGTTCCATGCCACTGAGCTATAAGGGGAGCCCACTGTGCTAATAAATCCACAATAAGTTATACAAATTAAGAGAAAGAACAATCTGATTTAGTTTTTAAAAAGTACAAAACATGCTCCTCTGTTTTCAGCTCTATGCAAAATACATCTACCTTAAGAAATTTACATGGAACTAGATTTAACAAACACACAAGCGTATCTGGTATAAGCCTATGAAGAATGACCAAAAACAGTTAAAATAGTTGCCCTGTAATCTCATTTACACTAATAAGGTTTGGTAAGACAAAGTAAAATTTAACTAGCTTGTTTTATCACAAATTCCAAACCAATACAGCTTCAAACAATAAAGTATGTTCTTTTAGTTTAACTGTGATTGGAACGAGTCCAACTATTAGAACCCACATTTAGTTATGTTAAACAGACATACATAAAGTATAACTGCTCTAAGAAAGAGCCAAAATAATTTTGTACCGGAGTCATTTTTATCCTTTAGGCTAAAAAGTTAATAGTTATTTGTAGGCAGGTCCTTACATTATGATTAAAAAGAATTCAAAATAGTAATGATTTATCAGACTCTCCACGCATGCCTAGACATCACAAACGTAACTGCATAAAATCTTCCATAGGAAACGCAACAAACAATCAAATTACACAAGATGAGATTTTCAAAGTGTGGGAAAATGTTCAAAATGACCTTGAAATGACCAGTATTCCAAAATGCACATTCCAGATTACATCTAAAACTAATTCACTATTAAGTAAAAAAAAAAATGTAATTCTCAATTAACAATTTAGTAACTAGAAAGATGCATCCCATTACCTTCCTCAGGTTCCATCTCCTCTTGATCCTCTTCATCTTGGTTACTGTCAATAACTATACAGAAAATATGCATATCAAAAATGTGATAATATATGTAAGTTGTAAAACCACAAGGAAAACCAGGGAAGTGATTACCATAAAACTCAGGAAAAGAGTTACTTTTGTTCAGAGAGAGCAATTAGTGATTAAGGGGAGCAGAAGGGATGTTTCTGAGTGCTGGCAGTATTTCTTTCTTGCCCAGATGGTAGTTTTACAGGCGGATTTTTTTTTTTTTTATAAACCACATAATTTCACATCTTTGATTCCCAGACTTTTGTGTTTTATTTCACAAAAATACATGTATGGGGAAAAAAAAGGCTAAAAAAGGATGACTAGTATGTTTCTAATTTTAGAAACAAAAAAATGAAACACTCTGAAAAGAATCACCTTAACCTTGCAGCTTCAGCTGTACTCACAGTACAATGGGCATAAGTGAACTATGAGATAATCATTTGTATTTCCAGCCAGAATGGTCAACTTTGTTCTATGACTAACTGTAGCTACACTGTTTTGTAGATATGAGTAAAAGTCAAAATAAAACAAATTTTGAATGAGAAAATTTTGAACGTGATATTAGTAAGGGACCAAAATTTTAACCTAATACACAGGCTGAGCAGATTCACCTGGTTTCTCTCTGGTCTGTGGGATTATACCACTTTTATCTTTGATAGGAAGTAAGTGAATCAGTTCCTTCTCTGGCGCAGTATGCAGAGTTCTTGGTATTTTTTCATATTTATCTATAACACTCTCATGCTTCCGTTTCTTGACGTGAACAGGCTCACTGCAAGAAAAAATTTTAATATATTTAAAAAAGAACTCAGAGACTTATTATTTTAAAAGTACATAAAAATAAATCACTAACCAAATTCAATTGGCATAAAGATATTAGCACTTAGATCAGGAACATAAGAGGCATTTGTATAGTAAATGAATCATATGGCCTACCATATAAAGCCATAAAACTACGGTTTACATTTAGTTTTCCCTTTAGCGGCAAAACAGAGGTGAAGTTACAGATTTTTTTTTTGAAGAATATTCCACACAGCCAATGTGGACATCGTGCCAAAGGTTTCACTTTCCCCAAAACCTTCAGAACATAAAGGTTTCACTTTCCCCAAAACCTTCAGAACATAGCATGGACTTTGGACTTCACCTAAGTTTAAATTTCAGATCCATTATTTGTGACTATGGGAAAACAGTTTCCTTTCTGTGAAACAGAATAATACCTACCTGATATGGTAACATGGAATAGGAAATGGCAACCTATTCCAGTAATCTTGCCTGGAAAATTCTATGGACAGAGGAGCTTGGCAGGCTGTGGTCTATGGGGTCACAAAGAGTCAGACACAACTGAGCAACTAAGCCTAACAGGATAACAGCAACTGAGACACGGGTAACACGGCCATAAGGAACCCGGGACTGTTTTGCCTCAAACAGAGGAGAGCATACTTCACCCATTCACTCTGCTTCACTATTCAGACTCAAAAGAAATAAAGATATATACTAAATAAAATCAGCTTTTTTTTTTTATGAACTAATTTACAAAATAAATAGAATAAGGTTTACAGAATAGGGTTTACAGTTTACAAACTCCAGTGTTCAGAGATGAGCAGCATCTTGCACTAACCACCTGAGTAAAATTCAGAACCAAGTTTTTAACATTGAAAGGATGTGAATGACTATAATATAAAAGAAATATTACCTGGTAGAAATGTCTCTCGTTAGAAAAGATGCTCTTTGTCCTAAATCTTTCATTAACTGTAAGTCATCTTCATCCATCATATCTAAAGGAAGGGCTTCCTCCTCTTCTCCCTCTTCCCTCTCAATCCTTTTACCTGTTCCAACAAACAACAAAAAAAAAATTAGGAATTAGTATTAGAGACATAGAATCCTGTGTTTTTGTGTCTATGATAGGAAAAGCTTATGTTTTTCAACCACCTTACCCCAATGTTTCTAAACGTGAACACTACTGACATGCTTGGCAGGACAATTCTTTGCTGTACTTGGGTGTCCTATAAAGAAAAGCCCCTTATAGTCTCCATATTTTTGCCATAATTAACCATAATAATTGCCATATACGCCATAATAATTGCCATAAATTAACACTGTATGCAGGGCAGGAAGCAACAGTTAGAACTGGACATGGAACAACAGACTGCTTCCAAATAGGAAAAGGAGTACGTCAAAGCTGTATATTATCACCCTGCTTATTTGACTTATATGCAGAGTACATCATGAGAAACGCTGGGCTGGAGGAAGCACAAGCTGTAATCAAGATTGCCGGGAGAAATATCAATAATCTCAGATATGCAGATGACACCACCCTTATGACAGAAAGTGAAGAACTAAAGAGCCTCCTGGTGAAAGTGAAAGGGGAGAGTGAAAAAGCTGGCTTACAGCTCAACATTCAGAAAACTAAGATCATGGCATCCGGTCCCATCACTTCATGGCAAATAGATGGGGAAACAGTGGAAACAGTGGCAGACTTTTTTTGGGGGCTCCAAAATCACTGCAGATGGTGACTGCAGCAATGAAACTAAAAGACGCTTACTCCTCGGAAGCAAAGTTATGACCAACCTAGACAGCATATTAAAAAGCAGAGACATTACTTTGTCAACAAAGGCCCACCTAGTCAAGGCTATGGTTTTTCCAGTAGTCATGTATGGATGTGAGAGTTGGACTATAAAGAAAGCTGAGTGCCAAAGAATTGATGCTTTTGAACTGTGGTGTTGGAGAAGACTCTTGAGAGTCCCTTGGACTGCAAGGAGATCCAACCAGTCCATCCTAAAGGAGATCAGTCCTGGGTATTCATTGGAAGGACTATGTTGAAGCTGAAACTCCAATATTTTGGCCACCTGATGTGAAGAGCTGACTCATTTGAAAAGACCCTGATGTTGGGAAAGATTGAAGGCTGGAGGAGAAGGGGACGACAGAGGATGAGATGGTTAGATGGTATCCCCAACACAATGGACATGAGTTTGGGTAAACTCCGGGAGTTGGTGATGGACAGAGAGGCCTGGCATGCTGCGGTTCATGGGGTTGCAAAGAGTTGGACACAACTGAGCGACTGAACTGAAGTGAACAGTGTTGCAATGAACATGCTTGGGCATATATACTCTTGGAAAATATTTTCAAATAATCATAGGATACATTCCTAGCAGTGAGATCTCTGGGTCAAAGGAAAGTCTATTGCTTTTTTCTCTTAATTCTTATTGTGATAGTTCACATTTGAGTTTATGTGTACATACATATTTTTCTCCTTTTTACTCAACTGGTGTAAGCCCATCTTACAGGTGGTGATAACCTATAATTTCAAGTGGGTGGAAGCTCCAATATACACTACTTTTCATCTTGCTTTTTAAAATTAAAATTCATCTTATAGACTATTTCATGTTAGAACATAAAAAAAGTTTCTTTCTTTCTTGAAACATGTTTCTTTCAATTTCTAAGACATATACAATTTAAGTTTTCTTCCTAATTATCTGGCTCCACCTCAAACCACATTACAGGTTTCTCTATTCACTTCTTAAATGCTGGCATTTCTTAAAATTATTTTCTGGGTTCTCTTATTTTCATGTTACACAGTCTCCATGGTGATTTTACTCAAGTCAAAGGCTTTGATTACCATCTATATAGTAATAATTTGCAAAACTATTCTCTCTGACCCAGGTCTTCCACTTGAATATTACCTATATCCAACTCCCTAAGAGACTTAATTTATATGCTCAACATGTAAGAAGAAAGACATTTTTTGTTTTTATTTTTAAAATATAATACCTAACATATCATGCTTTTTAAATTCTTCTGAAATTTAGATAGATATTAAAAATATCTAACTCAAGCAAGGCCTTTTTTTTTTTTTAAATAAATGAAGTACCTGGAGATTAAGTGACAGACTAAGGCCACACCACTAATAAGAAACAAAATCAAGAGAAAAGCTCAGGTATCCTGACTTCCAGTCCCATGCCCTTTTATACATCACAATAGCACGGTTGCCAATGGATCAAATTAAATAGGTCACGGTAAGAGAATGAGATGTGCACAGGAAGAAAGAAAAGTCAGATATAGTCAAATATTAATACCCTGAAAGTACCACTTCTGCTGTAGCAAAACAGGTCTGAGTCAGAATGATCATATTCCTTAACTGTTTTGAGTACTTGGGAGTTTTTGAACAGGTTGACAAAAGATTAACCTTGACGATTACAGCTCAATTTCATTCCAAGTGAAAAGAAAGCCAGAGTTTAGAAAACTGAGTGATACTTGGCAACACTGTAAAGAATGCAGCAGAGAAAAGCAACTCTCTTCTTAGCTAACTGCCAGTGAAATGGGAAAGTGGCAGCACTGGAATGCCCAAAAGTTATTTACATGGTTATTCTGAGTTTGTTTTCCCAAGTATGCACTGAAAATCTTCAGATCTACTTTCTAAACAAACTAAAAGCAGAGGCTGGGTCTCTTTCACCGTGAATACTGCATTAAAATGTTTTCTCATAGTGACTGAAATACATAGGATCCTTCTCTAGGAGTGATGGCTAAAAAGCAAAGTTATTGCATGAAGAATATTTTAGAACAGATCAATAAAAACTGTTTTCTATATAGGAATGTTTTTTTTCTAAATAGGAATGTTTTCACAGTTACCTGGTCGTTTTCCCTTTGGGTCCTCCAACGGAACGGGTTTCTTAGACACAGCATCTTTTACAGCTTGCCTTAGTTTCCTCTGCTCTTTACGGTACTTCTTGAGAGTGCTTTGTTGTTTAAACTGTTTGTTTTTTAGCTTGTTTTCAAGTTTGACTTTACTAGTTTTCAACAACTTCCGAAAGCTTGGAACCTGTTTTTTATTTCTTCTCTGGAAAACAACAACAGAAGGGGCACTGAATACCCAGAAAAATAAATTATTTTTTTTTCCTTATTTTTTATGAGTTGGAGGCTAATTACTTTACAATATTGTAGTGGTTTTTGCCATACATTGATATGAATCAGCCATGGATTTACATGTGTTCCCCATCCTTAACCCCCCTCCTACCTCCCTCTCCATCTCATCCCTCTGGGTCATCCCAGTGCACTAGCCCTGAGCACTTGTCTCATGCATCCAACCTGGACTGGTGATCTGTTTCACACTTGATAATACACATGAATATGTTATTTTTTAAATCAGGTTAAAAAGAACTGATTATAAAATTTCATTAGACCAATTCCACAATTTTAATGTCTCACAGTCAAGGGTCTTGCATATAAGACCTAAAACCACACTATGGCATTAATCCTACAGAACAGCACTAGATCAGGAGTTATTCAACGGGAGGTTCTTCCCGTGACCAGAATCCGCAGCTGCTCAAAAGGGTCTGAGACTAAAAAAAAATGTGAAAAACCACTGAGTTACTGATAAATGGTTATTCGAGGCTAGTTTAACACTCGTGGTTTGGCATACTAAGATTAAAATATTGGCTGTCTTTAGCAATAACAAGTGACATTTACATATCGCTTAACTGTTTACAAAGTGCTCTAACATATTACCGCCAACAGCCTAGAAGTAGTGATTGCTGTTATCCTCATATTACTGATGAAGCTACAGCTTAAAGACATCAAGACAAAGTGAGGAAAACAAAGCTGAACTCGGATGTGGATTACAATTTGCTTTTCTATATCCTCACCTTTAGGAGGGGGAAAAAAAAAGGTCCCAAGACTTATAAACTTATTGGAAGCAGGACCGTTTCTCATCTGTAAAATAACGCGTTCAAAAGATGGTCTTGAAGAACTCTTCAAGTCTGACATCTTATGAACTCGAACTCAAGACTTCGTGCTAGTGTCATTGCGGCCCGCTGAAGCCAAGAGTGCACAGTGGGTGAAAAAGAAGGAGCCAGGTCCAAGGGAGAGGAAGCTGACAGCGCGGAGAGCCAGGAGGGAGTCCCTAATCTAGGCCACCGCCGCCGCCCCACATACAACGGCAGCGACTCTGTGACCCAAAAGGGTCCTAAGCCGCGGGGACCGGGCTTCTGAGGACACTCACGGCCTTCATCCTTCAGTGTGCAGGGTACCCCGGCTGGACAAATTCACCCGGACAGCGGTAATCCAGGAATCCCGAACCAGCAACACACGTGGGAAATCAGCAACACTGAGCCAGCCGGAAACTGCCACTAGCCCCTCCCCATCCTCCGCCGCCGGAAATGGGGGCGGGACTTCCGCAGACAGGGGCTGTCGTGCGCCCTCTCGCGGCCCTGGACAGATGGCGCCCAGGCGTGCACGCGCATGGCCGCGCACGCACGGTGAATCACCAAAGGTGGGTAATCAGTGGTTACTCTACAGGGTCTCTGAATCTGACTCCTGCCTAATTTCCTTGCAGTTCTTCAGGAAATCGGGCTTCTCTTCTCAGAACGATAGGATCTGAGTTTTTCAGTCATCTTCCTGTATTTTGTACCTCTCATGTTTAGCTTGTTATAGGATATAGCTCGTCTTATCTTTCTATTGTGAATACTGATTTTTGTGGGACAGAGAAGAGCTTATTCCATTTGTGAAATACCTGCCCCTTGACAGGTTCTCTGGGCGAGTTGTGGTTGGCTAATGACTTCTCATGAGTTCTGGCACTCAAAAGTCTATGATTCTTAATGTTTTATGTTGAAACCCTTTTTGCCTTAATTTAACCACAGCTTCATAAACAGTTATATCAGTGAGATTCATCTGCCTTTCAGTTTTCTATAACTTTAACTTTTCTGTAAATTCTACTGTCTCGTTAGTAATTCCTCCGAAGTCATTAGTTTTAACAGGAAGATTTATGCATTGCAAGAATAACTGTTTTTCAAAATGATTGTCTTTAAAGACTTTTTCTTCATGAATAAATTTAAGAATTCTGCTTTCGTTTTGTTTTTTTTTTTCTTGTTTGTTTGTTTTTGTTTTTAAAATCTGCAATTCTGAGAACATCCAGGCTGTCTGGCCTAGCAGTCCTGAGCTAGAGGGGAAAGGCCAGTAGACGCTCCAAAGAGTCTGAGCTCCCTTGTAGGTGCTGGTCTTACAGAGACTGAGAAGAAACCTTTCAGTTTCTGGATCCCACTTTAGAGACCAAGAATCCCATTCTATCCAGAACTCTTCTTTCCCTCTCTTCCAACTTCCTCAATTTCCCCATTGCTGTCCTTTACACACATTCTCAGAGACAGCAGAACCTGTCCCACTGGAGTATTACTTCATCAAACAAATTGAAAACATTAGCCTGTGCTCTTCCCAAGTGTCTGAATTCCTTCTCAAACATAATGATTTATCTGTGGTCACTCCCGTCCTTTCAGCCTCTTGTCCAGTCTCTCCGAGGATGAGGCATATCCATTTCCGTTTGAAATGAACTTCTCCCAGCTTCATCACACTCCATGTATCACTAACTATCCCTGCTCTCTATTTCCCTCCCTAGTGCATCTTTCCCCGTGGCCGATTAATATATGCAATCTCTTCCATCCTTCATTTTTCTTCTAATGACTTCTCCTTTTAATTGCTGTTTTATTTTCCTCATTCTCTGGTTGTCTTTACTTCAAAAAAAAAAAAAAGGAAAGAAAGAAAAAAACTATATTACTCTTGGTATCTCCACTTCATCTTCTCTATTATCACAGCCCAAGCCTGTGCTAGCTTTTTTAAGAATTAAGTCATACTTTTGGCCCATTTTAAGTTTATAATCAACTAAAAATCTTTGGATCATTTTTAAGCACTTGCCAAGCTAAGCTTTCCCATCTTGATTTTGAGCAATCTGTCATTTAAACACAAAATTAACAAATGGAAGTTTACATGATTCCTACTAATGTAATCTGGTTTCTCAGTTATGTCATCACCAGCTTCGTGTCATTTCCCATTCACTCAGTCCACACTAAGCTCAGTTTGGGCTAGATCCTCTTGGATCTTCCATAGCTTTCCTGAATACCTGGACTAGGAGGGTCACTGGGCTACCCCATACTAACTTCACAGGGACTGTACCCAGAGGTTCCTGTGAACCCCTTTGAGACCCTGCCCATAATAGTCTACTGTAACTGCTCTCAATAAGATCACCAAGAATCTCCATGTAATGTGAATTTTTTTAAGTGTGCATTGAATTACATTATTTCTTTTTTTTTTTTAACCTCACTAGATCTCTCTGCTGCAATTTTCCTTTCTCACATTAGAATTTTGACTCCCTTGGCTCCCTGAACAGCCTTTTTACCAGCTTCTCCTCCTACGTTCTTTCCTTCATCCTCCTGCCTCTTCAATGTAGGTTACTCTCAGGGTCCCACTCCTGACCTGCCTTTCTACTTCTCTTTTTGTTCTACTTGCCCTTCTGGTGTGATCTCATCCATCTACCTAATGCAAAGAGATTCCTAAACCTTATGTCTGTGACACCTATATGAAAAGATAATGATTGGACTCACTGTGTACAGCAGGTAAAGTAAAATGTCTGCCTCTCGAGAGATGTTTCTTCATGACTCCACTTAATAGATTCTATATGGGCTGAATGTACCTGTGCACATATGTGGTATATAAAACTTAACTGTGCTGAAGATTATTTTTATCATTAAAAATATTGTTTACTCTTCTTAAAAACTTTTTTTCTAAGCTAGGTCACACAGAGCAAATAATTTATATTGTGGGTCACTAGGAAATGAGGCTAAAATAGCTAATAATAATAATTATAACTAATGACTAATTATTCAATTTGAAATTATTAACCCAAAAATCTAAATAACAAAAAATAATAGTGTAGCAGATACTGTCATCACATTGACATCCTCTCAGCACTTTCCATTCAATACATGCAACTTTTAACCTGAGGAGTTTTTCTCAACCCCTACAGGGCAGTCTAGAAGCACTAAGGACCCTGAGAGCAGTCTTCAACCCATGACAATTGAAAGCTGAAGGGTAAATACATATGCCAAGTGTGGTAGGCTAAAGAATGTCCTCTGAAGATATCAGGCCCTGAAATTGGTGAATTTTATGTTTTAGAGCCAAAGGTATGATTAAGGATCTTGAGATAGGGAGATGATTCTGGACTGTCCAGGGAGGCCCTAAATGCAGTCACATGTGTTCTTAGGGGAGCCAGGCAGAGGGAAATTTCACACAGACAGAAGTGGAGACCTTGTGGCCACAGAAGTGGAGAGTGCAGTGATGTAACCACAAGTCAAGAAGGGCCAGCAGCTACCAGAAGCAGGAAGAGGCAAGGAGCAGACTCTCCTGTGGAGCCTCTGGAGGCAGGATGGCCCTGCTGACTGCATGATTTCAAGGATACTGATTTCGAACTTCTGGCCTCTAGACCTGTGAGAGAATAACTTTTCATTGTTTTCAGCTACCAAATTTGTGGTAATTGTGACAATGGCCACAGAACACTAATATACCAATATTTTTACTGATAAGTACACCAATGTCCTCACTTCTCAAAAGCAGAACTGAGGCATCTTCCGTTGTCTCCAAGAGTCTGCAGAAGAGTTGAGCCCTACCTGCAGGGTTACCCACCCATCAGCCTACTCTGTTAGTGACTTTCTCTTCTCAGTCTCGCTGACTTATTCTTCCATCAGAGGTTCCAGGTCTCTCCTTCAAGATAAACCACATACTCTCAAATCCTTCTATATTAGTTTCCTGGAGTTGCTGTAACAAAGTACCATAAACTGTGTGGCTTAAAACAAAAATATTTATTCTCTCACATTTCTGGAGACCATAAGTTGGAAATACAGTGAAGGTGTTAGTTCAGTTGGTTCCTCTTCCGGGCTCTGAGGAGAAGTCTGTTTCATGCTTCTCTCCTAGCTTCTGGTGATGGCTGGCAATTCATGGTGTTCTATGGTTTATAAATGCATCTCTCCTATCTCTGCCTCCATCGTTGCATAGCATTCTCCCCCATCTCTGTGTCTTCACGTGGCCATCTTCCCCTCATATAAAAAACACTAGTTTCTTATATAAGAACTCCAGTTTTATGACATTGTCACAACTTGGTAACATCTGTAAAGATCCTATTCCCAAATAAAGTCACATTTCTACATTCTGGGGAAAAGAATTATAACATCTTTTGTAAGACACATACTTCAACTCATAACACCTTGACTCAGGGTCAAATTTAGGGACCCCTAACCTAAGACAATTATCACTTAATAAGCATTGTTAATAAGCATTTTTATTAAGCATTTTTATTTCCTAAGCATAAGCATTTTTATTTCCCTAAATATAATTATTTTTCCTCAGTAATCTTATGATATTGTGTCCATTTCAAAGTTAATAAATCTGAGGATTTGATATTATGGTGTAGTCAAGTCTGTGTTTTACCAGGCGGGAAATGTAATAAGATGCCAGTTCTACCAGTGGGAATGGTTTTCAGCGAAAGAGATCAAATACCTTAAGCTCTTTTTTTACCCCTCATCTGCAATATTATAGATCAGGAAACAAAGAGGGATTTTCTTAGGGTTGTGATAATCTTTTCTATTTGAGATTTTGTTGATAAATTTAATTTCTAAGACCTGAACGTTTCCTCTTTCTTTACTTGCATTGTCTGTTCAAAGCCACTTTGTTTATTCATTGCTTTCCAGAATCTTTGGGAAAGGGGGAGTAGATTCCACACACAAAGTCATGTCCAGTTTCTGATAATCCCTTTGGCAGCAATAGTTGCTCCCTCTCTCTCTGTACCAGACTCTGCTAGGAGCTCTCTGTGAAAGAGTGTTCTGTAAAACAAGGACACATTGTCTCTGCCTCTGTTCTGAAGCTGCTGGTAAGTACCCTGCACAGGGAAGAGACCATAAAATGAAACTAACATCTTAGATACCTTGTATATCACAATGTGCCCCGGCTTATTCTAATATTCTCTACTTCATCTTTCACCAAAGGCCAAGTCCTTCCTCTGGTTACAAGTTTGGAAATACTTCCACTTATGGGCTTATCCGCATATAGTCCTAAAACCTGCTTAGGTGGCATTTATGCTTCTGATTGTTTCCCTTCATTTTCTAAACTGATACTGCTATTTATTATTTTTTAATTGTTTATTTATTCAGCTATACCCAGTCTTGTGGGCTTCCCAGGTGGCACTACTGGTAAAGAATCCACCTGCCGGTGCCTGAGACTCAGGAGACCTGCATTCTATTCCTGGGTCAGGAAGATCCCCTGGAGAGGGAAATGGCAACCCACTCTAGCATTCTTGCCTAGAAAACTCCATGGACAGAGGATCCTGGTGGGCTACAGTCCATGGTGTCATGAAGAGTTGGACACGGTTGAGCACACACATACATTCTACATACCCAGTCTTAGTTGCAGCAGGTGGCAGCTTCTATCTTCGTTGCAGCATGTGGGATCTTTAGTTGATTAGTTGTGGCATTCAAACTCTTAGTTGCGACATATTGGGATCTAATTCCCTGACCAGGGATCAAACTCAGACCCCCTACATTGAAAGCATGGAGTCTTAGCCACTGAACCACCAGGGAAGTTCGTGTTGCTAATAATTAAAATCCTCTCAGGTGAATAAATGGATGCATAAGTGAAATAAGTAGATATTTATGAATAGATTGATGAGAGATCTTGATGATCCAAAATGTCTCGTCCAACATCTGTCACACCTGAAAGAAGAGAAAGTCTGCCCCGAAGGAATCCTTCTCTTGGGCTCATTAGGAGCAAAAGGACTTTTTAATATCCAGAAATTATGGAATGAGTGGCTTCTGGAGGTGGCAAAGATGGGAAGAGAAGGAGGAGTAGAAGGTAAGTGAAAGAGGCGCCAAAACAGCTAGGTTTTAAACACCAGGTGCATGTATGTCATAACATCATGATAATTTCAGTAGGCACATGAGATATATATTTCTGCTTAACAAATTACTCTAAAAGCTATCAACTTAAAGCAATAATAAACATTTATTATTTCACATAATCTCTGTGCATCTGGAGCTTAGGAGCGGTTTAGCAGGATGGCTCTGCTTCTGGAAGTTGCAGTCTTAACTGTTGGTCAAGGCTACAGTCATCCGAAGACTTTACTGAGGCTCAAGGATTAACTTTTTTTTTCTTTTTTAAAATTTATTTTTAATCAGAGGATAATGGCTTTACAATATTATGTTGGCTTCTGCATTACAACAATGCAAATCAGTCATAAGTTTACATATATGCTCTCCCTCTTAAATCTCCCCAGAAGGATTACCTTCTAAGATGGCTCACTCATATGGCTCTTGGCAGGACGTATCATTCCTTACTTACTGGCTGTTGGCAGGAAGCTTCAGCTTCTCACTACATGAACTTCTCCATAGGGCTGCTTGAGTGTCTTCATGATACAGCAGCTGGCTTTCCCCAGAGCAAGTTATCCAAGAGAGAGAGAGCAAGGGGAAAACTCTAATGCCTCTTAAATATCTTAGTCATGGAAGTCATCACTTGCACTATTCAGTTTGTTAAAAATGAGTCACCTTATTTCAGACCACTCCCAATGATAGGGGAATTAGAGTATACTTTTTTGAAGAGAAAATATCAGAATTTGTGGACATATTTTAAAAACATCAGTTTTGGATTCAGTGAACATTTACTGAGCATCTTTACTGGGACCTGAGTAGGCACTGGATTTCAAACACAGATTATTTTCCTATTACCCAACATTAAAGAAATCAGAATTTTATATAGATGAGATGATTTTAGAATACGGGACGTTACATGACTATGATAGGTTTAAAGTTGAATGGATGTGTAGGTGAGATTTAAATCATGGACAGCATGAGAGACTGATTTTCTACTGAGAAGATAAGAAAGATTATTTTGTAACCTGTGTGACTGCCCATTCATTAAACCTTGTAAGTCCTGAACTGAGAACTAATACCGAAGTACAGGAGTCATAACTAATTCCATCTTTTAACCTGAGACACCTGGATCATTACTCTGTATTTATAAACAATAAATATTTACTGTTTTTTGGATTATATTTAACTGATGAATTGAGCTGAATCCTAGGTATAAGTTTATGTACCCCCCTTGCTTGTTGTAGATTTTGATTATTCTGGGTGTTTTCTGTTACTTATTTCTTTGACATGGTCAGCTCTTTGGGATTTAGAACAGTCACTAGAGCACAGACTTGAGCCTCATGGCCAGATTCTGCCAGAGGAACAGTTTTGTTTGGTTAAAATTGTGTGTGTGTGATACTTTTCATTGATTTTTTTAATACCTTTGAGTGGACCATATATTCACTCGGTATTTAGTCTCTAGTTCCCCCACCAGCCCCAGTACTTCCTGTTGTCTGTTATCCATCAGCCTTATTGGTCCCTAAAGATGCTTGAGTATGAGACATGCATCTTTTTTTTTTTTTTTTTTGAGACATGCATCTTGATTATTTTAAATCTCAGGATTGCATGGCATGATATTAGTTCAGCCTACTCTTACTCACCATCCCAAAGGTGAACTGTTTTCAGTAGATCAATCACTTTAGGTCAAAAGTACTGTTTTGGTTGTTGTTTAGTTGCTAAGTTTTGTGACCCCCCTGAACTGTAGCCCACCAGGCTCCTCTGTCCATGTGATTTCCCAGGCAAGAATACTGGAGTGGGTTGGTAACTATCTCCTATTTAGCTTAGTCAGTATCCATTTGCATTCTGCTAAACCCTTGTTTTCTCTCCAGTTCTTTTTTCCTTTCCCTTCTTTTCATCATTCTTGATGAATAGACCCCTCTTCCAGTGTCTCTCAATTGCCACATCCCAAATGGTATATGGAAAAAAGCTTGAGGATAACAGTGCCTACCAGTGAGTGAGATGGTATACAGCACCTGGCTGCAAAAGGCATGGTAAACTTAAGAAACAGTCCCTCCTCCTTTCTGGCAAATAATTTCAAGACCTTCTGTGAGGCTCTTTTCATAGCTCTTCCACTTTGGTTCTCTTTTCCAATCTTTATTGTCAGTTCATTAATTTATCCTTTTATTAATTCACCCATGTAACAGATATTAACTGGCCACTCAGCTATCAGCCAGTGTCCAGGCATGAGAACAAGAAAAGGATACCATCCCTGTGCTTGTACGGAGAAGGCAATGGCACCCCACTCCAGTACTCTTGCCTGGAAAATCCCATGGATGGAGGAGGCTTGTAGGCTGCGGTCCATGGGGTCGCTAAGAGTCAGACACGACTGAGCAACTTCACTTTCACTTTTCACTTTCATGTATTGGAGGAGGAAATGGCAACCCACTCCAGTGTTCTTGCCTGGAGAATCCCAGGGATGGGGGAGCCTGGTGGGCTGCCGTCTATGGGGTCGCGCAGAGTTGGGCACGACCGAAGTGACTTAGCAGCTGCGCTTGTAGGGCTTTGGTCTACTGGTGGGAAGCAGATATTAGTCAAACAAACCACCCAGATAGATGTAAAGTGTTCTAATTCTAAAACGTTTGGTTGTAATTAGTGCCGAAAAAGAGAGAATATGGTGTTAAGACCTACTATGATAAGAGACTATGGCCTTATCAGAGAGGTCATATGAGGCTTTTACTAAAGAATTGATGGCTGAGCTGAGATGTAAAGAAAGGAGGAGTTAACTGTGTGTATGTGTGGGTGGTGGTGGTGGCGGTGGTGATGGTCATCGTTGTCTCAGAATTTTTAGCAGGTGGAACAACATATGCAAAGCCCTATGATCAAAGGGAACAGAGACTGATTGCCCATCACTTCGCTGCTCTCTTGCTTTTTCTTTCTTAGCTTCTATCCTTTCTTTTCCTTACTTCCTCCCCTTGTTTCTTTCTTTTTCCTTGAATGCAGAGTTAACACCTTCCTCAGTTCTTGACACATTAGCATTATTCATCCATGCAGAGACTCTGTTACTTTCTTATTTATCAATATACTCAGTTTTATCCCTTTTTAGCAATTCCTTTCTCTCTCTTCCATATTCAGCCATTGTTTGTATAGATTTTTAAAATTTATTGATGTTCTTGAGAAAGGCATATTTGTTTTGCAATATGTATTATTCATCTATGTAAATGATTTTGTTTTCTTATTCTCATTTCTTTTTTTCACTTGGCACTGGTTTTAATGTAGTTATTCTGTGTATATCTGTGTGTCCTAACCTTGCTCTGTTTATGTCTGATCTGTTGTTGCTAATTGTTCATAGTTCTTCATCTTGTTTATTACACATTTACGTCAATTCAGAATTGTCTCGAATTCTTTTCCACCTCACAGAAGAACAACAACACGCCTTAATGCACACTTTAATGAGCATCTTCTAATATTCCTCTTAAGGACCTGTGAGAAATTTCCTTTGAAGGATATAATCAGAGGAGGAATTGCTGGGTCACAGGTTATGCATGTACTTGATTTGACTAAGTCATGCCAGCTGGATCACCAGAATAACTCAGCTATCAGAGGTTTTCTGCTATATGGTTACCTCATCCCTACTGCCCTCCAACAGAGCACCCTAGAATCTTCTATTCTTTTTTTTTTCCTCCTGTATTCTGTTTATCCTTCACGCATCCATTGTGAGCAAGCCACAGGGGTTCTCTTCTCTCCCCAGTGGCCTAAATCCAGAGCCAGTTTATCACAACCCCTTCAGGAATTTACAATACACAGTTGTATACTAAAGATAATCACCAGCTCCTAAAGGAAGTTTCTGTTGTCCATTTTGTTAAACATTTAAAACCACATGAGATGGCTTATAATTTGTATACTTCTCCGTGGTGTCCTTTCAACTCACAAATATTTATTAGGATTATCTCATCACTAAGGTGGACTAGAAGCAGGTTGAACCAAAGAGATTTTTTACTTAATCTCAAAAGAAGAAATGTAAATGACTTAAGTAATATGGTTGTGGGGTGGGCTGGGATGGAGAAGGAGGTAGGTCCACCTTCATTAGTAGTACTTTTCAAAGAAAAGTATAATAGTTCGAAACAATTAAAGACAGTCCTCTTGTAAAGTTGCAAAGTTTTTTTTAAGAGATAGGATCTAGCTTGGTGAGGGTTTAGGATGATGGGCACTTTCACACAGTGCTGGTAGGAAATGTAAAATTGTACAACCTTTTCACAAAGCAATTTGAAAATGTGTATCAAAGGACAAAACTGTGACACTGGACAGTGCAGAAAACTGGAAGGCATCATCTTGACTAAGTTATTAAAGTTATTGTTACAAGTATTGGGAATAAACTAGTATTCTGTACCTCCTGCTACCAGGCCTGAGGACACAACATCACTTCAGTGGTATTCTTACCAAAAATTCATAACCTGGGTTGAATTATGAAGAAACAATTAAGCCAAACCTAAACTGAGGGATCTTATAAACAGCCAGCCAATCTTTTTCAAAACTATCAAGGTCATTCAGAATCAACTACTTAATTTACAGAGCCCTGATCAAATTAAAATGTGAAAATTTCAAAATTTCCTTGAAAATGATGAAGAAGTTCAAGACAACAATGACAGAGCATTAAATCAGATGTGCAGGGCAGGACATGTGCAACTGGACAGATAACCCAGAGGTCATGAAAGACAAAGAAAGACAGAAACTGTCCTGCATTGCAGGGGTAGAAGCAGACATGAAAACTGAAAGGAATGCGTGATCCTACACCGGATCAGTCACATTAGCAGGACAAACTGAACAATTTAAATGAGGTCTGTTTCTTAGTTCAATTCAGTTCAGTCACTCAGTCATGTCTGACTCTTGGCGACCCAATGGACTGCAGCACACCAGGCCTCCCTGTCCATCACCAACCCCCAGAGCCTACTCAATCTCATGTCCATCGCATCGGTGATGCCATCCAACCATCTCATCCTCTGTTGTCCCCTTCTCCTCCTGCCTTCAATCTTTCCCAGCATCACGGTCTTTTCCAATGAGTCAGTTCTTTGCATCAATCAGGTGGCCAAAGTATTGGAGTTTCAGCTTCAGCGTCAGTCCTTCCAATGAATATTCAGGACTGATTTCCTTTAGGATGGACTGGTTGGATCTCCTTGTAGTCCAAGGGACTCTCTTATTCGCTTCTTCACAATTCATAGTTATGATATGTGTTTGGAAATGCATTTCAGACTATTCTTTTAAAGAATTGCTATTTAATCCGTTTTAAAATATCATAAAGGGGCTTCCCTGGTGGCTCAGTGGTAAAGAATCCGCCTGCCAGTGCAGGAGACATGATCCCTGGTCTAGGAAGATCCCACGTACCGAGGAGCAACTAATCCTGTGTACCACAAACTACGGAGCCCACACTCTAGAGCCTGTGAACTGCAACTACTGAGCCCATATACTCCAGCTACTGAAGTCCATGTTCCCTGGAGTCTGTGTGGCTACAAGAGAAGCCACCACCATGAGAGGCCAGTACACTACTACTGGAGAGCAGCCCCTGCTTGCCACAACCAGAGAGAAGCCCACACAACACTGAAGACCCAGCACAGGCAATAAATAAATGCACAAATAAATAGAAATATTTTAAAAATAAAATATCATAAAAAGGGAAGGTATATTAAAAAAAAACCCTCCATCATTCTCTTTTCATATCTATCCTTTTTAATTTTTATCAAACTGGAGATGCTGGTTTTATGCATCATCATAGTTATGATATACAATTATGTTTCTCTACCTTTTATCTAATATTGTTTTGTAAAATGGCCCCATATTTCTATATTTTATCATTTTAATCAACTTTGTAATATTTCATAGATAAACCTAGTTTTTTGTACACTTTCTATATTATTGACAATTTAAGTGATTTCTCACTTTTAACTATTAAGACATTTTGTTACAGGCCTTTTTGTGTAGCTTTTATTTTATTATTTTGAATTATTTTTTTATGACACATTCCCAGGAGTAGGATTGCGGTGCCTCTTGATATGTGGCATCAGTTTGCTTCCCCAGAGGATCAGTATGCATTTCTAGAGCATCTTATCTCTCTCTTGGTTTGTGGCTGTCCTGCTGTGGTTTACCAAACGGCAGTTGCTTTGTGATCTTACTATCATTCATTTCCCACATGTGTCTCACCCTTGTGGTTAATCTGCAATGCACATCTTCTCAATACTTGTATTCTAACTATAATCCGCAACCTTAGTCCTAGCCACTTCTTTTACTAGCTAAGGCTTTACCAGGCATGCGTGGAATTTAAATCATTTCGGGAAGTTGAGGATGATTCAACGAAGAGGAACTCAGAAGAGTACTTAGAAGAAACAGCCAAAATATAGGAGGAAAAAATGGAAACAATAGAGAAATGAGACCTAAGGAAAAAGTGTTTCTTTTAAACTCCTGAAAGGTTAATATGAGGGTGACTAAAAGAGCAAGGCAGTGATCAGATATGGGTTTATTAGAAGGTGCTTTGGTTGCAGCATGGGGAAATGTTTGAATGTGGCCCCAAGGGAATGTGGAGAAACTGGTTGGAGGTTACTTATGTCACCCAGGGAAGAGATGATGGTGACTTAGTCTGGGTGGGTAGCTATTTGAAGTGAGTACATTTAGAGGATATTTACATTAAATCCTTAGACCTTATCCATCTTATAGCTGAAAGTTTGTAAGGATCTCAGCTATCTACTTTCAGAAGATCTAATGTAAAACATGGTGAACTACAGTTAATAACATTCTTTTATATAATTAAAAAAAACCACAGATATTCAGCAGGGTAACACAAACAGACCTTAGTGACTGCTTGGTATTGTAGTCGCTCAGTCTTGTCCAACTGTTTTGCGGCCCCATGGACTGTAGCCTGCCAGGGTCCTCTGTCCATGGGATTTTCCAGGCAAGAATACTGGAGTGGGTTGCCACTTCCTCCTTCAGGGGATCTTCCCAACCCAGGGACTGAACCCTTGGCTCCTACATTGGCAAGCAGATTCTTTTACCACCTAGCTGCCTGGGGAGCCCAGACTAGGTATGTTAGCCTCCTAAGGCCGTGATAACTAATTACCACAGACTTAGTGCTTTAAAACAACAGGAATTTATTCTGTCACAATGCTGGAGACCAGAAATCTGAAATCAAGATGCTGGCAAGGGGACTACTCTGGTGGCTGTGGTGAAGAATCCACCTGCAAATGCAGGAAACACGGGTTTCCCAGGTCCAGGGAAGATCCCACATGCTTCGGAGCGACTAAGCCCATGCGCCACAACTGCTGAGCTGATGCTTTAGAACCGGGAACTGCAAGTGTTGAGCCCACGCACTACAGCTACTGTAGCCTGCGTGCCCTAAAGCCTGTGTTCTGCCGCAGGAGAAGCCACTGCAATGAGACGCCTGCGCACTGCAACTAGAGAGTAGCCCCTGCTAGCTGCAACTAGAGAAAGCCCATGGGCAGCAACAAAGACCCAGCACAGTAAAAAATAATAAATAAATAACATTAAAAAAATTATGTTGGCAGAGTTGGTTTCTTCTGAAGGCTGTGAGAGAGAATGCACTTCATGCCTCTCTCCTAATTGATGGTGTTGCCAGCAATCCTTTGTGTTCCTTTGGCCTATAGATGCATCATTCAAATCTCTGCCTCCATCTTCACATGGTCTTCTTCCCAGAGTCTCCATGTGCCTTCTCTTTTTTTTACCACTCATTACTATTTAAACTTTTTAATTTAACTTTTATTTTATATTGGCATATAGGTGGTTAACAATGTTGTGTTAGTTTCAGGTATATAGCTAAGTGATTAAGTTATACATACATATATATATGTGTGTGTGTTTATACATATATATATTCTTTCTTTTTCAGATTCTTTTCCCATATAGGTTATTACACCTATTGAGTAGAGTTTCCTGTGCAATACAGTAGGTCCTGTGATTATCTGTATTATATATAGTAATGTGTATATGTTAATCCCGAACTGTTAATTTATCCCTCCCCCAGATATGGAATACTTTGTGAATTTGTGAGTCATCCTTGCACAGGGACCATGCTAATCTTTTCTGTATTGTTCCAGTTTTAGTATATGTGCTGCAAAAGCAAGCCCTTCTCTTTTTTCTTTTATAAGGACACCCATCACAGCTACTTATTAGCTCTATGAGGAAGGAGGAAGCACAGCTGGAATCAAGATTGCAAGGAGAAATATCAATAACCTCAGATATGCAGATGACACCACCCTTATGGCAGAAAGTGAAGAAGAACTAAAGAGCCTCTTGATGAAAGTGAAAGAGGAGAGTGAAAAAGTTGGCTTAAAGCTCAACATTCAGAAAACTAAGATCATGACATCCAATCCCATCACTTCATGGCAGATAGATGGGGAAACAGTGGAAACAGTGGCTGACCTTATTTTTCTGGGCTTTAAAATCACTGCAGATGGTGATTGCAGCCATGAAATTAAAAGATGCTTACTCCTTGGAAGGAAAGTTATGACCAATCTAGATAGCATATTAAAAAGCAGAGACATTACTTTGCCAACAAAGATCCGTCTAGTCAAGGCTATGGTTTTTCCAGTAGTCATGTATGCATGTGAGAGTTGGATTATAAAGAAAGTTGAGCACCAAAGAATTGATGCTTTTGAACTGTGGTGTTGGAGAAGACTCTTGAGAGTCCCTTGGACTGCAAAGAGATCCAACCAGTCCATCCTAAAGGAGATCAGTCCTGAGTGTTCATTGGAAGGACTGATGTTGAAGCTGAAACTCCAAAACTTTGGCCACCTGATGTGAAGAGCTGACTCATTTGAAAAGACCCTGATGCTGAGAGGGATTGGGGGCAGGAGGAGAAGGGGACGACAGAGGATGAGATGGTTGGATGGCATCATCGACTCGATGGACATGGGTTTGGGTAGACTCAGGGAGTTGGTGATAGACAGGCAGGCCTGGTGTGCTGCTGCAGTTCATGGGGTCGCAAAGAGTCGGACACAACTGAGCGACTGAACTGAGAACTGATGAGGAAGGGAGTATGTCTAATCCAGGATTATCTCATTTTGGGAACCTTATCTTAATTATATCTGCAAAGACTCTTTTCTAATAAAGTCACATTTATAAGTCCTTGGAGTTAGGACTTGGACATATCTTTTCCAGAGATAAATTCAACCCACTACACATGGCTAATTGGATAAGAAAGAGGGTCATATAAGAAAGAGAATGACTTTTGGGTTTTAGGTGTGAGCAACTAAAATATTGTCATTTGGTGAGATATGGAATATTATAATAGGAGCAGATTTGGAGAAGGCAATTATGAGTTTAGACTTGGAGGTCCTGGGATGGAGGTGACTTTAAGACCACCAGGTAGAGATACTGGGTATACAGTTGGCATATAGGATTTGGAGAAACTGAGTGAATGGTGGTGGTATGTATTAAGATGGAGAATGCTGGAAGAAAACTAGGAGAGACTCATTTAATCATATTTATTATGTCTGTTATTGTTGTTCAGTCACTAAGTCATGTCTGACTCTCTGTGACCCCATGAACTGCAGCATGCCAGTCTTCTCTGTCCTTCACTATCTCAAAGTTTGCTCAAATTCATGTCCATTGAGTTGGTGATGGTATCTAATCATCCCTTCCTCTGCCATCTTTTCCTGCCCTCAATCTTTCCCAGCATCATGGTCTTTTCCAATCAGTCGTCTCTTTGCATCAGGTGGCCAAAGTATTGGAGCTTCAGCATCAGTCCTTCCAGTGAATATTCAGGGTTGATTTTCTTTAGAATGGATGGTTTGATCTCCTTGCAGTCTACAAGGACTCTCAGGAGTCTTCTCTATCACAACAATTCAAAAGCATCAATTCTTCAGTGTTCAGGCTCTTTATGGTCCAACTCTCATATCCATAAATGACTAAAAATATCTATATGTAAATATCAAGAAGGCATTTGGATGATAATGTTGGAGCTGTTGATACAAACTCTAGAGTCTTCAGTTGATAGATGATCATCTAAATACTGAGACTACCTGGGTTAAAGAGGGTTGAATAAGAAGAAAAGAGGGTTCAGAACTATTCCTTTAGGAAATTTCAGTTAAGAGGGAAGAAATTCTTCTTGCCTTGAGGAAATTAAGAAGTAGTAGCCGTAGAGGTAGGGGGAAAACTGAGAGAGTATGGCAACAATGGAGTAATGAAAACTGAGAGGAGCAAAAGTGTTTCTTTGAAAAGTTTGAAAGTCAGATGCATGAGTATTTCAAAATGGAGGGGTGATCAACAAATGAATGCTGTTGAGAGATTAAGCAAGATGGAGGCTGGAATTTCTCTCTTAAGTTAGGGACAGGGAAGTCATTAATAAGAGTGGACACCACAAGCTAGAATTGTGGACACAAGCTAGAATGGAGTAAATTGGGGGGCAGAGAGGAGTGAGAAAATAGAGACTAGAGACATCTTTAAAATGTTATTCTTTGGAAATAAACTTACAGAAAGTTACAAGCATAAAAATAATACAAGAAACACTCATATCATTCCCAGATTTGCCTAGTGTAACATTCTTAAAAATTTTTTTGAAATATGGTTTATAATATCGTGTTAATTTCTGCTGTATAGCAAAGTGACTCATACACACACAGACACATATTTTCTGGTTTAGTTTATCACAGGGCATTGAACATAGGTACCTGTGCTATGCAATAGGACCTTGTTTATCCCACTGTTAACATTTTATCCTACTTGCTTTATCCCTTATTCTGTGTATATGTGTGTGCATGTGTATTTTTTAAGCCTTTGAGGGTAAATTACATATATCATGGCCTTTTATCCTAAATACTCCAGTGTATGTTTCCTAAGAATAGAAATTTTTTCTTATAGAATATAGCAATTGTTAATTATAAACATCAAAATTTTTATATTGACACCTCTATTTAATCTACTACGCATAAGACAGCTGTGTTGGCTGATCTAATACAGTCCTTCATAGAATATTTCTTTTTCCCTACCTAATACAAAGTCCAGTTTAGGGGCAGGTATTACATGTAATTGTCATATTGTTTTAATATTTTTTAATCTCAAACATGTTCACAGTTTTTCTTTGCCTTTTATAATTTTACCATTTTTTAAAAAATTTTTGAAGACTAGAGTATGCCCCCTACCACCATTACATTTTATAAAAGAGAATTTTCCTCATTTTGAGTTCATCTGATGCTATTGTGTGATTATACTGAGGTTGTACATCCTTGGACACATTGTATCCTTCTCAGGGTATCACCTCTAGAGGTGCACAATGTGTGAACATCCTTTTAAAGAAACTTTAGCTTAGGGAAGCAGAGAGATAAGGTTGTAGCTACTAAGGCAGTATTCGTCAGCCTTGGTTATAAATTAGATTTACTCAAGTGGCTTTTAATACCAGTGTAAGGGCTCCTCCTCCAGAGATATTGACTTAATTCTTCTTGGGTGTGGCCCAGTCATCAGGGTTTAAGAAAAAAAAAAATTCCCTAAATGTTGCTGCTAATGTGCAGCTAAGTGAGAAACATCACTTAATCAATAAGTGTGGTGATGGTGGTGATTTAACATGATAGAAGGTAAAACTGTTTGGATGCTGTTTGGAAATTCAGTATAACAAGAAAAAATTGATGATTAAAAAAAGATACAAGGAGTTTTGAGGCCTTTTTTGGAGGTCTTTGTACTCTCCTTGAGTACAATTATAGCAAAATAATAATATTGGATAATGGTACCATACTTCACCCTTCAATAATGAAGATTGGGTCACACATAGAATATGACTAATTATATATTTTGAAAATTTCTGTGAAAGTCAAATTTTCCTAGGAATATAAGAATCCAAGTATACCAGTAGTTTTTCACATTTTGTTTTCATGTTGTTTAGTCACCCAGTCATGTCCAGTTCTTTGCGACCCCATGGATACAGCACGCCAGGCCTCCCTGGCCCTCATCATCTCTCAGAGTTTGCCCAAGTTCATGTCCACTGCATCGGTGATACCATCCAGCCATCTCTTCCTCTTCTCCTTATGCCTTCAATCTTTCCCATAATCAGGGTCTTTTCCAATGAGTTGGCTGTTCACATCAGGTGACCAACGTATTGGAGCTTCATATTTTAACTAGGGTAATATTTTATGACAGAGATTGAGAATATCCTTTCTCATCATAATGAGTTCATCAGATTTATAGGAATGTTCAAGGATGTATTATTTATGCCTAGAGTGGTAGTAATGTAGTAAGTGGTGTCAAAAGTTCTATGTCAAACACTTAATGACCACAAAAAGAATATGCTACACCTTGAAAGTAGATTTTGTACTTCTTTGTAAGATAGCTTATGATATTACTTATCAGATAAGACAAAATTTTATTGTTGAAAGTGGGAAGTATAACCACTAATCACTAACAAGAATTACTAATGTTATTAATTATGCAGTACTATTATTGTAGACAAAGTTACAAAATAGAAATGTGTGTCAATTTTGAAGTCTGCACTGAGAAAACAGAAGGGTTGTATGGGCTATTATGGTTCATAAAAGCTTCTTGTATTGACCATGAGGAAGGAAGGAAATGAGCTAAATAAACAACTTGAAGAAACTTGATTTTAAAAATAGTATGATGTTCATAGAGGGAGAAGTAGAGTGGTTGCTAGAAAAAATAACAAGTTAGGGAAGTTTGACAGCAGGAAGAAAATTGCAGAGATAAATTCTCTAGGAAGAGAGGAAAAAAGATGAAAAGAGAAAAGATTGAAATTAAATTCTCTTAGCTACCCTCATCTTTACCATTTTACTGTACAACTATACTTATGTCTAGATATCTCCTACATTAACTTTTTTATTGAGGTGAAATTCACATAAAATAAAGCCATTTAAAAATGTGCAATTCAGTAGCATTTAGTACATTCACAATGTCATGCAACAACCACTTGTATCAGGTTCCAAAACATGTTCATCACCCCCAAAGGAAAACCCTTTATCTATAAGACATTCCTGCCCTATTTTTCCCCTCCCCCAGCCATTGACAATCACCAATCTGCTTTCTCTATGGATTTACCTGTTCTGGACAGTTCATATAAATGGAATTACACAACATGTGATCTTTTGTGTCAAGCTTCTTTCACTTAGCTTAATATTTTTTTGATATTCATCTACTTTGTAGCATTATCAATATTTAATTACTTTTTATGGCTGAATAATAGTCCACTGTGTGTATATGTCACATTCTGTTTACCAACTCCTCTACTGATGGACATTTGGGTTGCTTCCATCTTTTGGTTTTTATGAATAGTGCAGCTCTAAACATTCACCTACAAGGTTTTGTTTGAACATCTGTTTTCAATTCTTTGGGGTATATACCTAGGAGTAGAATTGCTTAGTGATAAAGAATTGCTTAGTGGTAAAGAACCTGTCTGCCAGTGTAGGAGACATAAGAGACTTGGGTTCGATCCCTGGGTCAGGAAGATCCCCTGGAAGAAGCATGGCAACCCACTCCTGTATTCTTGCCTGGTGAATCCCAACGGACAGAGGAGCCTGGCGGGCTACAGTCCATGGAGTCACAGAGTTGGACACAAGTGAGTGACTAAGCATAGCCCAGCACAGTGGGTGTGAGTGCTATCTTTGAGGTTTTGATTTGCATATCCCTAGAGATTATGGTGACCATCATTTTATATGCTTATTAACAGCTTTTAGCATATCTTCTTTCAGAGAAATATCTGTTCAACTCCTTTACTCATTTGTAAATTGGGTTGTCTTCTTGTAATTCAGTTCTTCATATATTCTGGATACTGGGCCTTTATCAGATATATGAATTACAAATATTTTCTGTCTTCCTATATTAACTTTTCCACCTGTATCTTGGAGGTCATTTCTTCTTCTGAAAAATCTTGTTAATAAGTTTATTGCTAGGGACTTCCCTGGTAGTCCAGTGGTTAGGACTCTCATGTTTCCACTGCAGGGAGCAAGGGTTCAATCCCTGGTCAGGGAACTAAGATCCTGCACTAAGATTTGGACTCTCAGTCAAAAAAGGAAAAAAAAAAAACACAAAAAACAATGTATTGCCAACTATGCCCTTGGCATTTTAGTTAGGACCTTGAGAAATGCTTACTATAAAAGACATGATGTTTCTTAAACTGGATGCTAGGCACATGGATAGCCATTTTATTTATGCATTTTGTTACTTAAATATAGGTTATATTCACTTTTTTGTGTGTATGTATTTTTTTTTAAAGGCTTGACAATGCTGCTTCCTCTAATTCTCCATTCTCCTACTGCTATCCTTTCATTGACATACTTGTAGAATGAGTGGTCTATATCTGCCACTTCATTTTATCCACAACTAGTGTCTCTTTAGTCCCTTGCAATATGATTTCTTTTTCCATCCTTAAATAATTTTTGAGACACCTTTGAGTCTCTGCCCCACATTCATCTTTAGTCTTTCTTCCCAGGTGAAGTTACCAGTGACTCACCTAGTGGTATTATGCAAATACCTCTTCAATCTGCCTCTTTAAACTGAAGCCCTAACCGAAGTTTTAGAACTCTAAATGCTGGATATTTTACTTTCCCAGCTATATTTCCCCTATTAATCAAGTTCTTTCCAATCCACAACTATTTTTGCAAACCACATCAGCTTCATTCTCAAGAGTTTTGTAGTGATTGGCTGGTTCCTCCTGTAACAGAGTGCAGTGAGCTCAGCTTTTAGCACAGCAGCCTCAGCTATGCAGATGACACCACCCTTATGGCAGAAAGTGAAGAAGAACTAAAGAGCCTCCTGATGAAAGTGAAAGAGGAGAGTGAAAAAGTTGGCTTAAAACTCAACATTCGGAAAACTAAGATCATGGCATCCAGTCCCATCACTTCTTGGCAGATAGATGGGGAAACAGTGGCTGACTTTATTTTTCTGGGCTTCAAAATCACTACAGATGGTGATTGCAACCATGAAATTAAAAGATGCTTACTCCTTGGAAGGAAAGTTATGACCAATCTAGATAGCATATTAAAAAGCAGAGACATTACTTTGTCAACAAAGGTCCGTCTAGTCAAGGCTATGGTTTTTCCAGTAGTCATGTATCGATGTGAGAGTTGGACTATAAAGAAAGCTGAGCGCTGAAAAATTGATGCTTTCGAACTGTGATGTTGGAGAAGACTCTTGAGAGTCCCTTGGACTGCAAGGAGATCCAACCAGTCCATCCTAAAGGAGATCAGTCCTGAGTGTTCATTGGAAGGACTGATGTTGAAGCTGAAACTCCAAAACTTTGGCCACCTGATGTGAAGAGCTGACTCATTTGAAAAGACCCTGATGCTGGGAAAGATTGAGGGCAGGAGGAGAAGGGGACGACAGAGGATGAGATGGTTGGATGTCATTACCGACTCGACGGACATGGGTTTGGGTGGGCTCTGGGAGTTGGTGATAGACAGGCAGGCCTGGTGTGCTGCAGTTCATGGGGTCGCAAAGAGTCGGACACGACTGAGTGAGTGAACTGAACTGAATTGCTGTGTGCCATTACTCAGCACCCTGTTACCAGGAAATGGGTCCTGCTCAGCCATTGGTCCATTCGTCAGAGGTCCCCACCCACTGGCAACCAATTGTCAATGAGCAACCCCGATGACTCTGCTCAGACATTGGACAGCTCAGCAGTGGGCCCCACCTACAAGCAACCAGCTGTTAAGAAAGGACAGTTAGTGAGGGGATTCAGCCAACAGTGCGTGGGGGAAGAGTGAGGTAAAAAGTGGATCCTGGCCTTCTCCCTGGGGCCCTCCAGTTCATTTGGCCTTTGGTCAGTGAGTGAGCTTGGGCACCAAGAGAACAGGCTTGGAGCTATGTTCTGTAGGACTTAAGAGCCCTCATCAAGGCCCTCCACTGGCCTTGGCCCAGGTCTTGAGGCAGCGGTGAACCTCTCCCCCCATCCTTGACTCTGGGACCTAATAGTAGCGGTGGTCGGTCTGGGTCACAGTGTGTGGGACGTGGTGTCCCGCTTTGGGTGGCCTGAGAAGCCTGACGGCCAGATGAGTTAGGTGCCTGGCTCCCTCAGTGATGACAGTTGGTCAGGGTCTGGGGAACCTGACCCTGAGGGAACCGCCAGCTGAGCTCTGCTTCCTCTTAGCCAGGACCTGGACCTTGGAGGTTAAAAGTTGTACCTTGGGACCTTGCCCTTTCTTGTCAGGACAGAGAATAACATTCGTTTGGTAGAGGTTTACAGGAACATATTTACCTGACCATGACCTGACTTTAAGAACAAAGGCTCTGACACCAAGAAGTTGCAACTAACCATAAAGTGCTTTGATGAAAGCTTTCAGTAACTTTGGGGTTAAGGTATGAGCCACCCATCTCCTTGCATGGTGCTGTAATAAACGTTTCTCTGTTCCAAACGCCAATATTTTAGCATTGTTTTGGCCTATCTGTTGGGCACATGGACTTGGTGATGTTCGGTAACACTCTCTTCAATCCTTCTGTCTGAACAGTTATCACATCTTGGGATTTCTACTTTAAATACACTTCATTTCCATTCATTGGTTATCACCCCATTTTAATCCATTTTCATGGGGTGCTGGAATTATTTCAATAGCCCTCTCTGCCTGACTCTACTTCTATCTCCTCAAGTGATAATGGAAATCTTTAAGAGTGATACGATGAAACGTTGTCCTAGATGGGAAACATAACTTTGCTAATATTGGGAAAGATGAAGTGGAGAAGGAAGCGTGTTAACTTGAGATGAAAACAGCCCTGAATAGTGGGGATGGAGCGGTGGATATAAACTAGAGGTGGAAGGACTTATTCTAAATCCTGTATTCTATTCCCATAAATTGTGTTAGTCGCTCATTGGTGTCCAACTCTTTGTGACTCCATGAACTGTATCCTGACCGTTTCCTCTGTCCATGGAATTCTCCAGGCAAGAATACTGGAGAGAATTGCCATTTCCTTCTGCAAAGAATCTTCCTGACTCAGGGATGGAATCCAGGTCTCCTGTATTGGGAGGCGGATTCTTTACCATCTGAGCCACCAGGGAAGCCCGATATAAGTACATCAAGTGAATTTTTGCTAAGGGAGGCATACCCGGGCTTCCCTAATGGTCGTCCTGTTCGGAGTGGGCCAACCAGCCTCCACTGTCCAGAGGGCTGATCCCAGATTGCCGGTCGCAGTGTCACGGAGTGGGTCTCTCTAGCTACCGTCTCTATGGTTCGCGGAATCTCCAGGTCGGAGCTTGACCGGTCTGGCTTTTGCGCGTGCGTGAGCCCAGGCGCGTGCCCGCCCCCCTGCAACTGCCCGAATTCCCGGGAGGGAGGGGTGGGTCTGGGAACGTTGCGGCGGTAGCCGCTGCGGCCCCAGCGTTCAGGGCTCTTCCCCGGCCAAGCCTGTGCTGGGGAGCTTCCGCTGCCTCCTCCGGCGGCGCTCACCCGGCCACAGATGGTGGGTCCGGAGGATGCCGCAGGCTGCTCGGCAAGAAACCCCAAGTTGCTCCCTTTGCCGGCGCCCGATTCCGCGGGCCTGGACGGGAAAATGATTCGGGCCACAGGCGGCTTTGGCGGAGGCGTCGGCGCTGTGGAGCCTCCCGAAGAGGAGGAGGAGGAGGAGGAGACGCCGCCGCCTCAGCAGCTCCTTCGGCGTTACCTCGCGGCGGCCGGGGCACAGCTGGAGCCCGGGCTGTGCTACTGTCCGCTCCCCGCCGGCCACTCCTGTGGTCTGCCGCCCTTGGCAGCCCCGCGCTCGGACGCCTGCCAGCCGGACGCCGGCTCCAAGCACCGGGACGCGGAGGCGGTGGATGCTGGCTCGGCGCGACACGGTGGCATGACCAACGGGGACTCGGGCTTTCTGCTGGGTCAGGACTCTCGCGACCTGGCCCGCGCCGGCAGCCGGGAACCGCGCCACCGCCGCCTCGGTCCGGACGGGCCTGGCGACGAGGGCGCGGACGGCGCGGGCATCCTGTCTGACTGGGCCGCGCCGCTCGAGGACCCACTGCGGAGCTGCTGCCTGGAGGCGGCGGACGCCGAGGAGCCCGAGGGCGCGGGCAGCGGCGCGAGGGACAGTTCGACCAGCGACGGCAGCGGCAGCGAGGACTTGGAGCGGCCGGGAGCCGGAGCCGGGGGTTCCGAGGAGGGCGCGTCGCCCATCACCTCGGCGGAGAGGACTAGTGGGGGCTCCGGCGCCAAGCCGCGCGTCGGTTTCTCTGACGTTCACTTGAACTCTCGGAATACGTTCGAGGTGAGCCGCTGCCAAAGCGCCCGCGACCACCTGCCGCCGGCGGGGGCGCCGGTGTCCTTGCCGGCCGCGGAACAGGGCCCTGCCGGGCCCTCGACTCGGGCTCGACGGAGCGGCGGCTTCGCCGACTTCTTCGCCAGGTACAGCTGAGGCTACGCCGGGGTTCGGAGCGGGCTCGGGGCCGGGGGCGGGCGGATAGCGACGTGAGTGCAGCCTCCGCGTGGCTCTCGCTGGCATCAGGATTGAGCTTTGATTTGTTACAAGAGGGACCAGGAACTAGGTCTGCATTGTGTTGTGCGTCTGGATCGGAGAAGTTGTGAGCGCGGGGAGCCAATCTTGGTGTTTCCCTGAGCTGGACGCTGTACCTGCCATTCACATCTGGTTTCTGTGAATTTAGGCCAGCGTGCTAGTGCCATATCTACAGTTTTGCCTCTTCCAGAGAAATAGACAGCCTTCTTCGTTCGCGTGTACTATACTGTTGGGATTTAGGGACGGGTGGCGGTGCGGTGCGGGGTGTGTGTGTACTGGTGCGGTTGTGAAAGAGAAAGGGAAGTCTCTTTGCGTGGAATCTAAACCCATTCGAGTAGATTGGAAATTATTGAAATTAGACGTGGTTGAGTTTCATAGCGTTTAACAGCCTGTTTCAGTGGCCTTTATTAAAATACCGTCAGTTTAGTGTTTAAAATTTGATCCAGCCTTTAAAACCAAATTACTATGGCACTTTATCTAGAAAATTCCTTTTCCCCACTTTTGCCAGATAGACCTATACTTTTTTTCGGCAACTTATGTTAAATTTTTATGGTGTCGTATATGTGATTTGTCCTGCTAGTCTTCAAGTTAAATTGTGGTGCTGGACATTGCAGTTTCTCAGTGGGACGTTGATAGGGATAAATATATCGTTAGAACATACTCATCTTAATTCACCTTAGTGAAAAAGCAGTGTCCTGTGAGTCAGATTTTGACACCCTTTTTTTTTAAGTCTCTAGACAACTAGGAAAATATTTCCAACTTGGAAAACCCTCCCTTTCAAAGTTCTTTCTCCTTTCTTCTGTGTTTTTGTTCCCTTTTCAGGGATCATGACAAAAACCAGAAATAAAGAAACAAAGTAATGAGTCTCAGGTTTGAGAGGATATGCAAGCAGTGTGTGTATCTGTAGACTCACAGTTTTCTGATTGAAATTAGTGTTTCTTATTCCCTTTTCTACTCTAGTAACTTTTATTTTTTCCTGCTTGTGTACATTTACAAATAAATTATGAAGTTGTTTAAATCAAGATTGGGGAAATCCTAATTATATTTTAGTCATGTGTGTATTTGGTTGCTCAGTGGTGTCCAACTCTTTATGACCACAGAAGGTAGCCCACCAGGCTCCTCTGTCCATGGGGATTCTCCAGGCAAGAATGCTGGAGTGGGTTGCCAGTGTCCTCCTCCAGAGGATCTTTCCACACAGGGATCAAACCCAGATCTCCTGCATTGCAGGCAGAATCCTTACCAGCTGAGCTACCAGAGAAGCCCTGTTTTACTCATAGGACAACATATATAGTAGTGAAATGTGTGTTTGTGCCTCAAATTGTGCAAAGATCTGTGCAAAGAGACATACTTAAAGCTAGTAGTGGCAATATTTTTAAAGCTCTTAAGGTGTGTGAAGCCTGTAGGTATTTTGTTGGTTTTTTTTTTTTTTTTGACTTTTTTTTTTGTGGAACTTGTGCGTATTTATTGGTCATGTTTTGATGTTAGGTATCAGGCAGTTTTAGACTTGAACAGGACTTTGGAGAGCATAGCTAGTTGACATTCATATGGCTTAGTTGATATTCATATGATATACTTTTCATGTGTATCAGAGCACTGAGTGTAAAGTCAGTAAACTTAGGTCCCTGAAGTTAATTTCTCTAAGCTTCATTTTTGAGATATGGACGTCAAGATTCTAAGCATCGTTGCTTCCTTCATATAACATTCTTGGGAAAGGACAGAATCAGACATTAGGACTGTTTTTCTGTTAACCTTTAGTCAAAACCTTAACTGGATGCTGAACACCTTCAAGGCAAAGACTATGACCTTCATTTCTGAATCTAAAATATCTAGTGTTGTATGAAGAATCCCATTCAGATTGTGTTGAAGTGACAACTTTCATGGACTGTCCCTCTTTTACTGTTCTCTAGGTAGTGTAATTTTGAACAAATCTATTTCCAAAAAGAATAATCAGAAATTTCTCTTCTCCCTACAACCTCAGAGTGTTTTTCTTCCTATAAACAGTTGTCAGCTAATGGCAGAGCTGGGTTAGAAACCAGGGTTCCTGATTTTCAGTCCAGGAATTCAATCATAACTTACGTTTACCTGTTACTTCTTTCCCACCTGATTATCTAAATCTTTCCCTTCTCCTTTCCATTTCCTCTCTTTCTCTTATCTGGGTCAAAAAAATCTATAACAAGAAATACTTTAAAAGACTGGTTTCATGTTTGTTTTAACCTTTTACAAGTAAAGAGAGTGGACCATTTTATGGCTCTGTTTATCTGTTACTACAGAAATTTGTTCAGTCAAGGCATATCATTTACAAAAGCCTCACTGAGTAGGATAGAAATCATGTAGGAGAAAAAGGAATTTGGTCCAAGATGGGACAGTTCTCATTATCTCCTTCCTGCTTGCCCTTCCTTCTAGATGAAATGAGTTCTAGTTCAGACTCTGTTGGGAGCTTGCCTCAGCTGCCCATGGGCATCTGTGTTTATAGTGAATTGATTACGGGAGCCCTGGAGGTAACATTCAGGAGAAGGACATGGCAACCCACTCCAGTATTCTTGCCTGGAGAATCCTGTGGACAGGGCAGCCTGGTGGACCGCTGTCCATGGGGTCGCACAGAGTCGGACACAACTGAAGTGACTTAGCAGCAGCAGCAGCATGCTTTGGAGAAAGAAATGGCAACCCACTCCAGTATTCTTGCGTGGGGAATCCCAGGGATGGGGGAGCCTGGTGGGCTGCCGTCTATGGGGTCGCATAGAGTTGGACACGACTGAAGCGACTTAGCAGCAGCAGCAGCGGCAGAAGTAACATTCCCCCAGGTCTTTGGCCTTTTCCCATCTCTAAAAGTTTTGAAGTGCTAGGTACATACCACTGCTGCCACTCTCACCAACCTAGCAGTGAGAAGATGAAAGCTAAAAGACAAATCCCTTGTGTTTGTAGGCTAGCCTTTGTTTCCTAAGGGTATGTTTATTATTCTGTTCTGAAAGTGAAGTAACTTTAAACCATTTTTATGGGTCCTTTAAGCAAATCAGTGTCTTGTTTTCAAACTAGACTGGTTTGTTTTTTAAGTTATACACTCCTTTTTGTTTGTTTTTTATGTATGCTCTTAATAGGTGTATTTTAAAAGACATTTAATACTTTTGAGTATTAATACTCGAATACTTTTGTTCTGATTGCACTGGCAAAGTCACTGTTGTTTAGAAACACACAAGTATGTATCTGTGTCTCCTGATAGTGTTAATATATATATTTTTAAAATACAAAATCTGCATGATAAATCACAAGAATTTAGTAACTTAAAAGGGCATGACTAAGGTAGGGAAAAAATACTAAAGATTTTTTTCCTTCTATCTGAAAGATAAACTTTAGATTCTGGAATTTATATAAATCTTTATAGATTGATTTTATAGATTCTGGAACATAGAGATTCATATAGTTTACCCTGTAGTTACCAACTCTGAAACTTCCTAAACGTTGCACAAAATTATTTTTGTGGATCTCTTTTTATTATGGGTAGCTGAATAGGGAAGACTAGCAATGGTAGGTTCATTTAGTGGTTTCTTTTCACATATTAGGCGTCCCTTGTGGCTCAGCTGGTAAAGAACCCACCTGCAATGTGGGAGACCTGGGTTCAATCCCTGAGCTGGGAAGATCCCCTGGAGAAGTGAAAGGGTACCCACTCCAGTATTCTGGCCTGGAGAATTCCATGGACTATATAGTCCATGGGGTCGCAGAGTCAGACATGACTGAGCGACTTTCACTTTCATATATAGGCAGTCTCCAATCTCCCCACTATGAAAATTGTTGAGAATATACTTTTTGTTATGATATTGAGAATTTTTAAAATTTCTGTTATAATTTTTCTTAGTTTAAGATTCTCAGAAACAACAAAATCAACCATATTTTCACTACTACTCAAAATTTAGTTGATGTACACTAGTTGATGAAATCATTATTCACCGAACTGAGCCATCATTGACTTTCATCAGATAGGACTCCCTTATTTGTCCTACAGTGTGTATTCTTCCCAGTCAACTAAAATAAAAGCCACAGTTTCAGGACCAGTTTCTAAAAAAAAAAAAAAAAAAAAAAAAAAAATCTCTTCTTTAACATTTCAATAAAGAAAAGGTAAAATATCAAACCTCTGATAAGTTTTAAAAGATTTTTATAGCTCCCCAAAGCAAACAGTTCTTTATAACAGGTGTGGTATGATTATTTAAAAGGAGAATTAAGATATATCTTGCTCTAAACATTAATTTTTTGTTAGTAGAATACTATAAAAATGTTCATTAATGTGTCACTAAGGAAATTCTGTTGGACGTTACTTTTATATTAATTAAAATGTGTGAAATTTTAGAAAAACTGAGAAGAATGTCTAATTAGTTGTTTTAGAATAAAAATGAGTCTTTTAAGATTTTAGAGTGTTGTGAAGCTACCCATTATAATATTAGATTGGGGAGCTAATGGCTGACGAGTGTTTTGTTCCCTTTTCTTATGTCTAGCCCTCTCCCCCAGCTCAGATCCAATAATTTCTTAAAAAAAAAAACAACAACTAACTGCAAAGCACTAGTTACCTATACCAAACCATTAGAAACCCAACATTGATTCAAGGAGTTCATGGTTAGAGATGTAATCATCTGAATATAAATTCAGTAGAAAGTATTGCTACTGCTAAGTCACTTCAGTTGTGTCGGACTCTGTGCAACCCCATCCCTGGGATTCTCCAGGCAAGGACACTGGAGTGGGTTGCCATTTCCTTCTCCAATGCATAAAAGTGAAAAGTGAAAGTGAAGTTGCTCAGCCATGTCCGACTCTTCTCGACCCCATGGACTGCAGCCTACCAGGCTCCTCCATCCATGGGATTTTCCAGGCAAGAGTACTGGAGTGGGGTGCCATTGTCTTCTCCATAGAAAGTATTGGGAAACTCTAATTTTTGTGGGATTTAGTTAATTTTAATCACTCAAACATTATTTCGAAGTGCTAAACTAAACTAACATTTTAACACTAAGCCCTAGTAAGCAAAGCAGACTCTAATATTAACTTGGAATTGGGACTTCCCTGGTGGTCCATTGGTTAAGAATCCAGGCTTCTGTGGTAAGACACAGAGATTTACTTTTTTATTTTATTTTTTGAGACTTACTTTTTATTTTTTAAGATACTTTTTTAAGAATAGTTTTATGTTTATAGAAAAGTTGCAAAGGTACTATAGAAAGTTCTGATATATCCCTCGTCCAGTTCTCCTGTTGACAGTATCACATAACTGTGGTACATTTGTCACAACTAAGAATCCATCATTTGTACGTTATTACTAGTTGAACTCCATGCTTTGTTTGGCGTAGAGTTATTGACTAAAAGAGCCTTCCCAGGTGGCTCAGTGGTAAAGAATCTGCCTGCCAATGCAAGAGATACAGGAGACTTGGGTTTGATCCCTGGGTTGGGAAGATCCACTGGAGAAGGAAGTACAATCCGCTCCAGTATTCTTGCTTGGAAGAGTCCATGGACAGAGGAGCCTGACTGCCTACCGTCCATGGGGTCACAGAGTCGGACACAACTGAGCACGCGTGCACCACACCTTTACTGTTGGCTGTAAGACTTTTATTTGGGAAACTGTTGTGGTTTACTGTAAAATCAGAACTGTTTAAAGTAGAAGGAATTTTAGGAATCACTTTATTCATTCTTTAATACTCTATGGAAAATCAGGGTTAGCTATTTGCTAGCCATCACTTAGTAAGATGGTATTAATTTAGTATTGGAAATGAACTAGAGATGTTAATGAGTTCAGGTGATCTAAAGCAATGTTTTTTAAAGCTTTTCAGTTCAGATTATTTGGATTTAACAACCAGTACCCATTTGCCTCTGGAAAAAAAATGTCAAGTATATTTTAATTTTACATAATTTCATATTTTTACAAAATTATTTTAATATGTTTTTCCTTGATAATTTTTTTGATTCCTGAAATATTCCTGTGACCTAAGAAAGGTAGGGTTTATTTTTATTTTATAGCTATTTGCCAAGAGACAGAGAGTTAATTAAAAAAATATTAGAACTAGGGATAGGTATGATTCCTGGGGCTTGAAGCTAATACATTGATTTCTGTGAATTATAAGAAGTGTAGTGAAAATACTATTGTCTTGAGAAATAAGAAACTTGACTTTTGTCCTGGGTAGTTTCTTTTCTTGTATCATTAAATAATTTATGTGATCTTGGGCAAATCACTAAATTTCTTCACTTCACTTTCCTCATCTGTGAAATTTGGAGATTCAGAGTGCCTTTCAGCTCCAATACACTGTTGTAAACCTCAAATATTTGTTGGCTAAATACTACAAATGTGAATTGAATTGAGTTAAAGAGAATGCTTTTAAAAAAAATAGCATGTTTTTTCATCTATAAAATGAAAAAGTTGCCAGGGATAGAAATACCCCTTCAACTCTGAATTCTACCTTGAACATTTTTTGGTAAAGGTCTAACTCTACCTGAGGGTAATCATGCTAAACATCAGTCTAAACATCAGTGATCTTTGTTTATTTTATTTTATTTTTTTTCAGTGATCTTTGTTTAGTGTCTCATAAGCAGGCAGTCTCATAAACAGACCAACAGCTCTCTCTCTTTTTTTTTTCTTTAGCAATTCTAGATTTTTTTTTCTTTATAATTTCTTTGGAGTAGAAAAGAGAGAGAGTAAGATAATAAGTAAATTCTAGTTAATCAGTGAATTGGAGTTGGATACTTGAACTTCCAGACCATGAGTTTTTTCTGTTTGCCAGTGTGCTGCTTTGGGAACTGATCACTTAGTACAATAGTCCCTAGCCTTGTTATACTGCAAAATAACCTAAAAGCACATTAAAAAAATGAGATGCTTCATAATCCGCAACCCTTAGTTAGATTCAGGGGACTTGCCCTTGGCAGTTGAAATCTTTAAGCTATACGATGGATATGGAAGTGAAGTAAAGTGAAGCAAAAGTTGCTCGGTCGTGTCTGACTCTTTGCAACCACATGGACTATACAGTCCATGGAATTTTCCAGGCCAGAATACTGGAGTCGGTAGCCTTTCCCTTCTCCAAGGGATCTTCCCAACCCAGAGATTGAACTCAGGTCTCCCTCATGGCAGGCGGATTCTTTACCAGCAGAGCAACAAGGGAAGCCCAGGATGGTTATAGTGTACTGCTTAAAGATGCTGATTGTGGAGTTAGACTGCTTGAATTAGCTTGTTGTTTTTTAGTCACTACGTTGTGTCCGACTGTTTGTGACCCCATGCACTGCAGCACACCAGGCTCCTTTGTCCTCCACCATCTCCCAGAGTTTGTTCAAATTCATGTCCATTGATTTGATGATACCATCTAACCGTCTCATGACAACATACTCCAGTGTTCTTGCCTGGAGAATCCCATGGACAGAGGAGGCTACAGTCCATGCGGTCGCACAGAGTCTGACATGACTGAAGTGACTGAGCACAGGCACTGCACGTGCCCATCGAGTCAGTGTGCTGTCTAACCATCCATCCTCTGCCGCCCTCTTCTTTCGCCTTCAATCTTTCCCAGCATCAGGGTCTTTTCCAGTGAGTTGGCTCTTCCATCAGGTGGCCAAACTATTAGAGCTTCAGCTTCAGCATCAGCCCTTCCAATGAGTATTTACGGTTAATTTCCTTTAGGCTTGACTGGTTTGATCTCCTTGCAGTCCAAGGAACTCTCGGGAGTCTTTAGCACTGCAGTTCTAAAGTATCAATTCTTGGGCCCTCAGCCTTCTTTACTGTCCAACTCTCACACCTGTACATGACTACTGGAAGCACCACTGCTTTGACTATACAGACCTTTGTCAGCAAAGTGTTGTCTTTGCTTTTTAATACACTGTTTAGGTTTGTCATAGTTTTCCTTATAAGAAGCAAGCGTCTTTTAATTTCATGGCTGGAGTCACCATCTGCAGTGATTTTTGGAGCCCAAGAAAATAAAATCTATCACTGATTCAACTTTTCCCCCAAATGTTTGCCATGATGTAATGGGACCAGATGCCATGATCTTAGTTTTTTTAACGTTGAGTTTCAAGCCAGCTTTTTCACTCTCCTGTTTCACCCTTATCAAGAGGCTCTTTATTTCCTCTTCACTTTCTGCCATTAGAGTGGTATCATCTGCATATATGAGGTTGTTGATATTTCTCCTGGCAATCTTGATTCCAGCTGGTGATTCATTCAGCCCGGCATTTTGTATGATGTACTCTGCATATAAGTTAAATAAGCCAGGTGAAAATATACTGCCTTGTCATACTCCTTTCCCAGTTTTGAACCAGTCAGTTGTTCTGCATCTGGTTCTAACTGTTTCTTCTTGACCCACGTACGAGTTTCTCAGGAGACAGGTAAGGTGATCTGGTATTCTCATCTCTTTAAGAATTTTTCACAGTTTGTTGTGATCCACACAGGCAAAGGTTTTCTTGTAGTCAGTGAAGCAGAAGTAGATGTTTTTCTGAATTCTCTTGCTTTCTCCATGTTGGCAGTTTGATCTCTGGTTCCTGCCTCTTCTAAACAGAGTTTTTACATTTGAAAGTTGTTCATGTACTGCTGAAACCTAGCTTGAAGAACTTTGAGCATAACCCTGCTAGCATGTGAAATGAGCTCAATTGTATGATAGTTTGAACATTCTTTGGCATTGGCCTTCTTTGGGATTGGAATGAAAATTAGCTTACTAGCTGTATACTTAGGGATAGGTAACTTGACCTCTCTGGACCTTAGACAACTCATCCATAAAATGTGGGTAATAACGATAGCTATCTCATGGGATTATCATGAGCGTTAAATGAAATAATATGGTAAATGCCTTGTATTTATTATGTGGTGTATAGTGAGGACCCACATCTTATTATTCAGACTACAGAAGATAGCCACAATTCCTTTCCCAACTCCCTCACTGAAATCACTGGTTTAAAAAAAGGGAGAGCCTGGGATGAATTTTTTGTGTACTCACTAAAGAAGCATTGCACAGTTTATGTAGTAGATTTTAAAACAGTTTGTATTCGGGATTGGATGGGTGTTAAAGTGGACTCTGGTGTAATGATACAGCATTTCTAGAAGTCTTGAAGCTTTGCCTAAAAAGCAAATCTGAGAAGGAACTGAAAGGAGAGAATGTTGAGAAAGATTAAAATATTTGTATCTTTTATTGTTTTAAGGACCTTACATAGACAGGGAAAGATACTTTTTAAGTTTAAATTCATGAGCTGTTTAACTTGGCTTACTCATATATTTTATACTTAGTATGTTGTGGTAGGAAAACTATGGGGAAATGTGGAAACATTGGGAGATTTTGAAGTGATACATTTGTTACACATCTCCAAATGTATTATTCAGAAAGGGAAAGACAGACCTTTTTGAGGTGGCTTATTCCTATTCCTAGGAACCGTATTGACTACATTAAAGTTGTCCCCAGGGAGTTCTGATTGCTTGTTGCTTAGACCCTACTACAGTAGTTATTAAACATTAGTGTTTAAAACTGGGCTTTCCAGGTGGGTCTAGTGGTAAAGAACCTGCCTGCCAGTGCAGGAGATATCAGATACTCAGGTTCAATCCCTCGGTCAGGAAGATCCCCTAGAGGAGGCATGGCAATCCACTCCAGTATTCTTGCCTGGAGAATCCCATGGACAGAGAAGTCTGGCGGGCTATTGTCTATAGGGTCACAAAGAGTCGGACACAACTGAAGTGGCTTAGCAGTAGCAGCAGCATCAGTGTTTAAAATTACCTGTGGTAGGGGATGGGGTGGGATGTGAATTCCTTGAGTACTCTTTTTGATTCTGTAGATCTTGGGTGGGGTCCAGTAGGAATCCAAATGTTTAACAGGATTTCTCAAGTGATTCTGATGAAAGTGGTTCACTTCAGTTCAGTTGCTCAGTCGTGTCTGACTGTTTGCGACCCCATGAATCGCAGCATGCCAGGCCTCTCTGTCCATCACCAAGTCCCGGAGTTTATTCAAACTCATGTTCATCGAGTCGGTGATGCCATCCAACCATCTCATCCTCTGTCGTCCCTTCTCCTCCTGCCCCCAATCCCTCCCAGCATCAGGGTCTTTTCCAGTGAGTCAACTCTTTGCATGAGGTGGCCAAAGTACTGGAATTTCAGCTTCAGCATCGGTCCTTCCAGTGAATACCCAGGACTGATGTCCTTTAGGATGGACTGGTTAGATCTCCCCGCAGTCCAAGGGACTCTCAAGAGTCTTCTCCAGCACCACAGTTCAAAAGCATCAATTCTTTGGTGCTCAGCTTTCTTCACAGTCCAACTCTCACATCCATACATGACTACTGGAAAAACCATGAAAATGGTTACCACACTATAATTCGTGAAATACAGTTGACTGTTTTCAAACAGGAGTTTGAACTGCCCGGGTCCACTTACATGTGGATTTTTTTCAATAATAAATACTACAGTCCTACACACCATCCTCTGTTGATTGAATTCTGGGTGCAGAGGAAAAGGGGATGACAGAGGATGAGATGATTGGATGGCATCACCGACTTGATGGACGTGAGTTTAAACAAGAGTTGGTGATAGACAGGAGTTGGTGATAGACAGGGAAGCCTGGCGTGCTGCAGTCCATGGGATCGCAAAGAGTCAGACATGACTGAGCGACTGAACTGAACTGAACTGCAGATAAGAAGGGCGGACTGTAAGATTATACTGGGATTTTTGACTATGTTAGGTCCCCCTAGTCCTCGAGTTGTTCAGGTGTCAGCTGAAATTATTGATAGGCAGAGCTCTCCAGGTGGTAACTAAAAGAAGGTACAACATACATTTAAAGCTTAGATTGCTTTATTGACTTAAAATTAAAATTGGGTCATATTGAGGTACTATGTAATTGATGAGTATGAATAGAGATACAGGAGAGAACAGATATAAGTACAAATATAGAAGTATTTTACTAACTTTCACTAGATTGAGAAGCTATCTCTGCATAATTAAAATCCCGTTTTCCTTTTTATTAGTGGGAAAGTTCTTTTACTTTCACTTTATGTGGTTTTAGATAGCCATACTTACATGTTCTGTGAAAAGCTTTAACTCAAAAAACTTTACTTAGGTCTCTTCAACATGGAGTCAGAACTTAACTTCTTATTTATAGTTTATCAAAAAGGGCATTAATTTTCCTTCCTTCTGCTGAGTAGTTGTAATTCTTTTCCATGCCTTTAAGAAAAAATTCTGCACGTTGCACGTGGCTTATTCCCCTCCAGAATTTGCTGCTTCAGCCTTTCTTGCACTTCTTATTTCTGTAGCCAAAACAAGAAAGAGAGGGGAACCCATGTGACTGTCTGGCTTTTCAGCAGGCTCTTTCCTGTGATTAAGAGAAGTTTACCTAGGAAAGCAAGCCACAAATTACATTCCTACTTAGGGCTAGTTTAAGAGGTAACTTGGTAATGTGTTTAATTTTTAATTTACCTTTGAATTTGCTTTTCAGTTTCTTTTTAATTTAAATTTGATTTTGGGTTACATTTCTTGGTTAAAAACAATACTTGCTTCTGTCTCTCTCTAACCTCACACAGATGAAAACATTTTAAATTTGGAAATGAACATGATAGTTTTGAAATCAAATTCTGTGCTGTGTTCTCATATTTTCCCCAATACTGTAATATACAACTATATTATTTAGAATTTCCAAATCTGGTTTTCATCTAGACTGTTTGTAGTCATTTTCTAGTCAAGTAGGCAAAAGGCTTTTCTTTTGCTGTCCCAGAAAAGTTATTCAAAGACCACAACACTGTATTGGTTTTTGTTGTTGTTAGAAAAACATAAAATGTTCATTTACCTCCTTTCTAAAAACAGCACGGGGAGTACAAAATACACTATAGATAAATACTTTGTTTTCACGCATTCCAGTTCAGGTAGTGAGAAAGGAGACAAAATTGGGAAGGTGTGGGGGTTTCCTTAGAGACGAGAGAAACTGTTAGAATGAGTCTGAAGAGGTTCGTGCAGAGAAAAATTGCTGGAGAGAGTAAGCGTTAGCTGCAAGTTAGCTCGGTACTTTGGTCTGTGCGCTTACCACAGGTTATTTACATATTTATTTTTCTATTCTGCTTATATCAATGCCCTGGGATGCTTCTGGCAACTTCTTAAAGATTGTTGCTGTGCCTCTTCCTCTCAACTTCCCTAATATCCCCATCCTGGGGCTTCCCAGGTGGTTCAGTGGTAAAGAATCCACCTGCCTATGCAGGAGCCACAGGAGATACAGATTCAGACCCTGGGTTGGGAAGATCCTCAGGAAGAGGAAATTGCAATTCACTCCAGTGTTCCTGCCTAAAATTCCAACAGAGGAGCCTGGTGGGTTACAATCCATAGGGTCACAGTCAGACACAACTGAACAACTAAGCACCTTCATGGCTTCTTAACAGGTTATATCTTGCAAAAGAAATATTTTTTAATGACAGATTGTATCAGTTCAGTTCAGTCGTGTCTGACTCTTTGCGACCCCATGGACTGCAGCACGCCGGACCTCCCTGTCCATCACCAACTCCCAGAGTTTACTCAAACTCATATCCATTGAGTCTGTGATGCCATCCCACCTTATCCTCTGTCATCCCCTTCTCCTCCCGCCTTCAATCTTTCCCAACATCAGGGACTTTTCAAATGAGTCAGCTCTTCGCATCAGGTGGCCAAAATATTGAAGTTTCAGCTTCAACATCAGTCCTTCCAATGAATATCCAGGACTGATTTCATTTAGGATGGACTGGTTGGATCTCCTTGTAGTCCAAGGGACTCTCAAGAGTCTTCTCCAACACCACAGTTCAAAAGCATTAATTCTTCGGCATTCAGCTTTCTTTCTAGTCCAAATCTCATGTCCATACATGACTACTGGAAAAACCATAGCCTTGACTAGGCAGACCTTTGTTGGTAAAGTAATGTCTCTGCTTTTAATATGCTGTCTAGGTTGGTCATAACTTTTCTTCCAAGGAGTAAGCGTCTTTTAATTTCATGGCTGCAGTCACGATCTGCAGTGATTTTGGAGCCCAGAAAAATTAAGTCTGCCACTGTTTCCACTGTTTCCCCTTCTACTTGCCATGAAGTGATGGGACCAGATGCCATGATCTTAGTTTTCTGAATGTTGAGCTTTAAGCCAACTTTTTCACTCTCCTCTTTCACTTTCATCAAGAGGCTCTTTAGTTCTTCTTCATTTTCTGCCATAAGGGTGGTATCTTCTGCATATCTGAGGTTATTGATATTTCTCCCGGCAATCTTGATTCCAGCTTGTGCTTCCTCCAGCCCAGCGTTTCTCATGATGTACTCTGCATATAAGTTAAATAAGCAGGGTGACAGTATACAGCCTTGACGTACTCCTTTTCCTATTTGGAACCAGTCTGTCTTTCCATGTCCAGTTCTAACTGTTACTTCCTGACCTGCATACAGATTTCTCAAGAGGCAGGTCAGGTGGTCTGTTATTCCCATCTCTTTCAGAATTTTCCACAGTTTATTGTGATCCACACAGTCAAAGGCTTTTGCATAGTCAATAAAGCAGAAATAGATGTTTTTCTGAAACTTTCTTGCTTTTTCGATGGTCCAACAAATGTTGGCAATTTGATCTCTGGTTCCTCTGCCTTTTCGAAAACCTATATATAAGGTTTAATTTAGACTTTAAAAGTTTAGGTTGTTAGTATGACAGATTCATATATTACAGTTTACATATATCAAAGTATAAGATAAATGCAATATACAGTTTTACAAAATGTAGTCTTACTTGAGCTCCAGTGCTAAAAGGTAAGTTTCTCCTACAAGGACCATGGTAAAATTAGCAAACAATTTAAATCTGCCACCCATGAGAAACTTATTCATTATCAGGAAGATATATTATGTATAAATTTAAGTTTTGAAGTAAGTTATTGAAGTTTCAAATCGTTAAAAGTCTTAATTGACTAAGTTTCTGTGTTGTGAAGAGTGATAAAATTTGAGTTGCTTTTTCGGTTACATAGCCCTTTACACTCCTTACCTCACCCATGTTGAATTGACTTTTTAATTTTATCAGTACACCAAGAGTTAGAGAGCTTGGGTGTTGTTTGGAAAACAAAAGATTTGTTGTAATTCATAATTGGGAGTTGAATACACAAAATTTGTTGTCTAAAGATTAAAAAATATAGCTTTTGATAAAAATGATATGAGGTAACCAGCACAGTAATTGAACGTATAACCAGAGAGTGATGTCCATCTTTGTGATATACTTCCAGAAGCACAAGAATACCATACTAGGACCGTGATTACCTTTCAAAATAAGTTATACTGTTAGCACAAGTGAGAATTATATTGCGTGAAGAAAAAAAATTAGAAGCTAACCACTATAAAATGTTCTTGATTAAAATAATAACTAGCTACACATTGTAATGAAGAGATAATATTGTTTTGCTGTTGTGTGAGACCACCAAAATCTTTTGATTTTGATGGAAATGTCATAAAATCAAGTGGAATAAAAGACAGGTGCCTTGGTCAGTAGAAATATTTTAACTGTGCTCCTGGAAGACGGGTTCAATTCAGAAAGTGCTTCTAGGTCAGATGAGCAAAGTGTCAACTAAACAACAACCCCCAGAGCTAAGTGTCCGCCTCTCTATTGTGAGTGAGTTTAGGCACCTGATAGATGTGGTTTGGCCTCTGCTTGAATTCTTTCACTAACAAGCAACTCTATTTCCTCAATGCAGCCCATTGAGGGTATTAATTGTTAGAAGGTTCTTTATGTCAAAGAACAGTGTATCCCTTTGTAATGTTCCTGGTCCTCATTTGCCCTTTAGAGCCACAAAGAACAAGTGAGTTCTTTTACATAATTGCTGTTCAGAAATTTAAAGATTGCTACTGAATCTGTTTTTGACCCTGCTAGCTAAGCATATACAATTCTTATGAATTAGCTTGATATTTTCTTACCATTTATTCATTCAGCAAATGCTATTGAGCCCTATTATATATATGAGGTACTAAGGAAATTAGAGAAAAAATATTCTATTAACAAACTTAAGATGGGCGAATCATATAAATCAGTACTTACAATACAAACCTGATTAGTGTTATAAAAGAAAATACAAGGGTGCATCAGTGGCACTGAAGGAGTGATTAACTTTGGTCATAAGACATTAGGGAACTTTTTACATTAGATGAAATATGAATGCATAATTTTTCTGTTTTGTTTTTACTGGTGAGGAGGAGGGTTTGGATTGGAATGAGGCTGAAGCCAGTACAGGCACACAACAGCATATGCAGAATTATACATGAAATAGCACAGCAGTTTTGAAACTGTAGAGACTTATTAGTATGACCTCACCTTAGGACGCAGGGCTTCTTTGGTGGCTCAGTGTTAGTGAAAAGTCCGCCTGCCAGTGCAGGAGATGCAGGTTCAATCCCTGGGTTGTGGTGATCCCTTGGAGAAGGAAATGGCAACCCAGTGCGGTATTCTTGCCTGGGAAATCCCTTGGACAGAGGAGCCTGGCAGGCTACACTCTACGCGGTCACAAAAGAGTCATTTGTGACTTAGCAACTAAACAATAGCAACAATAGAACAACACCTTAGGGCAAGTGAGGTAAAGTGTCAAAAATGGAGACAGAAAGGTTGGGGCTAAATTATCAATGAGTTTGTGTGACAGAACTACACAGTTTTAATTGATTCCATAAGGGGTGGCAGCATACCAGACCTTTGATGGGTTTTCAAAACAAGGGCAACATGCTTAAGATTGTGTTTTAGAACAGTGACTCTGGTAGCAGCGTAGCAGATGATTTGGGACTTGAGAAACTGGGACTTGGATAGTTTATCTGTAGTGGTAGTTTATCTGTACTTGTCAGTCTCTTTATTAAAGTGTGATATCCAAGTCATTGATGTAAATTCAGTCTCTATCAGAAGAGTTAACTAACAAATTCAGTGATATATGCTTACCTTGGGCTTCCCCGGGTGGCTCAGATGGTAAAGAATCTGCCTGGAATGCGGGAGGCCCAAGTTTGATCCCTGGGTCCAGAACATGCCCTGGAGGAAGAAATGGCGATCCACTCCAGTATTGTTGCCTGGAGAACCTGGGGCAACCTGGGGCAACCTGGGGCTGCGAAGAGTTGGGACACAACTGAGCAACTAATGTACACACGTGTCTACACAGTAGCCATTTTGTGAAGCTTTAATGAAGGTAAACTTTGATTTTTGTTTTGAGGGAAGTGGGATGATATGAAATTGGAGAGTCATGTGAAAAATTATGTCTACCATGTTTTATAAGGAGTTTGATGAGGAGGGGCGAAGAGCCAGGATAGTTGTTAGGCCAATTTTTTCCCCTTTAAATTCAGTTACAGTTGATTTACAATATTATACTAATTACAGGTATATAACCTAGTGATCTGATATTTGTGGGTTATACTCCATTTAAAGTTATTACAGGGATGTCCCTGGTGATCCAGTGGCTAAGACTCCATGCTCCCAATGCCGTGGGTCCAGATTCAATCCCTGGTCAAGGGAACTAGATTCCGCATGCCACAGCTGAGACCTGGTACAGCCAAATAAAAAGTAATTAAAAATAAATTTAAAAAATAAAATTATTGTAAAGTATTAGCTATATTTCATGTACTATACATGATATCCTTCTAATTTATTTTATACCTAGTAGTTTGTAATTGTTGTGGAACAGAAGGGAAACAATTTCAGAGGAAATCCTATGAGAATAAAGTAGTAAAATCATGTCTTTATATCCAATGCACAAGTTCTGAATATTGCTTCATAAAAGTGGATGGTGGACATGTACCCATCACCTGTTTTTGAGGATTGAATGAGGTAAAGACTAAGTGTTGAGACTTTCATCATTACTTGTAGGTGTATGTTTCTCTTCTACTAAAATGAAAACTCCCTGCAGATATGAAACATGTCTTTTTTGTCTTTGTAAAGACACATAGAGCCATGTATATACGAACACAAAGATTTATTGGATTAAAAACTTTTTTAAAAGTACCAGGGGTTAATAGTTAAATGATTGGAACCTTTGGAATGGTCACTCTGGGAGTAATAGTATCATTTCTCAAAGTATGTTTGATTCCTTTCTCTGGGAGATGTTTCTGTAGGAGAGAAATCAGTTGGGCCCATGTAAGATAAGACTGAAAAATTGAACGTGGAGGAGAGTCATAGTTGAAATACGTTAGGAAGCCAACTAAGCAAGTTCAGTTATATATTAACTATAGTAATTACTCTAATATTCTAGATATAATAGATTCATCCCCAGGCAAATAGTGAGACACATAATAATATGTAAATGGTTGAAATTTATATAAACAAGCATAAATTATTTCACCTCTGGTACTCTTCTTCCCCTTCCCTCCGGTACTCTTCTGAAGGATTAAATAAATTCAGTGACTTGGGGGTCTGCCACCCTTGAATTTGGTCATCTTTGGGTGGTTAGAGCTATACCAGTTTAATTTTGGTGAAGCCTACAACTCTTGTTAACAGGGTATTTGCAAAACAGTCTGTATTTAAAGGACTCACTTATATAGTTTGTGGTAAAATCCATAATACAGCATCTGTAACTGATACTGTTATAATGTAAAAGAAATATACTGAACTTTGTAAGTATTGCCTTTATGCTGTTGCCAGTTTTGAAGTATCCTTTATACTTTTCTACTTGTGAGGTAAATATTTTCTTTCACTTTTCTAATTAGCAAAACAAATTACATATATTCTCCTGTTTTATGGTTTGCCTTTATACTTTCTTGATAGTTTCATTTGATGCGCAAAAGTAGAAATGTTTTAAATTTGATATATTACAGTTCTAAGTATGTATAACCAATTTAGTTTGTACTGTAAAAGGTAAGATATTTATGTAGCTATCCAGAGTACAGAGGCAAAATATTGGAGAATGTGTGAAAAAAAGTACAGTTAGAGTTATTTAGTTTTAAGGAATATAACCCAACTTAAGCTACTTAAATGCAGGAGAGTTTATTGTAGGCTTGTAATAGGAATCTTGTGCACATTCTGAAGACAGAAAATAAAATATACCTGGGCTATAGAGTACCTGGAATAATGGTTTTTCTGTTTTCCAGGGAGTGTTTGGCTTTTCTCGTCTCTTTTCTGCCTCTTGGTTGTTCAGTGCCTGGTTTTTACCTGCAGAAGCTGTTTCAACTGTACCTGATTTATCAGTTCAAGCTTTTATTGTCATTTGACTCAATCTCTAAATCTTCTATTTAAAAATCCTGGAAATCTGATTGTCTCAGCCTGCGTATGGATTTATCCACGTTTTATCAGCAGTCCAGCTTAATCAATGCTGACTGAGGCAAGGCCATGAGACATAAATACGGCCATTTTGGGCTACTGCTTCAGTCAGCGTTGGGACAAAGATACTGTCAAAGAAGTGGGAGTATGTTGCAGGTATTCTAAAGTCACATATATTTCTCCTAGTTGTAAAAAGGGTAGTAGAAAATAATGTTGGAAAAATAATTTGAGTCCAAATTGTAAAGAGTCTTTAATGCTCGGTTAACAAAAATTAAAACTTTTCCATAGATATTAGAGAGGGTTGAGGATTTGGGGCAAGAAATGAAATTCTCTATTCTTTTCTGCTTGTACTTTGAAGTTTATTCTAGCCAGAATGAGTTAATATGTTATTCTCTCCCTTTAATTTCTGTTTGTCTGAATCCTCCCTTGTTAATTCAGCAAACATATTTGAGTACAGAATGTATAGCAGGAAGAGAAGGGGCTAGAATAAAACCTTTCTGGTAAAGCCAGTGATGATCACATTGCAACCATAAATTGAAATGCTTATGACGTTGATACTACCAGGGAGCGTGAGATGAGGGAAGCAATATTAATCCTCTAGCACTGAATCTGGCTTATAAATCCATCTTTGTGCTCATTTCAGTGCTTTACAGGGATTGGGAGGGGTAACTACAAAGAGGTAACATGATTGAGTTTTTTGGGGATGATGCAAATGTTTATTACCTCTACTGAGGTAATAGTTACACAAATCTGTGTGTGTGTGTGCTCAGTCGCTACTGAGCAGTTTTGACTGACTCTTTGTGACCTCATGAACTGTAGCCCACCAGGCTCCTCTGTCCATGGGATTTCCCAGACAACCCACTCGTTGCTATTTTCTTCAGGGAATCTTCCCCAGCCAGGAATCAAAACTGCATCTCCTGCACTGGCAGGTGGATTCTTTACCATTAAGCCACCTGGCAAATGAATCTTTACATGTGGTAAAAGTTGTAGAACTGTATGCCAAAAGAAAGACAGTCAATTTTTATTCTGTGTTAGTTTTAAAAATGAAAATTTCCTGAGTGTTTAAATACGTTACGTGCAGGTTATTGTGGAAATAGCGCAAGTCTACTTCTCAATGCATTTAGAGTTTAAAAGTAGCATTCAGATTATTATATAAGATAGAAAGTAAAATAAGGAGAGAGTGATTTATAGAAGAAATGGCTCATGGGGAGAAAGTTTCATAGAAATAATAGCTCCCCACTTCGTTAGACTAGTGTGATAGACTGAGTGTGTCACCTCTAAAATTCATATGTTGATACCTAATCCCAATTGTGATACTGTTTGCTGGTGGGGCCTTTGGCATGTGGTTAGATCATGAGTGTGGAGCCCTCATGAATGGGATTAGTGCCCTTATGAAAGAGGCCCAGAGAGCTCTCCTGTGCCTTCTGCCTTGTGAGGACACAGTGAGAAGACTACGGTCTATGAACCAGGAAGCCAGCTCTCATCAGACACTGAATCTGCCAGTGCCTTGATCTTAAATTTCCCCAGCCTCCATAACTGGAGGGAAGAAGCGTCTTTTGTTTATAAACCACCAAGTGTTTGTTTTTGTTGTTGTTGTTGTAGCAACCATGAATGGATAAGACAGCTAATTTGAGGATAGCAGTTATTTTTTTCTCTGCAGCCTTCAATTAGCAGACTGATTTATGTGTGCAAGCACAGCACTAGGGTACAATGGGCAACATGGAACTCACAGTCTAATGAGGTGGCAACATCCATAAAGCTCACATTCTAATGCAGAAAATGACAACTAATTAAATTTTCAAAATCGTTTTGGCTATTCTGCTTCCTTTGCCTTTCCACATCAATTTTAGAATCAGCTTATCTATATTTACAGATACTCTTTGTTAATTAACTTGGGGAGAATTAACGTCTTTACTATGTTGAATTTTCCATTCCTGAAACACAGTATACTTCTTTGTTTATAATTTTGGTCTTATGAACTTCTTTTATCAGAGTTTTATAGCTTTCAGCATACACATTCTGCTTATGTTTTCTTCAGTTCAGTCACTCAGTTGTGTCCGATTCTTTGTGACCCCATGGACTGCAGCAGGCCAGGCTTTACTGTCCATCACCAACTCCTGGAGCTTGTTCAAACTCATGTGCAACAAGTCGCTGATGCCATGCAACCATCTCTTCCTCTGTTGTTCCCTTCTCCTCCTGCCCTCAATCTTTCCCAGCATCAGGGTCTTTTCTAATGAGTCAGTTCTTCATATCAGGTGGCCAAAGTATTGGAGCTTCAGCATCAGTCCTTCCAATGAATATTCAGGACTGATTTCCTTTAGGATTTCCTTTAGGTTTGATCTCCTTGCAGTCCAAGGAACTCTCAAAAGTCTTCTCTAGCACCACAGTTGGAAAGCATCAATTCTTGGGCGCTCAGCCTTCTTTATGGTCCAACTCTCACATCTGTATATGACTATGTAAAAACCATTGCCCAGACCTTTGTCAACAAAGTGATGTCTTTGCTTTTTAATATATTGTATAGGTTTGTCATAGTTTTCCTTATAAGAAGCAAGCATCTTTTAATCTCATGGCTGCAGTCACCATCTGCAGTGATTTTGGAGCCCAAGAAAATAAAATCTGTCACTGATTCGACCTTTTCCCCATCTATTTGCCATAAAGTGATGGGACCAGATGCCATGATGTTAGTTTTTTAATGTTGAGTTTCAGGCCAGTTCTCCACTCTCCTGCTCTCAAGAGGCTCTTTATTTCCTCTTCACTTTCTGCCATTAGAGTGGTACCATCTGCATATATGAGGTTGTTGATATTTCTCCTGGCAATCTTGATTCCAGCTGGTGATTCATCCAGCCTGGCATTTTGCGTGATGTACTCTGCATAGAATTTAAATAAGCAGGGTGACAACAAACAGCCTTTTCATACCCCTTTCCCAGTTTCAAACCAGTCATTTGTTCTGTGTCTGGTTCTAACTGTTGCTTCTTGACCCACATACAGTATCTCAGGAGACACGTAGGGTGATTTGTTATTCCCATCTCTTCAAAAATTTTCCAGTTTGTTGTGATCCACAGTCAAGGTTTTCTTGTAGTCAGTGAAGCAGAAGTAGATGTTTTTCTGGAATTCCTTTGCTTTCTGTGATCCAGCAGATGTTGGCAATTTGATCTCTGGTTCCTCTGCCTTTTCTAAATCCATCTTGTACATCTGAAAGTTCTCAGTTCAGATACTGCTAAAGCCTAGTTTGAAGGATTTTGAGAGTAACTTTACTAGCATGTGAACTGAGTGCAATTCTGTGGTGGTTTGAACATTCTTTGGCCTTGCCCTTCTTTGGATTTGGAACGAAAACTTACATTTTCCAACCTGTGGCCACTGCTGAGTTTTCCAAATTTGTGGACATATTGAGTGAAGCACTTTTAACAGCATCTTCTTTTAGGATTCTAAATAGTTCAACTGGAATTCCATCAGCTCCACTAGCTTTGTTCGTAGGAATGCTTCCAAAGTGCTTGACTTCACACTCCAGGATGTCTGGCTTTAGGTGAGTGACCACACCATTCTGGTTACCCTGATCATTAAGACCTTTTTTCGTGTAGTTCTTCTGTGTATTTTTGCAGAATCTTAATCTCTTCTGCCTCTGTTAGGTTCTTACTGTTTCTGTCCTTTATTGTGCCTGTTCTTGCGTGAAATGTTCCCATGCTATCTCCTTTTTTGTTGAATAGATCCCTAGTCTTTCCCATTCTGTTGTTTTCCTCTACATCTTTGCATTGTTCATTGAAGTAGGCCTTCTTATCTCTCCTGGTTATTCTCTGGAACTCTGCATTCAGTTGGGTATATCTTTCCCTTTCTCCCTTGTCTTTCACATCTTTTCTTTCCTCAACTATTTGTAAAGCCTGCTCAGACAACCAGGAAGTTTACCATCTTGCATTTCCTTTTTTTTTTTTTTGAGATGGTTTTGGTCACTGTCTCCTGTACAGTGTTGGGAACCTCCACCCACAGTTCTTCTTCAGACACTCTGTCTACCAGATCTCATCCTTTAAATCTGTTCATTACCTCCACTGTATAATCATAAGGAATTTGATTTAGGTCATACCTGAATTGCCTAGTGGTTTCCCCTACTTTTTTCAATTTAAGCCTGAATTTTTCTATAAGGAGCTGATGATCTGAGCCATAGTCAGCTCCAGGTCTTGTTTTTGCTGACTATATAGAGCTTCTCCATCTTCAGCTGAAAAGAATATAATCAATCTGATTTCGGTATTGACCATTTGGTGATGCCCACCCATCTGTAGAGTCATCTCTTGTGCTGTTGGAAAAGGATGTTTCCTTGGACTAATGTGTTTTCTTGACAAAACTCTGTTAGTCTGTGCCCTGCTTTATTTTGTACTCCAAGGCCAAACTTGTCTGTTATTCTAGGTATCTCTTGACTTCCTACTTTTGCATTTCAGTCCCCTGTGATGAAAAGTATGTCTTTTTTTGGTGTTAGTTCTAGAAAGTCTTGTAGGGCTTCATAGAACTGGTCAACTTCAGTTTCTTTGGCATCAGAAATTAGGACATAGATTTGGATTATTGTGATGTTGAATGGTTTACTTTGGAAATGAACCGAGATCATTTTGTCATTTTTGAGATTGTGCGCAAGTACTGCATTTTGGACTGTTTTGTTAACTATGAGGGCTGTTGCATTTCTTCTAAGGGATTCTTGCCCACAGCAGTAGATATAATGGTCATCTGAGTTAAATTTGCCCATTCCCATTCATTATAATTCACTGATTCCCAAGATGTAGATGTTTACTCTTGCTATCTCCTGCTCAACCATGTCTTATTTATCTTGATTCATGGACCTAACATTCCAGGTTCCTATGCAGTATAGTTCTTTACATCACTGACTTTCACCACCAGACGCATCCACAGCTGAGCGTTGTTTCCACTTTGGCTCAGCAGCTTCATTCTTTCTGGAGCTGTTAGTAATTGCCCTCTGCTCTTCCCCCGTATCATATTGGACACCTTCCAACTTGGGGGCTCATCTTCTGGTGTCATATCTTTTTGCCTTTTCATACTGCTCATAGGGTTCTTAGAGCAAGAATACTGGAGTGGTTTGCCGTATCCTTCTTCAATGGACCACGTTTTGTCAGAACTCTCCTCTATGACCTGTCCATTTTGGGCCCCGCACGACATGGCTTATAGCTTCATTGAGTTATAAAGCCCCTTCTCCAAGACAAGGCTGTGATCCATGATGAGGAGTGTGATGTTAGCTGCAGGTTATTTTTACAGATGCTCTTAACCATGCTTGGTAACTTCCATTTTATTCATAGTTTTCTGTTTACTTTTTAAAATCTAGACTAGATTCAGGATATTTTCAAGTGCATAAATTGATATGGGTCATGTTTTTTCTTCTTTAGGTTGTTAAGATGGTGAATTATATTGATTGACTATTGACTACTGAATGAGCGTTGCATTCTTGGAATACATCCCACTTGTTCTTATTTTTTTTTTTACCTGTTGACACTTTTGATTTTTTTTTATTTGAAAATATAATAGTTTTATTGAGATATAATTCACATGCCATACAATGCATCTGCTCAAAGTATACTCAGCTCAGTGATATTTACTCAGTTCACAGTTGTGCTGTAATCACCATAATTTTAGAACATGTTTATCCCCCCCAAAACTGTGTATTAATCATGAAGATTAAATATTAATACATGAAAAGATATTTTACTTTTATGGTAAACAACACTAGCATAGTTTTATTAATGTAAGAGACATTAATGGATAAGTATTCACATGTGGTTAGTTTTATTCATCATTATCAGTCTTTATCTTGCCTTTCTCTCCCAGCTTTCTCTTTTTTTCCTTTGGCTGAGCTGCATGGCTTGTGGGATCTTATTCTTCCAGCAGGGATTCCCTGACAGTGAGTGCTGAATCCTAACCACTGGACCACCAGGGAAGTCCCCCCAAATTTCTCTTAGAGGTTAAAAGATATCTTACCTCCTGATGACTGAAATGTTTTTGCTCATATTTTACTGATGTTGTTCCTTGTTACTGCTCATGTTCTTCTCCTAAAAGTTCTTTCCTGTATCCTTCCTCTTTTCTTCTAGTGGTTTCTGTCTTTTCTCTGAATGTCTTAGGTACTACACTAGGCTTAATGCAACAGTTTCTCTTCATGAAACTTTGATACATGATGTAATTAGTATGTAGCACCAAAGCAAGAATATTCTTATAATTATTTTTCCCTTCCTTAGCTGTATTCAATTGTGTTTTCTCCCTGCAAAGTGAAGGTTGCTCAGCTGTGTTCAACTCTTTGCGATCCCAGTCCATGGAATTCTCCAGGCCAGAATACTGGAGTGGGTAGCCTTTCCCTTCTCCAGGGGATCTTCCCAACCCAGGGATTGGACCCAGGTCTCTGCATTGCAGGTGGATTCTTTACCAGCTGAGCCACAAGGGAAGCCCAAGAATATTGAAGTGGGTAGCCTATTGCTTTTCCAGGGGATCTTCCTGACCAAGGAATCTAAGTGGGGTCTCCTGCATTGCAGGAGGATTGTTTACCAACTGAGCTCTCAGGGAAGTAAAGGAATTAAAAGATCTCTGTCGGTAAGATATTGCCTGAAACTTATTTACTAAAAGAAATAACAGATACTATAAGATGACTTGCTGACATGAAAACAGGAGAAAGAAGAAGATAATTTATGTATTTGTATTGTTTAAATGAGTATCAGGAAGCATTTTGGCAATGTGTAGGATGAAAGCGAATAGGCATAGTTGGAAGCTCTTATGTTGTGATTGTGCTATGGAGGATGTGAACAAGATGAGTTTGATTAGAAAGAAGAGGAATTGTGTGAGAGACCTGGCTTCAACATTTACTATTGATGTGACCTTGGGAAATGGCTCGTGAACCTTTCTTGGGGGTGGTAGGGTGCCACACTGAATACTTGGAACATTTGATGAAAGCTATAGATAGCTGCCCAAGAAAAATGTTTATGAATACATTATTTACTTTAAATTGTACATACAGTTTGAGGAGGCCCATGGACCTCCTCTAGTCTGTTCATGTAGGTGCACTGATTCTTGATCAAGGACCTTTGACCTGGTTTCTGTCTGAGGTCCCTAGCAGCTCTGAAATACTTTTAAAAAAGAATTACAACCTTTACTTTCAGCATCGAAATTCTGTTTTTCTTTTTTTTACAAAGAATAAATGATACTGAATTCTGTACTTTTCTGATAGTCCTGATCTGTGGCAGTATTTAGGTTAGTTAAACAGTATGTATTAAGTAAAATTCTCTATTATTTTTTTATTTTTAGGATTTGTAATTATGACAAAGACAAGATCCACAAACCACCTAAAAAAGAAAATTCTTGAAATTCAAAAAAGCCTAAGTTATTTAGCAAAAAAAAACCAAACAAACTTTTTTTTGCATCTAGTCAGCTGAAAGTCTTTTTCAAGTGAAAAATGATTGAGGTTTGGAAAGAATGTAAGTAATCTTCATGCCAGATCTTTAACCCAAAATACTAAAGGGTAGCCAAAGAACTGTGTTTTAAAGAGACAGTACTTATACTTCTTTGAATTAATTATGTAGTCAACTGTAGCATTCCATGTTCACTAGATAATGTTTTCTTTTTGGCCTTCTATTATACTTTAGGGAAACTTAAGTACAAAGTCCAGGAAGTTGCTGTGTGTTCAGAAGTCCAACTTCTGCTGAGACAGAATTTGAAGATCAGGTCATGATTTCCAGTTTTTTAAGCTGATTTTTCTCTCTTGATTAAAGTTGAATTTTTTCCTATTTTGAAAAGTATTCTAGCCCCTTTTTAATGTATAACTACATTTAAATGATGATTAGAATTTATTTAGTGAATCTAAAAAGTGTAAAAAAAGTCATATATATGTAAATATTAGGCAAAAATAGTGTTGTTTTGCTAGAACTGATGATATTGTTGGTGGTAAGAAGGTTCAGGATTATGTAGTCACAGTTTCCTGTAACTGTCGGATTTCATAGTCTGAGAAAATATGGAATTTATATGATTTTTGCTCAGATATATAAGTGGGTTTGCCAATTCTTAAAGACCCAAGTACTGGAGATTCTACTTTAGAAATCATGAGCACAGAACTTACATGGTGTGAATAAGTTGTGGCCCTTATTGGTTAGCTATATCCCTTAATAAGGAGTAGTAGGCAAATGATCTCTTTTATATAATTTTTAATTCTTTTAGTGTGGTGAAAGAAGTGAAGAAATCTTAGAAAAATGAAACAGATGAGTGAAGCAGGTATTAACAACAAGTAAGAGCCATTCATCAGCCTTTATTATAAAAACCACTTAAAAGAAAAAACTTGGCCTTTTAAAATTTTCTTCCTCTTCTTATCCCCACAGCTGTTATTTCATTGTTGTTGTTGGTGGTGTTTCTCTTTTCTTTTTCTTTACATTTTCAGCAATATAGAAACATTGATCTGGTATTTCTTCAGTTGGTGCTGTTTCTTAACTGTTGCTACAGATTTTTCAGTTTCTTTTTGTTATGAAGAGTGGACGTAAGTAGTGCAGAGAATAGAAGATGGTGTATTTGTATCTCTGGTGTGTAGGTTGTTGTGTATGTGAACATAGTGTTGATTGGAGTGGAGAGTGATTTTAATGGAAAGATGAATTACTACTGCCTCTCCTTGTTTGTTATATACACTGACAAAATGTGTCATAGAATGAAAAGCAAACACAAAAAAACCCTGAACTAGAAAACATAGTTTTAATGTTTCCAGTGTATGGGAAGCAGTAAGATACCCAATCTGTAAAGACTTGACAGTTGTTGAGGGAGAACAGCTCAGCTGTTCCCAGATGTCAGCGCATCTGGGTTTGTTACTATAAGAGAAAAAGACATGGACACAGACAAATAGGACCTCACAACATCAGCTTTAATACTCATAAAATCTGGGTTGAAAGATAGCCTTTGTACCTCCTAACTCTAAATGTATCCAGCTAGTCACTAGCACAGCAGGCTTTTCCTGTAGAGATGGGGGTAGAGAAAACAACCTGCATATTATAAAAGTAGAGCAAACAGTATCTTTTCTGCTGTTTGGTAACAATGTCTGTCAGCAAAATTTTATCTCCTCAGTTGGAGATGTATAAGGGAGAAAAGAGATGCTTGGAGTGTCCCTCTGCCCTGCCACTCCCCTGAAACATGAAGCAGTCAGAATGAATGATTTCTGTCCCCCAACACTGATGTATAAATCTCATTCATATAGTCAGGCTTTACCTCCAATTCAGAGTGAAAGAACTGTCCCCTTTTAAGTATGGGTGCTTGAACACATTTAGCAGTTTTGTTCTGCTAAGACACCTTTAGTGTTGCTTTAAAGTCAAGAACTTTGAATGTCTTGGGAGGTGGGAAAAAGGTGAGGGGAAGAGACAGACAAAGACAGTTTGTCTTTACTTTGAAAAGCTGGTGAGGAGGAACCTATGCCCACATGTTTATTTGCATTGGGACCTCCAATTTCTCAGTCTCCTGATGGTGGATTGGGGCAGGCAGGGGGCAAGGGAATGGGCATGAGAAGAACAACAGAGTATGGGACGTTTTTTAGTCTATTTTTGTAACTTTTAATTGTGTTTTCCCCTTAAGGTTTGATAAACTGGTATTTTTCTTCCAAGGCTAGCAAGTAGAAGCCCATTAGTCTGTAATGTTGTTTTAATATCATTCTGTATATTTGTAACAATGTTTTAAAATTATTTTTCATTGCAGATGTATGTCATTTAGCTACGTTATAGTTTTTTCATGGCAGGGGATAACCTGAAAACCCAATCCAAAATTTCTTAGTGGCTTAAGAAATTATTGTGAAACATTATCTGATGGCCTTTCTTTGCAGTTGGATACCTGTGGGTTCATATTTATTTTATGACAATCTCTTAGAGTAACCAAATTTTAATGGATAGGTAAATAGAAGATATTTGGCTTTGGTTTGTTTTTATGATTTAATGAGAATTTAGACTTCATTCTGGTCTTATTATAATATTGTACTATAATACATATTATAAGCAGACTTTTTATTGTGGGAGTTATCAATTTATTTGCTTTTCTTTCCCTTTGTATCCATTAAGATTAAGAAATTGCATCCATTGGAAGACCAACTGTTGTTTGGTTTAAAAAATTAGTATTCCTTGACTTTAATTTTGGAAGTTCAAAATATTCTTGTAAATTAATTTTGCACATAAACATATATATATATACATGCGTAACATTTTTTTTCCATTTATTTTTATTAGTTGGAGGCTAATTACTTTACAATATTGTAGTGGTTTTTGCCATACATTGACATGAATCAGCCATGGATTTACATGTGTTCCCCATCCTGATCCCCACTCCTGCCTCCCTCCCCATCCCATCTCTCTGGGTCTTCCCAGTGCACCAGCCCTGAGCACTTGTCTCATGATCCAACCTGGGCTGGTGATCTATTTCACCCTTGATGCATAACAGTTTTTAATGATTCAGAATAATTTCTAACTATATTTATTCAAAACTTTGTGTATATTTGGCATTTTGTGATTTGTAAAGGGTTCTGTTCTGTAACTTACAGAGATCTAATGTACAGTGTCGATATGTACAGCCTCTAGATTTTCACATGAAATTGTGTTTGGTTGTAATTACACAGTATCTAATTGTAGGTAAAGGTTATAGAGACAACCACTCCCAAAAACTCCTTGTAAAACTCTGCACATGAGTTTTCTGATGTCATTATCACTATTCTTTGGTATAATTGCTTCTTACATTTGTGGTCTTCTCATTCTTTTGCTCTGTCTGTATTCTCAGACAGGTGGCATTCTTTGAAGCTGTGCTTCACTGAATGAAAAAATAATGCTTATGTTCTTTTACTTTATGGTGCTTTAATTAAGTAGATATGTAACCCTACAATTCTAGAGAATGAAAAGCTATTTTTTTCACCTTACAGGCACTACCTTGTTCATGCATTGTTGTGAGGAGAAAAGCAATTTATAGATTCTTAGATCTGAAACTGTTAAAGTTGTAGTTAAAGATTTCGATCTTGTCAGTGATTGGAGTTGATGGTATCAATAGCTGTGAAAAACAGCGCCCCCCGCCCCCTGCAAGAACTAATTATCAGTGTGAAGGCTTCTGACTAAATAATTACCTCAATATGATGGAGACAAATTTATATATGAATGTAAATTGACTGTAAGAGGAATGCTTACAGTCTGAAATGTTTATCAACTTAGGCCCAAAGAAGTATGTCTAAACTTGTGACAAAAGTGGATGCCTAAAACTATAGGCAAAGGCTAACTTTATAACTCCTTAGTGATAGACTAAGAATATGAAATCTTTCAATTGGTTTAGTTAGTGCTCTAGTTACAAGGGAGTTCCAGTTGGTACATTAGGTTTATATAGCTTCATAAAAACTAGTGTTGTTTTTTTTTTTGACACATACAAAAGAAAATACATATGTAGCAGATATGTGAATTATGATGCCTGGTATACATTGGTAAACCTTTTGTCCAATCTCAGAAACAGAACATTACCAACACTACTATTGAAAATATATTACCTTGTGAGTGCCTTTTTATCCTGCTCACCCCTAAGAAGTAGCAACTATCCTGAATTTCCTTGATGTTTTAGGGAATAATTTTTGCCCCAAGTTTTTGTTACTATTTTTATCATTTTTGAGCTTTATAAAAATGATACACTGTGTGAACTCTGCATCTTGCCCCACACCCTGTCTTTCTTTTTAAACTCAGCATTGTTTTTAAGATTCATCCATGTTGATGGATGTAACGTAACGTAACGTAAGTTTTCTATTCATCTGTCAGTGGATCTTTGAATTGTTAAAAGGTTTTTGCTGTCTTGAACATGTTGCCTTGAATGTTCTTTATATGTCTTCTAGTGCATATGTCCATAACATTCTCTGGAGTATGTAGCTAGAAGTATAATGCTCGATGGTAGTGTAGTGTGTGCAGCTGGAACAAATGTGATTACACCAATATAATTTCCTCACGGTGTTTCTTTCCCTCTACGTTTGGTGTCATCAGGTTTCTTAGTTTCTGCCAGTCCAGTATAAAATATTATTCTAGTTTTATATTCCAGAAAATCAAGCAAAACTTTAATAATATGTACACATGGGAAAGACCTAGGAAAACTGAGTAATGTTGTGCCTCTTCACTTTTTTAGAAGAATTTGAGAAAGATTGGTATTCTTTAAATATTTGTTAGATTTTTCACCAGTGAAGCCATCTGTTCTTAAAGCTCTTCTTTGTTAGGTTTTTGACTATTGAGTCAGTCTCCTTACTTATAAATCAGTTAAGATTTTCTGTTTCTTGAGTCAGTTTTGGTAGTGTGTGTATTTCTAGGAATTTTTCCATTTAAGTTATTTGATTTGTTTGTGAACAGTTGTTCATAGTATTCATATATACTCCTTATTGTTAGTAATATCCCCCTTTCACTTCTGCTTTTCATAATTTTAATCTTCTCCCTTTTTCTTAGTCTAGCTAGGAATTTGTCAACTTTGTTGATCTTTCCATAGAACTTGCTTAAAATTTTTTTCTATTGTTTATCAATTCTCTTTTTCATTTTATCCACTCTAATCCTTATTATTTCCTTCCTTCTGCTAGCTTTGGGTTTAGTTTGCGCTTCTTTTTCTAGTTTTTCTTTTTTTCAGGTGTGCAGTTATATTATTGATATGAGGTATGGTTCTTTTTAAATATAGGTGTTTACAACTATAAACTTTCCTCTTGTCATTGCCTTTGCTGTATACCATAGGTTTTGATATGCTGTATTTCTGTTTCAGTTCATCTTAGGTGTTTTCTAATTTATAATTTCTTGACTGATTTATTCACTTATTGGTTATTTAAGACTGTGTTGTTTAGTTTCCATATATTTGTGAATTTTCCAGGTTTCTTCCTGTTACTTTATATATATATGTGTGTGTGTGTGTGTGTGTGTGTGTGTGTGTGTATTTCTTTGACACATTTATTTATTTATCTATTTGGCGGGCATGGGTCTCAGCTGCAGCACACAGGGTCTCCGCTGTGCCATGTGAGATGCCATGTGAGATCTTTCATTGGGGCGCAGAGACTCTCTAGTTGTGGCACAGGGGCTCCAGAGCATGAGGGCTCAGTTGTGTGGTGCTCAGGCTCAGTTACTCCATGGCATGTGGGATCTTAGTTTCCCAACCAGGGATTGAACCTGAGTCCCCTGCATTGCAAGATGAATTCTTAACCACTGCACCACTAGAGAAGTTCCTCTTCCTGTTACTGATTTATAGTTTCATTTTATTCTGGTTGGAAAAGATACTTTGTGTGTTTCTAATCTTTTAAAACGTATTAAAGCATTTATGCGTTAACATATAGTTCATTCTGGAAACTATTCCATGTACCCTTAGGAATGTGTATCTTACTGTTGTTGAGTGGGATGCTCTGTATATGCCTATTAGGTATAACTTACTTAATGTTTAAGTCTTCGATTTCCTTTTTGACCTGTCTGATTGTTTTTTTTTTTATTAAAACTATGGTACTGCAGTCTCCAGTTATTGTAGAACTGCCTATTCCTTCAGTATTGTCAATTTTTCTTCATGTATTTTTCTTCTGTTGTTAGGTGTGTGTATGTTTATAATTGGGCTTCCCTGGTGACTCAGTGGTAAAGAATCCACCTGCTAATGCAGGAGATGTGGGTTCGATCCCTGTGTTGGGAAGATCCCCTGGAGAAGGAAATGGCAACCCACTCAGTATTCTTGCCTGGGAAATCCCATGGACACAGGAGCCTGGTGGGTTACAGTCTGTGGGGTCGCCAAAGGGTTGGGCACAACTTAGCTACTTAACAACAACAAAAATGTTTATAGTAGTTATATCTTCTTGATGGATTAAACTTTTTTCCCCAACACATACCTTTTTGATTTAACATCTATTTTATGTGACAATAATATAATCACTGCCATTGTCTTTTGGTTACTATTTGTTTTCAATGTAATTTTCCATCTTTTTATTTTTAATCTCTTTGTATCTTTTTATCTAAAGTGAATATCTCATAGACAACATGTGCCTGCTGCTAAGTCACTTCAGTTGTATCTGACTCTTTGTGACTGAATGAACCATAGCCTACCAGGCTTCTCTGTCCATGGAATACTCCAGATAAGAATACTGGAGTGGGTTGCCATGCCCTCCTCCTACGGATCTTCCCAACCCAGGGATCAAACCCTTGTCTCTTCTGTCTCCTGCATTGGCAGGCAGGTTCTTCACCACTGTGCCACCCAGGTAGACAACGTACATAGTGTTTTTAATCCAGTCTTCCAGTCACTCTCCTTTTAATAAAAGAGTTTAATCAACTTATATATTTAAATTCATTGTTGATGAGGAAGGATTTCTGTCATTAGGCTGTTTATTTTCTGTATGTCTTATATATATTTTTTGTTCCTCAGTTCCTCCTTACCACTTTTTATATTTAGTTGAATTTTTAGCGTACCATTTTGATTCTCTTATGTTTATTTTAAAGTTATTTTCTAGTGGTAACTTTGGGGATTACAACTGACATCATGAACTTAAAGCAACCTGGTTTGAATTATACCAAATTAATTTCATTAGCATATAAACCAGTTTCATTAGTGTACTAATACTGTGCTAACTACATACATCTCTGTACCTCCTCGTTTATATTGTTATTGTCAGAGATTACATGTTTGTATGGTGTATGCCCAATAATATAAATTTGTAAATATTATTTTATGCATTTACCTTTTAAATCACATAAGAAAAATGTGGAGTTATAAACAGAAAAGTACAATAATACTGGTTTTGACATTTACCTGTGTAATTAATTTTACCAGTGTTATCTCTTCTCATGGTTTTGAGCAACTTTTCACTTCATTCTGAAGAATTCTTGACACTTCTTGTAGGGCAGATCTGTTAGGAATGAGCACCTTTAACTTGTTTATCTAGAAATGTCTTCATTTTTCCTTCATTGTTGAAGGATAGACTTTTGCTGCATATAGAATTCTCAGTTGATAGGTTTTTTTTTCCCCCCAGAACTTTAAATTATGTCAGCCTGACATTTTGTGGCCCACAACATGTCATATGAGAAATCAGGTATTAATCTTATTGAAGATAGATTGTTTGTGATAGTTGCTTCTCTCTTGATGCTTGCAAAATTCACTTTGTCTTTTGACAGTTTGACTATAATGTCTCTCCATGTATATCTACTTGAATTTATTCTGCTTGGAGTTTGTTGAGCTTCTTGGATGTGTAGGTTTGTGTCTTCATCATATTTGAAAAATTTTTAGCCATTCTTCAAATATCGTTTCTGCCGCCCCCCTTTTTCTTTCCTCTTCTGCTTCTGGAACTCTTATAGTACATATGCTAGTATACTCCACAGTGTTGCACAAATTTCTCAGGCTCTGCTCATTTTTATTCATTCTTTTTTCTTTGTGCTCTTGAGACTGAGTAAGTTCAATTGTCTTATCATCATGTTACATGCTGATATTTTCTTCTGCTTGCTGCAATCTGATGTTGAACTATTTTAATGAATTTTTAATTTTATTCTACTTTTCAGTTCCAGAATTTGTTTGGTTCCTATATATAATTGTCTCTAATGATTCTCACTTTGTTCCCTGCTTGATTTCCTTTAATTCTTTGTTCATAGTTTTGGTTAGCTCATTGGGTATATTTATGACAGTTAATGTAACGTGCTTGACTAGTAATCTCATTGTCTCAGCTTCCTTAGGAATGGTTTTTGCCAAATTCTTTGTCCTGTGAATGGTCTATACTTTGCTGTGTCTTTGTATGTATTATAATTCTTTTCTTGTTGAGACTTGGACATTCTGAGTATTATTATGTTGAAATTGTGTAAATCTGTTTTCTCAATTCTCAGTGACTGCAGATTTTTGTTCATTGAAGGCTAGAGCCATCTGTTTGTGTTATTTCCAAACTGTTTTTGCAAAGTGTGTAATCCTTTTTGTGTGTGGTTACAAGTTTCTGTTCTGTTATTTCCTGCAGTTAGCTGGTGGCCTGACAAAGATTTCCTTAAATATCTGGGTCAAAAAAAGTACCCTTTTTTAATGTTCTGATAGATACCACCAATGGAAGCTGCTGTTGCTGCCTGTTCTAGAAACTATTCCTCCTAGAGCCAGCAGGTTGCTGTCTCCACTGCTGCAGGAGGGAGGGGCTGAGGAACAGTTGATGGTAGTTGGTTCACCCATGCTCTTCACTTAGGGAAGATCAGCAGCCTCTCCTTTCATGCACTCCCTTGGTGGTTATAAATTTCTGATAAGGTTCTATAGTTCTAAAATGATTGATTCCAATTGCTCTTTCTGGTTCAATTTTTACTTTGGTGGAGGGACTGATTTCTAGATCCTTCTATTTGTTCATTTTGCATCAGTGATGTCTTTTGAAGTGCAAATGTTTCAATTTAAGCTTGGCTCATCAGTTTTTCTTTTATAGATCATGCTTTTGATGTCTCATGCAAGAATTCTTTGTATAAACCTTGGTGTCAAAGGTCCTTCCCCTGTGTTTAACATGGTGGGATGGGAAACCTTGGTTGGAAGGTGTGTAGGCAGGCCACATGGAGGCTTGTGGGGGAAGCATAGCTTGATGAGAACTTTCTGGGGAGTACGAGTGAGCTGTGTGGGGCTTACAGAGAGAATTAGTGCTTCAGTGCTGGCAGGAAGCCTTTGGGGGTGCCAGTTTAAATGTTAAGAGGACTACAGGAAAGCCATCTGCCAGTTGAGTTGCTGAGGCTGTAAGTTTGCTGAGGGACTTGGGCACATGACTGAGCAGAATTCTATTGGATATCCTCACAGCAAACCACTGACCCACTCTGCTTCAGCTGGGAATCACAGGAGAGCAGAGCCCCTTTCTCCTGGTGTCCCTTCAGTTCTCTCTACTGAGAAAGTGTAACAGCTTCATGTTTATTTTAAAAGGAGAAATGCTCAAAGGAATTCCATGTTGTCACAGAGCGTATACTGCAGGGTTCATAATGGAGCTATGAGGCAATAAATTGATGAGCAGCACACAAGGTATAAAATAGTATTTAAATTAATAGGCCATCCTTTGAGGCATGAAACTTTATTGTAAATATACCAGTCCTTCATGTAATCATTATTGAAAATTTAGATAATTTATGAAATAGAAAACTGGGTAACTATATATGGTCTCAGATGAAACTTCTGGAGTATTCTAAGTAGGAATTAGTCTAAATTGTCATCAAAAGTCATCATTTCACTTCCACTGCACACCCAGGAAAATGAGACTATTTCTTTATTATTGATTAACTCATATTTTGTAGGAGTCTGTTGATATCTTTCTAAACTTGAAGAATAGCCTTAACATTATGCATTAAAAATTTATCCCATTCTTATCACAATAATGTACTTTTAAGAAGAGATGTATGTATGTATTTTGAGTATAGATTAACCAAGTTATATGAGATTTCAAATACTTTGTGACTGTATGTAAAAATTGTAAATTTTCTTAGTGAATATTTATATCACAGCTTATATGAAGTGTTTATATTCAGTTGGATTTATTGTACCTTTCTGATTAGTCTGTGGTACCCTGGCATGCCATATTGATGTATACATACTTTGAATATCATTCCTGCTTACATGTACAATATATACTTAATTTGGTTGGTAAGGGCATGGTGATTATAGGTAAAATTCTTGTTTCTTATGCAGATTTTTTTAAGACTGTCAATGAGAAATAACTTTCTTACTAAGTTACATGTAAGCTTTTCTTGTGCATACTTGACTAGGAAAAACAATTTGCATATACATATATTATAGGAATAGGCTCAATAGATACTCTTTTATTTCAAACACTAACAAATTGTTACAGAGAATAATTAAGTAGTATTTTCCCACAAAAATTGTATGGCTTAATCCTTTACGTATTTTATCCAAGTTCTCTTTAACTTTTTTGTTTTCAGATTTTTGGCTTTTACTGTCAAGTATAATACATGTATAGTCAATTCTAGTACACTTTGTAGCTAATTCAAAGCAAATATTTACATTTTATTTATATCTGTCACTTTTCAAGTAGTTCCCTGGTTACCAGAAGCACAATTCATGTAATTTTTCTTGTTTCAGAAACCTTTTCCCAAAAAGGACAAAAGAACTCAAATCAGTTGTACATAGTGCTCCTGGCTGGAAATTATTTGGTAAAGTCCCTCCCAGAGAGAATCTTCAGAAAACTTCCAAAATCATTCAGCAGGTAAGTACTAATATAGCCATATGGTTTGTCTTGCTTTTCAAATATTCTCTTCTAGATAATCAACCATATTCTACTTTCATTCATTTTTTTAACATACAAAATTTTGTGACTATAGACATTTGTAGTAACCTTAAGTTTTTTTTTAAAGCATGATATATATTTTCAATTATATTTTATGGTTGTGAAAATTCTTTATAGTAACAGAACATTGATTTTATTTCCTAGTTATGCCTTGGATAGTGTCTTTTTTCTTTTTTTTTTTAAATTTTCTTAGTAAACCATCCTCACCACATACTGTGACTTCTAATTGAACATGGTAGCATTTGCAATGGCACAGATTTTATGTATGATAGGTAGTTGTGAACTGATGAAGCAGTATAAAGTGAAAACAGTAGATTTTGAGGTTGAAAATTTTCCTTGGTCATTTTCTGGTTTTCTACCAAGGACTTTGTGAGGTGGGTGGGTATATATTCTGTTTCTAGTAATTTAGAAGCCAACTTCTGTTACCTGTCTTAATACCCATCTTCTTGAGTTCTTAAGAACTTCATGTCTTGTTTGACTTCTTAGCTTGTGCTTCTCAGTAATAGGAGATCAGTGAGACTGGACAACAGTGAGACTCTTTTATCAGTTTGTGGCATTTTTAAGTTTAGAGAAGTTACTTCTCAGAAGGAGATAGAATGATACATTTCATATTTATCTCCTTCCAGTTGTAGTTTATCAAATTTAGCACATCCAGCATTTATAAAAATAATCACCATGAAAGCAGTAATCATCATTTAAATTGGAAAAATATTTTCCTTTAAGGATTTAATAGTGTTCTTTTTATTGCTGAAAAGAAAAACTGGTTTCCGAAGTAAATGAGAACATAAGTTTTAGATCTTTAATAGCATTTGTTATAGTTAATTTCATTTGCAAGTAGTTAAAATATCAACTAGTTTATATGCTGCTCAGACTTCACACTGAAGTGCTATGATTCCCGAGCTGTGTGTCTAGGGCACCCCATGTGCTGCAGCAGCTAACGCTGATGGGAACCATGGCAAACTCAGTAATACTCTTCCACCGTTTGTTGGATACAGTGCAGCCTGATAGCTTGAGGTGGTACACAGTTTTAACATAAAATGGCAATGTATTACTTTCTGTGACATTGTGTCTTTGTGAATCTGGTTTTTCTGAGTTTGCTGTGGTAAAAATCAGATACTCTGCAATAATCAGTGTGAAACAGGAAATGAAGGTGATGGTGTCCAGTCTTATTTCAAGATTTGTGAAATTGTACGCTGCACAAAAGGCACACATGCCCAATTAGTGATTAATTGTGGTTATTTAAGAATGCAATAAGGCTTTCTTTTAATTTATGTGCATTTTTTCAAATGATTACTAAGTACTGGGACATAACTACTCATTAAACAGAATAATTGAGTATTTCTGTTGGTTTGGGGGTGCCAGTAATAATTACTGAGACACTAAGGTTGCTGTTAATCCAATAAACTTTGGGAATCTTTGCTATCTGGACATCTTAAATTTTAACTCTTTTTTTTTTTGTAAAGTCTAAAAGTAACCTCTCTTGTCTATAGAGTTTCTCAGAAGACCAAGTTCGCCCTCTAGAGGCAAAAACAGTGGTCTTGCTATTAAAGGTTTGTATTCTTGACTTTATGGTAGTTTACCTGAAATATGCATGTGCATATAGTACTTTAATATCTTTATGTAAACTAACATTCTGTGATATTTTATTACTGTAGGTCTCTAATTACTAGTGGATAATTATCTGTTTACTGATGTGCCATTGCCTTTAATCTGCTGTTTTCATTTTGGAGTGCCAAGGCCTCACATTTTCTTTCCTTTATATATATATGTTGTTTGAAAATTTGATGAGTGGTCAGGAAAAGAACAAGTCTTATTTTCGTATGGGAAGAAAGAGTAGAATTGAAATGCAATTTCTATCTTCTACAGTCCCTTTCTGGCTGTTTACACTTGTTGATTTCTCCCAGCTGCTGCTTTTAATTTTTGAGTGTTCTGGTGTGTGTAGGGACTAGTGTGTATTTTGGTGCCTTTTTCATGCTTCTGTTTGTTTTCTGGGGGCCGTGATGGATAGCAAAGTCATTGTTCCTCTGACCATTTTCCACCCTCAAAAATATGTGTCTGTTTCACCATGTGATGGAATATGTCTCTACTTTCTCTTTTACTACAGTTTGTGTCCTGTACCCGACCCCCCATTTGTCTCATTTTGCTATTCTCTTTCCTGCAATTGTCATTTTAAAAGTGGGCATGATTTTCTTTTATTAGTAATGGTAAAGCTACAATATTCTGTTTCTACTTGAAAACAGTTTTTTTTACAGTCCTAATTTCTAAACTCTAAAACATTATCAGCATAAAACTACATTTGAGATCTTTGACTGTGTTCACATGTAAAGTGTGTGTTGTGTTTAGAGTCAGAAATTTAAAATAATGTAAGAGTAAAACTGTGAAGAGTGTTCAGACACATCTGTCATGTTTTAGGATAAGGTTTTAAGCTGTTACGGCTATAGAAAATGAAGGTAGCTAGTATTCCACTGTAAAACTGCTTGAAAAAGTGAGGCAGTGCAAGAAGTACTAAGGAAAAAATAGATTCCTTTGATCTTTCTGAGGATGCATCACTTGCTTCAAGAAGGGCAAAACTGTAAAATTTGTTAGAATATTAGAGTGGCAGTAGTATTTTATAGGATAATTATTTCATTAAGCAGATATCCAGAAAGGAGTTGCCATATTCTTAAGGATGAGTATATGTTTGGGGGCTATAATTTTTTTCTAATGGAAAGACACTTATAAGATTATAAACTTAACTAAACTATTTTGAATTACAACCTTTTTCTCTATTAATTATTAATTGCACAAATAGCACATGATTATATTCTCTATAAAATATAAAACATTATAGGAAGGCATATCTCATTTTACTTTTCCCTTCACCAGTTTTAGGCCTTTTATAATTCAATTTTTGTGTAGAAAATACAGTTATTTTCATGTGTATATATTTTTACATTATATGGTTTTTTTTCCCAAGAACAAAATGTTACTGTATACACAATTTTTTGCCTTCTTTTAAGTATTTTGTATCTATAGTTTTTCAGAGATACATGAAGTTCAAAAGTGAAAGATTCTTGTAGGTTAAATATTTTTAAAAGTTATTAAAGATTTGATCAATTTTAGTACTTTCCATGTTAATAGTAAAGAAGTATAAAGATCATTTTAGGATAATAGCAAAGTCAGACTGACTCAAGTTTGGCATTTAACTTGACAATCAGTCCCCAAATTACACGAATATTCACAATATTATTTTATGAGGATTATCACATGTGTTCTCTTGCAGGTGTGAAATTCCTGCTTGTGGCCATCTGAACCAGTTGGTGAGCCATGTTAAAAATCGCATCTATTATTTATAAATAGTATTTCAGTTATATTGTAGTTCAATTGACCTAAGTTTTTGGTTTTTCTAAATTAATAGGCTGAAGTTGGAATACAGCTACATAGTTTATGACCTCCAAATTGCAAGTGAGAATTATTTTAAATGCACCATGTTAGGTGTAACTGTAACATGATTGCATACTAGATCGAATATAGCCTATGTCAAACTCAGTCTTTCAGTAGAAAGTAATTTTTTGCTTGGCACTATTTTTATATTGGCATCTTTTTCATTATGAATAGGTGAGATTATAGTACTTAGAAGATGTTTCATGTTTTTCATCACTCATGTCTTTTTCTGAGTGGTGTTATAGTTGAGTGTTAGAATCACTTTCAGCTATCTTTTGACAAGCAAGGAAAAAAGTTTTAAGACTCAGTTTCTTGATCTGAGCATTTCAAATTGTCTAAAATAGAATAGGTCATGGAATCACCTGGCAGTCCAGTGGTTAACACCTCACTTCCATTGCAAGGAGCGCACATTTGTCCCCTGGTTGGGGAATTAAGATCCCACATGCCGCACAGCATGACCAAAAAATAGAAGAAAAACTAAAGGAGAATAGGTCACTCTCCTCAGTTAAGCCTTTGACTTTAGGAACAGTAAGTAGCATTGTGGAAAGGACTAGAATACACATGCTTTGTGAGCACTAATTATGTTACAGTTTGTAAGGGTAGAGCATAGTTTTCTGGTTACTAACTTTATTGGTTTATGTAGTTAGGATACTTGAAAAGTTTGTTATTTTTAGTTATGCTTAAATATAGATACCTTCAGTATAAAATTTGAGTGAGCGATGCAATAAATGAACTGCTTCATTGTTGTTAAATTGTGGAGGGTCTGAACTATGTTCAGAATTTGTTTTTGATAAGTCCTTAAAACTGTTACACACTTGCATGTTTTCATCTTTATTTACCTAATGTATTGTCACCTTGAAAAGGAAGTGAATAATTATCTTTCTTGCCACACGTGTGTTCCGTATTTATAGTTAATGATAAATTGCTGTGTCTTTCCTATGTATGAATAATTTTTGATTTCATAAATGTTGATTTCTGTGGTCTAAAGATTGAGAGAGGACTTTGTGCCAGCTCTGGGCCTGTGCTCCTGGGAGAGTGGAGAAATATGAACCTTAAGAAAGAAGGTTAAAAGAATAACAATAATAAGTTATCACAAATTGAACAGGGCAGAATTGGGGGGATTTTTTTTTTTAATTGTTAGAGACTTGGAAAAGAGTTGCAATTTGAAAATACTTACTTGTTATTTGATTCCAAACATGTAATTCTAGTATCAAAGTAGAAGCTATATTTGTTCTGTCATGATGTCAGACTTATAATTATGTTAGGCTTCAAATTACACTAAAACAAAATTGTGTTAATAGCTTTACCAAAATGAAGCTTATTAAAACACTGCTGTATACCAGAGGATGATGAAATGCTTTTCCCTAGGTTTCAGTTAAACTTGAATTATGGGATGCATTTTATTTCTTCTAATTCACAGATCCTAGAATCAACCAGTAAAGTTATCCTAATTGGCTATCCCCTCTACTACAGGCATGATGATTTCCCTGGCTTTTAGATCAAATTGTGTAAAATTGTCTTTATCTTGGGTAGACATGTTCTTAAGGTGATAGAGATGTACACATGGGGAGTTTCTTCCATTTCTGAAACATTATTCTGGCTGTCTATAAGTGGCTGCCATAATATAGAAACATGAGGGTTTACTTACTGGCCTGTATTTAACACTAACCCCTTTAGGAATAGTGTTCTCACTGTACGCTGAAACTCAAAAGTCAAGTCAGTGTATATGCATCAAGCTTGTTTTGGCTTTCACATTGTCTTTAAAGGAGAAGCTCCTATTTTATTCTTCCTTCTCCCCAGACCCCATATCTTACTTCAAGAAGTTGGTCAAAGACTCCTGCCACCCTCCCTTTGAACCCATAGACTTATCTTTTCTCATAACCCCCTCCTGGTATGTTCTTTTTCTGGTGAGTCCTTTAGCTATAGAGCCTAAGACATCAAAATGTTGTAGGTGCCATTCTGTGACCAGCTTATTGTGTGACTTCATATTAGCAAGCCCTAAACCTTTTCTCTGGTAGAATTTGAAGGACAAAATTCTTTAATTGATCCTAGATTCTTCTCTAAGTTTGTTTGGCTTTCATTTTAATGAATGTGTAATTTATTCAATAGACATTGACTGTACGATGAAATAGGCATGGTTTAGTTCTTGAGAAATAGATTAATATGAGTCCTAGCTTTTCTGTTATTCTAGTATAACTGTGGGGAGGAGGGGAAAGATTCATATATGGTTCTTATATAGTATAGTGAGTGCTGTAGTTGTGCACAAAGTACAGGAGTAGAGATGAAAGAATGATTACTTCTACTCAGGATTACATGCAGTTTGTGTTCTGAAATATACTAGTAGGAGTTCACCAGGTAGACAAGATGGGGAAAGCCATTCCAGATAGAGAAAATTGAATGAGCAAGCAGGAATGCACTTAGTATTAAGTCCGAAAGAATCTGCCTTCAATGCAGGAGACCCTGGTTCAATCCCTGGGTGGGGAAGATCTCCTGGAGAAGGAAATGACAACCCACTCCAGTATTCTTGCCTAGAAAATCCCATGGAAAGAGAAGTCTGGTGGGCTGCAGTCCATGTGGTTGCAAAGAGTTGGACACCACTGAGTGACTGAGTAGGGTAGAGGTGAAGGTCATTAGCCACAGGTTAGAAAGTTGGTCTTAACCAAAATACTTTCAGCGCTGAGACATCAAATTCGTATATTGGAAAAATTCTGGAGGCTTTATAGAAACTAGAAAAGAGTGAGACTGCAAAGGGCTTTAAAATTTGTTGTAGTAGTCTATGATTCTTGTTCTCAAACACAGTGGATTACCTAGGGAATGAGTTAAAAATACAGTTTCTTCAACCCCATACATTGACGAGATCGGGCGCATTCAGGGTGGTATGGCCGTAGACAACCCCATACTTTGAGTTCTTAATGTCAATTTTGTGTTTTTCAATTCTTGTGTTCCTAGTTGTTTCTTTTTCAAATCTGCTATATCACTTTTTGCAGTTTACAGTTCCCTGCTGAGATTTCAAGCTTGGCCTTTATCTCCTTAAACATAGTAAGTATAGTTTTACATAGCCTGTGTCTGATAATTTCAATGTCTGGAAATTCTATAGGTCTGTTTATATTGAATATTGATTCTGCTAGTTTTTGTTAGTGGATGCTATTTCATTTCTGTGTGTGCTTTGTTACCTTTGCTTGGGTGCTGGATGTAATATTTGAAATATTATATGTAGAAAGCAATTCGAAGTACATTTGGTTTGTTTCCAAGTTTTAGCAATAGTGAATAAAGCTGCTATAAACATCTATGTGTTAGGTATTTTTGTGGGTGTAAGTTTTCATTTCTTTTGGGTAAATACCAAGGAGCCTGGTTGCTGAATCATATGGTATTTTAGTTTTATAAGAAACAGCCAAACTGTCTTCCAAAGTAACTGTACCATTTTGCATTCCTACCAAGCAATGAATGAGCATTTCTTTTGTTCCACATCCTCACCAGTATTTGGTGGTATCAGTGTTTGAATTTTGACCATTCTAATAGGTGTGTAGTTGGTATCTGAATGTTATTTTAATTTGTAATTTGCAATTGACATATGAATTAGAACATATTACTTGTCATCTGCATATCTTATTTAGTGAGGTGTCTTTTCTGATCATTTTTGATTGGATTGTTCATTTTCTTATAATAATAAAAACAGAACTCAGCAGAATTTTGAGTTCTTTATGTATTTCATATAGCAGTCCTTCATCAGATGTATCTTTTGTAACTATTTCTTCCAGTCTATGTCTTCTCATTCTTTTGACAGTATCTTTCACAGAGCAGAAGTTTTTAATTTTTATCAAGTCCTGTTTCTCAATTTTTATTTTCATGGATTATGCCGTTGGTGTTATATCTAAATAAAGTCATCACCATACCAAAAGTAATCTAGGTTTTCTCCTGTCTTATCTTCTGGTAGTAGTTTTTTGTTTTATATTTAGGTCTATAATCCATTTTGGGTTAATATCTGTGAAGAGTGTAATTTCTATGTCTAAATCCTTTTTTCTTGCATGTGGATGTCCACTTGTTCCACACCATTTGTTGAAAAGGCTACCTTTGCTGCATTTTATTGCTGCTGCTCCTTTGTCAAAGATTAGTTGATTGTGTTTATGTGTAATAGTTTTCCATGGTCTATTCTGTTCCATTGTCTAGTCTTTTGTCAATGCTGCATTGTATTGATTACTGTAGTTTTACATTAAGTCCTGAAGTCAGGTAATGTTAGTCCTCCAACTTTCTTTTTCTTTGATATTGAGTTTGGTATTCTGGGTCTTTTGCCTCTACATATAAACATATATATATATATATATTTTTTACTGTTCTTTCAGATTTTATATATAGACTAGATCATGGCATCTGCAAGCAAAAGCAGTTTTATTGTTTTCTTTTCTAGTCAGTATACCTTGTATTTCCTTGTCTTCTTGCATTAGCCAGGACTTTTCATACAATGTTGACAAGCAGTGGTGGGAGGAGACATCCCTTGCCTTGTTCTTAGTGGGAAAACTTCAAAAATTTCTCACCATTAGATACAGTATTAGCTTTGGGTTGTTTTGTAGATGTTCTTTATCAAGAAAGGAATGACCCTTTTATTCCTACTTTAATGAGAATTTTTGTTATGAATGAGTTGAATTTTCCCACTTGATCTTGGCATATAATCCTTTTTATACATTATTTGATTATTCGATTTGCTAATATTTCATTGAGGATATTTGCATCTGTGTTTCTGAGATGTATTGATCAGGGTTTTCTTTTAATGTCTTTGCCTGTTTTAATATTAGGGTAATGCTGGCCTCATTGATTAAATTAGGAAGTATTCTCTCTGCTTCTATATTCTGGAAGAGATCATAGGGAATTGATATAATTTGTTCCTTAAATGTTTCTCAAAAATTTGCCCATGAACTCATCTGAGCCAGGAGCTTTCTCTTTTGGAAAGTAATTATCAATGCAGTTCTCTTTGTCCTTCCTTCTTTCCCTCCTTCACTCCTTCCCTTTCTCCCTTACTTTTCTTTTCATTTTTCCCAGCTTTTTTGAGAGTATAATTGTTGACTGAATTTTTTAAATAGATAGCAGGACTGTTCAGATCATCTCTTTCTTCTTCTGTGAGTTTTAACAGATTATGTCTTTAAGGAATTTATCCATTTCATCTAACTTATCAAGTTTATGGACATATGATTGTTCATAATATTTCTTTAACATATCAAATCTGTGGTGATAGCCCTCTTTCGTTTATGACATTTGTAGTTTGTATCTGCTTTTTCTCTCCCTCTCTCCCTTCCTTCCTCCCTTTATCCTAGAGTTTGCAACATGCATTTACAATTAACACAAACTCATTTAAAAATAGTGTTTACCACTTCACCATGCTGCAAGTACTTCATAACAACAAAATATTCCTAATTGCTTCCTTCCATCCTTTGTATGCTTGCTGTCATTCCTTTCGTTTACACATGAGCATGCTCACATACACATACACACAACCATATGTAACTGAATGTATCATTATTATTTTGAACAAGATGTTATCTGTTGGATTAGTTAAGGATAGTAAAAATAGAATTTTTATTTTACTTTCATGTATTTCTTTCTGATACTGTTTCTTTTATGTAGATAAAAATTTCTGAGGTGTCCCTTTCCCTCTCTCTGAAGAGCTTCTCTCAACATTTCTTGCAAGGCAAATATCTATCGGCAACAAATTCTCTCAATTTTTGTTAGTTTGGAAAAGTCTTGTTCTTTTTTTTTTTTTTTTTGAAGGATAATTTTGTAGAGTGCAGAACTTCTCAGTAAATTGTTATCTTTGCTTTTGTGTAGAGAGGTTTTTTCACCTCTGGCTTCTTTCAAGATTTTTTAAAATCTTTGATTTTCCACAATTGGCCACCCACTCCAGTATTCTTGCCTGGGAACTCCAGTGGACAGAGGAGTCCATGGGGTCGCATAGAGTCAGACATGACTGAGCGATTGTCACACTAACACACTTTCTGCAATTTATATATGATTTGCCTAGGTGTAGTTATTTGGGCATTTATACCACCTTGTGTTCTGAGTTTTCTGATTTGTAGTTTGGTGTTGACATTAATTTATAGAAATTCCTGGTTGTCGTTCCTTCAAATATTGCTTCTGTTCCATTTTTTCTCTCTTCTTTTGGTAGTCCCATTACACGTATATTACATCTTTTGTAGTTGTCCCGCAGTACTTGGATATTCTGTTCTGTGTTGCTCAGTCTTTGTTCTCTTTTTCAGTTTTGGAGGTTTCTAATGAGGGATCCTCTAGTTCAAGGTTTCTTTCCTCAACTGTTTGCCTCTACTCCATCAGAGGCATTCTCCGTTTCTCTTTTAGTTAGTTTTTTTTTTTTTTTTTAATCTGTAGCATTTCTTTTTCATTCTTTCTTAGAATTGCCATTTCTCTGCTTCCATTATTCATCAATTCTTGCATTTTGTCTGCTTTTCCCATTAAAGCTCTTAGCACACTAATAGTATTCAAAAATTCCTTGTTAGTAGTTCAACATTGTTACCATATTGACTATGGTTCTGATGTATTCAACCTCCTTGAACTGTGGTTTTTTGCTTTTTAGTATGTCTTATAATTTTTTGTTGAAGAGTGGATATGGTGGGCTCAATAAAGAACTTTAGTAAATAGACCCGAGTAATGTAGTGGTGAGGTGTAGAGGGAGGGAAAGGGTTGCATACTCCTGTGATTAGTTCTCAGTCTTTTGGTGATCCTGTGCCTTCAGACTGTGCACTTCTCAGTCCCTCTACCCCCTTATGTGGGAGAGGTGGGCTGGAGTTGGACATGTTCCTTTCCCCAGATAGGTTAGACTCTGATAAGACTGCAGTAAGTTAGGTTCTGGTGAAATAGTTTTTCCTGAGAGCAAGCTTTGTTAAGAACAGATTGCTCTAATGTATTTCAAAATAGTTCCTTTTCCCCTCCTACTGCTGCAAGCACAAGGGCGTTTTTCTCTGTCATTCTCTGTGAGGACCTGATAGAGTTCCTGGAGGTAAAACTTATTGAAGTATGTGGGGCTGGGATCTTTCAGAGTCTTAGCTTTCGGACCTGTCCGCATTAAGCCTCTAGCAATTTGTCAGTTACAATTCAGGTTTTCCTACCCTGGCATTGGTTCCCACAGAGGTTTCTTCAGAAGTTTCTACCCTGGTAAATTGTGATCCTCGACATCTATCTACCTATTTCTCTAATTTTGTGACAGCAGTTTGCCCTGTGACCTCATTTCTCTGAGGAATTTAAGAAGAGTTGTTGATTTTTTTAATTTGTTCAGCTTTTTACTGACTAGAATGGGTAGGCAACTTTTAAGGTTCTTACGTGCTGGAGCAGAAAAACAAAGTTGAAATACTAATATTTTGTTAAGAATTTTTGCTTCTATTTTAATTTGAGATATTGGTCTATAATTTTCTTTTACTATTTTTGTCTGATTTTGGTATTGGGATAATGCTGGAATTATTGAATGAATTGAGAGCTGTTTCTTTCCTCTCTCTATTCTAAAAGAATTTGTGTGGAATTAATATTTTTTCTTCCTTAAATGTTTGATGGAACTTGGCAGTGAGATTATGTAAGGCAAGGTTTCTCAACTTTAGCACTATTGACATTTTAGGCCTTGTCATTTTTGTTCTTGGGGACCTTTCCTGTGCAGTGAAGAATTAGCAGCATCTTTGGCCTCTGCCCGGTAGATGCCAGTAGCATTCCCTCACAGTTGTGGCAACCAAAAATGTCTCTTAATGTTGTCAAACATTCCCTAGGGCCAGAGTCAACCCCAATTGAGAATTAGTGACATAAACGAAGTATACTGGGATTTTTGTTGTTGTTACAGTAAGTACCTTACATGCGAACCTTTAAGTTGCATGCTTTCAAAAATGTGAAAGTGCGTTCTGTCAGCGTCAGGCTGGAGTGAAACTGCAGTTTGTCCTCAGTCTTCTTGCCTGTTCACTCAGTGCCAGCCCCTGTATGCCAACTACTGAACTGTCATACTGTGCTTTTCAAGGTACTGTACTATAGGGTTAAAAATGCTTTGTTTTTTTGTATTTGTTTGTTTTTTATGTACTATTTGTGTGAAAAGTATTATAAACCTATTACAGTATAGTACTATATAGCTGTTGGTGTTAGTTGGGTACCTAGCCTAACTTTATTGGACTTACAAGTTGGACTTATGAACACACTCAGAATAGAAGTTTTTCATGTGTAGGGGACTTACTGTATTGTTGGATAGCTTTTTAATTATAAATATAAATTTTAATTGATATGAGGTATGTTGTTTTCTGTTTTTTCTTGATTCAGTTTTGGTTAACTTGTATCTTTCAAGAGATTTTTATGTTTCATCTCTGCTGTAGGATTTATTGGAATAAAATTGTTAATAATATTCTCTTATCCTTTTAATATCTATCTGTTATGTCATAAACATAGAGATGATCTCTCACACATTCCTGAAATTAGTAATTCGTGTCTTCTTTTTTTATTGATCAATATTACCAGAAGTTTATCAGCTTTATTGACCTTTTAAAAATATACCCCTTTTGTTTCATTGATTTTTACCTCTCTCTCTATTTCTATCTCATTTATTTTTGCTCTTTATTATTGCTTTCCTCTTGCTTTGGATTTTTCTAGTTTTTTAAAGTGGATCATTGATTTTAGACCGTTTATCTTTTTAATATTTGTATTAAGCTGTGCATTTCCTCCTAACTGTGCTTTAGCTGTGTTTAACAGGTATCAGAATTTTCATTTTCACTCAATTGAAAATGTTTTATGATTATTTAGAAGTGTGTTGTTTTAACTTTCAAATATTTTAGACTTTTCCCAGATAGGTTTTTGTAAATAACTTCTAATTTTATTCCATTATGCTCACGCACTATACATTATGCAATTTCAGTCTTTTTCAATATTTGAAAGTTGTTTTATGTCCCAGGTATAAGATGTTTTAGACAATATTCCTTGTGCATTGGAAAAGAATGTATGTATTCTGCTGATATTAGGTCAGTGTTTTTTTTGTTTTTTTTTTTAGGTCAGTGTTTTATAAATCTCAGTTGGGTCGTTAGATGATAGTATTGTTTAAATGTTGTATAATTTTGCTGATTTTTTGTTCTATGAATTACGAGAGAGGAATAATGAAATATCCACCATAATCTACTTGACTATTTCTCCTTTTCTCTTTTTTCTTCTGTTTTTGTTTTGAAACTTTGTTTTTATGTCTTTTTGGTGAATTGACCTCGTTACCATTAATGTAATGTCTTTTTTGCCCTGGTAATGGTTCTTATTATGAAGTTTTTGTCCAATTTATCCACTATAGATTGCTTTCAATTAGTATTTACATGTTAATTGTTCTGTTCATTTGCTTTTTTCCATCTTTGTATTTAAAGTGTTTTTTTTTGTAGATAGCATATATTTGGGTCTCTGTAGGCAGTCTAAATACCCTCTTCTTTTTAAATAGAGTGTCATTTACTGTCATTTATTGGTATGACTGAATTTAAATTTACCATCTTGCTACTTCTTTTCAGATTGTCCCATCTGGTCTTTGTTAATTTTTATCTCATTTCCTGCCCTCTTTTGATTAAATGAGTGTTTTTAGTACTCCATTTTATCTCCACTATTAACTTATTAGCTATACATTTGTTTTAGTTTTTCAGTTGTTGCTCTTGGCCAGCAGTTTTCAAATGTTTTATATTTACAACTGCTTTGGATTCTGGCTATTAAGGATCTCAAAGAATTTCTTGTTTTTGTTTTTTCCTAAGAGTTTTTGTTCATGGGAATTGTCTATGAGTAACTGCTGTGCCCAGAATTAATACTGACAGGTTGAAATATTTATTAATTCATTTAAAAATAGCAATAATAAAGTCATTACATGTTAACATAAATAATATATATTTTAAAAACTGTTTTAAAAAACCAACTGATGGGAAGACTAGCATTGTTTTACATTTTTACACATCTCTTAATGTCTGGCTTAATATTATGAAAGAAGATTGGATTATCATTTCTACTCCTGCATTCAGTTTCTGCTTGTCTATTGTTTTAGTTTAAGTGCGTGAAAAAAATATGGCCTTATATAAATATCTAGATAGTAAAGGAAAGAGTATTTTCATATAGTTGTGTGTTTTCTTTTTGATGAAGAAGGAAATGGCAACCTGCTCCAGTACTCTTGCTTGGAGAATCCCGGGGACAGAGGACCCTGGTGGGCTGCCGTCTATGGGGCTGCACAGAGTTGGACATGACTAAAGTGACTTAGTATGCATGCATGCATTCTTTTTGATATGCACAAGGAATCAAAGGAGGAATATTGGTCAGATATTTTCCAAAATGGTCCTTAAAAGAAAACCTACTAATTTTTTCCTGCCCTCAGTACTTCTGACACCAACTATGTAGGCTGTGTAGGGTTTTTCTTTACATTGACCAATTCTTCCACCCCAGTTGAGTGTCCTACAATTCAGTTCAATTCTTGGGCTGTTTATCTGGAGTTACTGTTAACCCCCAGCTTAAGAGTCCTACAAGACTGCCTCTGATTTTAGATGCTTAATACAAGTCAGGCTTCTAGTACTTCTTTTTTTTTTTTTTTCTGGCCATGCTGTGCAGCAGTTTATTACATAAACAGCCAGATGGAAGAGATACATAGGGCAAGGTATAAGGGAAGGAACATAGAACTTCAAAGCATGCTATGGGTTCATTACCCTTTTAGCCCCACAGAGTGCTCACCAACCCAAAAGTACTCTGAACTACTTCAGGTAGAATTTTTTATGGAGGCCTTACTACAATAAATAGGCACAATTGATTAAATCATTGTTTACTGGTGATTAATTCAGCCTCCAGGACCTCTTCCCTCTCCAGAGGTCAAGGGGTAGAGCTGAAAGTTCTGATTTTGAAAGTATATAGTTGGTACCCTTGGCAACGAGCCTCCATTCTGAAAATATCTAGGAACCTTCAACTACCAGTCATCTCATTAGCATACAAAAAGACACATCATGTCAGTGATTTCAAAGGTTTCAAGAACTGTGTGGCAGGAAATGGGACAGAGACAAATAAATATTTCTTATTATATCACATCCTCAATTTTGGGTTGTCTGATGATTTCCTCATGACTGGATTGGGGCTGTGTTTTCTGGCTTAGATAGTAAAGAATCTGCCTTCAATGCAGGAGATCCGGGTTCAATTCCTGGGTCGGGAAGATCCGCTGGAGAAGGGATAGGCTACCCACTCCAGTATTCTTGGGCTTTCCTGGTGGCTCAGCTGGTAAAGAATCCATCTGCAATGTGGGAGACCTGGGTTTGATCCCTGGGTTGGGAAGATACCCTGGAGAAGGGAAAGGCTGTCTACTCCAGTATTCTGACCTGTAGAATTTCATGGACTGTGTAGTCCATGGTGTTGCAAAGAGTCAGACATAACTGAGCAACTTTCACTTTCATTTTTCATGTTATTGCTTTGATTGTGCTAGGGGATCAACAGTTTTATTCCTTGTTTTGCTTTAGCAAAATTGTCAACATACTGACAAAGAAACTATTAGCATTATTAGGACTATAGTTTTGACTTTGTAGACATCATGAAACCATCTCTGGGACACTGTTATGATATATATCTGAAATACAATCTATCTCCAAATAACATTATACCACTTTGAGTACAATGTAATAATTTTACAACAGTATACTGCCATTTTGTCCCTTCTGATTTTGTGCTGTAAACCCCCTCAATACTCTGGTATTATTTTTGCATTTAGTCAGATATCCTTTTAAAAATTACTTTTATATTTTTGTCTCTTAGTTGTGTCTTTTCTAAAATGTCTTTCCATATTTACTATTTTTGGTGCTTTTATTTCTTTGTGTTTTCATGTAATGTATTCTTTCTTTCTGCCTGAAAGATCTCCTTTAAAATATAGAGCAGGTCTACTGACAACAGATTCTTTCAGGTTTTGTTTGTCTGAAAACATTCTTATTGTGCTTTTATTTTTCAAGTGTGTGTGTGTAGAATCCTAAGTCAACAAGTTTGTTCCCTGTTTTTAATTATTTTTTTTCTTTCAGCAACTTAAAGATTTTCCCATTGTCTTCTGACTTGCATAGTTTCAGATCAGTTTGAATAATCAGGTCTCTTCTGAATATTCTGTGTATTCAGTGATGACTTTCGTATCTGGTTAGGGTTAGTAGGAATGTGAATACTTCTCAGCCATAGGTGAGCTGTGGGAACTCTTTTACTTACCACTCCATAGTAATTGTTCTTTCCCCAGAAGTTGTTTTTCTTTTTTCCCAGTCTTATAATGTTTTGCCCTACACACATCCATTTAGTATTCAGCTAAATAATACCTCCAAAGGACTTCTATGCAGATTCCTAGAGCTCTTTCTCATCAGAATGCTTCCTCTTCTGATGCTCTGGCCCACAAATTCTGCCCCCTACTGCCCCTGACCATTCCAGCTAACAGTTGGGACGTTCTTCCAGTTCTCCCTTGTGCACTAGATATCCAGAACTGCCCCCATGCATAATTTTTTTTTGTAGATATTAATATTTTATTTTTTAATTTATTTATTTTAATTGAAGGCTAGTTACTTTACAGTATTGTAGTGGGTTTTGCCATACATTGACATGAATCAGCCAATACATGTGTTCCCCATCCTGAACCCCCTCCCACCTCCCTCCCCATCCCATCCTTCAGTGTCATCCCAGTGCACCAGCCCTGAGCACCCTGTCTCATGCTTTGAACCTGGACTGGCGATCTGTTTCACATATGGTAATACACGTGTTTCAATGCTGTTCTCCCAAATCATCCCACCCTCGCCTTCTCCCACAGAGTCCAAAAGTCTGTTCTTTACATCTGTGTCTCTTTTGCTATCTCGCATATAGGGTCATCGTTACCATCTTTCTAAATTCCATATATATGTGTTAATATACTGTATTGGTGTTTTTCTTTCTGACTCACTTCACTCTTTATAATAGGCTCCAGTTTCATCCACCTCATTAGAACTGATTCAAATGCATTCTTTTTAACAGCTGAGTAATATTCCATTGTGTATATGTACCACAGCTTTCCTATCCATTTGTCTGCCGATGGACATCTAGGTTGCTCCCATGTCCTGGCTATTGTAAACAGTGCTGCAATGAACATTGGGGTACACGTGTCTCTTTCAATTCTGGTTTCCTTGGTATGTATGCCCAGCAGTGGGATTGCTGGGTCATATCAGAACTGCCCCCATGCATAATAATAGGATGATCAATAGGCTCACCTTGTTTGTTTCCCCTTCGGGAACAAAGAAGTTATTTACAGAGAGACAGTATGAATTACCTCTTCCTTGCCCACCAAGTGGGAATCTACCTATCTTTCTGAAGAATTTTTTTGTCCAACATGTATATATAACTTTTAGAAATGTATAATAGATGAAAATCAAATACTTGTTTCTAATTACATATTCAATTTGCATATATAATAGCATATTAAGAAATAGTACCTTTTTATTCAGATCTGTTTGCATACATCTTCAATGTCAATATATTCAGCATCATTGAGCATTTTTATGGTCTTTAGCCCCAGAACAGTGCATCTTCACTTTTGTCCAAGTTTGTAGGAGGTACAGTGCCTTTTAAGTGTACTATCTTGTTACTAGAAATTTTGTCTCAAGCCACAAACTTCCAGATGCTTTATATTTTTTCTTTTATTTGTTCTATAAGTATAAAATTATCTCTATGACCTAGTCTCTTACTATATTGCTCTTTACAGTAATGTTTTAAAGACTCTTCATGAGTGTTTGCAATTGAATGGTTACACCTCCAGGAACTGAGAATCCTTCATTACTTCATGTCCATTTTCTTCCTTTCCTACTCCAATTAAACAAAGCCACAACAAAAAAAGTTGAACAAAAAATCACCTTCTAAGATTTTCCTGTGGTCCAGTGGTTAAGACCCCACACTTCTCCTGTAGTGGGCATGGGTTTGATCCCTGGTCAGAGAAGTTCCACATGCCACAGCAAAAAAATAATAAATAAAATAAATCACCTTCCAAACTATATTCAGTATTGACTGAGATAATTTCAGGATGACGCACCTCCTCCAAATAGTGCCTTGCCATTCAAACTAATAGAGAAATCACCCAAAATATGAGAGATGTTAAGCAAATATGTCCTCTTTTTCTAAGAGATTATTTTGAGGAAAAACATCTTTTTCATATATGTGAATCTAGTATTTCTTTGCCTTGGAATAATAAGTAATTTTTTCTACTCTGTGCTCATGGAGATGATATCAGTTGCTTACCATCTTTTGACCAGACTTAGAATTAATTGCCTATTTGCCTCCAATTTTCTTACAGTAGAAGTGAGTGAAGTCTCTCAGTCATGTCCGACTCTTTGCAACCCCATGGACTGTAGCCTACCAGGTTCCTCCGTCCATGGATTTTCCAGGCAAGAGTACTGGAGTCAGCTGCCATTTCTTCTCCAGGGGATTCCCAACCCAGGGATCGAACCCAGGTCTCCCACACTGCAGACAGATGCTTTACCGTCTGAGCCACCAATAGCTAGAATAAATTATCCTACAGATATTGCTAGCCTGCCTCTAGGGTTGTTTTCATCTTCTATTCTAGTTATCCAATTAAGTAGCTTTCATAGAAAAATAGTTGAGTGAAAGATGAAAAATAAGTTAAATTGACAAAATAAACAAGCTTCGTTGCAATATCTCATAGAAATATATTCCCTAAGAGAAAAACTAGATGCTTCTTATCTTACCATTGGTAGGTAGCTCCAACAACTCAAAATAAGTCAGTTAAAACTGACCTTGGGAATTCCCTGGCAGTCTGTGGTTAGGACTCTGTTTTCACTGCTGGGGGCCCTGGTCCAATCCTTGGTCCTTGGGGGGAACTAAGATCCTACAAATTGCATAGTGTGGCAGAAAAAAAAAAAATTAACCTTTGTTGTTAGGAAATGAGGAGATTGATGCGGTATTTTCAGATAGTGAGTGTTCTGTAGCTAGCATTATATACTGATATCCTTGGACTATGATATTTCCAGTCATTTTTTAATATTGTAAGGTTTCTTTATGACTTATAAAATTATCAATATTTTGTTCATTATTAAACTTCTTTTTTTTTTTTTTTTAGTTCTCCCACTTTACTGCTACCAACCCATCTCCCTGCACCCTCGTGCACACATGCTCAGTCATGTAACCCCATGGACTGCAGCCCGCCAGGCTCCTCTGTCCATGGACTTTTCCAGGCAAGAATACTGGAGTGGGTTGCCATTTCCTTCTCCACATTATTAAACTTCTATGGAAGGAATATACAGGGGATTTTTATGACATGACACATGGATTTAAAGTGAAAATGGCTTCAGGAATCTCCCCATGATGTACTATTTGGTTGTATTTTTAAATGATGTCTTGTGGATATCAACTACATATCAATAACTTGAACACTATTATCTCTCTCTGTTGTCCTCGAATTGAGTGATTTAAGAATTATGTGATTTTCCTCAGCTATAGCAATAGGCCCTGATTAACTTTAATTCACTGATAAAGCTTATTTCTCAGGTCATTGTGATTGCATGTTGAATGAAGTGTTTACTGGGACCTTCCAGGAAGGGTACTTTGTTTTTCTTTTGTGAAAGTTGCTGTTAGAAGAACAGCTAGAGGATCTTTGAAAGTTGTGCTCTAAGGATGTGACAGTTGGCATTGCTACATTTCTCTGATCAACAAGCCAGCCTCCAGATGAAGCCCACACATGGAGGAGGGCGTAGCTAAGAGAGTGGTGGAGCAGGTTAGTCTCTGACTGGTACTCTTGGTCAAACAGAAACCAAAGTTATAGAGAATTGTTGTTACAGAGACATAAATATACAGAATACTAGTCCTGTGGTCTGATTCATTTGCCTAAATGTATTTGATATCACTTTGTGATTAATTTTGAAAGTACTGATATTTGATATTTTACTATTTCTGATACAATTTGTACTTTTAATCATGTTAGACTAGCACCTTTATTTGGCAAATATTTGAGTCATTAAAAATGTATAAATATATCCTATTTTCAGATGAGGATGGATTAATACCATGTTTTAATCTTTTAAAAAAAATCACACTCTAGAAAGTTAAAGCATTTTTATGCTAAACATCTGTGATAGGAAGTACTCAAATGTAAATTCCTTCTTCTTCTCATGTGAAAAATATCTGAGTGACAATTCTGTATAAAGCTCCTTTGTAAGGTGAATGCATAAATGATATTGGTGAACTTGCTTTTGTGTTGCCTTTTATATTAAACATGTACTTAGTTAATTTTTAATAAAGTATTCACTTCTTGTTTTGTCTTTAGTGGCTTTCCAGTTTGCTCAGCATGAATTCCAAGTATTTTTGCCAGTGAAAGGCCCTATAATTTAGTCTATACTTTATTTCCCATCCTTTTTCATATTCATTGAGATTAATATTTCCCTAATCCACACTTTTGCTTGTTCCCCCTCACCTGTTCTTTCCAAGTCTTTCTGTCTAATTAATGCCTATCATTTTTGCCTTAGTTCTGATCCCAGCTCTTAAGTAAAATCTTTGTCAGTGATCCACAGTAACTTTATATAAAATGGCCTCTCATAAATAAGCTACTTTATTTCTTGTAAGAAAAGTCAGACAACACTGAGTAAAGTAAGACAAGTGCCCTTCTAGTCCAGCCCTCCAGAGGGAAACCTAATTGTTCAAATTCCTTGATGTTTTTCTATGTATATTTGACCATAATACGACTTATTTGGTTATCATGTCTTTTGACTACCATATTGGAGAGTACAGTTCTAGGGACTTAATCATATTTGTTTGATTTTTCTTTTGGCAAGAATACTTCAAGAATGATGATATGTACTTCACATTGCATCAGGAAACACATACTGTCTGGTAGTCTTTTAAAATAATGTGTAGATGGATTGGTGATTGAGGTATTGTTAGCTCCAGCCTCCCATTTTAAAGTTCCCTATTAGCCTCTCACTAAATGATTTCATTTATCTCATCTTTTTAAATTATTATAGATAGCTACTTGACTGTCTGCTAATATCATCTTTGTGCCTCAGTTTCCTCTACTGTGAGTTAGGTGCCTCACAAGGTTGTTTCAAGAATTAAATGTGTTAAGTGTTTAAAGCACTGTGTGGTATGTTGTCAGTGTCAGTAAATGCTAGTTGTTATTTTTAATATGTTGACTTAGGAGTTTTATTTTACTCTCTGTGTGCTGGCATTTGTTTGCATGGAACATGCTTTATTGGGTAGTATTCATTGCATTCTGTCTGGCAGTGAGTCCAGGTCACGTTGTAGGAAAACAGAGTGCCATGTAAGTGATAACAAACCTCATATGTATTAGCATATATGGTTTTTAATAAGAAAAACATTAGCAGAAAAGGGGATTACACTTGAGTTTGTAATGAAGAAAAGAAATATTGATCATAGTAACATGTATATCCTAGATATTAGAAAATTTTGAAAACAAAAAAGAAATGACTCCACTGTTTTTGACACTGAAAATTTTGAAAACAAAAAAGAAATGACTCCACTGTTTTTGGCACTGAAAATTTTGAAAACAAAAAGGAATGACTCCACTGTTTGACACTGAAAGTCTGTACAGTTCTTTGAGATGGGAGTTAGCAAAAATGAACATACAAAGTTCTAAATAATTTGAGAAAGAAGTCTCTAAAAATCCAATGCAGCCATGCAAAGGAACTCTCAGACTAACAGCTTAGATTTGGTGGAAGGAAGAGGAGATGTAGAATTAAAGACAGTTATAAAAGAATAGTTTAGGGACTTCCCTGGCAGTCCAGTGGCTAAGGCTTCACCTTACAAGGTAGGGAGTGCAGGTTCAATCCCTGGTCTGGGAGTTAAGATACCATTTGCCTGGTGGCCAAAAAACCTAAACATAAAACAGAAACAGTATTGTAATGAATTCAATAAAATGGTGCACATTAAAAAAAAATGTTAAAAAGAAAAGAATAGTACAAACCATTGTAAACTGTGGCAGAAACCAAAAGTAAAGCTTGAAGTTTATAGAAAATGATTGACATCATAAATTGTTTTTTAAAGTAATATCAAATAAGATGAAGCTTCAACAAGATTATCAGATTTTTAAGAGGGATGGAACCATTGTTTGTACTTTGCAACCATCAGGTTTGGTAGTGAGAATCTGTTTTTGAGTTAGAAAAAATAGTAATTTAAAAGAATTATACACCATGGTAGGAAAACAGCTAGTTAATAAGAGAAACACTTGATCACTTTAAGTGCATTTCATTTTCTTCATTTGAGTTAATGTCTTTATCTGACAGTGAACTTGAAGATGTACTCATAAGTAACCATTGAGAATATCATGAAAAATATATTTATTATCTGGAGATGATCAAATACTAGCTTGATTTTGTTTTAGAAAGGGAATAATGTGGGTTCTGGAAATTATAAGTCACAATTTTGGTATTGATCTGCAACTTTCTAGAAATTTTAGCAGAAGCTTGTGAACATTTATGAAAAAATGCTCAAATGTAAAAATTTGAATATGTCCAACAAAAACATATCACGTTAAACCAACTTCATTTCTTTTAAGAGAATTATCAATTCAGTTGAATGAGAAAATACCATAGTAACAGTTTTTTAAATTTTAGTGAAATATTTGAGCCTTTGGCCTTTTTTTGGGTAAGATATGTTGGTGAATTGTTGTTTCAGTTTAAAATAAGTGGGTAGATTTATAGTAGTTAGATTCAGAGTATGTTGAAATCCAAAACCAGTATGATTAGGCGTTCAGTGTCACACTTGAAAGAGATCTTCAGAGCATTAAAACAGGATTATCTGTTTCTTGTGTCAATATTTTTATCATTGATCTGGCTGAAAGTTTAGAAAGTAGGCTTATCCGATGTAGATTATTCAAAGCTGGACTTTGAATAATGGAAGTGATATCATAGACTTAGAAACTGGAAACTGATACCATAGAATGCAAACAAGAACATCTTCCTAAACCTTACCTAATTAATCTAGTACATTGTACCTTCCCCTCTTTTAACATACTTTCATACTTTATATATTGCATAAATTAATAGTTTAGATTGCTTCAGGGCAAAAAAGTGACTTTTTTGCCTATCTGATATTTTTACCAAATTAATGTATGAATTGTATGTATTCCTTATTATAGCATAATATCCTAAATGATACAGATTTAATTGCAAAAGTCGCTGCATAAGTATATTTTTATCTACTCTAGGAATATGAAGCACGGACAGGGAGAATCTGTAAACCACCACCTCAGTCTTCAAGACGAAAGAATTTTGAATTTGAGCCACTTTCTACCACTGCCCTGATTCTTGAGGATCGACCATCGTAAGTATTTCTCATCAGGCACACTGTTTGTATTTTGAACTTAAATTTAATTTTTCTTACTAGTATTTCATTTAAAAGGTATCAGTAAATTAAAGAAATTGGTTTTAAAAAGTTCTATTTAATCCCAGTGATGAATCCTAACATAAATAAGGAAGAATTGTTGATCTCCAGGATTTATGCATGTTTTCTATGTCTCTATGAGCCAGTGTATGAAACATAAAATATATATAACATAATATATCTGTTACTGTGTCAGCCTTCCTCTGCCTTATCTTTTTTTTTAATTGAAATATAGCTGATGTACAGTGTTATATTTCAGGTGTACTGCATAATGATTTGACACTTTTATATATGTTATGAAATGATCCAGATAACAATAACCATCCATCCATCCTGATACAAAGTTACTGCAGTATTATTGACATATTTCTTATGTTATATCTTATATCCCTGTTAATTATTTATTATATAACTAGAGATTTGTACTTTTTTTTCTTTTTAGAGTTCTACCAGTTTATTGCTACCAACCCATCTCCCTCCACCCTCATGCATGTGTGCTGAGTCATGTAACCCCCTCCACCCTCAATGCATGTGTGCTGAGTCATGTAACCCCATGGACTATAGCCTGCCAGGCTTTTCTGTCCATGGACTTTTTCAGGCAAGAATACTAGAGTGGGTTGCCATTTCCTTCTCCAGAGATTTGTGCTTCTTAATCCCCTTCACTTACTTTGCCCACCCCTCCAACCCCTGCTCTGTCTTGCCTTCACATGATAGAGCAGTTAGTTTCGTTTCTTTACATTTAATATGCACTTAAGATATATTTGTCCTTTTTGCCATGCAATTGCTATCAACCAATTGGTTTACTGTTATTAAGAGTATATTTTTGAGACTTCTTTAGTGGTCCAGTAGTTAAGACTGCCCACCAATGCAGAGGATGTGGGTTTGATCCCTGGTCGAGAAGCTAAGATCCCACACGCTATATGGTGCGACCAAAAAAAAGGAAAGAAAAAAAAAAAAATATATATATATATATTCAAGATTTTTTTCCTGGGTATTAAGGATATATATATAAGGAAAAGGATATATATATAAGGATATATAAGGAAAAAATCTTGAATTCTTCCATTTCCATTTTTGTCCTTCCCATCTTAGCTTTCCACAAAGCTGCTGTTCTTCAAAATAAAGTCTCTGATTTGTTATCAGACAAAGCACACTGTCCCTAAACCAAGACTACTTGGTCCTTAACTCCTTTTTTCCCTTCTTAGGCTCTCTGGACCTAAGCTTTTTCTTCTTCTAGATTTCTCTTTCCTTCCAGTATACAAACTCCTAACTTTATTTAAAGTTACATTCCTAGTCTGCATGTTTTTCCACCCATTATCCTGATGAGTGTAATAAAAAAATCTGGAGCCAAACAGGTAGAGGTTGAACATGTTTTTAGATATTATGAGAGGAGAAAAGCTGAACATAAGTACATCATTTATTTGTTCTTGTTACATTTCTTCATACTAAAGATTGTGATCCCAGTACCTTTTTTTTTTTTTAGGATTTGGTAAATATGTCCATATTCATTGTTCATTAGTATTAAAAAAAGTTTTTAATTATGAGACCATGTCAAAGTTTTATTAATATTTCAGTCTTGCTGCCAGGTGAATGAACAGGGCCAATTCAGAGAGTGCTTAGATAAGCAAGGAAAGAATACCTGGCTAGGTAAAGAATACTGACTAAAGATCTTTAGACTCTTGACTGACTGACAGCTGGGTAGGTAATAGCCAAATTCCCAGACCTTTCTTAAACTTTTAAAAATTCATCCAAAATAGATTAAGATTTTAACCAAGAATTGTAACTTCCTTCCAGAAGAAGTTTATAAAAATACAGTGCAAAAGGTTTTGTTCTAAACAGTGTTTGGGATAAATATTTCTTTACACCTTACTCTTTAATAGTTAAACTTTTCTTTTAAGCCATGTCTTCTCATTATTACCCTCATTTGGAATGCAGTTATCCTATTTCTACTTCTCACCTGCCTCATCCTTTAAGGATCAGGCTTTTTCATTTCTTTCAAGTCTGTTGACTTTTTCAGCCTGCAGTGAATTCTTTTACTTCTGAATGCGTTTAAAAAAGACTTTGTTCTGTGTGATTTTCATGAATTGGATTATGGTATGTTTTGGTGTGGTTTTCTTCATGTTCTATCTGTTTGGGATTCATTGAGCTTAATGTATCTCTGCGTTTATAGTTTTCTATTGATTTTGGTAAAATTTTAGTCTTTATTTCTTCAACAGCTTTTTGTTCTGCCCTCCCTCCTTTCTTCTGAGATGTACATTAAACATATGTTACTTGATATTTTTCCATAGAGTCCCATAGCTCATTTATGTTTGTTTTTTTTTTTTTTTTGAGGGGGTGGGGTTTCTTCTCTGTACAGTTTTATATTGCTACATCTTAAAGTTCACTTACTTTTTCTTCTGTAGTATATAATTTTCTGTCAGTCCTATCTTTTGAATTTATCATTCTAGAAATTTTCATCTGTAGACATTGGATTTGGATCTTGGATTTCTCTTATCATGTTACTTTCTTCTTCTTGAGTATGTTTATAACAGGTTTATCGTCCTTGAGTTCTAGTCTTGTTATCTGACATTTTTGCCCTATTTCAGCTGATTGATTTTTCTTCGTATTATGGCTTTTATTTTCCTGATTCTTTACATCCCTGATAATTTTTATTGGATACCAGATACTGCGTTTTTACATGGTTGGGTATTGGACTTGTTTGTATTCCTTTAAATAAATATTTTTTGGTGTGGTATGGAATTGCTTTGATCCTTTTGATCTAATCATTGTTAGAGTGCTTCCAGAACAGCCGTTAGTGTAGAGCTGATTTATAATTTATCCTTACTACTGAGGCAGTGCCCTAAGGATTCTATTGAATACTCTATTAGGAGATCTCTCTACTTTGATGGCCCAGTCCAGTGTGATTTTGAAAATGTTCTACCTATTTCTTTCTGGTGTTTCTTTCTCTGGCCACTATAGTTTAATCACACACATACATAGTTCAGTGTTCAGCCAAAGCCTCTGCAGCTGCCTTCTCTCTGGTACACAGTTACTCAAATTCTATCTGAAACTCTAAGTTTTCTCACTCAGCAAGACTGGTGGGCCCTGTTTTGGCACTTCCTTCTAGCACTGAGACCTGGAAACTCCAGGGAGTAAGGTCAGGCATCTGCAGGGTTACCTTGTTTCCTTTTTCATAAGGAGTATGGTCTTGTGCTGCCTATGGTCCAGCATCTTAAACTGTAGTTTAATGTATTTTATTTGTTTTTCTAATTAATTAAGGCAAGAAGATAAACCTGATCCCTCTTATTCCATTATGGTCTGAAGCAGAAATTTAACTTTTATTCCTTCCTGCTACAACATAGGAGAAGGCAATGGCACCCCACTCCAGTACTCTTGCTTGGAAAATCCCATGGATGGAGGAGCCTGGTAGGCTGTGGTCCATGGGGTCGCGAAGAGTTGGACACAACTGAGCGACTTCACTTTCACTTTTCACTTTCATGCATTGGGGAAGGAAATGGCAACCCACTCCAGTGTTCTTGCCTGGAGAATCCCAGGGACGGGGAGCCTGGTGGGCTGCTGTCTATGGGGTCGCACAGAGTTGGACACGACTGAAGTGACTTAGCAGCAGCAGCAGCTACAACATATCTAAGGAATCTTAACCTGAGATGGCAAGAAGTATAATATATAATTTGAAAGTTTGTCACATACCTTTCCCCACCTAGCCTGTTGAAAATCATTTAAAAAACTGGTTCTAAAAACTTGACATTATTATGACATATTTGGATATGTGGTAACATTCAAATGTATTTCATTTTGTATAGTCATATATCTAAATCATGCCTCTGTGAAGCCATTGATTTTATAAACCAAAATATAATATATGCAAGTGAGTCATGGATTACCAAAATTTTATTTAGAATGTTATGTTAAATCTCTAATAAAGTGGAAAGCATATAAATACTCCTACTTATTTGCCAAGAGAAATGAATGCAGATAGCCACACTTGAATATTTATAGTAGCTTTTATTCACAGTGGCCCCTAACTGGAAACAGTCTAAATGTCCATCCACATGGGTAAATGGAACATTACTCACCAATTAAAAGAAATCATTACTAATACACAGGACAAAGTGGATGAATATCAAAAATACACTGAGCAAAAGAAGCCAGGCACAAAAGAATCTGTATGAAATTCTTTATTAGAGACTAATCTATAGTGATAGAATCAGATATGTGATTGCTTAAGGTAGGAGTTTGGTAACTATTAAGTGTAAAGGGGTCAAAAACTGTGGATTTATGGGAACATTCTATATCTTGATTGATGCATTTTTTGCACAGATATATACGTTTGTCAAAACTCATCAAACAGTACTCTTAAAATATGTATGTCCATTTTGTTGGGTGAAATTATACCTCAAAAAAGTTGACTAAAAAATAAACTATAGTGAGTTTAACAAATCAGCTAGAGTTATTGGCTAAAATCAAACATGTTTAAATGACATATAAACAAATATATATGATATTTGATATATATAACAAATATTAGCAACCTGGATTCTGATTCTTTTCTAAAATGGAGAGTTCTTTTCAACCTTATACTTTCTTATTGTATGAAATGTGAAAATTAAGTTAGAAATTCTTTTGTATCTGGCTATATAAAGAAAGTAGATCAGTAAACTTAAGTTAGTCTTTAAAAAATTGACTTAAATTTTGTTTTTCCTCAGAAATCTTCCTGCCAAATCTGTGGAAGAGGCTTTACGTCACCGACAAGAATATGATGAGATGGTGGCTGAGGCTAAAAAACGAGGTATAAAATTTAACTCCAGGTGATATATTTTATTTATTGATGTTAGTATGAAATTCATTTCCTACTAAATTCATTTCAACAGGATGGCAAATGGTGAAATTGACCAAGTCTGTCTTTAAGATGATGCTGACTAAATTTGTTTAAAGAGAAATAAAATGTCATACAAGAATCATAGTTTTTTAAATACTTTTACAAAACTAGTATGAGGAGAAAGGCCTAAGACTATCTGTGACAGACGTAATTGCATCATAAACCTGGGACTACTAGTACTTTAATTTATAAATGAAGATGTTATTCATGAATCCTTTCATGAAATTCATTTGTTTTTTCACTAGGCTTTTGATATTTTATAATTTAAGAATTTTGACATTTTGCAGTAACTTTCTATAGGTTATGGGAATATGATTTGGAAGTAAAAAGTGACTTATGAAGTTTCATGACTTATGAAGTTTTTTTCAAGTCCCAGTTATGTCATTTTGACAGGCACAGAAGTGTATATTCTTATGTGTATAAATTCACACATTTATTCATTCTCTCTTCCAACCAAAAATAAAACATAAGGATGATTTAGCAATACTTATTTACCTAAGTATTGTTAGTTCAGGGTACATTTTTAGAAAATATCACACAGTTATCTATATTTTTTGGCATAAACTTTATTAACAACTGATATTTTTTCCTTTGACTTAAGTGAATCAAATATTATAATAATATACACTTCTGCTTTGTGGCACAGTCTTTTTAGAAGGCATAATTATGTAAACATTGGTTACATTTATTTTACTATACAATTTGAAATATTTCTAGCATACCCAACAAATTTTAATCGACTCTTAACATTGACATTACTATTTGATTAATGTTTAAGATGATTATTGATAAATTAGATGAACCTAACAGTATGATCGGAGAAGGTAATGGCACCCCACTCCAGTACTCTTGCCTGGAAAATCCCATGGATGGAGGAGCCTGGTAGGCTGCAGTCCATGGGGTCGCTAAGAGTTGGACACGACTGAGCGACTTCCCTTTCCTTTTCCCTTTCATGCTTTGGAGAAGGAAATGGCAACCCACTCCAGTATTCTTGCCTGGAGAATCCCAGGGATGGGGGAGCCTGGTGGGCTTCCGTCCATGGGGTCACACAGAGTCGGACACGACTGAAGTGTCTTAGCACCAACAATATGATATGATAGAAGTAACATTGAATTGGGAAGTCAGAAGGTCAAAGCTTTAATGTTGTTTTATGCTTCCTGGATGTGATACTCTAAATAAATCTTAATTTTCCTCATCTGTGAAATGTTTGTGTATATTGGGGAAGAAGGGTGGAGGAGGGGGCAGTTGACTACATCTGGACTTTTCATGCCCTTCAGTCAACACTTAGAATCTGAATACATAAATAAAAAAACGTGGAGCTATTTACTTGCCCCCTTAAGATGGTTTGTGAGTCATGTGTTAAACACAATTAGAAAACAGTTTAGCCAGCTAATCTCTGAAGTCCCACTGGTTCTAAAATTCATTCATTCTCTGTGTATGTACTTCTCTATTTGGGGCATCTCTTATTCCAAAATTGTGACTCCTGATCATCAGAATGGTGTTAGGTGTATGTGTGTGTGTTAGGAGGATTTTAAAATTTCCATGTAATTAGTAAACTGAAACATCATAGCAAAAGAAAGGGTCACTGTAATAGTGCTATGGCAATATCATTTTTCAGTGTCATGTGGGTTTTTGTTTTTGTTTTCTGTGCCACATGGCATGTGAGATCTCAGTTCCCCGACTGGGGATCAAACCCACACCTTGTGCATTGAAAGCTCAGAGTCTTAACCACTGAATCACCAGGGAAGTCACTGTCATGTGGTTTTATGTGAAGAAATTCATAAACCCGTTGTATGAAAAAATTGGTATTGTTAGTCGCTCACAGTTGTTTATTTTTACATAGTTAATTCATGAGAAATTTTACTTCATTGATTAAGTATAAGTAGACTATGTGATATAGTAATCTATTTAAATTTTTTTTTTGAGCTTTGTTCCATCCATTTTTGTAGAATAGAAGAAGCTATTTTTAAATTATGTTAATCAAGTTCATTTTTTTCTTTTTCCCTCTTTCCCTCCTTTCCTCTTTCTCCTTTTTCCTTTCTTCCCCTTCTTCCCTTCTTCATTTCCATTCTTCCTTCTTTTTACCAGAATATTCTTTATGTGAAGGTCTCTTTTGTAGACTTCGGTAGAAAGAGAAGGGCATTTTGATCTGGTTGTTTTATGTTGAAATAATTTTTACTTGTTTAAAACAGAAATTAAAGAAGCACATAAAAGGAAAAAAATAATGAAAGAAAGGTTTAAACAGGAAGAAAGTATTGCAAGTGCAATGGTAATTTGGATCAATGAAATACTACCCAATTGGGAAGTAATGTAAGTAAGCAGACTTTTCCTGAATTTCAGTCTGTCTCCAAAGATCTCATGTTTCCAATTTTATATTTTGATGACTTCTAGCATGTATTGTATGTTTTGGCTAAATTATACTGTTAACCAGAGTTTTAAAATTTTCATGCTTATCTCTGTTCTTTGCTTTTGTAAAATCCCTCAATCTCTAATGCCTGCTTCCCTTACTGACCACCCTCTATGCATATCAGAATTTTATCTATCATTTGAATCGTATCTGAATACTTGTTGATCCATGAAATTTCTAATTTCCTGTTACCATATTTTCTTAATTCTAACGTACTATCTATATTGCTACATGTACTGTTGATGTAATAGCAGGATTTTTGGCAAAGAAAATATTAAACATACCCATTCATTGTAATGTGCATTTATTAAATGGTAAATATTAAAGTGATTTTAATATGCTTCTCATAATCAAGATAATATGTTATATATGATCTTTCCCTTCTGTAATGTCCCGTTATACTTTGAGACTAATACACTTCTTGCGTTACTTTGCCTTTTATTTTTTGATAATATTTTTATACATGCATTATTTTTCCTCTGGACTGGTGGGAGATGACTTCTGCAATGCCAAGTATAGGATGTGCTTTGGGAATGTACTGAATATTGGCATAATGTGATAGATATTATATTAGGCTCTTTACACAAGTAATCACATTTGATTCTCACAACCTTTATTTCCTTTTATCTTAGAGGGATTCTCAGAGTCAGAGAGGTTAAGTGATTTGCCCAAGGTTGTACAATTAATGAATGGTTAACTAGATTTGAACTCAAGTCTATCTGATTTTAAAGCCCACACTTCTTTCAGTAGACTGTGCTGCCTCCCAATGACTAGAGCTTTACCCGTAGTAAATACTTCGTGATTTTGTTTTTGGTACTGTATTGACAATGCATTTTTATATTCTTTTTATGATGATTTTTCATGATTTTCCTATATTTCTTATTCTCTCATTGTACCCTTAGTGTAAGTGGCAGTTATGGAAGACAGTTCCCTTTAAATTGCTGTATATTTTTTAGGCATTTTTTGCCTACATGCATGAACCCAAGGAAGGAATGCATCACATACTTAAGTCTCCATGTTCTAAAAAATCATTCAGTCATTTGGCTGTAGACTAGGTAAACCATCATGGAACTAGTATTTTTGGTATAAAAAGTAACTTTCTCCTTTTTTCTCCCCCTTTAATTCTAGGCGTAGTACGAGAAGAGTTCGAGAATTGTGGTGGCAGGGATTGCCCCCTAGTGTTCGTGGGAAAGTTTGGAGTCTAGCTGTAGGAAATGAACTAAATATCACTCCTGGTTTGTATTCTATATTCAGTTACTCCCACACATGTTAATAGCCATCTTCAGAGATACAAAACAGATTAATAGATTGGTCATTTAAAAAGGCAGTACCATATATATCATTTTAAGAGCATATTTCATTCCCCACGCCCTCTAAAACCTGATACAATTTAATAAGTTACTGTATTTCATATTATGTATATAAAATTTGTGTGTTTTCCTTTAGTTTACAACCATCAATAATAATCTTGACATCTTGATAAACTGTGGATAATAACTTCAAGAACTTCTGGGTATAGGTAGCAGTAGATGAATAAAGATATACAAGGAAAAATAAAATAGTCTAGTTGTGGACAAGTTTCCTCTTTATTAAAAAAAAAAATATTATGGGAAGGATAGAAATTTCTTTTCCTGTCTCTACACAAACCAGTCATTTTGAATGTTTTTATTTAAAAACTTGAAAAAAACAGAAGATTCTCATTGCTTTTATTTTTTTAAGTTTCTTAAAACCTTGAAGCATAGGAGTAAAATGTAGATAGGAATAAAATGTAGTGTAGTTTTGATGAACTAAAAAAATTAGATAAAATAAGGATAGTATCACATAGAGTAAAATAATAATATTAAAAATGGTCTGAATGATAATGATAATGCCAGACAGAGGCACCACAAAAAGACTTTTAGGGATTCTAGTATAATAATATAAATTATACATTGTTACTTAAAATTTTTATTTACATATTATTGAAAAAAATTCAATAGTGAAGTACAAACTGCATGTCTGTCCCCCTCTTTCACCCAAACATCTTCTCTTAATCCTACTATGGATTAGTGAACAATTTGGTATATGTTCTTTCAGATCTTTTTTCTATGCACATAAAAAAGGGTACATCTACTTATGATACTTTTTAAGCCTTCTCGTTTTCTTTATTTTTTTTCCGAAAACCATCTCAACATCCCTCCATGTCAGCGCATACAGGTGTATTTATACTTACTATAGCTGCAATGTATTTCATGGTTTGGCTATACTATAATTTATTTAACTATTTTCCTAGTGATTGCTAAATCAGAGACATTTGTGTCAAAACAATATCAAGGTGATGTTTTTTTACTCCTCAAAAGTGAGTAGAATGAATGAATATTACCCACATAGAGTATGACTGAAAATAATTTAGAAATATTTAAAAAAGCTTCAAAAAATGTAACCTCTAACCCATTTATTCTAGTTCTAACACTTTAAGTAAATAAACAGAATTACAAAAGCTTTTCTACAAGGATATTCATTACAGCAGTCAGCATTATATATAGTTGTTCAGTCGTGAAGTCATGTCCGATTCTTTGCGACCTCATCGACTATAGCACACCAGGCTCCTCAGTCCTCCACTATCCTGGAGTTTGCTCAAATTCATGTCCATTGAGTCAGTGTACTATCCAACCATCTCATCCTCTGCCACCCTTCTCCTTTTGTCTTCAGTCTTTCCCAGCATCAGGGTCTTTTCCAATGAGTTGGCTCTTTGCATCAGGTGGCCAAAGTATTGGAGCTTCAACTTCAGCATCAGTCCTTCCAATGAATATTTAGGGTCGATTTTCTGTAGAATTGATTGGTTTGATCTCCTTGCAGTCCAAGGGACCTTCATGAGTCTTCTCCAGGAGTTTTGCAGAATTTATAACAAAGACCTAAATGTCTGTCTTCAGTCTTAAAAGTGATGCCAAAAAAAAATTTTTTTTTTTCTTTTCCAAAACTTCCTCTGAAGAACATCTTTATGATAGCATGGGATAAAATCCTTCTGTAACAGCCTAGATTGGTAAATAGGATTACAAAAAACTACACATATTTTGTACAATAAAAGCACTGTGATTAGTTGTGAAAATATGCAAACTCTGGAATTAAACAGGCTTTTCATAATTTCTTGTGGTGAGAAATTGATGAATTCATGAGATAATGTATTGTAAAATATGCTTTTCAAAGACTGTCTTTAACGAATTAATTTATATGCTTCTCCCTTCTGCCTTTATGGAAGTATTGAAAAACCCATACCTAACTGAATTGTGTTTATTTGATTTCTTAAAGTATGGCAAGTAGTGAATCTTAACTGTAGAAATGTAGCCCATTGTGTTAAAATAAATCTGGCTAAGAAAACATAGCAAAAAAAAAAGTGATGCCAACTTTGAGTAACATGATCATATATGGTTTATAAAATTGATTTTCACAGATATCCTATAATAAACGTCATTTTAGTGACTTTTTTTCAATTAAAAATAGAATTTAAGGGAAGTATTGAGAAATTAAGCTTAGCAAACTATTGTATTGGTTTAAAGTTTTAAGAATCAGTTTGCATACAGGTAAGATGATGAAGTATTGGTGGCTATGTTTTATTTGCAGTTTTGTTGAGAACTTTAGCTTTACAGTATTAGGTATATATAACTTAGACATTAAAATATTGATGAAGTTGGTATTAATCTTTAGCAATACTCTAATCAAAAAGTTTTTTTAAGCTCAAAATTTATAAGGCTTATAAAGTAACTGGGTCATTCATTTTCAAAGTAATTTTAGCTTCTTTCTATTAAACAGTTATGTATTCAGGAGTGAATGAGGTTCAGTTGATCAGTCATGTCCGACTCTTTGCGACCCCATGGACTGCAGCACATCAGGCTTCCCTGTCCAGGAGGCTTCCCCTCCTGGAACTTACTCAAACTCATGTCCATTGAGTCGGTGATGCCGTCCAACCGTCTCATCCTCTATTGTCCCCTTCTCCTCCCACCTTCAGTCTTTCCCAGCGTCAGGGTCTTTTCAGATGAGTCATTTCTTCCCATCAGGTGGCCAAAGTATTGGAGTTTCCACTTCAGCATCAGTCCTTCCAATGAATATTCAGGGCTGATTTCCTTTAGGATGGACTGGGTGGATCTCCTTGCAGTCCAAGGGACTCTCAAGAGTCTTCTTCAACACCACAGTTCAGAAGCATCAATTTTTCGGCACTCAGCTTTCTTTATAGTCCCAACTCTCACATCCATACATGACTACTGGGAAAACTATAGCTTTGACTAGATGGACCTTTGTTGGCAAAGTAATGTCTCTGCTTTTTAATATGCTGTCTAGGTTGGTCATAGCTTTTCTTCCAAGAAGTAAGTGTTTTTTAATTTCATGGCTGCAGTCACCATCTGCAGTGATTTTGGAGGTACTCATTCTCCTTTTTTTTGTTAGTGGTGGTAAGAAAGCTAAATTTCAATGGAAGTAAATTTACTTTTGATAACTTTGTTTAGTTTCAGGGGCTCTAATAGTTTAACATTTTTTCCTGTTGTATTTGTTTTAATCATGAAATCTATAACCATTAGAGAATAGTAACTCTGAATAGAGGTTCTGAAGTCGGTCACATGTAGTTCAAATCTTAGTTCCACTATATATTAGGTTTGTGACCTTGGGCAAATTACTTAACATCTAGAGGTCTTAGTTTTCTTTAAGTGGGGACGAGATAATTAGCTATCTCAAAGGAGTGTTCTAACAGTTATTTGTGATGATAAATATAAAATTATAGTGAAAATAAAATTTACTGAGAGTGTATATGGTATCATTATTGTCAGAAAATCAGAAAGTGAAATGTACACTGATTTCAAAGTATTCTCTGTTCAAGTCCAAGATACCTCTTTAAGTCTGCTTCAAGCTCTACATTTGTAGATACAGAATAAAATGTGTGACATGCGCAGTCAAGCATGGAATCGAACCGAGATGCAAGTCATCTTATTATAGATAAGCACTATAACTCTTCCTGGGAGAGATATCCTTTGATGTTTGGAAATGCAGTGCTACATTTTTATTATTGGGTTAATTTTGTGACTTCCAAAGGTGATGTAGTTATTTGGCAAGCCTCTCTTCTTCCAGGACAGTTTTGACATTTGAAAAGAATAGTGAAACTTTTGGACTTAGCTTGGAATTAGTTTGAAATCAGAAAAGTGCAAACTTTAGTTTGATAACTGCAAAAAAATTATGTCTAAATTTTAAGAGTATATCTACATCTTATATGAAGACTTGTGCCCACTGATGGAGTTGGGCACAAATAATAGAAATTTTAAGTTTTTTCTTCTTTTAAAATTTCTTCTTTCCAAACTATGAGTAGTAAATACGTTAAAAAAATATTAATTGAAGCAAAATATGTTCTTGGTATATTGGGCAGTATTATATAAATTTTGATATTTGGGCACGAAATATTTTCTGCTGTTTTGTCATTGAAATTTACTATTTTTATGTAAATTTTAAAATATTTGTAGTGGTTAGTTAGAAAGTAGAAACAACTAAAATTTGAGAGTTGAGAAAAATTTTCAATTTCTTTTGTTCTTGAAATTTTAATGAGATCCTGTATATGAAAGCACAGAGTAACAGTCTCAAAAAGTTACTGGGCAATTGAAGTAAAAACACAGGGGTTGAGATTTTTGTATGTAGGCCTTCTGGCGAAATCTGTGAAGTTTGGTAGCTTTGAATAGCTTGGTTAGCCTTATCATAATGTCATAATAGAGATATCATATCATAGCAATATCATAATAGAGAAAACAATTTTAAGAGAAGGAAAGCAAGAACCAGCATTTGTATTTATTAAGGATCTATATGGTGTCAGGAGCTTAATGTAAATTACCTTACTTAATCATGGGCTTTCTGGATGGCTCAGCAGGTGAAGAACCCACCTGCAATGCAGGAGACTCGGATTTGATCCCTGAATGGGGAAGATCCCCTGGAGGAGAGCATGGCAACCCACTGTAGTATTCTTGCCAGGAAAATCCCATGGACAGAGGAGCCTGGCTGGCTGTGGTCCATGGGGTCGCAAAGAGTCAGACACAACTGAAGCATTGGAGCACACATACACAACCCCATGAGTGGGTGTTACTTTTCTCCAGTTTACCGACGAAGACAGCCTAGTTCCAGAGTGACCTTTCTTGAAGTCTCACAGGTCGTAAGTGGCAGAGCTGGAATTTGAATCTAGGTCTGACTAACTCTAAGAAAATCATGTTTCTGCTATTCCACAGTGATACTCCTTTAGCAGAAGCATCTTTCCCAGCCTCTTAACATTCTTTCTTTATTGTAGCTATTTGGATGACCTCTCTGCAGTATTTTATCTTTCTGGTTGTGTAATGAATAGTTTTGGTAGAATCAAGTACTTCCATTTACCATGTTTTTGATACCTGCCATGTAAGAGAAATCTGACGATATAGTAAGATTTTTATCTTTATTTTTAAGAGTTAAAATAGAAATATGTGGATAAATTTCTCTTATAATTTATGAATTTTTATTCTTGTTTTTCCCCAGAACTTTATGAAATCTTCCTCTCAAGAGCAAAGGAACGGTGGAAAAGTTTCAGTGAAACAAGTTCAGAGAATGATGTAGAAGGTGGGCTATTTTTGTTGTTGTTACTAGAAATTTCTCAAAATCCAGGTGCTGAGATATGAGTGTGAATTTTACAATATGCCAGGAACTGCAATAATTCTTTACATACATTATCTCCTTTAATGTTAATAACCCTTTAAATAGATGTTATTATACTGAATGATATAAGAGGAAAACTGAGGCTCAGAATAGTTAACTTGGGAACAGCGAAGCTGTGATGTAAACCCAGGTTGTTGGACTCCAGAGTCCAGTTTTTAATCACAACAGTAAAAGTAATGGGATGCAGTATTTTTAGGCCACCTCTTACTTAAAAGATAGATGATCTTCACAGCTCGCTTGTGACCTCCCCTGCAGAGGAAGCATGCTCTTTTCTCTTATGCTGTTGGATTATCACTTCAATTCAGTCAGTTCCTGAGCTAGGTTGGGCAGGATTGCAGCTTTAGATAGACTTATTAATTCATCTTGGGTTTCAGATTTGTTGATGGAAAGAACCACAGGCTCCCTGCTTTAATGAGACATTCTCCCAAGGGCCATGTGCCTATGGGTGATTTCATATGTCTTTCCAGCCTGGCCTTCTGCACTATACTGGAACCCAGCAAAAGTCCCACAGAGGAAAACCAGATATACTTTCAGGCTCCTCCAAATCAGTCTTATTGGGCCATGAAAAGCTCTTCTGCTTTCTCTTTCCTCAAGCAGAGTACCTTCGTCTCTGGCAAGCTCAGTCCTGAGCCCATTCCCACACTTGGCAGGTGCCCCTAGGAATAAAAATGGCCACTGGTATCCACTTACCTGGGAAAGGAAAGGAAAGGCTCTACTCTTTCTGAGATTTAAACCCTTTAGAACTCTCTGTGCTCACAATTCTCTTATGCCTTTTTTTTTTTTTTCCTTTCTTTTCTGGCCACACCACATAGCTTGTGGGATTTTAGTTCCTTGACCAGGGACAGAACCCAGGTCCTTAGCAATGAGAGTGCAGAATCCTAACCACTGGATCACCAGGGAATTTCCTCTTATGCCTTTTAAAAAAATATATGGTATTTGAAATGTTTTTTTCCTAATTGTTATTGCAAGAGCAGTAGTCTTTCCCCTACCTTTTATAAAACCTAGAAACAGAAATCTTTTACCATAAAACTTTGTGATAAGTGTATAGATTCTTTCTTCATATTCAGTTCAGTTCAGTTCAGTGGCTCAGTTGTGTCCGACTCTTTGCGACCCCATGAACCACCGCACGCCAGACCTCCCTGTCCGTCACCAACGCCTGGAGTCCATCCAAACCCATGTCCATCAAGTCAGTGATGCCATCCAACCATCTCATCCTCTGTCGTCCCCTTCTCCTCCTGCCCTCAATCTTTCCCAGTATCAGGGTCTTTTGAAATGAGTCAGCTCTTCGCATCAGGTGGCCTAAGTATTGGAGTTTCAGCTTCAACATCAGTCCTTCCAATGAACACCCAGGACTGATTTCCTTTAGGATGGACTGGTTGGATCTCCTTGCAGTCCAAGGGACTCTCAAGAGTCTTCTCCAACACCACAGTTCAAAAGCATCAGTTCTTCTGTGCTCAGCTTTCTTTATAGTCCAACTCTCACATCCATACATGACTACTGGAAAAACCATAGCTTTGACTAGACGAACCTTTGTTGCAAAGTAACGTCGCTGCTTTTTAATATGCTGTCTAGGTTGGTCATAACTTTCCTTCCAAGGAGTAACCATCTTTTAATTTCATGGCTGTAATCACCATCTGCAGTGATTTTGGAGCCCAGAAAAATAGTCAGCCAGTTTCCCCATCTTATTTTCCATGAAGTGATGGGACCAGATGCCATGATCTTAGTTTTCTGAATGTTGAGCTTTAAGCCAACTTTTTCACTCTCCTCTTTCACTTTCATCAAGAGGCTCTTTAGTTCTTCACTTTCTGCCATGAGGGTGGTGTTATCTGCATATGAGGTTAATGATATTTCTCCTAGCAATCTTGATTCTAGCTTGTGCTTCCTCCAGCCCAGTGTTTCTCATGATGTACTCTGCATATTAAATAAGCAGGGTGACAATATACAGCCTTGACATACTCCTTTTCCTATTTGGAACCAGTCTGTTGTTCCATGTCCAGTTCTAACTGTTGCTTCCTGACCTGCATACAGGTTTAAGGCTATAAGTTCCAGGAAAAGCTGTGATGTTTCTTTCAAGTTATTGACTATTCAGCTTTTAACTTTCCTTAAGTAACATACATGCTGTGTGATCATTCTGTGTTTACAAGACTGAACTTGGTATAACAAGTAATCATTTCAGTTTTATCTACCTGACAAATGCAGGTGTATCTGTTGCTGATCGAGAGGCCAGTCTAGAATTAATTAAATTGGACATATCCCGTACATTTCCATCTCTCTACATCTTTCAGAAGGTAAGGGTATCTCAACTAACTTGTAGCAACTATTTTTTTTTAATCCAAAGGAACAAATTCTTTAAATGCATATATTATTTTTTAAAAGCATAACTATAAAAATTGACGGCCTTTATATAAAAAGGGCAAAACTAGTAGGAAAATAGTAAAGGCATTTCTGTTATTTTATTCCACTGACTGAATGCATTGCAGTTAGGTAGCACGGAAAGGTACCTGATGAGTTTTCCCTGAAGTGAATTTCTTTGTCTAGTTTCTATTCTGTAAAATATCTGAATTTTAACATTTTTGCCTAGTAAGTTGGTGAACTATAAGGAAGTTTGCTCCAAACCTTAATTTTTTTTTCAGAATTATAATTGTAATAGGAAAGTTTGTTTTTGTGCAGAGATTATTATGAAATTGCTTACGTTTTATGAGGAGAGTAATGGTTACATTTTATACGTATACATGACAAGTCTTTATTCATCGAATTCTTCTCTATGTTGATAAAGTGAGATTGAAAGTTTCACCATTAAAATTTGTAATTATTAGTAAACTTAATTTTGTGTCTTCTTGGTTTTCTTTTGCTGAAATTGTATTATATCAAATGAAAGAATCTGTTTTCATTATAAATTTATTGTGCCAACTTTAGATGTCTTTATTTTTATTTTTTTAACTTTGATGATATTTTAATTTTTTTTCCTTTTAAATTAATTAATTTATTATTTTACTTTACAATATTGTATTGGTTTTGCCATACATTGACTTGAATCAGCCATGGGTGTACATGTGTTTCCCATCCTGAACCCCCCTCCCACCTCCCTCCCCATCCCATCCCTCTGGGTCATCCCAGTGCACCAGCCCTGAGCACCCTGTCTCATGCATCGAACCTGGACTGGCGATTTGTTTCACATATGATAATTTACATGTTTCAATGCCATTCTCCCATATCATCCCGCCCTTGCCCTCTCCCAGAGTCCAAAAGACTGTTCAATACATATGTGTCTCTTTTGCTGTCTCGCATACAGGGTTATCGTTACCATTTTTCTAAATTCCATATATATGTGTTAGTATACTGTATTGGTGTTTTTCTTTCTGACTTACTTACGTCACTCTGTATAATAGGCTCCAGTTTTATCCACCTCCTTAGAACTGTTTCAAATGTATTCTTCTTAATGGCTGAGTAATATTCCATTGTGTATATGTAGCACAGCTTTCTTATCCATTCATCTGCTGATGGACCTCTAGGTTGCTTCCATGTCCTGGCTATTATAAACAGTGCTGCAATGAACATTGGGGTACACGTGTCTCTTTTAGTTCTGGTTTCCTCAGTGTGTATGCCCAGCAGGGGGATTGCTGGGTCCTATGGCAGTTCTATTTCCAGTTTTTTAAGGAATCTCCACACTGTTCTCCATAGTGGCTCTACTAGTTTGCATTCCCACCAACAGTGTAAGAGGGTTCCCTTTTCTCCACACTCTCTCCAGCATTTATTTGCTTGTAGACGTTTGGATAGCAGCCATTCTGACTGGCGTGAAGTGGTACCTCATTGTGGTTTTGATTTGCATTTCTCTGATAATGAGTGATGTTGAGCATTTAGATGTCTTTAAAATTGCATACAACTCTATAGTTTGTATCCATCCATCAAGTAAGTTTATTTGACTTTTTTGGTTTTCCACAATTACATATTTTTTATCCATACTTTAGAACATATCTTTGCAGAGTGATTAAGTATACTGACCAAAACTAGTCATTTAGGAAATATTAAGTTAATTAACATGTTTTTTGAGAATTAACTTAGAAACAATTATTTGTATAGTTTGACATTTCATTTTTCTCTTTTCTAAGGGTGGCCCATATCATGATGTCTTACATAGTATATTAGGGGCATATACATGTTACCGACCGGATGTTGGTTATGTAAGTATTTGTTTCAATCTGTCTTTTGAATATAAACATTCTCTCTTATCTCATAGTAGCTTATGTTGTATTAGCTCTCAAATGTCTCTATCGCTATAGTTTTTTTCTTGCTCCTGTCAGCTTACTCTGAGAGGAATTTTCCCTTTCCTGACAGAGGCTATTGAAACTGATTGCCAGCTTTCTTGGAGAGCAGCTAGGGATTTGACCATTCAATTTGTAAACTTTTATTTATTATCCCTCCTGTGTTGCCTTCTCCCCTTCTCCCTAACTCTCCTTTTCCTGATTGTCTCTTTAGAGATAAACCTCATGTTCATCTGGGTTGAGGAAAAGGTAGGTACCTGTACATACAGAGTAGAGGAGGGGATTTGCTCCTTTTAGAAATTTTTAACCAATCCAAGTTTTAGTCCTTCCTCTCAATTTTAGAGGTGCCTGATAACTTCAGTTCTTGAGCCTTCCAGAATTTGTGGCTGAATTGGCTTGCTGCTGACTGGCTTTCTCCTCAGCACATATTTTAGTCTCAATATTCCCTGTATAGTTAAATTAAAATTTCTAAAATGCTATTGACATCTTTTATCTACTGTCTATATTATTTTCCATTTTCTTTTTTGTTCTTCTAGGTTAACTCTTATCTTTTTATTTACTGTTATCTTAGTTGGATCTGGGAGGGAAGGGGACAAAGAAAAATGTGTTCAACTTCTCATGTTTTACTGGAAATCATGAAACCTTCATTTTCTTGCCTTTGTCTTAAAATGGAAAAATTTTAGAGATTTCACAATAGGGTGGCTGTCTGATACAACTTACCTTATTTTGTTGCATGTTCATTTGTACATTTGTTTATTCATCCATTCACTCAACAAATATTTATTGTGTGCTTATGGCTATATGCCAGGCTTTGTTCTAGGCATTTTATTTGGCTCTGTGAACAAAAGAAAGATTCCTCCTTTTGTCTCTTATAATTAGAAGGAGACCAACAATAAACAACAACAAATAAGTAAATCACATGTTTATTAAAAGGTGATAAGTGTTATAGAAAAAGCATGGCATGGGTTGGGGGGAAAGTGAAGTTTGGGCATGGGGCAGGTTGTAGTATTAAAGATGTCCTTATGAAGAAAGTAAATTTAAACAGAGAATCTCTTTTGCTCATGTGTTCTATAGTAGAGTCATAAAAACATTACATAACCCCTTCACATTTTTAAGTTGACATTCATTTAAATTTTTTCATTATAAGTTTCATCATAAAGGATTTAATTTTTAGCACTTATTAAATATTGATATTTTAAAATAAAACTTTTATTTTAAAACTGTATGTGCTCAGTTGCTCAGTCATGTCTGACTCTTTGGAACCCCATGGATTGTAGCCCACCAGGCTCCTCTGTCCCTGGAACTTTTCAGACAGGCATTCTGGAGTGAGTTGCCATTTCCTACTCCAGGGGATCTTCCCGACTCAGAGATTGAACCTGTGTCTCTTGCGTCTCCTGCATTAATTTCTCTTTCCTTTGAAGGTCCAAGGGATGTCCTTCATAGCAGCAGTTCTCATTCTCAACTTGGAAGAAGCAGATGCCTTCATTGCATTTGCAAATCTCCTGAATAAGCCATGCCAGTTAGCCTTTTTTCGTGTGGATCACAGCATGGTATGGACATTTAGAATGAATTGTGTTTTTCTTTGACTGTCTGTTTCTATAGTCTAATTGCCCTTACAGAGTAAAATACAGTAATTAGAAGACCAAGGTGATCTAAAATAAGCCTTTCATTGAATTACAGTTTTATGAATGCTTGATGAAAAGACTCAGAAAGAGGTGCTAAGCAAGATTTTCTATTAACTTATGAGTAAGGATTTAATTTCTCAATTTCTTGAGTATACTCTTAAATAATTTTGTTGAAATTTCTATCTTTAGATGTTGAAATATTTTGCAACGTTTGAAGTATTTTTTGAAGAAAATCTCTCCAAACTATTTCTTCATTTCAAATCTTATAGTCTTACACCAGATATATACTTGATAGACTGGTAAGTCATAACATACGTAGAATATAGTAATTAAAAGGAAACAGAGTGAAACTTTTTGCCTAAAGTAAATCTGATGCACAGGATCATACATACAAGAAAAACTCTTCTCTTAGGTATAAAGAAACCCTCACATTTCTGTTGGGAGGGATTTGATTAAGAGCGTGAACTCTGGCTTGAAATCAGAATCCCTGTTTGTATATCAATTTCCAAACTATAAAATGGGAGTAATAATATCTCTATCTTGAGTTGTAGTTAGAGTGTTTTGCATGGATTATCTCACTCAATGCCAGATACATACTAAGCTCTGAGAAAGAATTAGTTGCTATTCCTTTAATATTCTTAACATATAAGGGCTTATGATAGTTATGATAGGTTTTCTTTACTGAGAGCTCTGTTTTTTCCAAGGCCTTATCCAGTTGTCTGACCAAGTATTGATACCTTATTTAGGTGCTACTGCCTTTTTTTAACTTTACAATTCTAGCTCTTCTATTCTAACTTGGAAGGTTTGCCTGGGACTCTGCTGAGCAGTAGCAGTAGATATTTAGAGGGGGGTGAATTTTGCCCAAGAGATAGAGCAGTTGATCTTAAGATAGATTGTTAAGAGTACATATGAAATATTTAAATCTTAAATCCTAATCATTAAAAATCAGTGGCTTTCATATAAGTGATAATAAGTTTTAATATAGACAATGGCATTGATCAGCTATCTTTATGGTTGTTTGAGGTTTCTTCTATTTAGACTTAAAAAAAAAAAAAGTTATTTTTCAACGTATTCTCCTATTCCCATTAGGAACATTAGAGTTCCTTTGGGTAGGACCTAAGATCATGGGAAGAAGGGTTTTATATTATGGGACCTGAAGGACCAAGATCAAATACTAAACCGTAAAGAATGGGGGTAAAACTACTCAACTGTCCATCTTAAGAACTGTGAACATGAGGCAAAACAGGATCACAACTGATAAAGGGAGCAGGATGAAATTAATACCGAGTGAGGACTGTATACTAGAAACTGCCTCAGCACTACTAATACCCTTTCACATTTTGAACAGTGAGTTGGTACTCTCTGTACTACCAAGAGTATGCTTTAGGTTTTCTGGAGGGCTTTTTTTTTTTTTGGCTGGGCCTTACAGCTTTTGGAATATTAGTTCCCTGACTAGGGATAGAACCCAAGCCCTCTGCAGTAGAAACCAGACTCCTAACCACTGGACTGCCAGGGAATTCCCTCTGCTTTTTGTTATGCAATTAAATATGTGTTTATAATTTAAGAAGTAGACATGGATTTTTGTTTCACTCCATTGAGCTTGTAACATACAAAGCCCAGAACCAATGGTGCAAGAAAAAAGAAGAATAAGTAAGTGGCAGTGCTAATGAGGATTTATTTCATTTTTTGGCGGGAGAGCCTTTAGTTGACTTGCTCACATTTCATCAACAGTATCTCAGCTAAAGTCTGTGTAAAAAATCTGTACCTTCTTTGCCAAGGTAACATCAAGAGAAGTTCTCTAGCATCTACTCTCCCTACTTCCTCAACCGCAGTGCTACTCCAAAGTACTACTGAATAAATACACGATCAAACATTATCAGAAAAGATGGGAAAAACCTTTGGTGATTCTATTGGAGGGTATACATGCTCCAAAAGAAGTAGTAAGTAAAGTTTGGTGACTGGAAAACAACAGTAGGTGTTTTTGAAGAAGAAAAAAAAGGAGAGAAGTCAGGCTTTATGGTTTTGTATTTAGGTTAATATAGGGTACTTGTCCTCATACAATAAGAAGAAGTAACTTTTATTGAGCATTTCTTATGTGCCATTCACTATTCCAAACACTTTACATTTAGGTAATTTTATTATCTTTGTTTACTAATGAGCAAACTGAGGCACAGCAAGGTTAAGTATCTTACTCAGGGAACATAATCAATAAATTGCAAATCTAACATTCAAACTCAGGTATGCTGGTTTCAGAGTCCATACCCTTAACCATGAGGTTATTCTGCCATTGTAGTTTGTATTAGCCTGTATCGCTGCATAAGATTATAAATTCACATACTTCTGTCATTTATTACTTAATTTTCCACTACTCAAGTTGAGGGAAGGAGCCATATCTTATTTGCCTTTTCAGCCGTAATTTAAGCACTTCTTTTTATATAGAGATGCTTAATGAGTGAATGAATAAATGAATGAAAAATTTCAATGGCTTTTTCCTCCCTAATTTTAGGATCTTCACACTATATAGCAAATCACTACCACTTGATCTGGCCTGTCGAGTATGGGATGTATTTTGCAGAGATGGGGAGGAATTTTTATTTAGGACTGGATTAGGAATCCTCCGATTATATGAAGATATTCTTCTACAGATGGACTTTATTCACATAGCACAGTTTCTAACTAAATTGCCGGAAGATATCACATCAGAAAAACTGTTCAGCTGTATTGCAGCCATTCAGATGCAGAATAGTACCAAAAAATGGACTCAGGTAGAGTGACATTTTCCTACTTCTAACAGATGTATTAAAAGTTTTTTTTTAATGTAAAAAAAAAGTTAAGTATTTCACAAATGTTAGTGCTTAAGTTTAAAAAAAAGCTTCAAAAATAATTTTTGACTTTGAAAAAAATATTGCTTCTCTTTCACCTCTCTAGACCTATGGCTTTATTTTTATGTAAGTCCAGTAATATTTTGAGTTTAGTGAAGTACAGCCTACAATAGGCATGAATTGCCAGGGTAATTATATAAGCACCTTGGTATTTCAAATAAACAACAATTGTATTAAATACCTGAATGTGTACTAAGCGTTTGCAATAAAAAGAATGTAATATATGATTCTGACTTTTTAGATGCTTAATGTTGTTAAGGAAGCAAATATATTGACTAAAGTGTTAACACTTGCTTCATGAATGATGGACAGTAGGCATAAGTTCACAGTTTTATTGCTTATGAACATGAAAATATTTGGTCCAGTCAGTGTATCGCAAAAACCACTACAATATTGTAAAGTAATTAGCTTCCAATTAAAGTAAATAAATTAATTAAAAAAATAAACATTGGGAAAATGCAAAAAAAAAAACCAAACAAATGAATATTGGTCCAGGAAATGTTTTGTTACCTCATAGTAATTTTATAATATTGGCAAGTGATGAAAACTGGAATCTAACTGTATATCATAAAATTGGGTTGAAACAAACGAGGATTTGAGAATGACACTCTTTCAGAGAGCAAAGTTATGTATGCTAAAGCTTTTTCATGTTAATAAACTATAGATTTTAAAATCTCTTTAATCTGCATGGTTGTTGTTTTTAGCATTAATGTTTACTTTATATAATTTCCAGGTCTTTGCATCTATGATGAAGGATATTAAAGAAGGAGACAAGAATAATAGTCCAGCTCTGAAAAGCTAACCTTCAAAATTAACAAAATAATTGCAATATAACAAATGTTTTTTGATAAAAGTTTTTGTTTCCTATGTAAAAAGCATGGTAGAAAATGCTGAAGAAAGCTAAAAGAATCAAGACATGGAAAACTACTGATTTTGAATTCCATGGCTGAAGTAAATGAGTAACCCATTGACAGTATTAATTTAAAAAGTATTTTATAGGGAGAGCCATTTTACAAAGGAGAAAATTTAAATGGCTAGTTCATACTCCATAATATGGAGTGAATAGTTTAATGCAATAAATTTTTTAATAGCTTTGGATATAGTTCAAAATTTTTACATCTTTTCTTTTTTTAACTATTAGCATAAAGGCACTTTGGAGGTCAGAACAGGCTATTTAAATACTACTTTAACTCCTAAAATACTATTTGAAATAAACGCCTTAGTACAGATATTATCTCCGGTTCCAAACATTTGAAGATATTATAGACCAATAATAAGCAACTTTGATTGTAAAGTGTTTATGTTACTGATGTTTATATTCACTCCCAGGTTGGGGCAAATTTGGGTTATCTGGGAACTGGAAATATTGGTAGGAGATTGTTTAGCACTTATGTAAGTGTTTTCCACAGTATCATGTCTGTTTTTAAAAGGAAATTGTTTCTTTTTCTCAAGGAATTCCTGTCACTCAGAGGAATTTAGCTTTTCTGTTTCTAGTCTAAGAATTGTTCATCTAGTAATTTAAGAAAGCTAACTGGTAGAAGAAAATTTCTTTGCACTTTAATGGACTGAAGACTTTTTGGAGGGAGTAAGTCCATAAATACAAATGAGGTTTTTCACTGGTAAGAATAAAAAGTAATGAATTCTGAGAGTTCTTAAATAGCATGCTACTTGGCAAGACTTTAAGTTTGTTAGTTAAAATTCTTTCACTGTCTGTAGAAACAAAATTTGGTAATTCCAGTTTGAATTTTGAAACATGTAGCAAAGTCCATGACTTGTAAAACCCTGTGTATAATTTTCTAATCAATGGAAATGAGAGTAAAAGAAAGTTAAAATTTAATTTTTTTCTAATGAGTTTAACTTTGATGATATAGTGGATAAAGGAATGATTAATTATTGGTAACCTGACATTAAATTTATTATGTTTGATTCTTGAGCTTAAAATAAATCACTTTATTATTATTGATATCTATATAACATGGTATTTGGTTAATAATTAGACTTATAGTGTGCTTTTATGTTGCACTTTGGTTTGAAACAACACTTAAGCACACTATTTCTGTTAGCGGTATATAGTCTTCAAACTAACAAGTCTGAGAACCTTGTTAGTGTAGTGACTGCCTCTTTAGGAATATGGGACCAGATGGTATCCATGTATTTTTACCCCATGGGTCACTCTAGCCTAGGGACCACTAATGGAGCCCTCAGAAGTTAACTCCTGTCATAGGAGCTTTCTTAGTGGAAACTAGTAGTGTAATAAAATATTGAGGGAGTACTCAGGGCCTTAATAGGTTTTAGAATGACATATTAACTCTGATAACTACTTCCTTGGTATTGGTGGCCCTGATAGAGGGAATGAAACCCCTGGCAGTAATCTCATTGAGGTTGTACTACCTGCCAAAATTTAATCTTACTTTTGTGTATTTGTTTCCTAAGTTGGGCCTAAGTTACTGTATTTTTTTTTCTCATTTTTATTATTGTACAGTTTCTTTAACTTTCAAGTATAAATGTGTATATAAAATGTAAATACAAGGAATTTACTAAAACCGACTATTAACAATTACTGTGTAAATAAAACTTATAAGCAGAGTAATTACTTGAAATGAGTCTTCATTATTTAACTACATGGGGGATATTTAACTACATGTGAAGATAAAAAGGGAATAAACTTTTCTGCCAGATTTCTCTTCCTGAGGATGACTGGGCCTTTTGGCTTTTGAAATTGACAGTACTGGTAGTGAGAAAGTTGTATCTTCCTTAAACCTCTTATACAGGCATTATAGAGTTACTCATTATTCACATGGTCAGTGTATGGCAGTTTTTTGGGTAAAGTATATTTTCAGTTAAAAAATAACTTGCCTGGGAGAGAGGTGGAAGGGAGGTGGCTGATTTATGTTGATGATGGCAGAACCCATCACAATATTGTAAAGTAATTATCTTCCAATTAAAAAATAAAATTAAAAAAATAACTTTCCTAAAAACCTCAAGATAATGTGAAATTGAGTATGATGTTTTGTCTGTCTAATCAATATTTCTCACTCATTGTCCTTTTAGCCCTGGTCTGGACTGTATTGTTTAAATGCTACTGGAAGACTCCAGTAACTAGCATAGCTTTCTAAAGTCAGAACACAGTTTTTGCTGATTTCTTTTGTAGTGATGACCTTCAGAGAATGTTATTGATTTGAGTATACACACACACACATATATAAGCAGAGTATATATATGTATATATGTATACTTTAATTGAGGTATAGTTGATATACAGTGTTGTGTTAGTTTCTGGCATACAACAAAGTGATTCAATTCAATTATATATATATTCTTGCTTTCTGTTGAAGAACTAAGAAGGATTGAGAAAATTTCTTCCCCTCTGACACTACCCAGGAAAACTAACTCACCAAAATGACTGAAACCCTCACCTTAAATACTATCTTCAGCTGAAAACCAAAGATGTTAGGGGTATGGTTTGAGACTTCAAAGGGGAAGCAATTCACATGGAGATGAAAAGCAAATGTTTGATAAACAGATGTTTGCTGGGCCTTGCAAGACAGTGAGTGGACTCCGATCTTTCACCCCTGCAGAGTTTTCCCCACCTCACCTAGTCTATATTCTTAGTTCTATTACAGAATAGACCCTCTATCAAAATTCTTTTTGGCAGATAAGGGGACAGTAACAAGAAAAACTTACTGAGTCTTCTGTTTCTTAAAAATAATTAGCTTAATTTAAACTTCACACCAAAAAGACACATTTTGGGGTGACAAATTTTGCTTTCCTACAGTGCTGGTGGCTCAGCTGTAAAGAATTCACCTGTGGTACAGGGGCCGCAGGAGACATGGGTTTGATCCTTGGGTCAGGAAGATTCCCTGGAGGAGGGCATGGCAACCCACTGCAACATTCCTACTTGGAAAAGCCTGGCAGGCTACAGTGCATAGGGCAGCAAAGTCAGACACAACCAACTGAACATGCATGCACGCACAGTGGTAAAACCATTTATTTGGACTACACTGTTTCACAACATGTGAAAGTGAAAGTTGTCCGGTCATGTACGACTCTTTGCCACCCCATGGACTATAGAGTCCATGGAATTCTCCAGGTCAGAATACTGGAATGGGTACCCTTTCCCTTCTCCAGGGGATCTCCCCAACCCAGGGATCGAACCCAGGTCTCTCGCATTGCAGGCAGATTCTTTACCAGCTGAGCCACCAGGGATGCCCAAGAATACAGGAGTGGGTAGCGGATCCGTTCTCCAGCGGATCTTCCTAACCCAGGAATCGAACTGGGGTCTCCTGCATTGCAGGTGGATTCTTTACCAACTGAGCTATCACAACATGTAAAGATGAAAATTACATCATGTTTTTATACGATTAAAGACTTTCTTTTTTTAATATCAGGGAAATTAGCCCCTTCAGAGAGAGAAGAAAGCCTTGCCCTTTAAAAAAACTGTTTGCTAGAAATGCAAATCAAAACTGCAATGAGGTGTGAATGGCCATTATCACTAAGTCTACAAATAATAAATCTGGAGAGGATATGTGTAAAGGGTACCCTCTTACACTGTTGATGAGAAAGTAGACTGGTATAGCCATTACAGAGAAGAGTATAGAGGTCCCTTGAAAAACTAAGACTCTACACATGGACATCACCAGATGGTCAACACTGAAATCAGATTGATTATATTCTTTGCAGCCAAAGATAGAGAAGCTCTATACAGGCAGCAAAAACAAGACCGGGAGCTGACTGTGGCTCAGCTCATGAATTCCTTATTGCCAAATTCAGACTTAAATTGAAGAAAGTAGGGAAAACCACTAGACCATTCAGGTATGACCTAAATCAAATCCCTTGTGATTATACAGTGGAAGTAAGAAATAGATTTAAGGGACTAGATCTGATAGACAGAGTGCCTGATGAACTATGGACAGAGGTTCGTGACACTGTACAGGAGACAGGGATCAAGACCATCCCCATGGAAAAGAAATGCAAAAAAGCAAAATGGCTGTCAGAGGAGGCCTTACAAATAGCTGTGAAGAGAAGTGAAAAGCAAAAGAGAAAAGGAAAGATATTCCCATCTGAATCAGAGTTCCAAAGAATAGCAAGGAGAGATAAGCACGCCTTCCTCAGCAATCAATGCAAAGAAATAGAGGAAAACAACAGAATGGGAAAGACTAGAGATGTCTTCATGAAAATTAGAGATACCAAGGGAATATTTCATGCAAAGATGGGCTCGATAAAGGACAGAAATGGTATGGACCTAACAGAAGCAGAAGATATTAAGAAGAGGTGGCAAGAATACACAGAAGAACTGTACAAAAAAGATCTTCATGACCCAGATAATCACAATGGTGTGATCACTCACCTACAGCCAGACATCCTGGAATGTGAAGTCAAGTGGGCCTTAGCAAGCATCACTACAAACAAAACTAGTGGAGGTGATGGAATTCCAGTTGAGCTATTTCAAATCCTGAAAGACAATGCTGTGAAAGTGCTGCACTCAATATGCCAGCAAATTTGGAAAACTCAGCAGTGGCCACAGGACTGGAAAAGGTCAGTTTTCATTCCAATCCCAAAGAAAGGCAATCCCAAAGAATGTTCGAACTACCGCACAATTGCACTCATCTCACATGCTAGTAAAGTAATGCTCAAAAATCTCCAAGCCAGGCTTTAGCAATACATGAACTGTGAACTTCCAGATGTTCAAACTGGTTCTAGAAAAGGCAGAGGAAGCAGAGATGAAACTGCCAACATCCGCTGGATCATCGAAAAAGCAAGAGAGTTCCAGAAAAAACATCTATTTCTGCTTTATTGACTATGCCAAAGCCTTTGACTGTGTGGATCACATAAACTGTGGAAAATTCTGAAAGAGATGGGAATACCAGACCACCTGACCTGTCTCTTGAGGAACCTGTATGCAGGTCAGGAAGCAACGGTTAGAAATGGACATGGAACAATAGACTGGTTCCAAATAGGGAAAGGAATACGTCAAGGCTGTATACTGTCACCCTGCTTATTTAACTTATATATGCAGAGTACATCATGAGAAACGCTGGGCTGGAAGAAGCACAAGCTGGGATCAAGATTGCCAGGAGAAAGATCAATAACCTCAGATATGCAGACAACACCACCCTTATGACAGAAAGTGAAGAGGAACTAAATAGCCTCTTGTTGAAAGTGAAAGAAGAGAGTGAAAAAGTTGGCTTAAAGCTCAACATTCAGAAAACTAAAATCATGGCATCTGGTCCCATCACTTTATGGGAAATAGATGGGGAAACAGTAGAAACAGCATCAGACTTTATTTTGGGGGGCTCTAAAATCCCCACAGATGGTGATTGCAGCCATGAAATTAAAAGACGCTCACTCCTTGGAAGGAAAGTGATGACCAACCTAGATAGCATATTAAAAAGCAGAGACATTACTTTGCCAACAAAGGTCCATCTAGTCAAGGCTATGGTTTTTCCAGCGGTCATGTATGGATGTGAGAGTTGGACGGTGAAGAAAGCTGAGCGCCAAAGTATTGATGCTTTTAAACTGTGATGTTGGAGAAGACTCTTGAGAAGTCCCTTGGACTGCAAGAAGATCCAACCAGTCCATCCTAAAGGAGATCAGTCCTGGATGTTCATTGGAAGGACTGATGCTGAAGCTGAAACTCCAATACTTTGGCCATGCGAAGAGTTGACTCATTGGAAAAGACCCTAATGCTGAGAAGGATTAGGGGCAGGAAGAGAAGGGACGACAGAGGATGAGATGGTTGGATGTCATCACTGACTTGATGGACATGGGTTTGGGTAGACTCCAGGAGTTGGTGATGAACAGGGAGTCCTGGCATGCTGCGATTCATGGGGTCGCAAAGAGTCGGACACGACTGAGCGACTGAACTGAAGTGAAAAACTAAAAATAGAGTTAGCATGTGATCCAGCAACCCCAGTCCTGGGCATATATTCAGAAAAGATGCAAACTCAAATTTGAGAAGATATATGCACCCCAGTGTTCATAGCAACACTGTTACACCAGGCGAGACATGGAAGCAATCTAAGTGTCTGTTGACAGATGAATGGATAAATAGGATGTATTATGCATGTATGCACACACAAACACACATCAGCTATGAAAAAGAATGAATGCTATTAGCAGTGTTGACTTAAACTGCACCACCTGAGAAATGAGTTAAATTCTATTTGGGGCAAAATGAGGACTGCAGCCTGCAAGAGAGCACCTTAGCAAATAGCTCTGAGAAACTGCTTCATAGAGGCGGGGGGCAGGGGGAAGGTCAGTATACATATGATATTTGGTGAAGAGAGTATATATGCAATCAAGCACATATTTTTCCAGAAGGTTTCTACAATCTCATGAAGCCTTTCCTAGTCAAAAGGAACAGTCATCACCATGAAGGATTTTAATGTTTTTCTGGATATGAGGAGAATTGGGCTCATAAACTCAGCTCTTAAAATATCTATCTGAAGACCTGTCCTGCCAGTTTTTTCCTGAGTACAGAGTGCATTTCTGTTCTCCACTCTGAGCTCCTTCAATGGGTGTTGAAAGTCAGCAGCTACAGCAGCACATGATTTCATCCTTTTTAAAGGTAGATGGCAAGCAACCATGGAAAGTGCCAATTTGTAGTTGACAGCATCAAGATGCATGGACCTAGAGATTATCATACTCAGTGAAGGAGGTCAGAAGACAAATACATGATACCACTTATATGTGGAATCTAAAAAATGATGCAAATAAAGTTACTTACAAAACAAATAGAATCAGACATAGAAAGCAAACTTAAGGTTACCAAAGGGAGAAGAGGAGTTTGAGATTAACAGATAAACACTACTATATATAAAATAGAAAACCCACACAATTTCATGGCTGCAGTCACTGTCTGTAGTGATTTTGGAGCCCAAGAAAATAAAATCTGTCGCTGCTTCCACTTTTTCCATCTATTTCCCATGAAATGATAGGACTGGATGCCATGATCTTAGTTTTTTGAATGCTTAGTTTTAAGCCAGATTTTTCACTCCCCTCTTTCACCCTCATCAAGAGGCTCTTCAGTTCCCCTTCACTTTCTGCCATTAGAGTGGTATCACTCTAATGGTTGTTGATATTTCTCCCGACAATCTTGATTCCAGCTTGTGATTCATCCAGCTGGGCATTTCACATGATATACTCTGCATAGAAGTTAAATAAGCAGTGTGCCAATATACAGCCCTGGTGTATTCCTTTCCCAATTTTGAACCAGTCCACTGTTCCCTGTAAGGTTCTAACTGTTGCTTCTTGACCTGCGTACAAGTTTCTTAGGAGACAGGTAAGGTGGTCTGGTATTTCCATCTCTTTAAGAATTTTCCACAGTTTTTTGTGATCCACACAGTCAAAGGCTTTAGCATAGTCAATGAAGCAGAAGATGTTTTTCTGGAATTCCCTTGCTTTCTCTATGATCCACTGAATGTTGGCAATTTGATCTCTGGTTCCTCTACCTTTTCTAAACCCTGCTTGTACATCTGGAAGTTTGCAGCACAGTGGCAAACGTGTCAGGAGATATACCAGTTCAAACGGTGTCAGGTGTGGGACCAGATACTAGATGAAATTTCTGTCTTTTGAGAATCAGATGAAATTGTTTGAATTCCATCCTATTTGTGTTTGGATAAATCTTCCCCATTTGATCTCTGAGGAATCAGAAGGGAAGTTATTGGCCTTGAGCTGATCATTGAAGCTTGCAGAGCAGAGACTACAAGGAACAAAGTAGAGAAGAGCAACAGATTGAGGAAAGTTTTGGGTAGGTTGGCCACAATTGAGTTCAAAAGAGAGAACAAGAAAAGATTCTCAGTAGATTAGGGGAAAGCCTTGTAAAAAGTAGTGTTTCAAAAGTCAGGAAAAGAAATTTTGGAATTGATTGTAGGTTAAAAATCTTAGTAACATGACACTGATTGATAGCTATTGTCCTTGATTACAAAGAGGTAGGATTTAAGAGTAATTATTAATGAAGGTTATAATTTATCTTAATGCAATCTGAACTGGCTTTCAAAAGACCTGGGTTTGGCTACTATTTTATCACAAAATGACTGTAGGCTTCTGGCTAAGTTAATTTATCCTCTGTGAGCATCAGTTTTCTCACCTATAATGTAGGAATGAAAACAATCTTCTCTGCTAATCTCAGTGTTACAAAGGTTGCTGAAGATGGTTATGGTGCATTGTAAACCCTTAAGTTTTGTACAATTACAATTAGTAAAGCAGTTGGGAGTCAGAAATGGAGGAAACAGATGGTTACATGGCAGGTATACCGTAAATTCTGAGGCTGGGGCGGGGGTGGTACAAGAACTTGTTAGAAGGGACTGCAGGCAAGAAAGTGTGGGACTGAAGACTGAAGTGAAAACCAGGGGCCAGAAGAGCCCAGGTCCTCCCTTCAGGCACTTTCTCTAATTACTGAACCTCTATTGAATTCCTGAACCTTATGTCTTTTCTACTGGCCACTCCGCTAGGTTTATCACTGCATTAAATTCTCCTTTATCCTGGAACAACGTTTTAAAAGGAACTCTACCATAATACTATCTCTCTTATTCCAGCCACAAAAGAGCCCTCTTCTGGGTCACTTCGGGGAATTTTTCACTCAAAATGTTAACTGCGGATGGTGGCCAAAGTTGGCAATATGTATTTCTCACATCTTCACCTGGATACTCGGTACCTCTTTCTACCTAAAGGATCATCCGTGGGCGGGGTTTAAATCACATCAGCCAGTGTGTGTGAAGGTGCCTTTCAAACTGTTCAGAGTGTTGCTTAAGCCTGCATAGTGAGGCATTATCATCAGTTACGTAAGGAAACAGGGCCGTTCGCTAGGCAAACTCGCCCAGCATCACAGAGCTAAAGGCTAACTTCTGCAGCAGAATCCACCTACCCCAAGCCCGAGGTCCCCATAAAACGCTTACCGTCGCCGAAGTGGATTCTGAGGAAAACCAAACTCCGCCAAATCTCGCGCCTCTGGGACTCGGGGGCGGGGTGGGGAGCACGAAGCATCGCGAGATGACGGCGTTTTCCCGCGAAGGAGAAGCGCGCGTTTTTCTCTGGCTGGACGCTTGGGCGAGAGACTGGGACCGCCGAGCGGCGAGTGAGGATTTAGCGTGCGGCATTGCAGGCACTGTGAGGAGGGCACCGGTTTCCGGAGTGTGTGTCCAGCCATGCCGGCGCAACGCCCCGCGAACAGCGGCGGTAAGTGAGGAGAACCTGCCTCCCAGCGCGGGCTGTGGCGTCCGGGGCGGGGGTGGGGGAGCAGCATGGAGACTGCAGCCGAGCTTTTGCGGGGAGAGCCTACCCCGGGCAGAGATTGAGGAGGAAAGGAGGTTTCCCCTTTCTGTGGGGAGGGGTAGGGGACACCCGAAGTTGCGTGTATTTGCATAGTACAGGAGATTTTACACAGGAGACCCGCGTTTTCCTGAACATCCCCAGCTGTACACTGCGGTCCGGGCTACTACTGGTTGACATAGTGAAGACCTAGGAGGTCTCTGAGAGGTGATGCTGGCGTCCCCCCTGGGTCTTCAACTTTTGCGTCAAATGCATCTCGGAAGGCGACAAGGGTTGTTTAATTCGGACATCGAGTAATTGGTCATTTTTTAAAACTGCAATTTAAAAGCCCTTTCCCCCCCGCCTTCCCCGCCAGGGCCCCTAGCTCCAGATGTGGTTGAACAGCCGGAGACTGCCGTGATTACCTCAGTCATGCTAGAGGAGGAAGAACAGCTTGAGGCTGCTGGGCTAGAGAGAGAGCGGAAGATGCTAGAAAAGGTAATTTAGGCATCAAGTTCATCGTCGTTAAGTAGTAATCTGATGCGTCCTTGGGGGTGTGGTTTGTGTGCTTAAGTTTACTAGTTGTTGTTTTTTTTTTTTTAATCAACTTTTAAACGGACTACCTTATTTATCTATTTTTACCGATACTACTTTTGGGAAAGCTTTGCACGAGCTTGGAATCATGCTTCTATCAGTTATAGTCTTGGTCTGGAAAGTGGCCTCATCTCTCTTAAGTTAGCATTTCAAATTGCTTGTTCAGCCATAATAATAATTCTTCCAAAGTCGGTAGTTAATTTTTTCAGTGTTCTCTTTCCATCTAAGTAATCAACTTGCTTTTTGCTTTCTTTGTCATTGTACTTTTTCAGTGACATTGTCCTTGAGGTTTTCTTATTTTGAAGACTGCTAAAAGCACTTTTTAACCTCTTAAAAAGCTTCAGTTTTTGAATATATTTAACTCCAGTACTGTCCCACCCCGTTGCTTACCTGCCAACTCTTAATGTGCTCCCTACTAAGTAATTTCTTGTAATAATTTATTTAGCCCTCCCAGTATTACGATTATATCGATACTTTTGATATTTCCAGTTACATATGATGAAGCTGAGGCAACTGGGGCTCGTGTCACACACTAATGAGCTCAAATTTGACTGCTTCCAGAGTTGTTTTTAACATTATACCTCTCTAAGGACATTAATACTGAATTAACATCCTGTAATTATAAAACTACTTAAATTGGGGAGTAATGTACTCCAAAGGCAAATAATACATTAGTTGGTTCCCTCCTATTTTATATCAGTAATGATTCTTTTGTTAGCCTTGTTAACACCTCGTGCTCATTTACTGTCAGTCACTGTTCTAAATGCTGTACATGTATTTTACTCATTGAATTCTCAACTATTCTATCATGTAGATACTACTGCTAACTCATTACTATTATTAAACTTAATAGTTTAATTATTAGTATAAATTATTTTTAAAGTATTCTGTAAAGTAGGTTCTATTTTCATTCTGTGTTACAGATGAGGAAACTGAGGCACCTAGAGGTTGCCTGGGGTCCCACAGCTAGTAAATGGCAGAGCAAAGATGGTAATGTAGGCCCTGTGGTTTCAGAATTCACACTTTTTAACCAGGTTGCTATACTTTCACTCCAGTAAATTCTAGTTCTGTTGTTACTCATCATCTGTAGTTGTATTGGTTAAGGTAATAAGTTAATAAATTTTAATAGAATTGGGAGGTCAACTATAAACCACTTTTACTCATTCTGTGAATTCCCATAGTACTCTGTTACACAGTATTATCATTACTTACTTTCTCACTTTGTTTCTTGAGGGCACATCACATTTTTTTTTTGTAGACTGTGCACTTGGCAGATAGTAGGCAGATAATAGGATAATAAATGTCCGTTGAATTTCTAACTAAAGTAAAAGAATATTTTATAATATATTACATAACATATATGACTATATAAATAAAATAAACTTTGTGGCTATTGTAGCAAGGTGAATTGTAAAGGATGGATCCTGGAGCACAGTCCAGAGTAGAATCAACTTCAGAGATTGTAAGAACGATAAACCCTTAATTTTGAGTAGTGTAGTTCAGTTTTATAACCCATGAAGATTGTTGGATAAGGAAATGCTATTCAAAGAAAGAGAGGTATAATAAGAATACATTTCAAAAATGCTTTACCAGGGACTTCCCTGGTGGTCCAGTGATTAAGACTCACACTTTCAATGTAGGGGGCGTGGGTTCAATCCTAAATTGGGAACTAAGTTTCCATAGGCCCTGCAGTGCGGCCAAAAATTTTTTTAAAATAAAAAACAATTTTAAAAAGATCTGTCAAAATTTATAGAACCATAAGTATTTGCTGATTAAACGTGGAGTTCATTTCTCCTTTTAGTGAAATTTTTAAGCTTTTGAACAAACACTTTGTCATTCTAAGATTTTTTTGGAATTGTTAACACTTGAGGGATAGGTACGGTACAACTAGCTTTTCTTTAGCAGTTATGTATTGTAGAACTTAAAATAGCAATTTTTTAATTGATTTTTCAGATTTTCCATGAATAAAGCTCTTTTCAATCCCATTGGTACAAGGGTGAAAGACTGTGGTTCATTGTTATTACATGTCTTTTTATAAACAGGTATTGAAAGAATTTTGTTACTTTTTGTCCTTGACATAAATTATTCCTACCTCAGTGACTATGGAGAAAATTCCAATAAGTCTCTTATAGGTCTTTGGAGCTAAAAAAAATTCATCATACAAAAGTAATGATTCCTTTTAGGAGAATACAGTATTTATGGGCATATATTTCAAAGTACTTAAGAGAGGAAGAGCTAGCTTAAGTTCTTAATGAGAAGCATTTGCTTTGGTTTAGGAGATTGGAAGGTTTGTGAAGAGCCTGGAGAATGATATTGACATTCATTTGCTACAATTATTTGACTTTTCACCTGAATTTCCTTTTGAAAGAAGTCATTGTTAGTCTAGAAGTCTTTAGAGTAGCCTTAATGTCTGTGTAGTGGGGGGAAGGGAAAGGTAAGAGTTGTGAGGGTTCTTGGAAAGGTAAAAGGAAAACAGCTCATATTGTGTAGACTGAAGTAGAACTCCCTCTGCAAAAAGAAAATGAAAAAAAAAATTCTGGGCTTGGGAGAGGTGATGGGATAGACAGTGAAGAATTAATGCTCATGGTATCCATTGGCATACTCTTTTACCCATGAAGAGAAACTTACCACCAGGCACTCGGTACTTTCCACAGATGAAGTTATGATTTACTTTAGTATAACAAATAACAAAATTAAGAAAGAGGAATGATAGATGAGAAGATTTACTACAAAATTATTTTGAAATATGGAAGACTGGGTTTAAAGGTTAACCATTGGCATAGTCTTATAAATTATTGTTCCATGATGGCATGTTAAAGGATTAATTACTTTTAAAATGTATGCTAATTTATTCTGAACAAGACTTAAAGCAGCAGATAAATTAAGCCCAAAGGATTTTAAGTAAAATATAAAAATAAAGTTAAATATAGTTATTTTTATGAAAGTCAAGTAATTTCATTTCATTTATAATGTCCATTGCATTCAGTGACTGTTGGAATCATAGTAGTAAATTGGTAATAGTCAAAGAAAGGCCATCCTAAAATAACTGAAAATAGTTTTATGAGATACTGACAGATTATTTGCATGGAGAAGTTTATGGATGATTTTTAAAGAATTTTAATTTTCTTGTAATCCACATATATTACTTTCATTAGATTTATTCCTTCATGTCTTATTGTAACTACTTTTGTAATAGAAAATAATTTGTTTTGAAAGACAAGTTAGATGATGTAACATCTGAGAAATACAAGCCAGTGTATAATGGTGTCTGGTTTATAATGTCAAGCCTTAACCACTGAATTAAATTTACTTCACACACACACACACACACACATATGCAGGAGTGGGATTGGTGTTTAGTAAGATTTGCACATATTCAACTCTTTCTTGATTTTAGCCCACTTAGTGCTTTTCTTTTGAGTTCAGATTACAGTATTTAGTTGGCCACTTATAAACTGGATTTGGCCTCTGCCTGTTTATGTAAATAAGGTTTTATTGGAACACAACTTTGGTTTATATATTTATTGTCTGTAACTGTTCAAAGGCAGATTTAAGTATTCGCAGTACAAACCATATCATGCTGAAATATTTAAATATTTGCCCTTTTACAAAAAAAGTTTGTGAACCATTGAACTATGCTATTTATTTGTTGCTTTTGTTTTCTCTCTTGTGCCTTCTGTTTACTTTTATTGTGACTTGAGAGATCCTCCTTAGCCACTAGAATGTTGCATACTTTTATAAATGAAAAATAGTGTGTGACAGCAATATGAAAAGCAGAGGTTTGTAGATAGAAGTTGTACAGAGGTCAAAGATAAAGCTAAGAGTATGAGAGTAAAAGGAACCTAAAAGGTAAGGGCAGATCTTGGGTAACACAGTACTGAGGAGAAAAGAAGCTTATAAGAAATTAACAGATTTAGCTTGTTGAAATATTTTAACAATATCGTATTTAAGTTCTAATACTAGATGTTCTAGTCCTTAGCCAATGGGGTTATCTTCTACTTCCAGTGCTCTTTCACATAAAACTGGTGTATAAAATTTTTCTTTTTCTGAAATCATTTAGTTTTTTAAAAACTTAATTTCAACTTGAATTAAATAGTTACTTTCGAATTGTTATTTCAGATATTTTGAAAATGGGCCTTCAGTTTCGTAGATGCCAAAAACCATGTTTTCAGTGTCTGAAATTTCAATATTTTGGTAGCCAAGCTATTAACATATTTTACCAGATTGCCTGTTGAACCCCAGAATCATATTTTTTTTAAGCTATTCTAGTTTTTTGTTTGAAGATAGGCATTTTTAGTAAGTGAATTTAGTATTATAAAAGTATTTTATTAATTATAGGAAATATATTAAACCTAAAGTGCAGTTCTTTAGTCATCTTTGTTACACAGTGTGCGGAAGGATCAATGTATGTCAACAAACTTAATACTTATGGAAACTTTCTCTTTGGATAGGCTCGCATGTCTTGGGATAGAGAGTCAATGGACATTCGATATCGTAGACTTCAACATTTGCTTGAAAAAAGCAATATTTACTCCAAATTTTTATTGACTAAAATGGAACAGCAGCAGTTAGAGGTATGTATGTGTGATTGATTATAGTTAACAGCTTAATTTTTTTAAAAAAAGCTTTATTGAGATATAAATTATATGAAATACAATGCACACATTTTAAAATTTAGAGTTAGGTGAGTTTTGACCTGTGTAACCATCAGTACAGTCAAGATAAAGAACATTTCCATTACCCACAGAAGTTCTCTTCTCTCAGTGATCTCTGCTTCTGGCTCTGGACAAACACTGATCTCTGTTTGCTGTAATTATAAATTGGTATTGATTTTTCTAGAATATTATATGGATGGAATCATAGGAAAAACATTCTTTTGGTGTTTTGCTTCTTTACTTTAGCTCAGCATATTTTTAAGATTCACTTATGTGTATTTATTTAATAGATCATTTTTGTTCCTAAGAAGCATTCCATTGTATGAATATACTAACATTTTTTTAATTCACCTTTTGACTGATTTTTATTCTGTCCAGTGACTTTTTTTTTTTGGATGCTAGAAATTTTGTATTTTATTTTGCTCAGTCCTTTTTTTTCTAATGCTTTATTGAAATGTAATTGATACACACAAAACAGTACATATTTAAAATGTATACCCATGAAGCCACCCCAACTGTGATAATGAACATAACCATTAATTCCCAAAAATTCTGTCTGTCTCCTTTTTAATGAGATATGACATAGAGCATTATCTTAGTTTCAGGTGTATAGTGTAATGATTCAGTATTGCTGTATATTTCAAAATGATCACCCCAGTAAGTCTAGTGAATGTCACCATACCTAGTTTAAAAAAATTTTTTTCCTTACAATGCACACTTTTAAGATTTACTCTCAGCAACTTTCAAATATGCAATAAGTATGGTGGCACACTGGTAAAGAATCTGCCTGCCAATGCAGAGATGCAGGAGATGCAGGTTTACCTCTGGGTTGGGAAGATCCCCTGGTAGGAAATGGCAGCCCACTCCAGTATTCTTGCCTGGAAGATTCCATGAACAGAGGAGTATGGTGGGCTATATTCCATGGAGTCGCAGAGAGTCGGACATGATCGAGCATGCAGCACACACATTATTCACTGTGGTCACCATGCTGTATAGTACATCCCTTTGACTTGTTTATTTTATAACTGGAAATTTCTACCTTTTGACCCGCCCGACCCTCCAACACTAATCTGTTCTCTGTATCTGAGCTTTTTTTTTTTTAAAGATTCCACATGTGAGATTATATAATATTTATCTTTCTCTTTAATTTTACTTAGTATAAGGCCCTCAGATCCATCCATATAGTCACAAATAGCAAAATTAGATTCTTTTTTTATGGCTGAATTCTGCCCCCTTTTTAATTCCCTGCCATCCCTCACTTTCTGGCTTTCCTCATTTCCTGTCTTCTGATCTGCTTTCTGTAATTATAGGTTTGTCTTCATTTTCTGTTGGTGACAGGTTCTTTTAGCTTTTATGTTTGAAAAAGTCTTCGTTTACCTTCATTTTTAAAAGATTATCTACAGGACGAAGAATGTGTTTTTCTTTAGTGCTTCCCCCACACCCCCCATGCAGTATTTTAATTATATTTCACTGCTTTCTAGCTTTCACTGTTTCTAAGAAAGCCCAAGTCCTTATGATGGCCAGAAGACCATAAGCAGTCTGGTTGCCTCTCTCAACCCCATTACCTTTCAAACCTTGTTCCAGGTGTGTTTCCTGCTTGGAACCCTCTTCTCAATAGATTCCTGCCTGGCTTACTTCATTATCATCTTCAAGCTTTGGCTTAAATATTTTTCCAATGAGATCTGCCCTGACAACCTTAAATAAAGTTACCTGGCACCTCTTCCCTCATCTTGTTTACCTTGTTTTGTTCTTCCCATTGCATTTATCATCTAAGACACTGTATAATTTATTTCTAAGTCTACTATAATAGATGAAGATTTTAAAACTTGGGCTAATGTTAACACTACAATAAATCCTTTTGTCCCCATCATTGACTGTTAATGATTATCAATGAAGATCTTGCTACATTTGCTAAATTTTCTTTTTTCTTTTTTGGAGCCCTTTTCAAAACACTGATAAAATGAAACAGAAAAACAAATACCAAGCTTAATGACTCCTAAGGCAAATACCCTTAACCACCTCTTGGAAATAATTTGAATCGTTTTATGTCCTGCTTTTAAAACTTTGTTAGGGGGCTTTGGAGCAGCTTCTAGTCTAAGAATAACTTGGTCCCTCTTCTGAAAGTTTTTCTTGATGCCCTGTGTGTTAAGAGGCCTTTCAGGTTTGGCTGATGGGAATATGAACTGTTCCTGATCCCTTGTGAGTACAGAGATTGTTCTGCCTGCTTTCTAGTTGCTCTTTTCCTGGCCCTCATTTTCTACACTCACACACTGATTAATATTCAGCCTGAGAGTGCCCCTGTAAGAGCTTCTTTTGTATGTTGCTTTCTCCCCTCTGGTACTTTGACCGTGGTTTGCCAGCTCCTCTGAGTTTTGCACTTTGTCTTCTCAGCTCAGACTGCAGAGCTCTACTTGGGTTTCCCTCCATTGTTTGCACTTGGACGTTGCCTCTAGGCAGGAAGCTTAGTAATCAGAAGATTCACCTTGTTTGTTTCCCTCTTGTCAGTGTTCAGTGTCCTTTGCTGCCTGATGAAAAGTTGCTGAAAACCATTGGTATGTTTTATCTGGATTTTAGTTGCTTAAGGCAGGAGGGTAAATCTGTTCCCTTTTACTTTGTAAAGGCTTGAAGCTCAAGTTTTTGTTTTTTTTAATTTTTGTATACAGTTTCTTCATTGTGATCTTAAGTTATTTGATATATGTGTTTCATACTTTGCATTTTCCACTTTTGACACTAAGAAAAAATTATCTTGTAGGAGCAGAAGAAGAAAGAGAAATTGGAGAGAAAAAAGGAATCTTTGAAAGTTACAAAGGTAATAAATAGTAAGCTAGAATATTTTATATACATTACCTTAGATATTGAAGACATTCTCTTGTATTCTTTTGACTCTTGATCATCTTTTTAATTTTAACCTTCTTTATCTGATAACCTTTCTTTGTTGGTTGCATAGAAACATGTAAAATCTGTTTCTCAGAATCTTAGATATGGAAGGAGAGCTAAACTGTGACCTTTAGTTTCTTATCCTGTGGACTGTATTTCATAGTAGCAAAATTTCACTTTATAATCTCAGGAAAAATCTACAAATATTTTATTCCTTGAGGCATTTTATAAGTGACCAACTCTTTTGGAGCCTGTAATGATTGCTCTTCTTCATGCCTCTAACCATACCAATAATCTAAATTTGTATCTTGTATGTAGCTGTAGCAGTGGAACCAAAACTGGAGTAGATAGCATGTGTGGTAATAGCATTTCAGATAGAGCATCCATTTAGGGATAGTCTGAATTTTAGATGTGATCTTTTGGAGGAATATGTTTTCATTTTTTTTAACATGAGGCTTTATATGCCATATTGATAGGAATTGCACAGACAACACTTGTGCTAGTGAAAAGAGAAATAATATGGGTAACAATTATTGAGTGCTTACTGTGTGCCAGGTGTTGTTCTAAACTTTACATGTCTTTACTTAATTATCAAAGTAGCTCTTTTAGGAAGAGATACTGTTATCCACATTTTATGTATAAAGAAGCTGATGCAAGGAGATAGAGTACAGTCCATCCTCATTATTCATAGATTCCATATTTTCCAATTAGCCTACTTGCTATAATTTGTTACCCCAAAATCAATACCCTTGTTTTTGTGGCCATTCACAGACATGTGCATGTATGGAATGGCAAAAAATTTGAGTCTCTTGATAAGTAACATTCCCAGCTGAGGTCAGAGCTATCTGCCTTATTTAAGCTGTCACAGTGTCAACTTTTGTTGACACAAAAGTGTCCTTTTTGTGTCTGTAATGCCATGATTTTTGTATTTTTGTGGTTTTGGTGATTTTGCTGTTTAAAAGACTGTCAGTCACATCGTGCTGCAGTGCTGTCTAATGTTTCTTATGCAAGAAGACTGTGATGTGCCTTATGGAGAAAATATATCTGTTAGATAAGCTTCCTTCATGTGTGAGTAAATTGCTCTTGGCTTTGAGTTCAGTGTTAATCAGCATATGTTTTAAATGAGCTGTCATAACAGGGTTATGTATTGATCAGTTAATGAAGATGTGCTTGCAGGAACCTAAACTTGTGTTTCTTCTAGATGCACTGATTCGGTGTTCACTAATTCAGTATTCATGATGACTTTATAGAACTCAGCTATTGTGAATGAGAATTGACTAAGTTTGAAGGTCACATAGCTAGTTAATTGTAAGCTAGAATTTGATCCTAGGATTAATTTCAGACTCCACACTTAATTTCTACCCCAAACTGCCTTTGTTAGAAAATATCAAAATGCCAATAAGAAAAATAGGGAGGGTATCTAAGTCCAGTTACTTGATTTTTAGTGTAGTTAGTGGTGATGTTAAAGTACATAACAGGTAACTGTACAACAAAAGCAATTGTGGAAAACTGATACTTGACTCAGTTGCTAATTCCAGGGACTTTGGGTTTTTGAAGAATGTACTTATAATTTTACTGGCTTAACCAACCATTTGCTCTGTACTCTTCAACCTGTTGCTTTAAAACAGTCTTTACTTTCACCAAGCTAACTTTTTATACCAGCTTTTGGGGTTTTTTTTCCTTTTATTCTAAAGGTGTCAGCCATCATATTCTGTCTATTCCATTTCACTATTCTCTTGATATTTTCTTTTTTAATCCTTTACATTTTTTACTTCATTTTTATATTTACCTTCTTTGTCATTTTTATTTTTCATGCATGTTGTCTTCCTATTCTTTTCCAACTCTCATTTTGAGACTGTTTTTGAATGTCTCTTCCTTTCTTTCATCTCCTTTCACTAGTATTTTTTCCATTGGTTTTCTCTTTGATAATCTACTCTCAGTTGTATTTAACTTACAAATTATACTGAAATGAGTACTCCTTCCATACCATAACCATTGAGTATCTTCAGCATAAACACAGAGAATAGATGTACATGGTAATTACAAAAAATAAAAATGCCTCTGTTTAATTTTGAAATTTGTCTTACATGGAAGAAAATGGAGGAAAGTAGAGTCTTTGGGAAAAAGTAGAGAGTTACAAACAAGTTATAATAGGGAAATATAGGAAAAGGTTACCTTTTAATAAGCATAATAGTGAAGAGTTCTAGATTTGGTTCAACTGCAAGGAAAGCTTACTTAATCAGTGCCTTAAAACTTGTAATACCATAGAAGTTTTGGGAAAATAATAGTATAAATCCTTGTTTTGTAGGATAAAAATTCCATTGATGCAAGAGAGGAGAATGCAGGTAAATTTCTTTGTTATAGTTTTGAAGAATATGTGTTTATATTTTTTGCTTAATTTACAATAAAAACTAAAATGGTGTTGTTTTTATAGTCATGAAAAAGAAGAGAGGAAGAGAAGACGAATCATACAATATTTCAGAGATCATGTCAAAAGAGGTAAAAATAAAGGGGGAAGGACACTTAAGGTTTTATGTTGTGTATAACCTATGTGATATTGATAATTATTACTTAAAGGTGTACTGATTACTGATATTTACCTGTCTTTTCAGCCAGTTAAGTGTTTTAGGGAAGAAGATGGTACCGTCTTCCTGTCTGTTAAAAGATCATGAGCTTGACCTAGTGAGAAATTGTTATAACTTCTTATAACCTCAAAATTGTATCTTAAGAAAGATTGTTAGGGAGCTAAAACCATAAACTAATTTCTAAAGCCATTTCTGTTTTCACCTTCTCACTTAGTACCTCATTAAATGAAAATTAATTAAAGAGTAGCTTTAATTACAACAAACCCTAAATATTCCTTAAGCATAATTTAATATATCACATTCTTAATATTAACAAAAATTCTAACTTTATTATCTGCTCTACTTTTCTTTTATCTGAAATTATAACTCTTCACATCTTAATAAAGTATAAAGTTTAACATAATACTTATCTTTTTTAAAAAGTTAATTAATTTATTTATTTTGGCTGTGTTGGGTGTTTGTTGTTGTGCAGGCTTTTCTATAGTTTCTGTGTGTGGGCTTCTCATTGCAGTGGCTTCTCTTGTGGGACACCGGCTCTAAGGTGTGTGGGCTTCAGTAGTTGCAGTTCCCAGGCTCTAGAGCACAGGCTCAGTAGTTGTGACGATTGCTCTGCACCATGCGGCATCTTCCTGGACCAGGGATTGAACCTGTGTCTCCTGCATTGGCAGGCAGATTGTTTACCACTGAGCCACAGGGAAGCCCCATGATACTTGTCTTTACTCTCCGGATATACTCTTTATTTTCCCTTCTTTCCCCATTTAAAAATAATATTCAGGACCCTCTTGATTTGTTGTGGAACACACTGAGACTGCAGTGAAAAACACTTATTAATTAATAATAGTGAAAACACTATTAATGAGGTTTATTTAAGTTTAGCTAATCACATAGCTGTTATTTTAATTCATCAAATGTTGGTGGCATATTTGCTATGAGCAAGCTTTGTGCTAAGTGGATAAGGTCAATTAGTAAAGAAAGGTAATTGTTATAGGGAGGATTCTATTTTAGGTTAATCATTAAAGGGATGTTGCCTATAAGTTTAAATTATATATAATGGCCCATCTCTGGGAACTCTGCTTCCCAAGTAATGAGCATTAAGCTAGAATATCTTTATTTAGCTCACAGGAAACATCCTGACCAGACCCACCTGTGAATGACTGCAGGGAGGAAGAAATGAACACATCTCTTGATGTGAACTGGGCTTCCCTTGTGGTTCAGCAGTGAGGAATCCGCCTGCCAGTGCAGAAGATGGGGTTTGATTTCTGGGTGGGGAAGATCCCCGTGGGAAAGGAAATGGCAACCCATTCCAGTATTCTTGTCAGGAAAAATCCCATGGACGGAGGAGCCTGGCGGGCTACAGTCCACAGGGTTGCCAAAGAGTCAGACACAACTTAGTTACTAAACGATAACATTGATGTGAACCGGGAAATGTTTGACTTTACTCCCACCTCTTTTAGTATAAAAGGAGCCTGAATTCTAACTCAGGCAAGATGGTTCTTTTGGGTCAGGAGCCCACCATCGTCCTGGTTTGCTGGCTTTATGAATAAAGTTGTTATTCCTTGCCCCAACAGCTCTCTCTCAATTATTGGCCTGTTGTGCAGCAAGCAGTATGAACTTAGACTCAGTAGCATCATCACTCATTTTGCCTCAGCATTTATGCAGTGAGAAATATTTGGAAGGAAGTAGTCAAATATACTCTTGAGAGTCCCTTGGACTGCAAGAAGATCCAACCAGTCCATCCTAAAGGAGATCAGTCCTGGGTGTTCATTGGAAGGACTGATGTTGAAGCTGAAACTCCAATACTTTGGCCACCTCATGTGAAGAGTTGACTTACTGGAAAAGATCCTAATGCTGGGAAGGATTGGGGGCAGGAGGAGAAGGGGACGACAGAGAATGAGATGGCTGGATGGCATCACTGACTCAACGGACATGGTTTGGGTAGACTCCGGGAGTTGGTGATGGACAGGGAGGCCTGGCATGCTGTGATTCATGGGGTCGCAAAGAGTCGGACATGACTGAGCGACTGAACTGAACTGAGTCAAATATAATTGGATAACTGGAAAATGCATTGAGCATATAGAGGGGTATGTAACTCAAGCCTGAGTTTCATAAAGGTTTCATCTAGGAAGTTGAGACTTGAGGGATGAAAATTAAATCATGTAAAGGTGGTGGGCACAGGTTAATAGAAATAATAAGATATAGGGTAGGTGCTGGGTTTGTGTTATAGGAAGAGATGATAAATCTTTGACAAATGTCCAGAGGCAGAAGAGTTCCTGGAAAATTAAAAAAAATTTAAAAAGAAATTATATTTGGCTCCAGTTTATAAACAGAAGAGAGGTATAGGATGAAGCTGTAGAGGTAAGTGGCGTCAGGAGTTTAGGAAGTTTAATTTCTAACAAGAATACTTAATAGTTGCTATTGTTTTGATTCATTCACAAATTGTTCTCCAGAAAGATTAATCTCAGCTAGGCATTTTAAAAGACAACTCTTCTATCTATTCTCTATATTAAATCTCTTTAGCCTTAGAATATGAATATCTGTATTTATATGATACTTTACATACACATATGTATGTATGTGTGTGCTGTCAGCCACTTACATGTCCTTTTATTCTCCTGTGTATCTCAAATTTGAGATATGCTTAAAATTTCTTGAGTGTATTTTACTGTTTTATCCACTTTAGCCTCTGCATATGCTATCCTAGAATTTAATTCTGTCTTTAATTATTATGCCCTGATGACAGTTTTTTTCAGAAAATTTGATGTAATGTTCTACTAAGTCACTAGGGTCTCCATACCCTTAGCATCTAGTAGGTAATTCAAAATCAGAACACTTTTATTCTTTATTTTTAATGTATTTGTCTTTGCCTCTTGCTCAGGATTTCATATTCAGGTCTCTAATCTTGAGAGAGGCCTAAAGTTAGCTGGAGTTGGGATTTTAATACATTTGGAAGTGAATCCTTGAATAATGGTGGTAACCACAGCTTGACTCTAGAGCAGGGTTTTGAAAACTTCTTCTGTCAAGGGCTAGATAATAAACATTTTATGACTTTGAATAGTTTTGTGGGTAACTCACCCTGAACTTTGCCGTTGTATCCAGAAAATAGTCACAGACAAATTGTAAACCAATGAGCCTGACTTTTTTTCTAATTAAACTTTCAGTTCAGTTCAGTTCAGTCACTCAGTCGTGTCCGACTCTCTGCGACCCCATGAATCGCAGCACGCCAGGCCTCCCTGTCCATCACAAACTCCCGGAGTTTACCCAAACTCATGCCCATCGAGTTGGTGATGCCATCCAGCCATCTCATCCTCTGTCATCCCCATCTCCTCCTGCCCCCAATCCCTCCAAGCATCAGGGTCTTTTCCAATGGGTCAACTCTTCGCATCAGGTGGCCAAAGTATTGGAGTTTCAGTTTCAGCATCAGTCCTTCCAATGAACACCCAGGACTGATCTCCTTCAGGATGGACTGGTTGGAACTCCTTGCAGTCCAAGGGACTCTCAAGAGTCTTCTCCAACACCACAGTTCAAAAGCATCAATTTTTCAGTGCTCAGCTTTCTTCACAGTCCAACTCTCACATCCATACATGACCACTGGAAAAACCATATAGCCTTGACCAGATGAACCTTTGTTGACACAGTAATGTCTCTGCTTTTTAATATGCTTTCTAGGTTGGTCATCACTTTCCTTCCAAGGAGTAAGCGTTTTTTAATTTCATGGCTGCAGTCACCATCTGCAGTGACTCTAGAGCCCAAGAAAATAAAGTCTTACACTGTTTCCACTGCCTCCCCATCTGTTTTCCATGAAGTGGTGGGACCAGATGCCATGATCTTAGTTTTCTGAATGTTGAGCTTTACGCCAACTTTCATTCTCCTCTTTTACTTTCATCAAGAAGCTTTTTAGTTCCTCTTCACTTTCTGCCATAAGCTGGTGTCATCTGCATATCTGAGGTTATTGATATTTCTCCAGGCAGTCTTGATTCCAGCTTGTGCTTCTTCCAGCCCAGCGTTTCTCATGATGTACTCTGCATATATAAGTTAAATAAGCAGGGTGACAATATACAGCCTTGACGTACTCCTTTTCCTCTTTGGAACTAGTCTGTTGTTCCATGTCCAGTTCTAACTGTTGCTTCCTGACCTGCATGCAGGTTTCTCAAGAGGCAGATCAGGTGGTCTGGTATTCCCGTCTCCTTCAGAATTTTCCACAGTTTATTGTGACCCACACAGTCGAAGGCTTTGGCATAGTCAATAAAACAAAAATAGATGTTTTTCTGGAACTCTCTTGCTTTTTTGATGATCCAGCGGATGTTGGCAATTTGATCTCTGGTTCCTCTGCCTTTTCTAAAAACCACTTAAACATCTGGAAGTTCCTGGTTCACGTATTGCTGAAGCCTGGCTTGGAGAATTTTGAGCATTACTTTACTAGCATGTGAGATGAGTGCAATTGTGCGGTAGTTTGAGCATTCTTTGGGATTGCCTTTCTTTAGGATTGGAATGAAAACTGACCTTTTCCAGTCCTGTGGCCACTGCTGAGTTTTCCAAATTTGCTGGCATATTGAGTGTAGCACTTTCACAGCATCATCTTTCAGGATTTGAAATAGCTCAACTGGAATTGCATCACATCCACTAGCTTTGTTCGTAGTGATGCTTGCTAAGGCCCACTTGACTTCACATTCCAGGATGTCTGGCTGTAGGTGAGTGATCACCCCATCGTGATTATCTGGGTCATGAAGATCTTTTTTGTACAGTTCTTCTGTGTATTCTTGCCACCTCTTCTTAATATCTTCTGCTTCTGTTAGGTCCATACCATTTCTGTCCTTTTTCGAGCCCATTTTTGCATGAAATATTCCCTTGGTATCTCTAATTTTCTTGAAGAGATCTCTAGTCTTTCCCATTCTGTTGTTTTCCTCTATTTCTTTGCATTGATCGCTGAGGAAGGCGTTCTTATCTCTCCTGGCTATTCTTTGGAACTCTACATTCTTTCCTTTTCTCCTTTGCTTTTTGCTTCTCTTCTTTTCACAGCTATTTGTAAGGCCTCCTCTGACAGCCATTTTGCTTTTTTGCATTTCTTTTCCATGGGGATGGTCTTGATTCCCTGTCTCCTGTACAATATCACAAACCTCCGTCCGTAGTTCATCAGGCTCTCTGTCTATCAGATCTAGTCCCTTAAATCTATTTTTCACTTCCACTGTATATTCATAAGGGATTTGATTTAGGTCTTACCTGAAAGGTCTAGTGGTTATCCCTACTCTTTTCAGTTTAAGTCTGAATTTGGCAATAAGGAGTTCATGATCTGAGCCACAGTCAGCTCCAGGTCTTGTTTTTGTTGACTGTATAGAACTTCTCCATCTTTAGACATTTATAAAAACAGGTTGCTGGCTAGAGTTGGTCCATGGGTAGTAGTTTGCCTTTTTACTAGAGGACTGTGAATTTGGACTTCAGATAAACTTCAACTAAGAAAAAAAACAAACTGGACAATTTGGGAGTAAATATTCCAATTTTAAGTGCTGCTTACGAATTCAGGATTTTATAAGATGCCATGGGTCTAATTTTGTCTCATGTTTGATTTCTCTGTATTTTAGTTACTTTGCGAGCCTCATCCCCATTTCCTGGCAGAAAATCAGAATAAGAATAAATGTTTGTTGAATAAATAAATGAATGGACCGCAATCATTGTTATTTGGTTTCTGTTTTCTCATTGTTTTAGGAAATTTTGTCTGTGGCCAAGAAAAATAAAAAGGAGAATGAGGTAAGAGATTTATAAGAGATAATAAATTTAGGAGTCATATTTGTGTTCCTGATCATTAGTTCTTTTTTCTCTTAGTCACCAGTGTATATTTTTTCTCACTAGTTATCCTATAACATTCTTCTTTCCTATCTATCAACTTTAAGTATAATCTATTATATGTTCCTTAATATGTAAATATTAATTTTTGAGTCTTTGAGAGTCTGGCAAACATGCAGGTAACTGTTACTATATGCACATATACATTCCACATGTATATATTCCACAGCTTGTGGAAGTCCCTTGGGATACTTCAGTCTTGTTTCTGGCCTTCCAAGATTTTCTTTGCTTTTGTTTGAGAAGGCTTGTTTCTGTCCCCACCCTCAACCCCTCATTTTATGTAGAGAGATGCCTTGTGACCTGGATATTTACTATCCAAGGCTCTATAATTACAGGATTTTTTTCTTTCTTCAGTATAAGGTTTGGTTTATGATGCAGTTACAACCCAACTATGTTAAATGTAAATAAGATTAAGCATATTTTTTTGATAAATCTTAGATGTATTTTAAAAGATAAAGTCCAATCTAATCTTCTGTCAAAATTTACTGTGGAATTGACCGCACTTTGTAATATATAATAAGTAACATACTGATCTTGTGTTCATTCTGATAAGTTTTGTTAAGTGTATATATCTTTGTAACCATCATCCAAATCAAGATTTTAGCAACTTTTCATTATGGTATAAGGATCTCTGGTATCCTTGCCAGTCATTTGCCCACCTCTATTTTCTGTTCCTTTTCATTCACCGTGGATGATGATCATTGATGTTGTTTTGTTTCTAGTAGGTTTTTTTATTGCTGAGTAGTATTCTATTACATATTATAATGTTTCTTTATTCATTCTCTTCATGAGCATTTGGGTTGTTTCCACTTTGTAACTATTCTGAATGAGGCTGCTATGATAATTTCTGTAAAGATCTGTGTGGACATGTTTTCATATTTTTTTGATATATACCTAGGAATGGAATTGCTGGATCATATGGTAAATGAGGTTCAACTTTATAAGAAAGTAGAGCTATTTTCTGAAAGTGAACCCACCATTTTACTCTCGCTCAGTTCAGTTCAGTCACTCAGTCGTGTTTGACTCTTTGCGACCCCATGAACTGCAGCACGCCAGGCCTCCCTGTCCATCACCAACTCCCAGAGTTCACCCAAACCCATGTCCATTGAGTCAGTGATGCCATCCAGCCATCTCATCCTCTGTCATCCCTTTCTCCTCCTGCCCTCAATCTTTCCCAGCATCAGGGTCTTTTCAAATAAGTCAGCTCTTTGTATCAGGTGGCCAAAGTATTGGAGTTTCAGCTTCAGCATCAGTCTTTCCAACAAATATTCAGGACTGATCTCCTTTAGGAGGGACTGGTTGGATCTCCTTGCAGTCCAAGGGACTCTCAAGAGTCTTCTCCAACACCACAGTTCAAAAGCATCAATTCTTTGGCGCTCAGCTTTCTTTATAGTCCAGCTCTCAAATCCATACATGACCACTGGAAAAACCATAGCCTTGACTAGACGAATCTTTGTTGACAAAGTAATGTCTCTGCTTTTTAATATGCTGTCTGGGTTGGTCATAACTTTCCTTCCAAGGAGTAAGTGTCTTTTAATTTCATGGCTGCAGTCACCATCTGCAGTGATTTTGGAGCCCCCAAAAATAAAATCTGACACTGTTTCCACTGTTTCCTCATCTGTTTTCCATGAAGTGATGGGACCAGATGCCATGATCTTAGTTTTCTGATTGTTGAGCTTTAAGCCAACTTTTTCACTCTCCTCTTTCACTTTCATTAAGAGGCTCTTTAGTTCTTCTTTGCTTTCTGCCATAAGGGTGGTGTCATCTGCATATCTGAGGTTATTGATATTTCTCCTGGCAATCTTGATTCCAGCTCGTGCTTCTTCCAGCCCAGCGTTTCTCATGATGTACTCTGCATATAAGTTAAATAAGCAGGGCGACAATATACAGCCTTGACATACCCCTTTTCCTCTTTGGAACCAGTCTGTTGTTCCATGTCCAGTTCTAACTGTTGCTTCCTGACTCTCCACTAGTAGTGTATAAAAGTTTGAGTTCATATCATGCCAGCATTTCTTGTCATTAGTCTTTTTAACCTTAGCTGTGAAATGAATCGTATGTAGTTTTATTTTCTGTTTTGTTAATTACTAATATAGAGTTAATTTTTGTGTTTGTAATGGCTGTTAATGTGTTTTCTTTTGTAAAGTTTCTGTTTATATCTTTTGCCCAGTTATTGTGTTATTTGTGTTTTTGTTGATACGTGAGTTCTGATTGTTGTCAGATATATATACTGTATTTTCTTTCTGTTCCTGGCTTGCCTACTTAGTTTCTTAATGATATCTTTTTTTAGTGATATCTTTCAATAAGCAGAAAATTTTAAATTTTGTAATAGTCCAAATCATTACTTTTATTCTTTTGGTGGTTAGTACTCTTATTGTCTTGTATAAGAAGTATTTGTCTATCACAAGGTTATCAAGATTTGTGATAACCTTGTGAAAATTTATCACAAGGTTATTCTCTGTTTTCTTCTGAAAGCTTTATCGTCCTTGGTTTGATGTTTAGGTATATCATTTAATCACAAATTTTATGTATGGAGTGGTGAAAGTCAGGTTCCCTATATTTCCAGTTGAATATTCAGTTGTTGGCATCATTTATAGGACTTCATTTGAATTGACTTAATCCTTGTTTTCATATTATTAAAATTGAATTTGGGCATAGCTAACCAATGAAGTCTACCTTTGGTCAAAAGTTGGTGCTGTGTCACAGATAAATTGACACTCTTTAAGTTTGATAGAGTTTTAAACTATATGTACTTTGTCCCTTTCCCTGTAGTGAAGGTAATTACTTGGAGAAAGTAAATAATTTTTATATTCTAGAACGGAACTAACTATAGATTTTTATTCAACATGTGAAGTGATCTTCACCATGATTATGTGACTGCAAATTTTGATTAGTAGTTACATTTTCTGATTAACAGAGGGTAGCAGCATAATTATGTATTAAACTTTTATCTGAACTTTTTTCTTTACAGAATGAGAGCTCCTCTTCTAATATGTGTGTAGAAGATCTTCAGAAAAATAAAGATTCAAATAGTAAAATTAAAGATAGATTATCTCAAACGGTTAGGCAAAATACGAAATTCTTTTTTGACCCAGTTCGGAAATGTAATGGACAGCCAGTACCCTTTCAGCAACCAAAACACTTCACAGGAGGAGTGATGCGGTGGTACCAGGTGGAAGGCATGGAATGGCTTAGGGTAATACATCCTCAATTTTGATACAAGATGTTGTTTAATTTCTATATAATAACCTATTAATATGATATAACACAACTTGAGCTGTTCCTTCTGTGTGTCACTATTATATATAAGACATATATTTCTGTGTAAATACTTATTTTCTAATTTATTTATCCAGAGTAAGTTTTTGAAAGTGAAAATTTATCTTATTCAAGGCTACCATTTTTATGGCTTTGGAAACTGATTTCACACAGTGTTTTTATAACTTAAAATGTGAATATGTCAGTCTCATCATAATTATCCTCTTTGGATTAAAGGAAGAAATAAACTGCTGATTCAATAGATGTTTATATCAGCATTCAAATAGAGTGTATATTTTTTGTCCAGATGCTTTGGGAAAATGGAATTAACGGTATTTTAGCAGATGAAATGGGATTGGGGAAGACAGTTCAGTGCATTGCTACAATTGCATTGATGATTCAGAGAGGTGTACCTGGACCTTTTCTCGTCTGTGGCCCTTTGTCCACACTTCCTAACTGGATGGCTGAATTCAAAAGATTTACACCAGAAGTAAGACATGCTTCCTTTTGCTAAATATATTATCATTACAAATATTTTATTGTTTTGTTGCCTGAATTAAGTTATAGATCTCTTATTATAATTCTGTTGATTTCTGTGTAGCACTGCATCTTATTTAACTTATCTTTCAATATCAGCAATACCTTCTGTAAGTTTATATAGACTACGTATTAGTCATCTCAGAAATCTTGCCTATTATATTTTTTTCTCTCAGAAATGTTTAACTTCATATTTTCCAAATTGTTGTTATTTATATTTTGTTCTAAAGTTTGTTACCAATCAATCTAATAAAATCTTTTAGATTCCTACTATGTTATATCATGGTGCCCAGCAAGAGCGTCGAATATTAGTGAAGCATATTCACGAACGGAAAGGGACACTCCAGATTCATCCTGTGGTGATCACTTCATTTGAGATAGCTATGAGAGACCGAAGTACATTACAGGTACGAATGGTCTTATAGGAGTCTTTGTAATCCATAAATCACATTTCTGAAAATTTATATCACCTTCCAAGAGCATTTGTTTATTTTTTTTTTTCCTGATGGAATAGATTGCATTGGGTATATTCCTTTAGAACCTGGAGGTTTATATTAACCGAAAGATTGAGATGAAGATTGTAGTCTGTAACAAGAAAATTAAAGCCTTTGGCACTTAAATCTTGGTAGCCACAACACCATTTAAATAATTTTTTCTCTTTTCCTTGTTTTTTTTTCTTTTTTAATTTTATTTTTTTGGCTATGATGAAAATTCCAATGCTATTTAATGTTTCAGAGCATATATAACTAACAAAGTCTTTCAGTTCCTTTTTTAGGACTCCAGGATAACACTAATTAAAAACTTGACAAAGCATTAGAGAGGAAAACTACAGACTACTTTGCCTAAAGAATGTGAATGGAGATTCTTAAATACATAACAACAGGTGGACTTTATTAGTTTAAGACCAAGTGAGGACTGTTTTAGGAATACAAGTATATATCAGTTTCAGAAAATCTAACTTACTCTCTTAGTAGATAAGAGGAAAACATGATTATCTCAATAGAGAAATACCATTCAATAAAATTGGACATTCATTCCTAATAAAGTGGTTTTGTTTTTAGAATTGCTTTTAGGAGAAATTGTGAGACCATCATATAAAATGTTTCCCCTGAATTCCTTTTCTAGAATTGCTATTGGAAATACTTAATAGTAGATGAAGGACACAGAATTAAGAACATGAAGTGCCGCCTAATTAGGGAGTTAAAACGATTCAATGCGGATAACAAACTTCTTTTGACTGGTACTCCTTTGCAGAACAATTTATCAGAGCTTTGGTCATTGCTAAACTTTTTGCTACCAGATGTATTTGATGACTTGAAAAGGTAGGTAAGCTAGTTATTTAATTATTGCCTATGTTTTTCTAAACGTCTCAAAATCTGTGTTCATAGATTAATTTCTTCTAGGTAGCTAGACTTCAATAATAGCTTTTGGCTAGTTCTTTGTAGTATATATATTCTCTATTTTTTTCTAGTTTTATTGAAAAATAATTGATACACGTTATTGTATAAGTTTAAGATGTACAGTATGATGGTTTGATTTACATATATTGTTAAGTGATTACCACAGTAGGTTTAGTTAACATCCATCATCTCAAATAGATACAATAAAAAGAAAAAGTTTTCCTCCTTGTGATGAGAACTCTTAAGATCTGTTCTCTTAACTACTTTACTATGTATCATAAAGCCATGTTAGCTATGGTTGTCATGTTGTATATCATATCCCTAGTGTTTGTTTTATAACTGGAAGTTTGTACTTTTTAACCACCTTCCTCCAAATCCCCCTCCCCTAGTAAGTTCTACTTTTGACACAAATTACGAGAAGAGATAAATAAAAGTGATTTTCAAGTTTTTATTGCATTTATTAAAGGAAAACTTTTATACTGCTTAGTTTTTATTTTTATTTTTTTTGACTATGGCACATGATTTGTGAGATCTTAATACCCCAACCAGGGATTGAACCTGCAACCATGGCAGTGAATGCTCCCAATATCTTAACCACTGGACTTCCTGGGAATTCTCTGCCTTAAAATAATTTTATAAAGTTCCTTATTGTCTTAACTTTCACTTTTGTATGGATTTTTCTCATTATATTCTAATCTCACACATAAGAAAACCCAAGTGTCAAATTATTAAAAATATAACTAGTTAATGCCAGACTCAAAAATATAACCAAGGTCTCTCAGTAGACCTTGGTTTTTTATTCTAGAAGCTGTATTTGAAGCATATATCATAAAGAACAAAATATAAACGTAGTTTTCAGAAAATCAGTGTGCTCAGAATGGAAAAGTAAATAATCTTACCAGACATTAAAAATAGTCAAAATAATTGGTTTATACTTTGGCATCAGTGAAGTAAGAAAGTTAATTTTATATGGGAAAGTAACTTTTAATGTTTTTGAGAATGTGTTCCTCCTCGGGTGACAGGATATTAGCCCAAGGCAAGGCTGTCTTAGGGAACATTTATTGAAAGAGTCCAGGTCCTGTGCATTTCTGCTGAGTTAGGAGGTAGGAGCTGGGAATCTGAATTCATAAAATGTGCCTCAGGTGATGAAATTTTGGGAATATCTGGTCTATCTATTGTAATTACCATTTTCCCTAATTGTATTTACTGACAATATTAGTGCAGACATGCTTATATTTGATAGTTCATGTTAATATGGCTTTGTTTTGTTTTGTTTTACATTGTGAAGATCTTAAGGATATTAGTAGAAATCATTATCAGCCTACATATATGTTGAATCCTAAAACATTGTAGTGGGTCACATTTTTACTAAAAGAAAGAGAGTCATATGCCCTTTATTTTCAGAGACAGTTTTTATTTCTATAACTTTATTAAAGTGTTTCATAAAATGTGTATCTTAGGATGTGAGGGTGATGTGGCTGTGACATCTGTCATCCCACTGATAGCTAAGGTTGCTTTGACTATCAAGGCCAGTGTCCCTTTCTTCCCATGAGATATGTGCATTCTTCCTGAAGCTGCATATTTGTTGGAAGAGGATGTTTCCCAATAGAGGTGGACCTGTCTCAAGGTCCATTTGTAGGAGAACATGGGGTAGGCAAGCTTCCAGGACTCTAGACATATCCAAATGAAGTCTGCCTTTAAAGAAAGAGGGGAAAAAATGTACCTTAATGTTTATTTGGTGTTTATACTATTGTAAGATAATATATTTATAAATCAGAAAAAATGTTCCCTTTGGAAAAATGCTGCTTCATAATATACAGATTAATATAAAGTTTAAAATGTAAAAATGTATTAATGTAATTGATTTACATTGACAGGTTAACTTATAATTTTTTCTTTTACAGCTTTGAATCTTGGTTTGATATCACTAGTCTTTCTGAAACTGCTGAAGATATTATTGCTAAAGAGAGAGAACAGAATGTATTACATATGCTGCATCAGGTTTTTTAATTTTCTTATTCTGCTTACTATAGACTCACAGAATAAAAAAGACACCTTAGAAATTACCTATACAACCTATTGTAGATTTTGAAAAATGAGCTTCCTGCACCCCAATTTAACTTACTCTCCTATCCTTTCCCCTCCCCCAGTGGTCTCATGGTATGATAGCAGAACTAAAGTGCTTTTTCAAACTTTTGTCCTTTCCACATATACTCATTTTATCCGTAATGGTTATATACGTGTTTGTCAGCCAAAAATAAAAATAAGTGATTTGTATGCAGTATTTGCCAATAATAGTTGCATAATTTACTTACAAACTGTGTGATCCATTCTGCCATTTTATACAGACTGTCTATCCTATGTCTTCAAACAAATACAGTCTTTCAAAAGTTTCTTATGAATTTCTTCTCAATTGTGCTTTGACAATTTTATTCAAAATCTTTCTGAAAAAGTTTTTTTGACTTTTCAAGTTTTTTGACTTTGAAGTGAGACAGTACAGAAATCAAAGTAAAAGTAATATCCCAAATCATATGAATGTTTTTTTCTGATAATTGCATGTAGGTGTATTTGTTTCTGGACTGCTGCCTACAGATACTTTTTTCTTAACCTACTGTTCTGTCTCTGGCTAAATTAAAGTCTCACTGTGCTTGGCTCTATACCTGTGAAATACTTAAGTACAGAGCCCTAAAAATGAACTTTCTATATGTAAATTTTAAGATAAGGCTGTAAAGGTGTCTTTTAAACACCTGAACAGTTTGATAATGGTATAATTATTGCTTCTCTGTTGTTTTTAAAATGTGGAAATCTCTTGTCATCACAGCTGATGAAAGAATAATTTTAAGTCTGAAGTTTTAAAACTTACTGAAGGAAACTTTTCATGTCTGCTTTTCTGGGTCAGTTGTTTTTGGTTTTTTACTAATTCAAAACCTCACTTTTAAAAAATATGGGCTATAACTTTATCCCTAAGAAGTATATATACCATCTTCTTATTTTTGCTTTTTAAAATATTCAAGTTATACTAGAATTTTTGTAAAATTAATAAGTTGTGAACACAGATAAACACTGTGAGAAATTTTCTGGTCCAGAAAATTTCATGGAGATATTTTATATCACTTTTTGAGATGATAGGTTCATATAGGAAGAAAGGAAGAAGGGATAAGATGGTATTTGGGAGACTATTCCTTGAAAATACGGAAATGTTTAATGTTTACATGTATTTATTCATGTTTAACTTTTAGATTTTAACACCTTTCTTACTGAGAAGACTAAAATCTGATGTTGCCCTTGAAGTTCCTCCTAAACGAGAAGTAGTTGTTTATGCACCACTTTCAAAGAAACAAGAGATCTTTTACACAGCCATTGTGAACCGTACAATTGCAAACATGTTTGGATCCAGTGAGGTAGAGTGTGGACTTGAAATAACCTGTAAATGACAGTTGGCATAGAAAATTTTCATGGTTCATTTCAGTCTTAAAAGGCTCATCGCCTGTTTCCATAACTTTTTACAATAAGGCTCATTACCTGTTTTCATGACTTGCTGAGGGTGAATTTCTAATTGGAGTATAAGGCATCAGGCCAATAGCAAAAACTGTCTAAAGTTCAAGTGATGGTTTTTGCAATAACTGCTTTATAGTCATCTGAAATACTGTGTGGGGGTCAACTTGAAAATAAATTTGAGCAAGCACACAGTATACTAAGGCTTGCCAACTAGACCAGTCACTTCAAATATATAATCCCTTTACAGGAGGTTGTTGGTAGCCAAAAACTTAAATAAAATCCTCTCTCTGAAAGAAGCATCTCTTTTAGTCACCCATCATATTATAAGAAATTGAATTGGAATGTGAATATCTTACAACTGGGGATCAGGAGACCCTTAAATTTTGTTAAGATGTCCAGATTTTTGACTGTTTGCCGTGTACCTATGTGTTTCTTTTCAAAGTACTTATGGTTATGCATCTTTGTTTTGTGAAATCATTAGACCATTTTTATTTTAATTAAAGGAATCTCTGACTTTTTAGCTGTTAGAAAATTAAAAGTTGTCTTTGGGGAGGAATTTCATTGCTGTATTATACCAATCCAAAGAAATACCCTCTGTAATGATACACAGGGTCTTATTTTAGCCCAAAGCTATTAAATTCCTTTATATAAATTCAGAAGTTTTATCTATCATTTTTTTCCACTGTGATATGAATGCATTAACTCTGAAACTAGATATGGGCATCAGTGTTAAAATAATGAAATTTCACAGGAAAACATTTGCATTTGGCTATAGTTTATGGATCCTTGGTTTTGCGCCTTTGAAAATTACGAAATTCAGTGATGAAAGACAGAAGTTTTTTAATATCTTAAAACACTTTGTACATAAAAATATTATGCCCTACTTTATATATATGTATATATAGAATTTAAGGGTATGCTTTTTAAACAGATATTCCTTTAATTTGTTCTGTTACAGAAAGAAACAGTTGAGCTGAGTCCCACTGGACGACCAAAACGCCGAACTAGAAAGTCAGTAGATTACAGCAAAATAGATGATTTCCCTAATGAATTAGAAAAATTGATCAGCCAAATACAGCCAGAGGTAGACCGAGAAAGGTGTGAGTTTAAAAATAGATTTTTTAAAAGTATTCTTTAAACTGTATTTTTTTTTTAAATTTCTTGTATTCATGGATTATACATTTTTGGGCAGAACTGTTGTGGAAACAAATGTCCCTATAGAATCTGAAGTTAATCTGAAGTTGCAGAATATAATGATGCTACTTCGAAAATGCTGTAACCATCCATATTTGATTGAGTACCCTATAGATCCAGTTACACAAGAGTTTAAGGTAAATACTATTTAATAATATACTATTTTGATTTCTGTGACTTTTTTATGTCGTGTGAAAGTGTCATTTTGTTATTATTTGCAGTAAATACTTTGCTGTTTGTCATGAAGATTGTAATCCTTTTAGTAAGTAGAGATGATAGTCTTCTCCCCCCAGATAAAGGTTGTTTTCTATATGTAAGCTAGCTAATATTTCATTTATATGTTTTATATAAATAGCTAAGAATCCTCCTAAATTTAGAGTGACATTAGAAATACAAGTTTTTTTAGTAACCAGTTGGCTTCCACTCCATGTTTTACTTGGTGTCTGTTTTAGAGGTTGTTATCACCTTTTCAATATTCCTTTAGTTAGTATTCAGCTTGTCAAAGGCAATCTGACTGCTCATTGCTTAACTTTCAACAAATAGCCACAGAACAGAACAAAAAGTTGATGTTGAGTTGCAGGCTCCCAGATTAAATGAATGAAATTGGTCTCTTGGGTGATTGATGGGAAGACAACATATATTAAGTGACATCCGTTCTCAGTAACTCTAAATAACCCTATTTTAGAGTAGATTCCTTATCCTTGGCATATTGACCTTTAGGACCAGATAATCCTTTGTTAAGGTGATACAGGCTTGTGGGCTATAGGCCAGTTGTCCAGCATCCGTAGCCTCTAGCCACCAGATGCCACAGTAATTCCCCTCCCCCAGCTGTGTCAACCTAAAGTATATCTCAGGCACTGCCCAGTATACCCTGGGGGTTGGTGGGCAAATTTGCCCCAATTAAGAAGACTGCTTTAAAGCTTTTCATTGAACAAGGAAGAAGATAATCTCTGGCGGTGATTGATAACTCATCAGAAGATTAATTTCATCTTTTATATTTAGGTTACTTATAAGCTCTTACACTTTCTTTCATTTCTACTAAGAATTTTGGCAGTAATTTTCATACACATTTGGTTGAAAGTGTACTCAGTTATAAAGAATAAACCTCAATATTAAGTTGAACTTAATGTTTTATTATACAGAGTTTTGGGGTGAGGGGTGGGGAGGATAGATTAAGTATACACTTAAACTATAGTTTATATTTTGTGAGATCATTGATTTTAAATTCTAGAGTATATCTTTCCTTGAGAACTATCTCCTGATAAAAAAGGTCAAATAACAAAGTTAGTTTAAAAGGTGGGACTTACTTGTCATTGAAAACTTAAACCTGTAAACATGGTTTTTATTTTGACAAGAACAGATTATTATTTGTTGTGACTATTTTTTCTTTTTTTTTTTTTTTAATTTTTCCTTTCTTTGCTCAAGGTTGATGAAGAGCTGGTAACAAATTCTGGGAAATTCTTAATTTTGGATCGAATGCTGCCAGAACTAAAAACCAGAGGTCACAAGGTTTGGTACTTTTGATTGGGCTTTTGGCTATATAATTATTTTTTGTTAGTAAGTATAGATACTAAGGTATATTTAAATTTCAGGTGCTGCTTTTTTCACAAATGACAGGAATGTTGGACATTTTGATGGATTACTGTCACTTTAGAAATTTCAGCTTTAGCAGGCTTGATGGATCCATGTCATATTCAGAGAGAGAAGAAAATGTAAGACTGCTTGCGTCATACATACTTGATTCTTTGTAACTCCTTTCTTGATTTCTGAAGTAATGTTCAATAGACCTAGGGACACCCTGGTGGTCCAGTGGTTAAGACTCTGTGTTTCCACTGCAGAGGGCACAAGGTTGGGTCTCTGGCTGAGCAACTGGGATCCCACATGCCCTGTGGCACAACCAAAAAATAAAAAGACTTACATCCTAGGGCCTCTGGCTTATTGCCACAACCTGGGCAATAGGCATGATTATTTTGTTTCCTGGGAGATGAATCTGATAGTGTTATCTCTTTTCCACCAAATTGGTCTTTTCTACTTTATGGCTTCTGGGGCTGTCAGTATTTATTTATCCCACATCAGAAGTCCTATAGATGCTTGAGAACTATACCCAGCTTGAAGAATGCTGGCTTATGTGTCCCATGGCACACCACTGCCTTGCCCCTCCTTTGCTGATAAACAGATGGTGATAAGATAGCTACTGCTACTTACTAGTCAGTTTTTTATGCACATTCCAGGAAGGAACAGTTTCTTATTTCCTTATGTTTACATCCCTTTTGCTTTTAGATACACAACTTCAACACAGATCCAGATGTGTTTATCTTTTTAGTGAGTACCCGAGCTGGTGGCCTGGGCATTAATTTGACTGCAGCAGATACTGTTATCATTTATGATAGTGATTGGGTAAGTTGGAAGTATAGCAATAGACAGGTTATATTTCCATTCTAATCTTTCATTGTATATTTTGCAATTTCATTTACCTGTTTTGAAAACATATCCATTATAAGATAAGAATCATTTCTTTGTCAAGTGTTTTGTGTGTAAAGACTTAAAAATGTATTTTTATCACTGAAGTAATGCTTAGAAGCCTAAATTGAGTTAAGGCACTGTTTAAAAGATTCTGGTTGGATCATCCTATTTGACTCTACCCACATAGTATGAGTTTAACTAATTTTAACCTTAAACTGTGTAATGTTTTTCTTTTTAACTTTTAAGAACCCCCAGTCTGATCTTCAGGCCCAGGATAGATGTCATAGAATTGGTCAGACAAGGCCAGTTGTTGTATATCGTCTTGTTACAGCAAATACTATTGATCAGAAAATTGTGGAAAGAGCAGCTGCTAAAAGAAAACTGGAAAAGTTGATCATCCACAAAAGTAAATAATATTTTGTAGTACTTTTTTGCTTCAGTTGTCTATTATGTATTGTGAGTTTGTTATTGTTGTTACTTTCTTTATAAAAGAAATCAGTGCAAGATTTAAATAGGCAGTGGGGAATTTGAAGCTATGTGTACTTTTTTTTTTCCATTTATTTTTATTAGTTGGAGGCTAATTACTTTACAATATTGTAGTGGTTTTTGTGTACTTTTAAAGTATCTTAAAGTCTGAAGTCTGTCATGGCGCTTTGACATGATGTTACTGATTATTCTCTGTTTTCATTAAAAAAAAATTTTATTGAAGTATAGTTGATTTCTAATATTATGTTAGTTTCAGGTATACAGCATAGTAATTCACAATTTTTATATATTTTACTCCATTTAAAGTTATTGAAAAATAATGACTTTAATGCCCCTTCCCTTCTCCCCACTAACCACTGGTTCTCTGTATCTGTGAGTCTGCTTTCTTGTTTGATTTTTTTGGATTCCACATACAAGTTTTAGCATACAGTATTTGTCTTTCTGTCCTTTTTCACTAATCATAATACCCCCTAGGTTCATCCATGTTTCGAATGGCAGAATTTCTTTTTTTTTATGATGACTAATACTCCATTTTGTACTCTTCCTTATCCATTCATCAGTTGAACACTTCGGTTGCTTCCATATCTTGGCTGTCATAAATAATGCTCCTATGAACATTGGGGTGCATGCATCTTTTCAAATTAGTATTTTTGTTTTCTTCAGATATATACCCAGGAATAGAATTGCTGGATCATATGGTATTGGGTTGGCCAAAGAGTTCATTCTGGTTTTTCTGTAACTATCTTACAGGGTGGGATGGATTAAGAGATTGTGACGGATATATATACACTATTATGTATATATATAGGTAACTAATGAGAACTGACCGTCTAACTCAGGGAACTCTACTTAGTGCTATGTGGTGCCCTAAATGGGAAGGAAATCCAAAAAAGAGGGGATATATGAATACATACAGCTGATTCACCGCGCTGTACAGCAAAAACTAACACAGCATTGTAAAGCAACTATACTCCAATTTAAAAAAGAAGATTAAAGGTATATTGAAGTAGTGCTACCATAAAAGTACTGACTTTGTTGAGCCCCCACTATTTAAAAAAATATTTGGTTCCAGTATACCCTTTTCATAGTTTCATAATACAATATTAAAACACAGCATTTTTTATCTAGAAAAGATTCTGAGAAATAGGGAAAGTGATGTGGGTGAGGCATTGGCATTTTATGTTCTGTTCCCTGAGAGTCCTTGGAGTTCTGCTTTTGTTTATTCGATATAAAATTCTGTTTGGGCAAATGACTTGATGGCTGCCTTACAAAAAATTGAAAATCATCTTTTGTACATTTTGAAGTGTAGAGAAATCATAATAATGTTGAATTTCACTAACAATTTATGCTGCTTTTCTACTCAAAAAAACTTTCTCCAGTGTATTTGATTTTGAGAGAAATAATGGATTAGGTTTTAGACATCTTTAATTTGACTTGATGGAGCATTCAGATTGTAGTTAGAATTTCCGTTGAAGAAAAAAGGTTCTTGGTCCAAGTAAGATTTTGTGCAGATTAAAGTTTTTTCACCTATGCTGCTTTTAGGGATTTGAATGATGAAATACATTATATTTTGTTTATTGAATTTGGTTTAAATTGTTTATTGAATTTGGTTTAAATTGGTGCTGTGTGCTTAGTTGCTCAGTTGTGTCCGATTTTTTGTGACCCCATGGACTGTAGCCCGCTAGGCTCCTCTGTTCATGGGGATTCTTCAGGCAAGAAAACTGGATTGGGTTCCCACGCCCTCCTCCAGGGGACCTTCCCAACCAAGGGATCGTGCCCACGTCTCCCTCATTGCAGGTGATTTCTTTACCAACTGAGCCACCAGGGAAGCCCAAGTGGGTAGCCTATCCCTTCTGAGGGGAACTCCCAACCCAGGAATCAAACCGGGGTCTCCTGCATTGCAGGTGGATTCTTTACCAGCTGAGCTACCAGGGGATTTTAAATTAGGTACAGTCTTTATAGTTTTATTTTCCCAAGTTTTATTTTTAGTTATTTTAGAGATTAATTTCAGAGAACAAGTTGAAAATAATTTTTTAAATGCTGGCAATATTTTATTGAGGTGTAATACACATACAGTAAAATTCCAAGCTAAGTATATGGCTTGATGCCTCTAACAAGTTATACTCAAATAATTGTCATCCATATCAAGGTAACATTTCTGTTTTCCAAGAAAGTTTCCGTTTCCAGTATTTCCCAGACTCTTGCTCCTTACTAGAAGGCAGTCACTATTCCAGTTTTTGTCACATGGGTTAGTTTTTCCTTTAACTTCACACCTGGATTCATTTGTACATACATATTATTCTTTAGCCTAGCTACTTATATTTGACGTATTTTGAGATTCATTTCTGTTGTTGTGTTAGAAGTTTGTGATTTTTTTTTTAATTGCGAAATAATTCATCCATTCTTTCGTTGATTGATGTTTGGTTTACAGATTTTGGTTCTTACGAATAAGGTCTTCTTGTTACAAGTATTAATGGACATATGTATTTATTTGTCCTTTGTCTTAGGGTGGGTATATGTTTACCTATAGAACACTACCAGACTTTTCCCAAGTGGACATACCATTTTACTCCCACCTGCAAAGTATGAGAACTGCAGTTGCTTTTCTTTTTTACCAACACTGGGTTTGTCTGTCCTTTTTATTTAATGTAGGGTATTCTGATTGGTTTGTTTTGGTTTTAAAAGCAATTTTGAATGTTTTTAATTTTTTGTAAATTTTTTCCAGATCATTTCAAAGGTGGTCGATCTGGATTAAATCAATCTAAGAACTTTTTAGACCCTAAGGAATTAATGGAATTATTAAAATCAAGAGATTATGAAAGGTAAGATTGTTTTTACTTTAGAAAAATATAATTCATAGTTTTGATTTATCCTATAGACCTGAGTATTTTGTTTTCTTATAGGGAAGTAAAAGGATCAAGAGAGAAAGTCATTAGTGATAAAGATCTGGAGTTGCTGTTAGATCGAAGTGATCTTCTTGGTAAGTATCTCTTATGGTTTTACTTACTATTTTTACGGAAACTTTGAAACATATGCATAAGTAGAGAGAAGTATAATATACCCCTGTGTACAACTCATTCTGCCCTAATAGTTTACAACATTTAGCCAATTTTGTTTCATTGCCATTTTCTTCAATCAGAATGTTAAATTCATGCCATAGCCACTTTTAGGCATCATTTATTGAGAAGAACGTGTTTTTAAATATCATCACTATGTCATTATTACATTTGAGAGAGTTGACCCTAAAACTTTAATAGCAGCTAACACCCAGTTCATATCCAAATTTTTCCACTTGGCCCAGTCTTTTTACAGTTTGAATCAGGATCCAAATTCCATTGTTCTTGCTATCTTCTTTCTTCTGTATCACTTTCCTCCTCACTTTTGTCATTCCATGCTGTTGATTTGTTGGAGAAACGGGGTTATTTGTCCAGTGAAACGACCTGCATTCCAGAATTGGCCAACTTCTCCCTACCATTGTTCTTTGACTTGTTCCTCAATCTACTTATTTTCTGTGAAGTGGTAAATAGCTGTGAAAATAGCTCTACTGGCTTAATAAGATCCAAGTTCTGTATTCTAGGAATACCAGTGCTTTGTTCTCATTTTAAATCATATAAAGAGATGTATCATGTCTGGGTTTCTTATTTTTAGTTAGCTAAGTTTAAGATTAATCAGCTGATTCAGGCTGATCTTCATTTACTATTCTGTTCTATTTAACCTGACTTTTTTTTAGCATTTATTTATTGTGGTTTAGAACCATTATTTTTTTGAGCATTACAAAATGCTGATTTTCTTATTCTGTCATTCCTTTATTAGCTGGAATTTGTCTATTATAACTTTCCCATATAAATTATTTGGTTACTCTGAGATACAATCTGTATAAGCAAGATAGGGCTTCCTTAGTAAGTCAGTTGGTAAAGAATCTGCCTGTAGTGCAGGAGACCCAGATTTGATCCCTGGGTCAGGAAGATCCCCTGGAGAAGGAAATGGCAGCCCACTCTAGTAATCTTGCCTGGAAAATCCTATGGAGGAGCCTGGTGGGCTATAGTCCACGGGTCTGCAAGATAAATTGCTGCTTTTATGTATAAATTGTAAGAATAATGAGTTGATGCCTACAAATGGTGATCATAAGTTATTTTGAATACAAATAAATATTTAAAACTCATCCTTTCCTACTCATTCTGTAACATGGATATCTATGCTCTTGATTATTTACGTATATTGTATATCCAGAGTGGAAATAAATAATGGTATCTTTTCCTAATTGTGTTCAGCACTGTTACATTAGTAGCTTGCTGTTGGTGATGGCAGGCATAGAAACGGGAAAAAGATAAACTACAGCCCTTTTTGGGGAATAGGAGTCTTTTGTTAAACACCAGCACATCACTGAGTATAGCATCATGATATCTTCAACTTAGTTTCAAATAGCTCTTCTAAAATTTGTCATCTTACTGAGTTGAGAGAATTCTTTATATATTCTGGACACAAATCCTTTATCAGATGTATGTTTTGCAAATATTTTCTCCCAGTCTGTGGTTTATCTTTGTACTTCCTTTGTGTCTCTTAAAGAGCAGAAGGAAAAATTTTGATGAAGTTACATTTATCCTTTTATTGTTATTACTCACAATTTTGGTGTTGTATCTAATCTTTGCCTAGCAAAGTTGTGATTTTTTTTTTCTCTTCTTTTTAACTAAAAAAAATTTTTTGGCCACACCACATGGCATGTGGGATCTAGTTTCCTGACTGGGGACTAAACCACACCCCTTGCACTGGTAGCGTGGAATTTTAACCACTGGACCACTAGGGAAGTCTGATGTTTTAAGAGTTTTATAGGCTCATATTTGAGTTAATTTTTGTGTAGGGTATAAGGTAAGGGTCTTGATTCAGTTTTTTGCTTGTTGTCCAATTGTCTCAGCACAGTTTACTGAAGATTATTCTTTCCCTTTTGAATTGCCTTGGCACCCTTGTTGGAAATCTGTTGGTCATATATTTTCTATACTCTCAGTTCTCTCCTATTCCTATTAATCTGTTTGTTAATCCTGTGCCAGTACTGCACTGTCTTGATTATTGTTTTATGGTGAGTTTTGAAATTGTGAAGAGTGAATCCTCCAATTTTGTTCTTCTTTCTCAAGTTGGTTTTAGCTGTTCTGAGTTCTTTGCATGTTTATGTGAATTTTAATTTTCATATTGTACAGGAAGAATATGAGATAAAGATATACCATTATGGCCAAATCTTAAATATATTATCAAATAAACAGCAGCAGCATAGAAAGCATAAAAGGGTAGGGTAACATCTGAAAATATTAATTGACATTAACTGAATAAAAAAGAACTAGATTCTGAAAACCCACTTGACATACCATCATAATCAACCTCATAATTCTTAAATATGACAAAGAAAATGTTCTTAATCTGAAAAAATGCATTCATTTAGTAAATTACTATGAAAATCAAGAACAGTTGAGTGTAACAGCTGTCATTCCCACTGTACATTATAAAACATAATGCAATATACAGGAAATCCTTAACTAATGCTATAAGATAATAAAAATAGGAATAATTAGTTTCATTATACTGCTTTTGCAGGTGGTATAATTATATCCATAGAAAATCTGAGGGAATGTAAAAGTTAGAATTCATAAAGTTTGCTATAAATTAATAGTATGTGTATTAGCAGTAATTATTTAGAAAATTAGATGTTTACAACAGCTACTAAACTGTAACATATCTAGAATTAAATATAATAATTTCTTTAAGACCTTTATAGAGAAGCTATGAAACATCCAAGGACAATAAGAGGACTGAATACATGACAAATTTAACTGTATTCATGGATACGATTAACTTGTATTCCTTACATTAATCTTCTAGTTAAAATCCAAAATATTATGGTTCTTTTAAGAGCTTTGACAGGCTGTTTTTAAAATTAATATGGAATGGTAAAGGACCAAGAGCCAAGACAATTTTGAAGAACAACAAAATACTTTATATCGGGTACTAAGATTCAATTTAAAAATCATAATAATTAAGACTGTTGATTTAACATATAAGATAAATTGACTACTGATATGGCAAATCCAGAAAGTCATCCAAACTTCTATGGAAAGATTAATAGGTGATAAATGTCATTTCAAACCAGAGAGGGGAAATTCCTATTATTCCTTGCAGATACTGCAGCTGGGTTCCAGAGCACTGAAATAAGCAAATCACACATTAAAAAAATTTTTTTTCAGTGCTTATAAAAGTTATGTTTATACTATAAAGTAGTCTGTGTGAAATAAATGTGAAATAACATTGTCTAAAAAAAACAATATACATACTTTAAAAATACTTTATTGCTAAAAAATGCTAACCATTATCTGAGCCTTCAGCAAGTCACAATCTTTTTGGTGGAGGGTTTAAAATATTGTGAGAATTAACCAAAATTCAAGACAGACATGAAGTGAGCAAAAAAATGATTCCGATATATTTGCTCAACATAGGGTTGCAACAAACCTTCAATTTGTAAAAAATGTAATATCTGCAAAGCACGGTAAAGCATGGTTTGCCAGTTTGTATCAACAGTGGTAAATCTCATCATATTCAAGAATAAATTCTAGATAAATTAAGTCATCAAAACTTTAAAAGCAAAACATTTAATTTAAAAAATAGGGAAATATCTGTAGGGTTTTAGGATAGGAAAAGAATACTTAAATAGGATACAGAACTCTCAAACTAAATGAACAGATTAATAGATTTTATTAAAGAGTTCTGTAAAAACAATACCATATACAGGTAAATGACAAACCACAAATACCTGCAGTACATAGTACACAGGAAATGATTATCATATATAAATAAATATCAACAAGAAAACTGAACAGTTACCAGGAGTGAAAGAAACAACCATTGAACGTAAAGAGATGCTTCAGTCTCCCTAGAAATCCGAGAATGCAGATTAAAACCAGAAGTAGCTATCATATTGACAAAAATATAAAAGATTTCAAATTAGCTGTGGGAGTATAAAGATATATTATCATGGTGTTTTGCGTTCCTGCTTTTAAACTAACCATAATTGGGCTTTAAAAAAATTATATGTATATATATATATGAGAATATAATTCACATTGGTGGTGTTTATTGCTAGGTATATCTTAAATTCAGCAGAAGTGATTTTGATTAGCAAACTGGTGTTTCAGTTTGTTCCCTGGAGGCCAGTTCTCGTTTTAATAAGAGGAAATTTCTTTGTAAGTTCTTACACTTTTTTTTTTTTAAATACCTGTTTATATATTTTTCTCTTAGATCAAATGAATGCCTCAGGACCAGTTAAAGAGAAGATGGGGATTTTCAAGATACTAGAAAATTCTGAAGATTCTAGTTCTGAATGTTTGTTTTAAAAGAATGTCTTCAAAAAATTCTTGTTCACATCTAGTGATCTGTATTGGTGTTAAAATCTACATTTTTCACTCTACTTTGATTATATCAGTTTACATAATATAACTGTACCATGCATAATTTTTGAACCTTATTAAGAGCAAATACATATATTAAGAGTAAATTTAGATTTTCAGTTAATTTTTCAGGTTCGGTAGTACTCTTGGGTACAGGCTGATGTGTACTTAACCACTGCCAGATTTATACAGTCTTCCTGTGGAAGTTTAATGTTTTTCCCCCACCCTCCTTTTTAGCAGTACAGTTCATGGGTTGTTGGTACTTCAGTTATGGAGTAGATTTTGGATGGGGGAAAGACTGGGATGATACTGTCCATTGTTTAAATAAGAAACGGTTTGATTTTTAGGGTCTATTTCTATAAAATGGTTTGCCAAATAAATATTTGTTATAAGATGATCTCATCAGATTATTTTTTCAGATAAATAATGGCTCAGGTGAAATAACGTCAAAAGTCTTGACTGCCATTTCGATTTATCAGTACTTTACACATATGTCATATATATAAAGATTTCCACTGGACACTGGGTCAATGCAGAGACGGCTTTGGAAGAAATTGCAGGTTCTTGACAAAGAAATTGGTTCTAGAAATTGGAAGTGGCAGGGTACCATGCAAAACAGGAACAGAAAAAGAGAGAAGAGACCCTGAAAATTATAACAGGGAGGGCTTAAAATAAGACTTAGGAATATAAGTAACACATGATCCATAACAGAGGAGCATAGAGGCCAAGTTGGGAATCATTTAGGCCCTAAATGAAACTGAAGAAGAGAAATACTTAATGCTGCCTGAAGCACACATTTCTGTGTAGGTTGTTACTCTTGGTGCCATGTATATTCCAATGTAGATCAGATTCTCTTTGCTTTAGGGCAATGGAAGCTAGGTAGGACTCAGAAGAAAAACTGTTTTGAGAGACTATTCAGCCAAAGTAAAGAACAGACAACAGTGGATTTTCTTTAAAGTGGGAATGTTCACCAGTCTCTGACAAACTATCATCATAACCTTGGTTGGTTGCTTCTTACTCCATTGTCTTACATTCATCTCAAATGATTATTTCATTTGAGTTTATCTCTGTCCTCATATTTCTGATACTTCCTCCCTCTGGTCTTGCTCCCTTGTCCTCACAGAAAATAAAAACAATCAGAAAAGAACTTCTAAAAGTTGCCACCATTGCATCTGTAAACCTACCAGCACCTGTGCCCATGTATCCTTTCCCTTCATGGGTGTAGTCTGTTCTAGCTAGAGCCAACAGAAACGCCCCATTTCTTGTTTTACAGCAAACTCCTTGAAAAGTCTATATTCACTGTTGACTTGTTTCACTTCCATTTTTTTTTCCTGAATCCATTCCGTTCAGATTTTTTGTCTCCAGTGACCTCTGAGTCATTTTGAGTCCGACCTCAAAGATCATTTACTTGATCTTTCAGAAGCATTTCATATAGATGTTTAATTTCCACTAACCAGTTTCTGTAGTTTCCAAGTTTTTAGCAGACACATTTGTCTGGTTCTTCCTACTTCTCTGGCTCTTTCTCAGTCTCCTTTGCTATTTATTTGACTCATTAGAATCTCTGGAGAGAACTTGGGACTCCCTTGATGGCTTGTTGCTTTAAATCCCAACTATGTATTAAATGGGTTTCCCTGGTGGGCCTGCAATGTGGGAGACCTGGTCTCAACCCCTGGGTTGAGAATATCTCCTGGAGGAGGGCATGGCAACCCCCTCCAGTATTCTTGCCTGGAGCATCACCATATACAGGAGCGGGCTACAGTCCATGAGATCATAACGAGTTGAACACAACTAAGTGACTAAGCACAGCACATGTATTAAATACCAACTTTGTAGTGGTGACTCAGATTTATATCTCCAGCCAGAATCTTTCTCCTGAACTCACTTCCAACTGCCTACTTCACATTTTTACTTGGTTGCCTGATAAACTATCCCAATCTGAACGTCATGAACTTGTTATCCAGCCTCTTAAGAATATTACCATTCATGTGGTTATTTTTCAGCTTCTGAAACCGTGTGTTATCTCTCGTGTTCTCTATCTTGAGATTTTAATGACTTTAATAATTTTACTGTTACTTTAGTTTCCAGATTTTAGTTTATGGGGCAAGGGTAACAGATGTATTCATTCTATGATATTGAAACATGTTCCCTGCTTCATCTGTATGAAAAGGTATTCTCAAACCAGGACTTGTCTTCCGTCACTTGGTCAAATTGCCATGAAAAATAGTTCATTAGCTTTATTATTCAGTGAGTCATTCTGTATTATGAGACAGATCCTGAATGTATTGGGAGGTATAGTGAAAGTGGTCACTTGAACATTTCCAGGCAAACATGTTTGATGGGATTTTTCAGTAATGTTTTAGCAATTTGATTTGTTTAGTCTTAGAACTTTGAAGTAATACATTATGAAAAGCCTGAAATGCAATAATATTTATATTTAAAACATTAAATAAGTGCTTTTAGTTTTAAATTCTATACTCTTTATTTCAAAACTGAGTTTTGGTTTTGAGCTTTTTAACTTAATGCTACTTAAGTTTTTATGATTCTGTTTGCTGTATTAGTACATCTTCACAAATAACATACTATGTATTAATACTTTACCATCAATTGTGGCTATAAAAATCAAGCCCAAGGAATCCTATTTATGAGTAAAGTTAAAGATATCTTTTTGGTCTTTATTTCTTTGGAATCACTGTTATCACTGGTTTATAATTGCTACATTCAGAGAAGAGGTAACTTAAAATCTAGGGAAACTTGTCTCTTACATACATTTTACATCCCTAGTTTAGGTAATGATTTTAATTCTAAATGGATTTGATTAAAAGATAAATTTTTAAAGTGAATTATAAAAACAAATTTTTACTTTTTCTCAGAATTTTCAAATGAAAAGATGCCAATTATTGGAGAAATGCAAATCAAAAGTACAATGAGGTACCACCTCACACCAGTCAGAATGACCATCATTAGAAAGTCTACAAATAAATGCTGGAGAGGATATGGAGAAAAGGGAACCCTGTTACACTACTGGTAGGAATGTAAGTTGGGGCAGCCACTTTGGAAAACAGTATGGTGTTTCCTCAGAAAACTAAAAATAGAATTACCATATGATCCAGTAATGCTGGACATGATATACCCAGACAAAACTCTCATTCCCCAAAAAGATAACATACACCTCTGCATTCATAGCAGCACTATTCACAATAGCCAAGACATGGGAACAACCTAAATGTCCATGAACAGATGAATGGATAAAGAAGATGTGGTATATACACACAATGGACTACTACTCAGCCATAAAAAAGAACAAAATAATGCCATTTGTAGCAACATGGATGACCTACGGATTACCATATTAAGTGAAATAAATCAGAGAAAAAAATATAATATCACTTTTATGTAGAATCTAAAATATGACACAGGGAATTCGCTGGCAGTCCAGTGGTGAGAACTCTGCACTCTCACTGCAGGGGCCATGGGTTCAATTCCTGGTTAGGGAACAAAGATCCTGCAAACTGTGTGGTGCAGCTGAAAAAAAAAAAAAAGGCAAATGAATCTATCTATGAATCAGAAACAGACTCAAGGACATAGAGGACAGACTTGTGGTTGCCAAGGGGGAAGGGATTGGAAGAGGGACAGACTGGGAGGTTGGGTTAGCAGATGTAAGTTAATATGCATGGAATGGATAAAACAGCAAGGTCCTACTGTATAGCACAGAGAACTATATTCAATATCCTATGATTAAACCATAATGGAAAAGTAAAAAGAACAGTGTGTGTATATATATATATATATATATATATATGTATGTATGTATGTATGTATGTACACACATATATATAACTGAATCACTTTGCTGTATTGCAGAAATTAACACAACACTGTAAATCAACTATATGTCAATAAAAAAATTTAAAAACAGCTGTACACACTGCTACATTTAAAATTAATCAACAAGGAAAAGAAAACATAGTCCTCACCCCTTGTATGATGTAGATCTGTGGTCCTGATTTCTCCCAGGTGACATTTTTCTCCCTGCCCAAGGCAGTGACTTTGAACCAAGGACGTGACTTTGCCCAAGGACTGACAGTGAACTTCTTCACTTCCCTACATTGGAGGATGGAGCTCTTTTAATCCTTTATTAATAGAATGAAGCAATCTTGTAGACACCTAGGTGTTATGTAGTTGTTTCAAAACTTAATGCCCCATTTTGAGGCTATAATTCTGTCCTGTCCTTGGGCTTCGGAGAAGGCAATGGCACCCCACTCCAGTACTCTTGCCTGGAAAATCCCGTGGATGGAGGAGCCTGGTAGGCTGCAGTCCATGGGGTCGCTGAGTCGGACACGACTGAGCAACTTCACTTTCACTTTTCACTTTCATGCACTTGAGAAGGAAATGGCAACCCACTCTAGTGTTCTTACTTGGAGAATGCCAGGGATGGGGGAGCCTGGTGGGCTCCCATCTATGGGGTCGCACAGAGCCGGACACGACTGAAGCGACTCAGCAGCAGCAGCAGCAGCAGTCCTTGGGCTTACAGGCCAAGTCTGTATTCCACTCTTTATCTTTTGGGTTCTGGAACCTGCATATTTGTCTATCTTTCCTTCTAGTTTGTATAAAAGTATTTTCATAATATTTTATGCAGCATGTATATGTGCCGGAGCCTGCCGGCAAACGAACTGGTCAAGAACGCAATCACCAGAGTACCTAGGAAAAAGAAGACTCAGAAAGAGAAAGATGGGGTTGAGAGGGACGGAGTCCGCTTGCGTCTGACTCCGCCAACTTTATTGAAGAATACCATGCCTATATATACGCTAACAGGAGTTACTAAGAATAGATCGAGGGTTTGCATACGTGCAGAGCTACAGATGTTTTAAATTCCCACACTCAAGATCAGTAAAGCATTAATTACCCTAGCGCCCAACATGATTAAGATCATTAGAACATTAGATGGAAAACAGGCTTCATCAATAGAACATTAGATGGAAAACAGGTTTCAGGCATGATGAGCTTATCAGCACCAGAAAAACAGGCAAAAAGGTCACCAGTGTGTTTTTTCCCTGAAGGAGACAAATGCCAGTCTATACTTTAACAAGAAGGGGTGGCAGGACAAAGAGAGACCTTTTGATCTCTCTTAGAGCCGTAAGGGGCCTGTACATTCAGGCCGGCTCCCTGCATATATGTGTTTATATTACAGTTGATGGGTAGGTATTCACATCAGTTCTGTCTACCATATTTCTTTGGATTTGACATTCTTATTTTCTGATTGTTGAAGTTGGTTGTCAGTCACTCAGTTGTGTCCGACTCTTTGCAACCCCATGGACTATACCCGCTAGGCTCCTCTATTCATGGAATTCTCCAGGCAAGAATACTGGAGTGGGTTGCCATTCCTGTCTCCAGGGGATCTTCCCAACCCAGGGATCGAACCTGGTCTCCTACAATGCAGGCACATTCTTTACCATCTGAGCTACCAGGGAAGCCCTGAAGTTGGTTAGTGAGTTTATTTCTTTTCTTGCTTATAATTCAGTGATTACATGCAAAACTAAACAATTTATATACTGATAAATATCGGGCATTTATTGAGATTCATTTGCAAATAGTTGGGATTTTAGTTTTAGAATCTTTTCACACATAATTATTTAGAAGGTATTTTAAAATATTTTGAACAGTACTATCAACTGGTGGGTAGATTTAAAAAATTTTTTTGGTTAAATTTAAAAAAATGAATTCTGACTTCATTGCATCGTGATCAGTGGATGTTGCCTGAATAACAATTTTGCTTTTGGTGGTCAATTAACATATTCTTTGTGGCCTAGTAAGTGGTTAATTTTTGAGAGTTCTACTCTCAGCTTTGTCCTGGAGCTGATGCGAGGTCAACTACATCAAATGCTATCAAGTTTGGCTTTGCTGCTCCATTCTTTAATGAGGAGGTTGACTCTGCCCTATAAATTCTGCCTAACTATCCCCATTCTACTTGCATCACATATAATTTCCCATCAGCCAAAGAAAACCACTGGGACAAGCCCAGAATCACAGGGTGCGGGGGAGTGGGAACTTTACATTGCAAAGGAGTGGGAACAGGGACAGCTGAGGCATTTAAGAAAACTACCATTGAGAATTATTTCTTACTCTCAAATGCAAGACCAGTTGGAGATAGTTGAAATTGTTTTTGGAAGCCTTGTGATATTTAGTTGGCTCTGCCCAGTCTTCAAAGCTTAGTTCAAATATCAACTTTTCCATTAATTTTTCTTTATTCTCATAACAGGGTATTTTTATCCCTTTCAGATTTCTACAGATCCTTCTACCATTTTTAGGACACTCATTATTCAGTATGTTACAACTCTCTGAGAATATGCATTTTATTCTTGACTAGAGAATAATGTCCTGATGACCTTTTTTTTTTTTTCCTGAAAATTTTCCTTAATTCCTAGTTCAGACCCTGGTGTATGCAGTAATTGTCCAATAAATATTTACTGAATAAACACAAGAATGAACAAATGGAAGAAAGTTTAAGTAAACCTTCAGAGAGGGTTTTTGGACCTAAGAAAATCCCTTAAATCCTGTAAGATATCCTTGTATGTTCTATTTATTATTATTTTTTATTCTTACAAGGAAAATGCTCAATTTCCAGTAATATTAATTTAAACTTGATCTTATTCGAAGTGTTTCCTTAAAGAGAAACAGACGCAAGTCACACCCAGACTCCAAGCGACAATTTATTTCTCCTAAAGAGGTATAATATCATATTGTATATAAATGTATATGATATTTGAATTATGAAACTAATCTCACAGTAAACTAGGTAGATTTCTGAAATTGAAGGGTTTTCAATTGTCTGTAAAGATAATCTTAAAGTCTTTTAAAGTCTGTTGTTTGCAAAAAGTCAATTTCATCACTCAAGAATGCCTACTTCTATGAAGTTCTAGAAGAGCTAAAACTAATGGATAGAGCTAAAAACCAGAGCAGTGGTTTCTTCCGAGGATAGGCATTACCTGGAAAGGGGGTGAGGGAAATTTTCAGGGGAATGGAATTATCCTGTATCTTGATAGTGTGTGGTTGCTCAGGTGCTGGTGTTTATCAAAACTGACTACACTCAGCTTTTTATCAGAAGGGCCCCAGTGTCCCCAAATGAGCAAGATGTTAAAGGGACCATTTTCAAAAGGATAGGCATTTCAGGAACCTGAAAATCAACCTTTTCTTAGACCCACTCTGATTTATGCCAGCCATGTCTTTATACGTGCCCTTTCAACAACACATAGATGGGCTTTCTGCTTTGCATTATGACTACAATATTTAGTCTTGATAAAGATGATTTCTGATGACAAATAATGTAATATTTAAGACTGGTAAGTACATGTGCAAAACTCTTCAGTCTTTAAAAATCAAACCATTCTTTCCAAATAAATTTTCTCCTGCTTCTTTCTAAACTAATACATGCTCTGTGTTGACAGGGTCAAAATATCAGATCCTTATAAAAAAGAAAAAAAAGGAAAAGAAAAATCACTTATAATTTCACCACCCGGTTAAAAATTGGGGGAGACAATTCATTCCCACATTTTTCTTTGTGAACATATACATGTTTGCATGTTTTCTTTAAAATGGAAGTTCTCTGTATGTGTTTTTCAACATGACTTTTATACATACTGAACATTTTGCAGCCAAGACGCTTGCCGACTGAGCGACAGAGTAGGAAAGGAGTGAAGCCAGACTAAGGACTGCTGGGAAGGGACAAGGACACAGGACTGGCCCTTAGGCATCTCTCCATCACTCTGCCTCCCCTTGTCACGTCTGCCTCTGCAGAGGGGTCTGTGCCTCCAGGGATGGGCACCCATGGTTCTGACTGTCAGAGGAGGAAAATGCAAACTTTCTTTCATGGAATCCTGGCTGCACTGACCACAGGAGGCAAAAAGGAGCACATGCGTAGAGGGGATCCACTTGTCCACAGTGAGTTTGTAACCAGCTCTGAAATACTTATACCCTTTGTCAGGGAGATATGAGTCACGTGCTGTTATGGTCACCCGAAGGGTGATGTTTGTTTGTTTTCATCAGCAAATTGCTATCCTACTTCAGAAAAATTTTTTGGCACAAGCCAGCTTGTAGACCAAAAAAAAAGCTATAGTGACATCTAATGGTACTGCTGGGCTTCCCTGGTGCCTCAGATCATAAAGCATCCACCTGCAATGCAATGATAATGTTAGCTACCATGTGTCTATAGGGCTACCGTGTACCACGCACTGTTTCAAGAACTTTACCTACACTAAACCTTTCAGTATAAATTGTTCAAGGCCATCTGTTAGGGATAACTCCCTGTCAATCCAGTATACCTTTTTTCCTTTAAAAATGAAATCTTATAAAAAAAAAAAAAGCTTATCAAATAACAGCAGAACTATTCTCTAAAAACTGCTTTTATTCTTATGTATTTTAGGGAAAGATAATATAGGTTGGTGCCATCTTCTGCCAGATGTCTATTGTTATCAACTACTTCCTGGGTTTTTTCCTACTTTGTTCTCTGTAAATATGTCCTTAATTCTTTTTGCTTTAAAATAGATTGCCTATAGAGGGAGAAGGAGAGGGTGGGACGAATCGGAAGAAGAACACTGACATATATACACTACCGTTGTTAAAACAGATAGCTAGTGGTAAGCTGCTATGCAGCACAGGGAGCTAAGTTCAGTGTTCTGTGATGACCTAAAGGGGTGGGGTTGCGGGAGGGAGGTTGAAAGGGAGGGAGACTTAAGAGGGAGGGGATACATGTATACATGGCGATTCATATTGTTGTATAGCAAAAATTAACACAACACTGTAAAGCAATTATTTTCCAATAAAAAATAAAAATAAACTGCCTTGAAACTTGCATGACCTGTTAACTCTGTGTTCAGACCTCCAGCTCAGGTGACTCTCTGCACCCACTGTCCCCTCTCAGCCCTATAAGCCTGCCTGGGATTACTGTGCCTGCAAGGATCTCATTTGGCCTGGGCTGGGCTTGGACAAGACTTCCCTGATGGACAAGGACCCCTGAATAGCTCCACTGGTCAGTGTGGCTTCTAAAGGGTCCCTCAGCCCTTTTGTTTTTCACTTGACAATGAACGGGAAAATTTTTACTTAGTGACTCCTTTCTCTCCAAAGAATATAAACATTCTGCCACAGACTTAGTCTTATCATGTTTCAATTGAGAAGGAACTTCAGTTGGGAGTCAGCTAACCCAAGGATTTCCTGTTATTGATAGTAGTGTAATACAAACTTGTTTTTTATTTTATAACCATCTTATTTCCTAAACAAATCCTTCTTTGATGCAAGTAAGTACCATGAAATAGAAAGAGAAGCCCTCAAAGTGCAAGCTGGAGGACGAATGCAGAATTTAACCCTGAAATTTGTATTAATACTAAAAATGGTTATACATTGCAGTATACAAAAGACCACAAGGTGGCATCATTTCCCAGATTAAAACTGACCTTCCCGGTTCTAAATACTTCAGTTTTTCTACTTTACTGGGTGAGATTTCAATTTTATTTATTTTGTTTTGCCGGTTAAAAAATGGAAAGAGCAATAATTCAGTAACTCCTGTATCTGTAACAGCAAGGGAAATTTCCAAGTTATTTCATCATATTTTAAAGCAAAATCTACTTTTTCTAATTATAAAATAACAATTTCAGAAAAATTGGAAAATATAGAAGCACACATATTTATGTTTCAGGATAATATGGTATATAAAACCTAGTAAATTGCTTTTTCAGGTAATAATATGATACACAATTTATATCTGTAAATATTTCCCAAGAATATTATTGAGTACATACTCAATTAGTTTACAGTATTCATGGATCTTTATTATTTTAAAAAAATTGTTTCTTGTTAGGATAAATATTGGATATATAAGGATGTTTCGTGTATAGGTGTTTGTAAATCTCTGATTTGCTTCTTAGGATACATTTCTATAAGTCTGAAAGTGTGAACATTTTCTAGGCTTTTGCTAAATATTGTCTAGGAATGATTTGCTTGTTTTTACCCATTTACCTGGTCTTTTCCAATGGTGCAGTGGTGAAGAATCCGCCTACCAATGCAAAAGATGCCAGAGATGTGGGTTTGATCTCTGGGTTGTGAAGATCCCCTAGAGAAGGAAATGGCAATCCACTCCAGTATTCTTCCCTGGAAAATCCCATGGAAAGAGAGGAGCCTGGCAGGCTACAGTCCTTAGTCCTGAGGGCTGCAAAAGAGTCAGACAGGACTTAATTAAACAGCAATCCATTATCTAGTACCGTGTGTGTGTGTGCGTGTGTGTGCCTGCATGTATTAATTTATTTAATTAATCTTGTTAAATCTGCAGTTGTAAATATTTGTAAGTCTTTTAATGCATATAGTCTAGGAATGATTTGTATATACATCTATATATCTATACCACCACAGAAGATATTAAGAAAAGGTGGCAAGAATACACAGAAGAACTGTACAAAAAAGATCTTCACGACCCACATGATCACGATGGTGTGATCACTCACCTAGAGCCAGACATCCTGGAATGTGAAGTTAAGTGGGCCTTAGAAAGCATCACTATGAACAAAGCTAGTGGAGGTGATGGAATTCCAGTTGAGCTATTTCAAATCCTGAAAGATGATGCTGTGAAAGTGCTACACTCAATATGCCAGCAAATTTGGAAAACTCAGCAGTGGCCACAGGACTGGAAAAGGTCAGTTTTCATTCCAATCCCAAAGAAAGGCAATGCCAAAGAATGCTCAAACTACTGCACAATTGCACTCATCTCACATGCTAGTAAAGTAATGCTCAAAATTCTCCAAGCCAGGCTTCAGCAATACGTGAACCGGGAACTTCCAGAGGTTGAAGCTGGTTTTAGAAAAGGCAGAGGAACCAGAGATCAAATTGCCAACATCCGCTGGATCATTGAAAAAGCAAGAGAATTCCAGAAAAACATCTATTTCTGCTTTATTGACTATGCCAAAGCCTTTGACTGTGTGGATCACAGTAAACTGGAAAATTCTGAAAGAGATGGAAATACCAGACCACCTGATCTGCCTCTTGAGAAACCTGTATGCAGGTCAGGAAGCAACAGTTAGAACTTGACATGGAACAACAGACTGGTTCCAAATAGGAAAAGGAGCACCTCAAGGCTGTATATTGTCACTCTGCTTATTTAACTTATATGCAGAGTACATCATGAGAAACGCTGGGCTGGAAGAAGCACAAGCTGGAATCAAGATTTCCGGGAGAAATATCAATAGCCTCAGATATGCAGATGACATCACCCTTATGGCAGAGTGTGAAGAGGAACTAAAAAGCCTCTTGATGAAAGTGAAAGAGGAGAGTGAAAAAGTTGGCTTAAAGCTCAACAACTAATTACATGACATCTGGTCCCATCACTTCATGCAAAATAGGTGGGGAAACAGTGTCAGATTTTATGTTTTTGGGTTCCAAAATCACTGCAGATGGTGATTGCAGCCATGAAATTAAAAGATGCTTACTCCTTGGAAGGAAAGTGATGACCAACCTAGACAGCATATTAAAAAGCAGAGACAGAAGTCTGTTCTGTATTTCTGTGTCTCTTTTTCTGTTTTGCATATAGGGTTATCGTTATCACCTTTCTAAATTCCATATATATGTGTTAGTATGCTGTAATGTTCTTTATCTTTCTGGCTTACTTCACTCTGTATAATGGGCTCCAGCTTCATCCATCTCATTAGGACTGGTTCAAATGAATTCTTTTTAATGGCTGAGTAATATTCCATGGTGTATATGTACCACAGCTTCCTTATCCATTCATCTGCTGATGGGCATCTAGGTTGCTTCCATGTCCTGGCTATTATAAACAGTGCTGCGATGAACATTGGGGTGCACGTGTCTCTTTCAGATCTGGTTTCCTCAGTGTGTATGCCCAGAAGTGGGATTGCTGAACTTTGTGGGAGAATGTGAGGGTGGGATATTTCAAAAGAACAGCATGTATACTATCTATGGTGAAACAGATCACCAGCCCAGGTGGGATGCATGAGACAGTGCTCCGGCCTGGTGCACTGGGAAGACCCAGAGGAATCGGGTGGAGAGGGAGGTGGGAGGGGGGATCGGGATTGGGAATACATGTAAATCCATGGCTGATTCATATCAATGTATGACAAAACCCACTGGAAAAAAATAATAATAAAAAAAATAAATAAATAAAAAAAAAAGCAGAGACATTACTTTGTCAACAAAGATCCATCCAGTCAAGGCTATGGTTTTTCCAGTGGTCAGGTATGGATGTGAGAGTTGGACTGTGAAGAAAGCTGAGCACTGAAGAATTGATGCTTTTGAACTGTGATGTTGGAGAAGACTCTCAGAGTCCCTAGGACTGCAAGGAGATCCAACCAGTCCATCCTAAAGGAGATCAGTCCTGGCTATTCATTGGAAGGACTTATGCTGAAGCTGAAACTCCAGTACTTTGGCCATGTCATGCGAAGAGTTGACTCACTGGAAAAGACCCTGATGCTGGGAGGGATTGGGGGCAGGAGGAGAAGGGGACGACAGAGTATGAGATGGCTGGATGGCATCACCGACTCAATGGACATGGGTTTGAGTAAACTCCGGGAGTTGGTGATGGACAGAGAGGCCTGGCATGCTGCGATTCATGGGGTCGCAAAGAGTCGGACACGACTCAGCAACTGAACTGAACTGATACAACCACAAAATTAAAATAGCACTTACCTACTTTTATTAAGTAGGGTGCATATGTAATCATTTATCCATTCATTTTTTATCTATTAATTTAGTTCGTGTGTGGTTGAGAGAGAGAGAGAGAGTGTGTGTGTGTGTGTGTGTGTGTGTGTTAGTTGCTCAGTCATGTGACTCTTTCAATCCCATGGACTGTAGCCTCCAGGTTTCTTTGTCCATGGAATTCTCCAGGTGATAATACTGTAGTGTGTGTGTGTGTGTGTGTGTGTGTGCATTTTCTTGACATGTCAATGTGTTTCTTACTGAAAGTGATAGGAAAAAAAATGTTTTAAACCCCAAACATGTGGATACTGAGCACCAAAATTGCTACCAGAGCTCTGTTATACATTGTTCCTCTGTTCAGGGACCCTAGAGAACAAGAAGTCTTCCAGTTTCATTTTATTGATAAGGAAACTAGGGCCACAGAGGAAAGCAATTTTCCCAAAGATCAGGGCAGAAGCCAGACCCAACAAAACAAAAAGGCAGCCTACTAAGTTGGAGAAAATATCTGCAAATTATATATGTTAAGTGGTTAATATTAAAAATATATAAATATTTAATTTATATTATATAAGCATTATATATATTAATATTTAATTTAATATATAAATAGCAAATATGTATGTTTCTATCATACAACTCGACAGCAAAAAAACCCAAACAATGCAATTAAAAGTGGGCAGAGGATCTGAAGAAACATTTTTCCAAAGAAGACATACAGATGACCAACAGACACATGGAAAGATGTTTTATATCACTAATCATCAAGGAAATGCAAATCAAAACCATGAGGTATTACTTCACACACCTGTTAGAATGGCTATGATCAGAAAGTCAACAGTAACAGGCACTGATGAGGATGTGGAGAAAAGGGAACCCTGGTGCATTACTGGTGGGAATGTAAATTGGTGCAGCCATTAAGGAAAACAGTATGGAGGTTCCTCAAAAATTTAAAAACAGAACTACCTCACAATCTAGCAATTACACTTCTGGGTATTTATCTTCAGAAAATGAATTCACTAACTTGCAAAAATAGATGCATGACCATGTTTGCTGCAGCCTGAATTATAATGGCCAAGATACAGAAAAAACCTAAGGGTCCATTGAAGGATGATTGGATAAAGAAAATGTAGTCTACGCATGCAATGGATTACAATTTGGCCATAATAAAGATTGAAATCTTGGCATTAGCAACAACAAGGATGAAACTTGAGGGTATGATGCTAAGTTAAATAGGTCAGAGAAAGACAAATACTATATAATGTCGTTGACATGTGAAATTAAAAAAAACCCAACAACCCCCAAAAAACTAAGATCCTAGATACAGAGAACAGACTGGTGGTTATCGGAGGTGGGGGTTTAGAGAGAGCAAAATGTGAGGAGTCAAATGGTATAAACTTCAAGTTAAGAAAGAAAGAAGTCATGGAGATGTACTTACTGTACAGCACGTTGACTATACTTAGTAATACTGTACTGCATATCTGAAAGCTGCTGAGAGTAAGTCTTAAAATTTTTCATCGTGAGGAAAGAAATTCTGTAACCATATATAAGGATGGATGTCAACTAGACTTATTGTGGTGAGCATTCTGCAATATATACAAATATCAAATTGTTATATTATACACAAGAAACTAATATGTTGTATGTCAATTATGCTTAAAAATATGCAGCCTGCCCCGCATCAGGCTCTTACTCACCAGGAGGCAATGTTCCTCTGCCCTGATTATCTCAAGGTCCGGTACCGGGTGACCAGGGGCAGTATACCTATGCCCTGGAGCCTGCTGAAATTATTCAAACAGTTAAATCTTAAACTTACTAATCCTACCTATTCTGCCTCACCCATTCCTTCCCACGAAAACCAGGATAAAGGCTTCTGCCCATGCTTTCCCTTGTCTTGTTTCAGCTGTGAGCAGCAACTTCTTCCTTCATGACAGTCAGTTCTGTGCCTGTGTGTATTACCATACCTGATGAAAACAAATCCCAGATGTATTTTAACATAAGTAGTTTTTACAAAAAAATTCAGATTTTCTACATATAAACTCATCCCTTTGGTGAACATGGAAATTTTTATCTCTTCATTTTCAGTATTCTTGTCTGTTTTCTCTATTTTTTTTTCCTTCCATATCTCACTCACTAAGACCACTACTTAATGTTGAATAGAAGCAATGAGAGCTTGCCTTGTTGTTCATAGAGTGGGGAAATGTTTCCATGTTTCACCCACAGAGACAGTGCTAACTCAAAGACTCTATTGAGGTACTTTATCAACAGAGGAACTTTCCCTCTATTCCAGTTTATCTGCAGGGTTTTTCCATAATTAATGGGAAATTGTTTTCTTCCAAATTTCCCCAAACCTATTGAGATGAATTTTTTGTTTTGTCTTTTTTACTTAGTTAACAAAAGTGGATTTAAATTTTGTATTTTTTAAGGTGAACTTGCATTCCTGTTGCTAAACGCCACTTGGTCATGACATTATGCTTGTTGCTGGATCAATATATTTTAAGACAACATGAGCACGACAGTGACTGGTGTGTGATTATTTTTCTGAGTAATGTCTTTGCTGGGTTTGGTGCCAGGATAATAATCGGTTTCCACAAGACATCAGGAAATTTTCTTCCTTCATTGTCAATTTGATAGAATTCATGAAGAAGCCATCTGAACTCAAATCTAATTTCATGGGGTTAGTTTTGATTATAAAATCAATTTCTCTGACCAATGTGACTTTTTTGATTTTTCTATTTGATCCCGTGTCATTTGTGTGAAGTTTGATACTCTGGACATACTGGGGCCTGTCCTCAGATGGAGAGTTCCATCTTCTCAAGCACTCCCTTCTAAGATCTCTTTGATTTGGGTGTCTCTCTAAATGCATTCTGAAATTGTTTTCTTATGAAAAAACTGCCCAGCCCGAATCATTGTTATCCATGAGAAGGTGAGATATATTAGCTAGTCCACCTTTACAAAAGAGTGCAGTTCTCCCATCACATCGCTGAATGGACATAAAAGGGCCCCTCTTACTCAACAGCACCACCACTGTTGTTCCCATTACTCATGCTGTTCCCATGAGTAATGGGAACAAGTCTGGGCAGCAGGCTGATCCCAATTCAAAGGTTCTACTCATGTTGGAAGCTGCCCAGGATCACATAGGCAGTTTCCAGTGTTGGACTCAGGTACCGATGGGAACTTGAGACTCGGTGGTGGTCGGACAGTGTGAGATTCTCCAGCCCTAGGACCTGGCTGACACCAAGGCTCTGTGACACAGCTCCCCTGAAGATACCGACAGCGGCTCTGCCCTGACTGTCTGCAGTTCTGGACCAGACTGAGGATCAGTACAGCCTGTTCTGTTGTTTGTAGTGCGCTACTAGCCTGAGCATGAGACCCAAATACTTGAGCCTGCGGTTGTGCTCTCTGCTTCCACACCCTTCCACATGCCAGCTCTGGGGACACACCTGACCCTGCATCAGCCCCACTGCCAGGCAGAGATGCCTCCACACCTCATCCTCTAGCACCAAGGTCCCCCAGACCAGCTCTGGGGGCAATATCCCACTGAGGACATCAGGACGTCGTGGTGAGAGTGTGTGTGTGTGTGTGAGAGAGAGAGTGTATGTGTGTGTGTGTGTGCACATGCACCAAGTCACTTTAGTCGTGTCTGACTCTGTGCAACCCTATAGACGGTAGCCTGCCATGAGACAGAGAATCCTCTGTCCATGGGATTCTCCAGGCTGGAATACTGGAGTGGGTTGCCATGCGCTCCTCCAGGGGATCTTCCCAGCCCAGGGATCAAACCCATGCCTCTTATGTCTCCTGCATTAGCAGGCAGGTTCTTTACCACTAGCGTCATCCAGAAAGCTGTAAGTGAAGTCTAAAGACACTGTTTTGAAGAGGGAGTTATACTGGGATAAGTCCATCTTTCCCATGAAGAGCCTGAGGGTCCCAGTGGCCAACAGGTCTCCCGGGGATTAGGTCAGAGGCCAGGAATGACCACCTGAGGCTACCTCCTTCTTCACTGAACATCTACAATCAGTGCAGCATCTTCCAGAGTGCCACATAGCCAGAGGCACTGGACACAGATGGGTCCAGCCCTGTTGGACTCCCACTCCACAGGGAGCCCTGTTGCCCTCCCTACGTGATCACCACACACTAGCCATTTAAAGATTTAACCGTAATCTATTGAGACCACAAAGTAATTTTTAGCTCTTTCTTGTAAGACTGGTGGATAGAAACATTAACAGAGAAGAAATGCAGAACACATGTACACCCATGGCGAATTCATGTCAATGGATGGCAAAACCAATACAATATTGTAAAGTAAAAATAAATAAATAAATAAATAAATAAATAAAACTGAAAAAAAATGAAAAAATAAAATAAAATACAACATTGTGTTCATGTCGATCCCAAACTCCCTACCCCTCCCTCCCAAAATGTCTACTTTCTTAATCATGTTTTTAATCCTCTTTCTATCAAAAATTGTTTCTAGAAAAAAAAATAAATAAAATTTCAAATGTCTTTGTGGATTAAACTGTAGTGTTTAAACAAAAATCAACTGACTCATCAAAGAAACATCTACTACTTGTTGTTTCCAGATGTATGATGTAATGAATAATGCAGTGTAATATCTTATATTGAATCAATCCTGAAACATTAATATCAAGATGAAAGGAAGCAAAACCACTTGCCACAAATGAGTTATGTATTTTAAAAATAAATACACACATAGTTCCACAATAGTTTGAGGAAGATAGGAAACTCAGCGACATAGAAGTCTTACTGGTACATTAGGATTTTTACCACAAGTGTCATGGTGGAAGACACAGGTAATACACTTCAAATTTTAGAATGGAGTTGTCCAGGGAAAAACGCCAGGACGTGATGGACAAAAAGGTGGACAAAGCCCCCTTGACGGGATCTGATTCACAGGGGTATATGCAGGCTTCCTGGACTGGTCGTAAACATCCTCTTGCTAGGAGCTCCCTGATAGACTCACAGGAAACATGGGTTGGGGATCGGAGCTGCAGGGCGGGGTCAGCCTGGCACAGGGCGGGGTCAGCCTGGCACAGGGTGGGGTCAGGGCGAGTCGGGGGTCTGAGGAGAAGGAGGCAGCACCCTGCACGGGGGTTGGGGAGCAAGTGGTCCTTTCCAAATCTCCTTAGGGCTCAACAGACATCTGAGGAACCACTTCTAGAAGTTCCAGTTTAATCACAGGGCTTTTCCTTGTCGCAGGTCTTTAATCTCTTCTCTGTAGATGATGACGTTTCATTCAGTTCCCTCTCAAACTCTCATGAGGTTTTGGTTCCACAGACAGCCTTCTGTGTGAAGAAGAAATGGATCCTGCCAGCTTTTTTTTTTTTTTTGAGACCTTTGTTTTCTGTAGCTCTTTAAAAAAAAAATTTATTTATTTTTGGCTGTGCTGGGTCTTTGTTGCTGCACGGGCTTTTCTTTAGTTGTGGCGAGCGGAGGCCACTCTCTAGTTGCAGTGCTCAGGCTTCCCGTTGTAGGCGCTTCTCTTGTTGTGGAGCACAGGCTCTAGGGCATGTGGCTTCAGTAGTTGTTGCTCCCGGGCTCTAGAGAACAGGCTCAGTTGCGGTGCATAGGCTTAGTTGCTCATCTGCATGTGGCATCTTCCTGGACCAGGGATAAAACTAGTGTCTCCTGCGTTGGCAGGTGGATTCTTTCAGCCCTTCTGTAGGCCCTTAGCTCATCATTCTCACCCTTTATCAGGTCATCTCCTTCAGAACTTCCCACTTGTTGGCGCTAAGGACCATCTTCTGCAACAGGCCATTCTGAGATGCTCTTCTTGTTTCTGTTGACAAGGCTCAGTCACTTCATTTCCTCCCTCCTTAGGATGTTGATCAGCCCATTTGATATTTCAGTCTGAACAGCTTCGTGATGATCTGTCAGGTGGGCATTTTCGTCTCTTTTTTGGCCATGTGGGTGTCGGATGAATTATTCCTGCTATTTTGAATGTCTGAATATACATGTGACTTTGGAGCATCCTGCTGTGTCAACCTGGACCCTTCCAGGTGGACAACATCCTCTCCATCCTCTGACTCCAGGTTATCACCTACGTCCACTTCCTCCAGGGAAGTGGTCAGGACTTTGATCCTGAGTCAGCATCCTGCAGGGACACTCTTGGACTCTACACTCAGGCCCAAGAGCTCACAGTGGTGACCCTGACCCAGTCGCCAACAGTAATTTTAATTGTGGTTTAGCCTCTTCCACTTTGTATGATGTTATTGGTTCCATCTCCCAGAGGCTGGATTCTTTGTTGTTGCAGGAACAGAATCAACTGTTCTCGGTCTGAATATTGAGGATTTCCCCCCTCTCCCCGTGTTTTACTACAATGCATATGACGTTCCTCATCGCAGAGTTAAAGGTATCCAGCTCACAAGGTACTTCTGCATTTGCATCCTCTTCCCTCACAGAAGGAAACATCACTTTGCTACAACCACTCATGCTGAAGGGCTACTGGCAGATTCCTTGTCTCTCCGTAGAGAAAGCCATTCTTTGACTGCCTGGAAAATTCTGCCTAAAATGAAGTGAGCTGTGAACACCTGAACTGTCACAGCGCACTCCACCATCTCCCAGTGACATCCAGGGACAGCGAGACTGTGTGTCTCACTGTTGGTGGGTTCCGCAAGAAAACTCCTTAGCATTTGCCACAATCGCTACAATTACACCCCCCTGCCAGGATGTGGTTCCTCCATAGTGGCTCCTGAAGCAGAGGCCCTACAGCTGCTTCCATGGCCTGCTGGACCACTCTACACTGTGGGGATAGCTGAGCTGGTTTCTGTCCAGTGTCACTCCTGCGACAGGTAACTGGCTCAGACCATGCAGAGGGCTGATGAGCAGCATCACAGCAATAAAAAATGCACACGCCTTCCACTCCACCTCAGCGTTTCCTTTCCTTGACTTAAAACTGTTCCCTCTGCAGCCCCAGCAGGTCCATCCAACCCCCTGGGCCTGCTGTACTCTCAGCCTGGGAAGATCCTCTTTCCATTGCCAGTGTGGGGTCACACCCTTCCTTTAACAACTGTGTTCACTTGCCCCTGTGTTCAGTGCCCAGGGCAGGGCCTGACCAGGATGAAGAGCCCAGAGCTCCGGGCATGTTTGTGAGAGATACATGAATAAGCATTTGAATGAATGGAGGGAGGAGAAAGCCATCCTGGGCCAACTCTGGAGATTCACACATCACGTTCTGCTGACTCCTCAGGCAGTTAAAACTGGTCGACATAGAATGGAGAGTGATGTAATAAAAAAAATCTCGAACAAATGCTAATAACAGATGACCGTGTAACACAGGGGCATCTGAGGTGGTACTAGTGGTAAAGTATCCACCTGCCAAAGCAGAAGATGCAAGGGTTTGATCAAGGGTCGGGAAGATCCTCTGGAGTAAGAAATGGCACCACACTCCAGTATTCTTGCCTGGAGAATCCCATGGGTGGAGGAGTCTGGTGGGCTACAGTCTGTAGGGCTGCAAAGAGTCAGACATGACTGAGCACATATAACATTAATAAAAATTCACCATGTTGGACTATAAAAGATCCTCAACTTGAAAAAAGTTAAAAGAGCATAATGAAGATCATTTCCTATAATTCCATTTCAGGATAATTAAAAACAAAGTGTAAAGCAAAGAAAACAACTGTTTGGAAATTTCGCGAACGCTCCTAAATAATCTTTTAGAATCTTTAAAATAAACAACATTGCACACTACTTCAACAATACTAACAACGGATACACTAACGATATGTAGAATAGAGATTATTCAGTGAAGAAAATTCAAGGGCTCCCCTGGTGGTTAAGAATTTGCCTTCCTTTCGTCCTTCTCTAATTGCTTTAGGTGTAGAGTTAGGTTATTTATTTGGTTTTTTTCTTGTTTCTTGATGTAAGCCTGTAATGCTATGAACCTTCCCCTTAGCACTGCTTTTACAGTGTCCCATAGGTTTTGGGTTGTTGTGTTTTCATTTTCATTCATTTCTATATATATATTTTGATTTCTTTTTTGATTTCTTCTATGATTTGTTGGTTATTCAGAAGTGTGTTATTTAGCCTCCATATGTTTGAATTTTTAACAATTTTTTTTTCCTGTAATTGAGATCTAATCTTACTGCACTGTGGTCAGAAAAGATGACTGGAATGATTTCAATTTTTTTGAATTTCCAAGACCAGATTTATGGCCCAGGATGTGATCTATTCTGGAGAATGTTCCGTGTGCACTTGAGAAAAAGGTGAAGTTGATTGTTTTGGGGTGAAATGTCCTATAGATATCAATTAGGTCTAGCTGGTCCATTGTGTCATTTAAGGTTTGTGTTTCCTTGTTAATTTTCTGTTTAGTTGATCTATCCATAGTTGTGAGTGGGGTATTAAAGTCTCCCACTATTATTGTGTTACTATCAATTTCCTCTTTCATACTCGTTAGCGTTGCCGACAATATTGCGTTGCTCCTATGTTTGGATGCAATTATATTTATAATTTGTTTAATCTTATTCTTTGGATTGATCCTTTGATCAGTATGTAGTGATCACTTCTTTGTCTCTTTTCACATCCTGTTATTCGAAAGTCTTTTTTACGTGATATGAGTATTGCGACTCCTGCTTTCTTTTGGTCTCCATTTGCATGAAATATTTTTTTCCAGCCTTTCACTTTTAGTCTGTATGTGTCTCTTGTTTTGAGGTGGGTCTCTTGTAGACAGCATATATGGGGGTCTTGTTTTTGTATCCATTCAGCCAATCTTTGTCTTTTGGTTGGGGCATTCAACCCATTTACATTTAAGGTAATTATTGATAGGTGTTGTCCCGTTGCCATTTACTTTGTTGTTTTGGGTTTCACGTTAGATACAACCTTTCTTGATTTACTGTCTACGAGAATACCTTTAACATTGTTGAAGAGCTGGTTTGGTGGTGCTGAATTCTCTCAGCTTTTGCTTGTCTGTAAAGCTTTTGAATTCTCCTTCATATCTGAATGAGATCCTTGCTGGTTACAGTAATCTAGGTTGTAGGTTATTCTCTTTCATTACTTTCAGGACGTCCTGCCATTCCCTTCTGGCCTGGAGGGTTTCTATTGATAGATCAGCTGTTATCCTTATGGGAATCCCTTTGTGTGTTATTTGTTGTTTCTCCCTTGCTGCTTTTAATATTTGTTCTTTGTGTTTGATCTTTGTTAATTTGATTAATATGTGTCTTGGGGTGTTTCGCCTTGGGTTTATCCTGTTTGGGACTCTCTGGGTTTCTTGGACTTGGGTGGCTATTTCCTTCCCCATTTTAGGGAAGTTTCAGCTATTATCTCCTCGAGTATTTTCTCATGGCCTTTCTTTTTGTATTCTTCTTCTGGGACTCCTATGATTTGAATGTTGGGGTGTTTCACATTGTCCCAGAGGTCCCTGAGGTTGTCCTCATTTCTTTTGATCCTTTTTTCTTTTTTCCTCTCTGCTTCATTTATTTCCACCATTTTATCTTCTACCTCACTTATCCTATCTTCTGTCTCCGTTTATTCTACTCTTGGTCCTCCAGGAAGTAGTGTTTTTTGATCTCAGTTATTGCATTATTCATTTTTAATGACTCTTTTTATTTCTTCTAGTTTTATAAACATTTCTTGATCTTTTCAATCTTTGTTCCAGGCTATTTATCTGTAACTCCATTTTGTTTTCAAGATTTTGGTCATTTTATTATCATTATTCTAAATTCTTTTTCAGGTAGATTCCCTATCTCCTCCTCTTTTGTTTGACTTGGTGGGCATTTTTCATGTTCCTTTACCTGTTGGGTATTTCTCTGCCTTTTCATCTTGTTTAGATTGCTGTGTCTGGAGTGGGCTTTCTGTATTCTGGAGGTCTGTGATTCCTTTTTATTGTGGAGGTTTTACCCAGTGGGTGGGGTTGGACGATTGGCTTGTCAAGGTTTCCTGGTTAGGGAAGCTTGCGTCGGTGTTCTGGTGTGTGGAACTTGATTTCTTCTCTCTGGAGTGCAATGGAGTGACAAGTGATGAGTTTTGAGATGTGTCTATGTGTTAGGTGTGACCTTGGGCAGCCTGTATGTTGGCGTTCAGGGCTATGTTCCTGTGTTGCTGGAGAATTTGTGTGGTATGTCTTGCTCTGGAACTTATTGGCTCTTGGGTGGTGGTTGCTTTCAGTGTAGGTATGGAGGCTTTTGGACGGTCTCTTATTACTTAAAATTCCATGTAGTCAGGAGTTTTCTGGTGTTCTCAGGTTTTGGGCTTAAGTCTCCTGCCTCTGGATTTCAGTTTTATTCTTCCAGTAGTCTCAAGACTTCTCCTACTATACAGCACTGCTAATAAAACTTCTAGGTTAATGGCAAACCTAGATTCTCCCCCATGAGGGACGCCCAGAGAGGTTCACAGAGTTACATGAAGAAGAGGAGAGGGAGGAGGGAGATAGAGATGAGCAGGAGGAGAAAAAGGGGGACTCAAGAGGAGAGAGACCGATCTATGCAGTTGTCTGTTCCCAGAGTGTTCTCTGTAGCCCAGACACCCACAAAGATTCACAGAATTGGATTGGGAAGAGAAGGGGAAAGGAGGAAATAGAGGTGTTCTGAGGATAGAAAAAGGAGAGTCAAGATTGGGAGAGAATAATCAACACACTCCTGAATAAAAATGGGAACTAAATATTGGATTCTTAAATGTCCACAATTTATATCATATACTGAAAAACAAAGATTAAAAATCTAGAGTAGAGGTTAGACTCTTAAAAATACTATATTAAAAACAAAAACCACAACACACACAAAAAATTTTAGAAATATATATGAAGTTTGGTTTAAAAATAGGGCTTCTCTTTTTTTTTTGTAAGATTATAGTGTAATGAAAATGAAAATTAAGGAGTAGTAGAGGAGTAATAGAGGACTTTAAAAGGAAATAAGAGAAAAAAAAAAGAAAATAGAAGAGAAAAAGGAAAAAAAAAACCCACAAGAAAAAAAAATTTTTTTTTCCTAATTAAGAAAATCATAAAAATCTATGAAAAAGAAAGTTAAGGAGTAATGGGGGAGTAATAGGGAATTTTAAAATAAAATAAAAGAGAAAAAATAAAAAATAAAAAGGAAAAAAAATTTTTTTTTTTAACATAAAAAAAAAAAGTAAAAATATATCTAGGAATTTCTCTGGAGCTGTTGCGGTCAGTGTGGGTTCGGTTCAGTTTCAGATAGCTCCTCATTCCAGCTTACACTTCTCGATATCTACAGGCCCCTTCCAGTGTAGTCGGTGTTACCTACAGGGATTTTAATCTGTTGCACCGGTCCCTTCTGAAGCGGTTCCCTTTATTTATTTGGCTTCTGTTTGCCGGTCTCTTCAGTGCCCAATTTCCGCTCTGACACAGGCGGGCGGGGGTGGTCTCTTATTCAGGTTGCTAGTTCCATCGCGCTGCGGGGAGGGACTGTCGCTGCTTTCCCCGTCTGCGCTGCTCAGGCTCCCGGCTGCTCTACATGGAGCGTGCCCTGCACCGTGCGCGGTTCCAGCCCTCGGGTGTTCCACAAAAGTGCGGAACAAAAAGCTGCGCCTGCGTTTTGTGCCTACGCCGTCCGAGTAGCTCAGGCAGCCAGGCGCTTGACAGGTGCACTCTCCCAGGGTGCGGCGCGCCTTCTGCCCTCCGCGTCCCCAGCCCCAGTCCCCGCCCGCGCCGGTCGGGTGCCTGAGCCCTGTGTCTTGCCGCGACCCTCCCGGCGGATGTCGACCATCCAGAATCTCAGGAGGTCTTTGATTAGAAACTGGGGGCCTGTTTGCAGTGCGGTAGGGGATGGGGTCCTTGGGGCCGAGCCTGCCCCTTTCCCCTCCCCCCTGCCTCCGGCGGGGCTGGGTCGGTCCGCAGCCTGCGAGCTCTTCTTTGGACTTGCTCAGACCCTTTGTTCTGCGAACGGCTGGCAGTGTGTTCGGGCCGGTTAATTTTCTCTCTCTCTTTTGCTGTCCCACAGTTTAAGTTGGTAACTCACAAAAGCTCTCTCCGATTGTCCTCAGGGCACTCAGGCCCGGTCCTTACCCTAAGCAATGCCGCCCGCTCCTCTCCGTTCCGCCCCCACTTGCTGGTGGCGGATGCGGGTGTCTGGGGTACTTTTCTGCTGGGAGTTGCTTTTAGGCACGTAATCTGTGAGTTTTATTTATTGTTCCCCTCCCAGTCAGGTTGCCCTCCAAGATTCAAAAACTTCTC